>NW_026294618.1:12854061-13483152 GCF_026119805.1 Tympanuchus pallidicinctus | reverse complement strand
GCATGGCTGGTACTTGTTGAGTCTCTCTGTTCTTGTACAGTGATGTAGCATGGATTTTTACACAAACAATAGATATAATCTAAATTGAGCAATTTTAGTTCTATATTCTTAGTATGCATCTTGTCTTGAATTTGTGAGATGTCTGCATTTCTGTTTCCTAACTTTTGGGATCTATACCTACTGTATTTTATTGCAAGTGTTAGTCTTCATGTAAAATATACTTGCTTACAAAATGTTACATTTTAGAGCTCTGATTGTTTTATAATTATGAAAATTCTACATAAGCCTGCTTTGTGCAGGTGTGTTTTATCAGTAAGCATACAAGCTTATAGCAATTTTCACAAACTTTTTGGTGTCTTTGAAGTCAAAAAAGCCCAAGTTAGTGACCAACGGTTTGCAATTCCCAGTGAATCCTCTGAATGAGGAAAGCTGCAGAATATCTCACAATTCTTCTGTGTTTTTCCATTTGTGTGTTCCAAGTGTGAGCAATGTATACAGGCAACTTGTTTTGAAATTTTAGGCACTACTACTTTATGCAACTGCAGTTCACAGACTGTTACGACTTGTCTTCTTTCTCAATCCTAAAATGAATAGCTAAATAGCAGTAACAATTCAGACTTCTTACTCAGAAGAGACTTGTTAATAGGCTTATTTCTACCATCCCTTACAGACAAAAGAAGCCGGCATCTTGGTGCTGACGGTGTCTATTTAGATGACCTTACTGACATGGATCCAGAAGTTGCTGCGCTTTACTTCCCCAAAAAGTATAAGTTGTTTGCTTACATTTCTGCTGCTTGTGTAGCTTTCTTCCTTTTCCACTGAGATCAAATGGTTTGTGCCAACCAGATGAGGCCTCTTCTTCAAAAGAAAGTTTTATTTTCTTTCGGTCTTCACCACAGTTTGTAGAAATGTCGGGGCCTTTAGGTGGCTTGGCATTTGGGCCTAAGAGCTGTGCTCAAAATTGATGTTACATTTTGTTAAACCAAGCATCACATATTGATTGTGGATTGTGACATAATGTACACTGATGTTTGTGGGTGTTACTCACGTGCCCTGGGAGAACAGTTGGCTGTGGGATATATATATATCCCCATGTCCTTGCTCATTACTGGTACCTTACTGTTACCAGCATAAAACTATTGCTCTTACATTGTTCTACTGTGGGTAATGACCTATAAACAATATGTTAGAAAATCATTTTTTAATGATGCATGGTAGACTTTCTTGTAAAAGTATTTCATCCCAAACAAATTGGAACTTTTTTCAATCTTTATCGGAATCTCTTCACATTTCACATCTTCTTTGTCCATCACATTCTAGTCATTTCACTAAAGTAGGTGAGCAACAATTAAAGTGGCTTCCATTTCTTTTTTTTTTCTTGTTTGCTTAAAATCAGCTGTTGTTACATTAGTGTTTCAACAGAACAGAGAAAGATTAGTAACACGAAGGAGGAGGTTGGATTGCAAATTCCATTCTCAAATGCATTCCTATAAATCTGGAATGGAAAAGCAACTTGATGAGCTTACGTTTCTTCATAATGATCTCATCTATATACATTTGATTTTAAGAAATAATGCATAACAGTATCCTCTTAAAATTTTCAATTCCTAATAGCTTGTATATGCTTCTATGCATATTCAATATTCAAAACATTTATATACATATCTGACAAATGTACAAACTTTGTTTGTGAACAATTCTCCTAGTATAAATTTTGATTATAGCCATCTTAGTTTATCCACTAAGCTTTTACTGTATATTATTTTTTCTTCTTGTAAATAAACTGTAATTATACATGGGTAATTTAGGAAATTTAGTAGAGGTGATCTAATTCTTAAGGACAAGTGAGATCTGTGCTACTTTGTTTAAATTTATGGCAAAAGCCAGCAAATTTATTTCTCTTTATTCTTCAGCATGCATCTGATCTAAACAGTATGATGTTGAAGAGAGAGAATTTAGGAATGGATACGTGAAGAATGAATGTCTGATTTTTCTTTTTCAGTGGAGATAACATACAAAACAGAAACGCAAATGACACAGGGCCACGGTCTGCCACCCATTCTCCACAGTCTTTTGGGAGCTCAGGTGCTGACAGTGGTGTTGAAAGCACCTCAGATGGAACCAGAGATTTGCCCTCCATTGCCATTTCTCTCTGTGGAGGCCTCACGGACAACAAAGAGATAACCAAAGGTATAGATTGACCTGCGATACAGGCGTGTGTGCTCAACCAAGTCTGAGCGTCCTTTATCAGGGGAGCAGTGCCCTCCTGTGGCTGTATGTAGGAATAAAACACTTCCTGAAATGACAAATTTGCTAGATTCTTTTCGTAATTAGAAGGTCTTTATCATTTCACTATTTTTAACACCTTTTAGAAATCTAATGTATGCTATGTTTTTTAAAAATGTGTGTGTATTTCCTGATAATACCGATTTTATATCATAGCAGTGTGCATGGTGCTTTTGTTACCTGGTATAATGTATAGCCAGAAAGTACTCTGCTGTCCGTGCCAGGAATTAAAAAGATGGTCTGGTCTGTAGATGGCAACAGCTGCTGTGCCTTCCATTTCTTGTGTGACTCTTGAGAGAAATAATTTGAGAGTGTTTGGTTCTTTAAACTTTCAGCTGCATACGATGAAGATAAATGGTTTAAAAAATGCAAATTCTGCAATAACATGGAGTCATAAACCCATGAGCCTGATGTTATGCTGATTACTGTTCAGAAGCTAGTTATTATGCATTTTGATTATATTGTAATTTGAGTTATGCTTGTTATTCAGATCACCTGTAAACTGTGGGCATTTTGTTGAAGGAGCTGCAGTAGTGGAAAAGGTGTTTATTCATAGGTGATTATTATTTTACTGTAAGCTGTACAAATGGTCATGTTTTTGCTTATGGGTTTATGCATGTTTAAGCCCACCAGGTCCTATTCCTAATTTGGACAAAGGGTCAGTAAAAGGCATGAGGAAATATTCCCTACTTTTCTTAGAAGCCTAATTTTCCTCCTCACAGTTCTATCCCTAGACTTTCTCTTAGCTTGTATTTTGAAGGGGAAAATGCCCAGCAGTACACAAAGAAACCTTCAGAATCTTCTGAGATTGAAATTTCTGAACGTCTTGCTTCAGTTTTTCTGCTGATCTCAGTACCCCAGTAATCAAGGGCAAGCACTGAGTGTGAAAGCAATATGTTTTCTTTTAGATTCCCAGGGGGAATCTATAAAAGCATGACTTGTTTGCTTTTTTCTTTTCCCCAACAGAAGAATTCTTAGAACATGCAGTAACATATCAGCAGTTTGTGGACAATCCTGCTATCATTGATGACCCCAACCTTGTGGTTAAGATTGGAAATAAGTAAGTATATTTCCATGGAGTAAGTAAGGAGAAATGATTCTTACTGTTGCAACTAAAGCTCTGCTGTGGTACTTTGTTGTGTTAGACCAACATCACTATAGCTGAAAAATAGGTTTTGAACTTTTGTAGCATAGATTCATTTAGAAAGACACAGCTTTCAAGTGAATTCAAGCTTTTACTTACAGTTCTCCTTGAGGCTGAAGAGGAGCTTCAGATCACCTGCCACAGCTAACTGACACAATCTGAATTTCAAAAAACTAGTATTAAAAACTAATAGTATTCATTCTCAATTGGTAGAGTAAAAATGAAGTAGGATGTGAACTTGCTAAGGCTTGCCTTGATCCAATTTGAATAATTAATATTTCCAGGATTGTGTTCTACTTGTAAGCCCTCCATATGCAATAAGTTGTGTTTATAAAGCTGAATATTTTTGCTAATATGCCTCTAGAGAAGCATCATTCTTTCCGAATTTGTTGGAATTCACCCACTGGGTATGAGACTTCTGTTTCTGGAGAGCTAAAGATATTATTTCATATATTTGTGTTGCTGAGCAGTGCAGTGCTATGGTCTATGCCAGATGCAGTTGTTTGGAGGGTATTTTAACTTTGCAGCCACTTCCAGCTAGCATTTTCTGTTTAGAGTATAAGAGAGATGATGGCTTTGTGTTGCAGTTAGAATTTAAACTACCCTTAGTTATAGAAATTGCTCATATAAATCTGATATCTGATACTTAGTGCATCCTTATGCAATAGTTTTTAATTGCATATGGATTGAGTACGTGATGACCTTGTTTCCTCCATCAGGGAGGAGAGTCATTTATTTCTCCTCTACCATATATCTGATTTTTTTTTAATTTTTTTTTTTTTGTGGTAACGTTTACCTGCCTACTGGTGATTTGGAAAGAGAGGACAATACTTCTCTAATCATAATACAGTCTATAACAGTAGTTGAGCTTTGTTCAGCACATCATAGTAAAAGTTTAACATCCTACAGACTCAGGTTCCTAACATCTGTGTAGTGACTTGATGCAAAACCAGTGGAAGCTGCCTGTTTAAAACAAACAAACAAAAAAAAACCAAAAACCAAAAATAAAACCAGAAACGAAGCTCATTTGCTAATGAGGCATTAAGTACCTGTACTAAAGAATCTTCACAGGTTTAACCTACTATATGATAAATACTAAATTGTGTATTGGAACTTTGGGATTACAGAATAAAGTAATTGTCTTTCTTAAATGCTAGGTACTACAACTGGACAACAGCTGGTCCCCTTCTGCTGGCAATGCAGGCATTCCAGAAACCTTTGCCAAAGGTGAGATTGAATATAAGGTTGGTCAGAGTGGAAGCTTTGTTTTGCTGTTTATTAAGGCATATCATTAACTAAGGCAGATAAAAGGGGTTGTGTTATAAAGGTGTGTGTTTTCACTCTAAACCATTCCCTTAGTCTTACTTATTTAGCTCGTAGTATAAGCTAGATTTGGTCTGTGAATAGTTTTTACTTTCTAAGCTGAGATAATTACAAGTATTTTGAACTTGATCTCTTTATCTTCTCCTGTTTTCCTGCATTAATACAGATTGTAAACATAAGTTAGATTGACTCACCTTAATGTTTACTGTATCTGAATGCTGATGACCTGCTTCATTTTATCTATGTACAGCATATATTAGCAAATAAAAATTGAAGTCAAGGATTTTGACTTTACTTGAATGCAATTTAAGTCTGGACAGGGAAGGTCTACAGCTTGTTAGTTCTCAATTTCTCAGTTGGTTGATCATAACCATCCCAGGTAGGCAGTGACAGATAGCTATGACTGTGACAGCTGTATGGTTGTTTATATTAAACACACTGATGTACTTAGTCCGATTACATGTGACCTAGTGCCAGAGAGATGATCAGGACAGAAATACATGTTACTGTGACTATTTATAAAGGAGTAAGTATCAACATTGGCACTGATTTGTAACCTAGTTGGCCATGGATTTAGCATCCTTTGTAAACTAAACTTCTGTCCCTTGCAGCTCTTCATGTATCTTTGTATTTAATCTATTTAATTCTTTTGCCAAAAGTTGAAGTAATACTCTACTACTATGTTCTTTCTGTCTTAGTGCCGCAACACCTATTGATACAGACAGACAATATAAAATCATAGAATATTGCTAAAAGGGAGGGATGCATAAGGATCATTGAGTCCAGCTCCAGATTCAATACATTAAACCGATCCTAATAGTCCTAAACATCTGATAAATCAGGCTTGAATTTCAGAGCATCACAGAACTAGATATTTTTGTGTGTTACTGCAAATATTCCAGTTGTCATCAAAGCCATGATTCATCTCATTAGCACATATTGGTCTCCAGTGGCAATATAGGTAGTTACCCTGAATCCTTCAGTGCAGGGTAACTACCTTTGTAATTCAATATTTAGATGCCTGATCCAAATGTTTTGTCTTTGGCTGAGGAAGAATAAGCAGAAGCAATAGGTATGAAATACTTTTTCCATTAAGGGGAAATAGCAATTCCTTCAATGATTTTATGGTTACACCATTATTCATATAGGTCATGTGAAATTCACTATTGTCTCTTCTGTACGCTGGTATCTTTCTAGACGATTTTCATAGGGTGAAGAAGCTAATACTTATAGTTGGCACAGTCTGTGTGATTGGAAAGGCTTAGTAGTTCAGACTGTACTGCTGAAATCACAATTACTTGTTTATGCTACCAGTCATTCTACTGGTTTTCTTACTTACTTACAAGAATTTTGATTAGCTGTAATAATGCAACTAAGGTGTAATATTAAGTTACTTCATCAAAACAGGCTTTATGAAGTGATTGAAAGCTCAAGCTATTATTAAAAAAACCCTGACATTCTGCAAAATACACTTAAGTGCTTAACTGTAAGCAAGTATATTATCTAATTAAAAATCAATAGTACATCTGCTTGAGGTTTTCCATATGTTTGATAACATCTTTAAACTGTAGCCATTGTTCTCAACAACTGTTATTTTCTCAGTAGCTCCATCTGCAGTTTTCATTTTGTGTCTAAAAAAACTTCAACTTCTTTGCTCAACTTCATTCCTCTGTCACATCTCTTTTTTTTTTTTTTTTCTTTTTCTCTTATACTTTAGATAGGATAGTGAAGGAAAACCTGTGGAAAAAAAAAACTGAGAAAAAGTGTATTTTTGCATAACCTGAACTCAGCCTGCTTTCTTAACTGCTAGCTTTTCTTGGAATCAGTTCTGGATTTTTTCTTTTTTTTTTTTTTCTTTTCACTAATCAACAATGCAATTTTGTTTTGATATTTCATTCACAGTAGAGGCTGTCACAAAACCTGTGGCTAAGCTATTCTAGGACATACTGAACATTGTAGCCACCTTTATTGTGGTGTTTCCTCTTCTGCTTTTTTTGCTCACTCTCGTGGTTGGATGAATTCAAGTCTTGTTATAAATCTCTCTGATCATAGTTACTGGAAGAAACTTTTTCTTCTACTAGGAATCCAGTATATACAGAATATTGAAATTAGCAAAGGTTTAAAAGAAAAAGTACAAAACTTAACGCTGTCATTCAAGTTCATAGTATCATGCTAACCTCATTTAAAACTACTAACTTCCTTGATTTTATCCTAGCTTATTATGAGTTATGTACTTCATAGTAATTCATAAATGAAAATGACCATCTTGCATGCTGTTTTGTTTTTTTTTTTAATACTATTTTCCATGACAACTCTTTCAGGAAGTGATCTTTTTTACTCATTTGTTTGTTATGCTTTTTTAAAATATAATTTGCACTAAGTAATGTAAAACACAAACAAACAAACCAGTAGCTTCTCCATTCTTGGCATTATACTAATACCTACTTATGCTTTTTTTCCTCCTTTGATTTTTTTTGTCCTTTTCATTTTTTCTTTTAAAAATTCCATAAGTATTCATGTTTAAGTTACTTCAGAGCAGTGCTGGATACCATTAGATTTTGCTTTAGTAGAATTTATGGTCCACAGACAGTATGTTTACTTTTATTCTGTTTATTATCAGTTAAAATTGTGCATTTGCACTCTTTCATTTACATATATCAGGTTGTCCTTTGTTTTGGTTTCTTTTTATGTTACCATCCATTTATCACAGGCCACTGTGGAATCTATAATGAGAGACAAGATGCCCAAAAAAGGTGGAAGATGGTGGTTTTCCTGGAGAGGGAGAAACAGCACTATTAAAGAGGTAAGTTGGAAAGGCCAGCTGCCTTCAAGTTCATCCCTCAGAACTTTGTTTCATACCCATTTTGGCTGAGGATTTGCACGCTAGAAGTTGTTTAAACAGCATCTGAAGTCTGACTTCAGAAAGCCTTCGATCAGACCCTACCTAAAATGTTTGCTTGCAGTATTTTGGTTCTGCTTTTTTTTTTTTTTTTTTTTTCCATTATATAGATGGGAGACAGTATTATCTAACAAAATTTGTGTCTGGGAGCCTAGATTTGAAGAGGTGTGCCACGTGTTTTGCCTACCTTTCTACAGTTTTTGCTCACAGCTGAAGAACAGATTTTTATGATGAGAGTGCACAGTAAAGTTCAGTAAAACTTAAGGTGGAAAACTTACATTACTTTTAAAGTCATCTTAAATTTCTTTTCTGAATATTAGAAGTTTGTGGTAACAGCCTTAAAGCCATGAATGAACATTAAAGCACAGTGAAAAAGGCAAAATTTTATATGAAATATTGATCTCCTGTCTAGACGTGTTTAATCTTTAAAGTTGGCTAATAAAACTACTTCATATTCATTTATACTATTGAAGCATTAGTTCTTGGGGGAGATAGGTTTTATGCTTGTACCTCAATAGATGAACTCTTAGCTTTGCTTGAAATAACCACAGTACTGGTCTGTGGATATGAGCTTTAGAGACTGAGATTTTAGTTTCTGCAGCTTGAAATAGTTAGAATTTCTTCCTCAGTGGAAGCGTTTGCTTATCTATAAAGCTGTAAATGGACAAGGGGAAGTTTTATTCTTCTTTGTTTTTCACGAGTCATTCACTACTCAAAAATCTTTCTTCTTCTGGGAAGGAATTGATAGAACTTAGCATCGACTCAGAGTAAAATAATGTGGAATGTTTTATTGGATTAAAGATTTTAATAATTCAGTGGAAGGTAACTCTATTTTTCCAGATGGTTTTGGTTTTCAAGTGAAATCTGGCTATCTGTGATTAACTGAGTAGTTTGATTCTGGAACTTCAAGAGTGCCAGCTATGTGAAATCTGAGTTTTGTATCTGTGCAAAACTAAATCTTAATTATTCTTCTGAGTTTTATATTTACATTGCTTAATTATTTTGCACAGCCTTTATTCTTCAAGAAATCCATGCAATTTTCCCTCTTTAATCATGGATAAAGTGATAGGGAATGCATGGAAAAAAAAATTGTACTTGATCTTTACATGTAACTTTTTTCCTTCTTTAATCAGATTTCCATGAATTTGTATACTTTCTTGTATTTTTATAGGAAACAAAGGCAGAGCAAGGTATGAGTGGGAGTAGACTTAAAGGAGAAGACTCTTCACAGATGAGCATGGCAAACAGGTACCCAAGAAGTTTGCTCTACCTGAAATGAGCAAGAATTGTGATTTAAAAGTGAAATCAAGCTGTTTCTATATTTGAACCAAGAAGTACTGCACAAAGTAAATATTTAATGCAATGAAAAATAAGTACTGTGCGAAGTAAATATTTGATGCAGTGAATTATGAATTGTGTGTAAGTGCAGCTATCAAGGCTATAAGCCATGGCAAGGTTGCAGACCTTGCAAGTGTGCTTTGGCATTTTTAGCTTATGGTTTGGCTGGTAATTCTATGACACATATTCCAGCCCTTTGACAAAAAAAAAAAAAAAAAAAAAAAAGCAAACAATAATTGAAGCAGTACTGCAAAACTATTTACATCTCTCTGGAGTTTTCAAGGCAGCATCATAGGTTATCCCAGGTTGTTTTCAGTTCACATGTGCTAAAATCCTGATTTATGGCTTGACACTTTAATTTCTTCCTGCGTATTTTAGGAAGTTCAGGAGCCTAACACTTTCCAGGCTTCTTTTCACATGCAATAGGTAGGAAAGATTCCTGTTTTTTTTTTTGTTTTTTTTTTTTATTAGTTCTTTTAAGGATTGCAGAAATCTGTTCATTCTCATGTTACAAATTAATCATACTGTATAGCTAGAATCTCTGCCTCATAAAGGCTCTGTATGATGAGTCTTAGTTTTCCCCAGAAACTGCGGAGGGGATGAGATAGCCAGGGGCAGCTCTCCTATCTTGTATCATTGCTGTGCATTCCGTTTGGACTGTAAAGACAGCTCATACGTGTTGTGCTTAGAGCTGAAGAGGGCCATATCATACAGATTTAAATATGCTTTATACTCACTATGTGAAACTCAAGGGTCACCATGGTTGGAAAAAAAATGGAGTAGCTGTAGTTCTTTAAGCAGTTGCATTCCAGGAGAATGGGATGTAGTTCTTGGTTTGCTTGTCTCTGTTCTCTGAGTTTGAGATCTAACAAAGGAATCAAAAAGACTGAGTTTCCTTTTTTGATAAGTAACGTTTAGGTCTGATATCTTTTACATGGTTGTTGAAAGATAGGCTTTAAAGTGGGGTTAGGATTTCAAGCAGACAGAATTCTGTAGTCAGTGCTCTTTAAGTTTTAACTGATCTTAAAAATCTGTCATTAAGAATTTATTGCTTACAAACAGAGCACAAGTGGGATGTTGAATAAAGCTTTTGAGATGTGACGTTACAAAGGATAATAAGATGGATTTTATAATGTTGTTAGTCATGACATATACCATCTTGATGATAGGTCAAGACTTCCTGACAGCAAAGAACGTCCAGCTGTGATGGAAACGGACCCAGTAGCTTTAGTAGTTTCAGAGATTATATTTGCAGGATCTGAAGGGATATGTTATCTTCTCTAAGTGATAGTTTTGTGTATTGTAGAAAAACTTTGCCTCTGTCTAAATGAGCTCAATCAAGTGGGTCTTTTTTGTTTTTACTTTATCCTGAATGAGATAATCCTGCAGATCGTGGAAAAGAATAACCTGATAATTGCTTTCAGAAAAAGGAGTTTTTTGATGATAAAATTGTAATCACTTGGTGTCGTATCCCACCCATAATGGAGGGGAGAAGGGATGACCAGATTGCCAAATTCTTTTATTAACTGCTAAGTTAGGGAAAACGAACAAAAAAGCAAAACAAAATACCAGCACAGCAAACTTCTTTTTCTTGCACTGAGAAATGAGAATTTTCTGTAGTTTTAGTATTTTTTTAATATATTAAAGAAACAATGTATATAAAAATGAATACTTACCACTGAGTTTTTTTGAGTCAACATAACATATTAATTGTTATCTGTTAAATTTAAGTGATGAAAACTAGCATATAGACAAGTGAAGCACAGAATCATGAGGGTTGGAAGGGACCTCATGGGAATCCAAGTATTAATAATGGGGGACAAGCATGAATGAAAATTCAGCACTCCATTGATATATTTAAAAGCCCTGCTGTGAATGACCTCTTGTGAAACAGGATCAGAGAATCAATAACTTATTTGGTGACTCACTGTTAATGCATTTTTAATGGATACTGAGATGCATTTACGGACATGATAGCATCATTTTCTGTGTGCACTGTTCCAGAATAAAAGATGAATCTTCTTCGAGCGATGAAGACCCTAGAGCTGCCAAACAAAACCTTGGGTCATTACAAGCCAACTCGAGTCATCTCTCATTATTGTCTGGAATCAGTTACAAAAAAACACTTCGACTAACTTCTGACCAGCTTGTGAGTTGGTTTTACATCTTTGTACTGAAATGTCATTTCTAATGCAACGAGAACAATATTGTTATCCAGACTTGTAAGGTTTAATTATTTCTTTACTTCTTACATTTAATTCCATCTTTTTACAGTAACTTTAAAGCTATCTTTTCCTTTTTCTTCTCAGTATTATACATGAATGTTCCTTCAGCAAGTGCTGGGGTTCAGAGATTCAGAGCCCATTTAGACAAATACCAAAACTATTTCTGAAGTGTTTTGCATCTGAGTATACTGGAACAACATCCTTTCTGTGTTGTGTAAAGTTTGTGTCAACCCAGAGGTCTCTTTTCTGCCACCACCCTCCCGTTAATAAACAGACAGGCATTCTTATGTAAATACAGTTCTTTGTTAGTAACTTTTGAAAGAGCTACTTGTGTACTCACTATGAAGCCTGGCTATTAATTTCTTGTCTTCCTCTATGACAGAACACATTCTGACTAATGGTGACAAAACTGTTGCTGCTCTGTTTTGCACGTGCCAATTGGATTTTGGAAAAATGGGCTACTTTAGTGAAACATTTTTTATCATCTTTCCTACAGCCAATTAATTTTCTAAAGGAAACTCATATGAGAAGTACAGCATTCTGCAGACTATTGCTCACTCCTAAATAGTTTGAAAGGAATTTTGAATTTTTCCCAAGAGATGAATGAAATGTGGTTGTAACTTCCTAAATCAGGCAGAAAACAAGGATTACACAAATATATTACTTGCTTGCAAATATAAATGTCCTTTTAAGATACATAAACCTTGCAGTAATTAGCAGAAGTCAGAACTACTCTTAGATAAGATTCTTGATTGCACAGTAGATGGGATTCATCAGTTTCCCATCTGCATTCACACCTTCATTTTGCATATTAACTCACTGAACGATTCAGTGGAATATAACTAAGAACACTTAAAGCAAGAAACTCCAATAGGTTTTGTGAAAATGAATGATTGAGCCTACAAAAAGAGATCAAATCAGTAGTCTCATGCCAAATTAATTCCTAAGTGAAAGAGAAGGGCAGCAGGGTGGGAAAGTTAAGGAACTTTGGAAACTGAAGGATAATAGGTGGGTTATTATAGACTAGAAATGTGCCAGTGTGGATCCATAGAACATAAATCCACATAGAAGCACTCTGTCATTTTCACTGTTCATGGCACTACTTGTTACCTGTGCTTCTCTCCCCATATCTATATCTTTATCATGGTATGAGAAACCTTCCGTATTCATTATTCCATGTGAACCTTTCAGGATGCTCCTTCATATTGGTTACCATGAATCAGACTTTTTTTTCATTCTGTTCCATGCTTCGTATTCAAAATATGTGACAAATCTCTTCTGACCTTACTTAGAAAATGGCTCTGCTGAAAGCAGTAAGGTTGTGTCCAAAGCAACAGCCATCTGTAGCTTTCTGTTCTGCATGATGTCTGTTTCACATGCTCAAATTGTTGATAATTCTGCTGATAATGTCTTGCAGAAAAGCTTAAAGCTGAAGAATGGTCCCAATGATGTGACCTTTAGTGTTACAACACAATATCAAGGTACTTGCCGCTGTGAAGGCACCATTTACCTATGGAATTGGGATGACAAGGTTATAATTTCTGACATAGATGGAACCATTACACGGTGAGTTCATGAAAAGGGGACTATTTATTTGCCTCTGTCCATTGGACTGAAAACCAGGGAATTTTGAGGAAAGGAATTGTATGTCAGTATTTTGTGGAGTCTGTTTTTTCTCTGCTTCAGTTTTGTTTGTTTTCAAACACTGCAAGATTCACTGGCTAGAATCATTATTTCATAAAGAAACATGCCATAAGCACTCGCTTTTCAGTGTTTCCTTTTTTGGTGTTTTGTGATAGCATTTACAGCAGTGTTGCGGGGCATTCAGCAGAATCATAGGCTTCTTGCTCTATCAGACTTATGAGGTACAATAGATGCAAAAAAAAAAAACAACCAGACAAACAAACAAACAATGAACAAAAGGATTTTCAAAACTAATCTGGGCTAAATTAAAATACTTGATTTGAACTGACTCTTGAACTTCTTTTTCCCATTGCAATTAATCAGTTGAAGGGCAAACTGTTTTTTGGTTGCCAACATGAATTAATTCCTCTGCCTTTTCTATTTTCTTAAGTTTCAGCAAAGTAAATGAGACCTACTCTTCTCTTTGTCTGGACAGTAATTGAATTCTTTCACCTTACAATACTACTGTGAATCCTAATCCATTGCCAAATCTTTTCTCTGTAAGATTCAAGATAATTAGAGTAGTTGGATTTCTTGCTGTGTATCCTTATAACGATTGATCTAGTGAGGTGTTCAGTTCTTTCTACTTTTAAATATTACTGTATTGCAAATAATTTTCTTCTATGTGGAGTGGGAAATATGTTGAAACTAGTATAGCTGTATATGACCAACTGACAGCTTGGTTATTTGAAGAGGTTAGAACGTTATCGCATGCTTGGAGGTTTGCAGTGCTTGGAGGTTTACGATCTTACCTACCTTGTAGTTAGACTTGGTTTATTTAGGAAATGTAAACCTCAAAAAGTATACTTAATACTAACTGGTCTACTCCGTAGGTCTAATTGGTAGTTTGTATGCTATAACTTCCTCCTTAACTTATGGCTCACTAGCTTATCTGAGAAAACAGGTCTTGGAGCACTAGGCTGATTAAAGCAGCATAGATGTGTCAAGACTATCTTGAAAGAAAAGGGAATAATCTCACCCTCTTCTGATAGTAATCAGTACTTTGTAGAAAATCTAATTTTCTTGTGCAGCTAGGTAATTTAATTAGGGGAATTTATATTGGTCTCATCTGTTATTAGTTAAAAGCAGTAAGTTTGTTTTTTGTTTTGTTCTTCATTTCAAATACATTGTTTTTCTTTTATTCAGGTCAGATACTTTAGGTCACATTTTACCTACTCTTGGCAAAGATTGGACACACCAAGGGATTGCAAAGTTGTATCATAAAGTGAGCCAGTGAGTATTCAGTAAATCTGTTCATATATCTGTGATTTGTGTGTGTTTGTTCATTTGCATGTGAAAGTTGAAATCTTCATAGACTGTTACGCTTACAGGTTAAGAGAAATCTCGTCACTATCTCTTTGCTTACACAGTGTAACTATCTGCTGTCTGATAGCCAGACCAATACCTGCTTTGTGATACCAGGAACAGAAGTCCCCTGTCAGTTAATGAGTAGCAATTATTCTCTTAATCATCTCAAACACATACAGTTCAGTTTAGAAAAAATATAGTAATCTAAATGAGTTGTATAGCTTCAATAAGTGGAAGCTTTTGCAACCTGGAAGTTGCAACCTTACCATATGAGACTTTCGTGTCTATCCTTGAGGATAGACGTTGCAAAACATCTAAGGATTGTTTAGCTGAGGGTGGTCATTGCAGGTGGATTTCTAGCCAAAGCTTACTTGCCTGGAAGTTAGGTGTCTAATCTAAACTAATTGCTTAGTTCTTTTTCTTTTGAAGAGGTTAGTAGAGAGACATGAGTTTCTTTATCTGTTGTGCATGGATGAGGTCTAAAATACCTGAAATGAGTCAGTTTAGGAGAATTTCTGCTGTTTCCAGCAAGCAGAAAGGGAGTTGAGAGAACAAGTGTGGACTCCAGCTGTCTAAATATTAAATTTCTATACCGTAGTATCTATCTTGAGTAGGAATGGACCATTTAAGGTTCTCATTGTGTTTATATACAGTGATGGTGATCTTTGTTACTGATTGTTATACGATTTATTTCATTTCTTGCCTATATGAATATTTGCTGTTAATTTAAGTGGCAAATTTACAAATGTTAAATATTTTAAAGGTTTTGAAAGTCATTGAGCTACATGTTGCACAGGGCCTGAGGAACTAGAAAAACTTGATGTTTCCTCTGATGAGTGTGAATAGGAGAACTGTTCTGAGAGAATAGTGAGCTTTGTCAGTAGTAGTTGAGGGGAAAAAGAGAAGCTAGGAGAAAAGTTAATCGACATCTGAATGGGATCAGATGAAGTGTCAGAAGTTGTATTCTGATATTCATATATCCAGATTTTTAGCATCAACAAGTTTTAGTGGTTGTTTTCTGTTCATGTTGAACAGACACTGGGGAAAAAAGAATGTATTTCTTAGATCACATTCAGCTGCTCTTGTATATTGAGCTTACCACAGCTGTTTGAAGAGCCTCTGGAACATATCTTAACTGTTGTTTTATAATCTGACTAGTTCTGTGCACTGTGGTTATGTTAGGACTTGTTTATTGCTTTTTATTTTACGTAAATGATAAATTATAAACCATGGTTGGTGGAATCTAAATTATGCCAGAGACGCTGGTCCATCCTCTAGTTCTTGTAAAGACATACAAGATAAGAGAAAAAGCAGGACAGCATGTGAATTCAGATACTGGAACACTGTTTAGTTCCTGTGTGTGGCCTCTGCATTGTCTTTGGTGAAAATGTTAATTTCTTTTTAATTGCGGTAGTTATTTCTGTGCCTGTCAGTACTTTGGGCTTTGCTGATCGAAAACACAAAAATGGGAAAATAGATTTGAGTCATGTCATTTTTAAAATTACTGAGTTAATTATGTAGCAGCTAGACGTTACAGCTGAACGCTACAGAAATATAGGATAGCTATATTTAATGGCCTGTGTGTGCTGAATACGCATTTGTTTATTTCACATTCCCTTGTAGGACTTGCAAAAGGAAATTCTGTGAAGTTGAACTAATGCCTTTCGTCTCTGTTCTGTTCTGACAGAACCTGTAACTTCTGCTGAAACTTTTGTTTCAGTGTCAGTACAAAGATTACTTCTCATATAATGTTTTGCAGTTTTACTTTGCTCAGAGTTGAAAGGAGCATGTTGCTGCTGCACGTAGACCAGTTTTCCCCACCCAGAGGCTCAGAAGGCTGGACTATGACGTTGTTAATACAAAGAAGGTTAATCTGCCATTGTCTGTTTTATGCCAAGTGCTTCCTCTTAGCAGATATTGTTTTAGCTAATTCAAATGTCTGTGGTTTTAGTATGCAAGGGTAAGTAGAAAGTCATGCGAAGTTATGAGAAGACAAGTCCCTTGTAAGTGTAAATCATTAACTGTAGTGGAACCAGGCAGATTTTTATTGTCCAGCATTGTAACATAAATGTTGTTCCTTTTAAATATAGCTGTTAACCGTGATTGATTCATGTGAGAACAAACTCACAACATTATCTATTTCAAAACGCCTGCTTTGTTTTTTAACAGCATTATCATCTTTTGTTCCTGTTTACAGAAATGGATATAAATTTTTGTATTGCTCAGCACGTGCTATTGGAATGGCAGACATGACCAGAGGATACTTGCACTGGGTCAATGAACGTGGAACTGTGCTGCCACAGGGGCCAGTATTGCTGAGTCCAAGCAGCTTATTCTCAGCTTTGCACAGGTACTGCAGTATCACTTTTGTGTAGAAAGAAATTTGGAGGTTGGTGAAAGCTGAATTGTCAGCGTTTTAATGGGACCTACTGAAATATTCATAATCGTTTTACTTACATAGTGGTCCAAAGTTGAATTTAAAAGAAATTGTGCTGAAGAAAAGACCACAATAAAATAGATAAGCATATTGCTTAGTTTCTCTCTTAAACACACCCCAACATATGTCTGCAATCACTGTCTAGGTAGAAATATTGCCTGTTTTTTTGTTGTTGTTGTTGTTTCTGTGTGTGTGTGGATGATAAATATTTATTTCTTGGGGGCTACAAAGAAGTTCACCTGTAAATAAAATGAACTCTTTATAGTCCTGACTATATTGTGCTTTTTCTACCTGGACAATAATGTTTTTTGTAGGTGTTGTTGTGTAACAAATAAATCATAACAGCACAGATATGAATATTGTACCTTTTTCTTAATTCAGCAAAGTAAGTAAAGTGATTACTGAAAATATTTTAGGCTGTAAAAACGCTGCTGTGACAGGATTTCATTAGAATTTTTAATGGAAAGTTGTTCAGATGTTCTCCTGATTGAATGACATGCTACAGGCTGTCTTACCAGTCATGTTCTAAATATAAGACAGCGTGGAGGTACGCAGTGTTCTTCTTAGACTGATTAAATGATAGTCATGGTAAAAGCATAGCTGCTGTCATCTTACGTTCTTATATCTAGAAATATATTTCAAGTGATACTCTTTTGGGTATCATCTTTAGACTAAAAAATGCCCATTTATTTCTCAGCTTCTTTGGTGTGTGGGCAACATATGACTAAATTGTTACCTGTGGATTTATTCACTGTGATTTTAAGGGAAAGACGGTTTTATTCCTCCTTTGCACATGCTCAAACTTTAATTTATATGTGAAACTACTCTTCCAAAGGGCTGTAATATTCCTATGAAGTGTCCGTGCTACTTGCATTTTCCTTGGCATATATGATACTAGGATGTAGGATTCTGAGCATCTTCGGTACTTTTGTGTCATGCTGGTGTCTTTCTCTGTTGTGGGAACTCCAGACTTCGCCACCTGTTCAGCATCCTTGCCAAGAGAAGCTGTTATGAAAGGGCTTTTACCCAGAGATGAGGCAGCTCCTCTGTTCATTAATGAATTCTGTATTCTGTAAGAAGCAACTGAAAAGAAATGGAAGATTTCTTTATTACTTCTGCTAGTTAGCAGTGATGGATGACCCTAACTGTAGAAGCACCTTAAAAGTCTGAGGTCCTTTTAGTACATATGTTAATTACAATCCTTTAATTTTTTTAAAAAATTGTGATTAAAAAACCATACATAGTGGTGGCTAATATAATCTAAGTGAATCATATTGCAGTTCTCAGGAAGCAGTTTACTTAACTTATGCTTAAGCTTCAGTAGAAGTCCTCTTGTTTTGGAGGATTTATTTACTGTGGCCATCACATAAGCTTAGGAATGATATTTTTGTCTTGGTGGCCATTGTGACTTCCAAATGAAGATTTATTGGAGAAAAAGTTTTGCAGAAGTCCTGAGTAAGGGAGGGGGGGAAGGGGGGGATGGGAAGAAGATGAAATAAAGTTAAACTGGTTTATGCTGTATTTCATGTGTACTTATTCATTTGGTGCTTCCCTCACTTTTTTCTTTTATGTCATTTCAGGGAAGTGATAGAGAAAAAGCCAGAAAAATTCAAAGTTCAGTGTTTGACAGACATAAAAAACTTGTTTTATCCCAACACAGAACCCTTTTATGCTGCTTTTGGAAACAGACCCGCTGTGAGTAATAGCTGAAATTATTTTTTGCAGAGAACAGAAATGTTGCTGTTATTTCACAATTCTGTTGCATTAAAAATGAAAAGCTTTAAACGGAACTAGAGAATATTTTATTAGGCCTTGTACAAAGGATAAAAAAAAAAGTTCTTCCTCCAAAATATCACAGTGCAGAGGTGGAAGAGCAGCAAACCAACTACATTATATCTACATAACTTAGCATAACACTAAGTACTGATTTAAACCCTAACTATGTAATAAATAAATCCTTGAGCATTTGTGAAAATACTGGTACCATATCACTGCAGCTGATACAGTACCACTGAGTTACCTGTGGACAAACACCAAATCCTTTTATATGAGCATCAGTGGGACTTTAGACTTCAAAACACAATATTTAGAAAGATTTGGATGTCCCATTTGATCAGGCATTCTGCTTTGTGGAGAGACCTATGTGCTTCTTGACACAGAGAGAGGAAGTCAAGTTTCTCACACATTTGAAGACTAAAATTGTGCTGTATGCTTTTCTTACTCCTGTCCTGGCCCAAAGGATGCTTACATGTATCCGCAGAAGGCAGCAGCCTTAGGGAGGATGCTGAGACTTCATATAAGCTAAGCAAAACTGGGACAGAGGCACCTTGACGTGTGATCATCCTTTCTTTTATACTGAAACCATGATCTGAAAAATGGTTTTGGCTCAGGAAGTAGCACTCTTTAAGTTTTTACAGTGTCAGTGGGCACCTAAGTTAAGCAGATGGAACTGTTATTTGTGCCCATGAGCCCTGCAGAGCATTTGCTGCTTCCTCCAGCAGTGTATTGGTGAGTGGTATTTTCAGTGGAAACTAATGTGTAGTTTAGGGCAGCCTGTAACATGGCCTTGAGAGAATGGTCCTTGACCCTTCCTGTTCCCTGTTGTAACTAACCAGTTGGCTCCTTCCTCCTTTAGTCGCTGGAGAGAAATGGAAAGCTTCTCGAGGGTGATTCAGGTGCTCTCCACTGACTTTACAAGATCTAAAAGCTCTAGTTAAACTTGAGCATGGAATAGATTCCAGCCTTAGCTGTTCAGCCTGCAAGACCTCAAATGCGTCTACTGGCTAAAACATTGATAGCTCAAGGAAATCACCAGCATAAATATGGACACCAGCCATAGTCAGTGTGAATGAGAACATTTAGAGACTGAGTATTTTAGATGCTTAGATGTTTGGATGAAGGTGCCTGGCAAGATATTTTGGCACTGAAGCCATGCACGTTGTAGCTACATTTGAGAGAGTTCAGCATGCCTTTCTGCTGGAATTCATTCTTACAGTTAAATCACATTTCTCCTAGGGTTGCTGGTATTTATGAGCAGTATCAATTTTTTTTCAGCTTCATCTTCTAACGAGTTACATAATTCAAAAGTATTGTCAGTGAGGATAGGAAAGGGGTCCCCGTTGACTGACCAGTGTTTTGTCTGTTTGTTCCATCAAACACAGTTTAGTTTCCCCTATCAAGGTAACTTTAGCCATATGGTTTCAAAATTAATATTTTGTCTACTTTGTGGCTTCGTATTATAGATGAACCTCAGAGTAAAACAAAATCATTATTTTAGTGCATGCATCAGTAACAACTTCAAATAAAGCAGAAAATTGGAGTTTCTAAAGAGATTACTGATATCTCTTTGATTGCTGTTTCAGATGTTAAATACAATTAGGCTAGTTGCTTTGTGAACGTCAGGATCATAACTTTCTCTGTTTCCTACTTTTGCCACTTTTTTGTTCTTTCCCCAAATAAACTCAGTGGAATTTCAGTACTTGCAAGCACTACAGGTGCACATAGCATACTGCATGGTATAGAAATTAAAATTGTTTGCATCTCTTCATTAAACTTCCAATCTTTCACCATCTGAACTTTAAAACTATATCCATGGCAGCTAGGCCTGATCTTTTTAATCTTAATTTTGTTAGGTTTTTTTTTTGTTTGTTTTGTTTTTTTAGATCAGAACTTTTTCATGCTTGCTGTAATAATTTGAATTTCTTAGAAGATATTCTTAACCCTTACTTCTGATTGCTCTCTATAGCATAGAATCATAGAATGGTTTGGGTTGGAAGTGACCTTTAGGATCACCTAGTTCCAACCCCTTGCTACAGGCAGGCACACCTCCCACCAGACCAGGTTGCTCACAGCCCCGTCCAGCCTGGCCTTGGATGCTTCCAGGGAGGGGGCATTTGCAACTTCTCCAGGCAACCTGTTTCAGTGCCTCACTACCTTCACAATAAAGAATTTCTTCCCAGTATCTAGTCTAAATCTCCCTCTCCCAGTTTAATTGATTCCCACAGTTGTATCTGTGTTACCTCCTGGGAATCAGAACTGCAGTTATAGTGTTTATACCTTGCTTTCCCTTTCTCTGATACAAAGTCAATTTATGGATATTGCACCAAGCACAAGAACTGGGAGATGTTTCCAGGGGTTTAAATAAACAGTTGTTATAACTTTCTTTTATGACCTTGTCCTTACAAACTAATCACTATTTTATGTCAGTTATGTTTTAGCATTGTTGCGAGATATTCAGTACAACACACTTGGGGAATTAAATATTCTCTGAAAGAAAAATGGATGTGCAAATATTTTTTATTTTTTATTGAATGTTATTTTTGTGTCAAGGGAATTAACTGAGAAACAACATGATTTGATCAATAGTTTAAATTAAAGTGGCAAACTCCATACTTCACCGCAAATTGTCTGTTTCATGAGCTCATCATTACGCTGAGTTCAAGTTTGCAAACTTTTAGAGAATTTCAGATCCACAGTTGATAGATACAGTAACAATACTATGCAGATATATTCTATGTAATATATTTCAGGATGAACTTTACTATACAGAGACAGAATCATAATCCTTTTTAATTTTGCCTTCTATTTAGGATGTTTACTCATACAAACAAGTGGGTGTTTCTTTAAACCGAATATTTACAGTCAACCCCAAAGGAGAACTTATACAAGAACATGCAAAGACAAACATCTCATCGTAAGTAATCTTAATCCCTACACTTTATAGTCTAAATTAATTTCCTTTTATAACCTATGACTCAACTTGCCCAAAGATGGATTTAATTTTAGTAATGAAAAAATATTTAGGATGTGCCAAACAAAATATTAAGTAAAATAAAGTGCAGACTTTCCACACTTTTCTGGTTAAACTGATACAGAAATTGTTTCACATTTAGTGTAACATATTCTATCTAGTCTACTCCTGAAAAGGAATAACAAGTGTACAATTTAATCTGCATAGAAAATATATTAACCAGTTTTGTGAAGCCATCTGCCTTTTTGTGACCTTGTCAAAATTTCCTTTTCCTGAAACTTCTGTGTAGAAGAGCTAGGGAAAAAAAGTGAAGGAAATACTGAAGGCTTCCATCAAGATGCTTAGGCATCTCAGTTGAAAAGAAAAGGCCTTGTGTAAAGTTGAGACTGCACTTAATGGACAGGGAACCAAAATGAGCATATATGTGTATGACCAGTTGAGTAGGGAGCTGTTAGAGCCAAGCTGGACAGCAATGAAGAAACAGCATGTGGGGCCTGAATATCTCGACAGGTGATCTGGGCTGAAAATGGCACCTTGTTCTTTCTAGAAAAGCATTCATTCAAAGCAAAGGTGGATTCTGTATCTGAACTGTGAATCCTGTTTGGAAGCTAGACACCAAAATTAAACTCAATTTTATTCATTTAAGGAGTATAACTGTTCATATAGATACAGCCATGTCTTGACTGGGGACTTAAATAAATCGAACTACTATGATCTGAGATGGTTTGGTATTGCATTTATCTATTTATTTGTTTTTCAGCTATGTCAGACTGTGTGAAGTAGTAGACCATATTTTCCCTTTGCTGAAAAGAAGACATTCTTCAGATTTCCCTTGTTCCGATACCTACAGTCAGTTTACCTACTGGAGGGAACCTCTGCCACCTTTTGAAACTCAGGATGTACATCCAGACTCATCTTAACTGCATCTCCAAACTGTCAGCCTCAGAGCAAAGAAAGCGCTAGCTCACGTTGCAAGAACATCATTTGGCTTTTACTGTTGACAGTTCAGCTGGAATCTGTGATGTTGTTTTCATTTGCTGTAAGCAAACTTAGAAATGCTTCCTCATACTTAGTCACACTTCCAGATGACAAGAGTGAGCTGTACCAGGAATGGGAGTTACATTCCTCACTCTTCACTCAGCAACTCAAATCATGCCGTGCAGTTTCATTACTTAAATAAAAGTGCAGTGATGATAGAGTTGCGGTTAGATCTGTCGTAAGATCATTAAGTGGTTCTGTATCCTTTGTGTATCACTGAAGTTGTCTTTCATCAGACACCACTGTCAGCTGGGGAGTTGGAGGCACTTGCCAGTCCTGACATCATTTTGTGATACATGTTGCAGTCCGTATGCCAGATTCCACCCTCTGAAAGGGCAAATGATTGAGCAGGGGGATTGGACCAGATGGCTTCCAGAGGAACCTGAACTAATTACTGAACTAGGTCCTCAGCTGTTGTGAACTGGTGTAGCCATCAGTGCCAGTGGAGCTGTGTTCATTTATTCCATCCTACTATTTTGATCTGATAACACTTTTCTGTGTGGAAATAAATCATGTGCAATATAAATGGAAAGTAAAATAAGATCCTGCTAGTCATCTTACTGAGAAGTAGTGCACTTCAGGAAAAGCTATTTGGATTAAGATAAGTGTGACGGTGTAAGATGCAGGCTGCTCTGTGTAGTGCCCATCTTACTGGAGTCTGTGGTTTGGCTTCAGTGATTTTGTTTTTTCCTCAGTGAAGACGTCTTGCTCAGCATATGTGCTGAGTTTCAAGACATTGCTGAGCCAAGAGAACTGAGGATTTTGTCAAAATGGAATAGTTGTATTTGAAACATTATTTTTGGTTAAAATGTGAACTTTGATGCTGGTGAGTGATGCATCTCAGGTTTTTACTGTATGGATTTTTTTGTTGTTTTTGTATCATAAAGAATGGATACTTTAGTGCCATTTACTTTCTTCAAGAGACTGAAATCTCCTCTTTCATATTTTTTTCCACTCATTTGTTCAGACACAATCTGTATGTACTGTTTTTGCTACTTGCTCTTAACTGCCTTAAGATTTAACTATGTGTGATAGAAGCAATACTGCAGATCAGTTGGTAGTGTTTTCCAAATGATCTGCCTTTATACAATGTGGTACTTTGCTTTAAAATGTACGCATCAAATAATGACCATATGCCAAATACTTCTTAAATTGAACTTGTAGCTAAGAAAGTGATGTTTTTCTCCTCTTTTTAAAGTACACTTAAAAATCTAATTGTTCTCTGAAACACTAAAAATGACATCATGGGATTCTGTGTATGTGGGATTTCAGTATGGCTGAAACAGTGGTTTGCAAGCTGTGGTCTCTGCCGGCTTGTGATCTGTGAGGCTGTGATGCACATTTTGCAGCTATTTTGCAGTGTTTTCAATTAAGAGTTTAGGCAGAATGGTCCAGGAGAAATTTTAAGATGTGTTTGTGGTTGGTTAGCACCCAAAGGTTTGGGAACAGCTGTTCTGTATCACATTTGTTCTCTTTCAACAAATTCTGCTTTTGCATGTCAAAAGAGTGATAACAACATAGTTAGGATGGTAATTCTATAAATGGGGCTTTCTGACTTTTAGTGCTGCAGACTTTATCTGAGATGTCAGGGGGCCAATTTACAATTTTCCTGTGCCTTCAATAGTAAT
Source organism: Tympanuchus pallidicinctus (assembly GCF_026119805.1). Taxonomy (NCBI): domain Eukaryota; kingdom Metazoa; phylum Chordata; class Aves; order Galliformes; family Phasianidae; genus Tympanuchus; species Tympanuchus pallidicinctus. The sequence goes on along the minus strand of NW_026294618.1, from coordinate 13,459,093 downwards.
TACTAAGCACAGCCCTTTGCACAGCTGCAGTGTGCACAGCTGCAGTTGTGCAGTGGTGAGCCCTCCGTCTTCCTTTTTGCATGAACGTTGCTGGTTCGGAGTACATCCACTTTGGAGATACTGGAATTAATAGACAAACACAAAGAGGAAGAAATGTGTGTTCAGTAACCCAGACTGATTATGCTCTCCTTGCAAATTTAATGAAAATGCAAATTGACTGTCAGAAAGCCTGTATCACATTTCTCAAACCTGTAAGACAATCAGTGAGGATCTCAGGTTACCAGGCTGAAATGGTTGCATCTCTAAATATAGCCACAGTTTCTTTCAAGTATCTGTTTATAGTTGTCACTAATGATTGAATTAATGGATGAATACACTGATTCCTATTTAATTCAGTTTTGGCAATGGTCTGTTTCAATCCATTTGTGATGCAAAATTAAACCAACCCTTCTTTTCAGTCAGAAGCTGTCAATTTTTTATTCTTCATTTGCACACAGCAACTTCTGCCATAAGAAAAATTCCAAGAGATATCTGCAACTGAAGCCTATGTGGTTTTTATTTATGACTTAAACAATCCCAGATAACAATCCCTATTTTTCTATTTCATCGGAGTGTATTTCAACCCACATAGTGTGAACAGGGGTTTGTTTTAATTCTGTCGCTTTCGTAGGCATAGAGCCACACTGGTACAGGTGGGCCTGAGATGCTGTGAAATCCCCACCTGGAGGTTTTTTTTTTTTTGACTTGGTTAAGAGGGCTGGGTCTGACTTGATCTCATATTGCCAAACATCTGCTGCAAGCATGAAGTTGGACTACATGACCTCCAGGGGTCCCTTCTGACCAACATTTCTATGGTTCTGTGACATTAACGCCTCATGTCTGACAAATGGTATATCCCCCTTTGTATCTGAAAGTTCAAATATAGCTGAAGAGGAAAACAAATGTGTTTATATTATAACTTGTGCTTACCAAAATTGCTGACTAAAAAGATAGTTAAGAAAATCCAAGTTTTGGCCTGTTAGAAACATTGTTAAACTTTTGAAGAGAGAATAAGATATCTTGGTTTGGTAGCTGAGCAATTTTATGCGTAATATTTGAACTGCTTTGTTAATTCATACAGAAGAAAAAAAAAAAAAAGAAAAGCATGGTTTAACAAATTCCTACTCTTTCTGTGAAAGAAAAAATCAACTTTCAGTGTAGTGCTGGTTTCTGTTACAAGAAAGAATATTTGGTGAACGTAAATATGCAGGCACGTGAAATCGCTGCACGTTCTGTTTATACAATACACACAAACCAGAATGTGCAGCAGTGAGGAGTGACTGATGTTTGTTTTTCATGGAGCTGATGACCATACTGCTCCAGCTGTGTCATTTGAGTGACAGAATACCACGCTTGGTGTATTAGTTGTGTTAAGGTTAAAATGTTACTGCTGTAATATAGGGTGAGAGGAAGAGGGTACTGGGTATTTTTATTTGTAGATACGGGTTATTATTTCACAGCCTATTTATATACAGTATTTACTCTGTATATGTATGTGCTACTGCAATGATGAAAATCGTTTTAACGCCTCATTTTGATCTGCTGAATGCAACATATATTACAACATATATTGTAATAAAGGCAAATACAAAAATTCTGACTTCTGTTCTTTTTCTGTATGCTTTGATGTTGCAGGAGTGCTTTTGCAGACCTGCTGAAACTGTGAAGCACAGGGTTTGTATATCTGCTCTCAGCTGCCTGTCTCATACTGGGGCTGTCCAGTGAAACTTCTGGCACTTACGAAATTTTTGCTGTTACAGAGTTTGATCCAGAGCTTTTTCAACTGGAAGGAGTCTGAGAAAGACAAGGCCTGGTTCTGGGCTCTCACTGTTCTGGGATCTGAGAATGCACCTGGGAGCCAGGAGTAAACCAGACAGGAACTGGAGTGAACTGGGCAGTCAGGAATCTTACCCCACCTCGGATTTTTCTTTATCTTTTTGTCTAATTCTTAGCATGATCTGGAAGACCAACAGTCTGATTGAATGGGATCATTGTGATGAATAGTACTGACCTGATAGCCTCCCTCTTCCCCTCCCTCCCTCCCTTTCTTTTTCTCTTTGTCATTGGCTATTCTGTTGGAGATGAACCATTTCCTCAAGTGTGTGAGAATGCAAAGCTGCTTTTTGCTCCCTCTGCTGGGTTTGCTGAACGAGCTAAGCGCAGCCTTAGTGTCAGGCTGGTGTTGATATGAAAACAAAGATGTTTGGGGTTGATAAGGCTCTGCAGCAGCTAAAGTTCCCTGTTAAAAATAGAAAAGCAGCCGTATTTGGGCAGCCTGCACTCATTGCTTCTTCAGTCTTCTCTATTTTCTGTATGTCTCCGGCTTGAATAAACATTTACACTAGAGCTCTGGAGACGGGCTTTGAAATGAAGGTGCTTTTTTAATTAAAAGTCAGAGGAATTATGCTTTTGTCTCAGCAAACCCAACTTTATAAGGACATATTCATTGCTCCTGCAATATCTAATTAACACTAGAGGTAGAAAAGTCGGGGGAGCAAATCTCCTGAGGAGCGAAGACCATTATTTTCTGATGCCATGGAAGGTAGGGAATATTCCCAGACAGAATGCTATGTTAATTGGTTTCTTTTTAAATAAGTGTCTTAATTTGTGTTGCAGATACCACCAAGTACATCAGAATAGATTATTGCTAGTGGCAGAAGACTACTGATGCCAGGAGCTTAAAAATACGGCTTTCAACTAATTTCTGAATTCGCAGAAAGGTGAAACCTGGTTGTATTAATTGTTACTGATTTATTTTTATTATATAAATGCTGCTGAAGGGCCTATACTCACAGTGCTGTAACCCTGTGATAGTCCTAATTCTTGTGCTTGATGTGAAAACTGTCTCCTCCTTCATTCCTCTACTGTGACTGAGTGACGTGTGGAGGAGGTTAGTTGCAAATAAGAGACACAAAGTTGGCTCTAAAGAAAACCCAGCAGTGATACAGAGAGATGCTTTTGGGAAGAGATCCTCATCAAGATTTTCCCAGCCATTGGAATGTGATGGAGAAAAACAAAGGCAAAAGGACAGATAAATTTTCTTCCAGGGGGAACTAGAGAATGGGAACGAAAGCCAAGTAAATGGCTAAAAGCAGCTTATTTCCAAGCCAGTGTTGAACCTTGGTTTGTAGTTAGCCAGATGTTGAGATGCATCCTAAGCAGTTTTGACCCAAATCTCATGTCTCTGCATTGAGCAGAGTAGGTGAGCAGGCCCTTTTGTCTTCATTTGCCCAGCAGGAGAGAAGCAGATTAACCAAAAAGCAATCCCTACGGACATGTCTGAGTGCTACTGCTAACAGCAAAATGAAGTTGCAACTACAGATGTACTTAAAATTTAGATAGATAGGATTAGAGCATCTTTATGGATTTTTTCTTCTTCGTAAAATCAAGGAACAAAGCATCTATATGCTCTGCAGCACCTATAGCTCTGCAGTACCATACATGCACCATTAGAGTAAGATTACTCTTGAAAATAACCGCAGTCTATTTAAGTGTACACTCAGCGACCTGCACTCAAACTTATGCATATTCTGAAGCACTTTGCTTGAGTCAGCTAATGCCAAGAAACCCAACTAGTACTGGGGAGGTACAGTTTTCAAGCTAAAGAATTGATCTATTTTCTATTGGCTACTCTTGGACTGGTTTTTACCCTCTAGCACTGTCAGGTGTTCTGCTGACTGCCAGCAATCTATTTATTGATACAGGAAATCCATTTTGCCTTGCCTTGCTTTTAATGAGTTTTGCAAGCGAGTGGCCCCTTCCTGTGACTCATTCTGCGTTCTCTGAGCGGGAGATTGTGGTTTTAAGTTTCACATTGGAGAATAACCGCTGTGTCTGCTTTCCTTGTCTGCTGGAATCTCAACAAGAGGAATACGTTTTGGAACAAAGGAATGTAAATGTAGCAGGAGAGTTCACATTTCTTTGCAAAATTGTATAAACATTCTCCTTTTCAGAACAGTTAAAAAGACTGATGCAAAATGAAAATAGGTCATGTTTTCAAATAATAACTTTATCTCAGAACAGTGCTGCTAACACAGACCAAAAAGATGCTTTCACAGATTTCTCAGTAGGTGTTGGTTCTTTGATTCATAACCAGTAAATATCCAAGAGCTAAACGGTGGAAGCCTTTTGTCTGATGGTGCTGACATAGGACTAGCTCCATGAGCCTCTGCATGAGCGTTCAGACACGTGCAGCTGTGGCTGCGACTTGGTGTGAACAGTGAGTTACACACTTGCACCCACCAATTCGTTTTGGACACTAGAAGCCAAGAGAAGGTAGAAGTGGATCTATTTGCTTCTGGCTTTTGTAGAGGATAGGGTAGAGGAAGAAGAGAATTATCTGCAGGCTTGGACCGTTAGCTCTGAAAATGTAGATTTACGTTAAAAGCAGCCATAAATACATCAAAACCAATGACCAGGACAGTTTCCATTCCCCATTGCTAGATATAACTATTTATATTTCATGCTTAGTGAATATGCCTGTGCAAGTAAACAGCTGCCCAACAAGGGCAGGGACTGTTCCTTTCCACCACACCCAACTGGGTTGGTGCGTGTCCAAATAACATCCTGCCAAGTGGTGGCCATTTGCTGACCCTCTGCCTGTGTCTAGGCATTGCTTGAATGAGCATTGTGTGGGTGACAGAGCCCTGGCATAGATTGTCCAGAAGCTGTGGGCTCTCTCCTTGGGGAGCTCCCAAGGCCATCTGGACATGGTTCTGAGTGCCCTGCTCTGGGTGTCCCTGCTGGATACAAACATCAAAGCTGTTACGTTCTCCACGTAAATTCTAGCTGGAGTGATAGTAGCAATAAGATATTAGGGCCTCCTCCTCCAGAGGGTTTAGGCTGGAGCTGAGCAATTTGTGTGGGCTTGGAAAGGAACTTCAGTTCTTCTGTAGCCTAGTTTGATCCCAAGAAGAGGCACTGTCTGCACCTAAACTGCTTCTGCCTCTTTTTAATATTGCATGGGCTTACATTAGAGTGTGATATGGAAGCTGAGGCCATCTCTGGAGTTCTCCAAAATGCCCGTAAAGTCGAAAAGCTCTGCTAATGCAGACTTCTTAGAGAGACAGTGTGTAGGGGGAGGTACAGAAAATCATACTTGAGTGCAAATAAACACACTGGGAAAGCAGGAATTCAACAGGTCATGTTAAAAATGTGACCTTTCAGTTACCCAACTCAGCTGTCAAGTTCAAGGTAACAGAGACAAAGACTGGAAGAAAAAATTGCAGTTCTCAGAAACTGAAAAAAAAAGCTTTATTGGGAAAGTACTGAGAGGAAAGAAACAGGGAGTGCTGAAAGTTATCATAGTCACTTTCATTTAAGAACACAGATATCAAATAAAAATTCAATGCTCTGTACTGTGGACTTAATTTCTGGTCCAGCTGTAGTGTGAAGGGAAATAGCATGAGAAATATTCTTATTTCTCAAATTAATGTGGGATGTGATTTTTGTTGGCTTTGTGTCAGTGCCAGTTTGCACTAGGATGGAATGACTTAGGAAGCTGTTCCATTGTGCGCACCCGCATTTTCTGCAACACTCATTTCTTCTCTTGCCCTGGGCTGCTACTCTCCACCTGCTTTCGGTATGGAATCACTTCAGTTTTCTTTTGCCTAATGAATTCTTGTAAAAAAAAGGCTGTGGTTTCAAGAGCTAATGAACTGATCCACTGGTTTGTCACTGCCTAAAGGTAAAAGTCACTTTCCATGTCTCCTCTCTTGTTCCTCCTGATTCTTCACTCCACTGCCACTCTGTACTTCTGGGACAGACTTATTCTGCACTAGTAGAGTTAACTAGACTCAGGGAGGGATCCAGTGCATGCCAGAATCAGAAAGTATATGTAGGGGAGCACAGGGATAGGAGGAAGAGGAGAGCTGGACTTCATATTTTTGTCTAAATATGTCTAACGAAACTGTAACATAATTTTCCCATGTCTATTTCCATACAGTGCCTTACTTCATCATTGTTTATATTAATCCTCCTATGACTGAGCATAGACCTTATAAAGTAACTTGCCTGTTATCCACTCGTGAACTTGAGAACGTGGATGTATCCATATCCAGATGGACCACGAATGCTGATGTACCACAAGTAAAGAAGTTCCAGGATCAAGACTACCTGCCCAAGACAAAAGGGCTGATGAGAAAACAAAAAGTTGGTTCCAAGTCAGGATCCAGCCCACACCCTGACCCACGTCTGTGTTGGTTGGGATGAATGCTTCGGTATACTTTGTGCCTTGGCTCTCTATGTTCAAGGTGAGGCTGGTGGCAGCTGCCTCTGTACCAGGAATGCTATGAGGACAAGGCCTTGCTGCCAATGAGATGCCAAGATATGAGCGGTGGGAGGTGTACAAGGGAGGTATGTGAGTCACTATCAGCAGCTCAGCTTCTGAAGACCCAACTATCATAAGAAGTACTGTCCTCACTGTTTTCTGAGAGGAGAAAGAATTACTGTCTCCACACACTAACAGGAAACAAAAGGTCTTGGTAGCCTCAGCAACTTCAGCTAGTTTATGAGCCTGGTGCCAGGGTTCCAGGCACCATGTCAGCCTTTGGTGTGATTGGCACAAGGACTGAGAGGAAGCAGGTAACTCAGGGCAGATCCTGATTTGTAAAATCAGGGTAAAAAGCTTCTGACATTCCAAGTGATTAAGTGGCACTGCTTTGCTAATTGTCTCTGGTACTGTGATAACCTCTGGGATGCGATCGTGATCTCTGGACCCAGCCAGAAGAGCCGTGAGCACTGAAACTGCGATCATTAAGGCTATCTGGATGCACCTAGAAAGTGGTAGAGAGTCTGAAAAAGTGTGAAGAAGAGTGAAGAAAACATTTCTATGCGAAATGTCTATGCATAGAAATGTCACATCAGCATTCATCATTGTAACAAAACATGATAGGACAAGGGGGAATGGCTTTAAACTAAAAGAGGGGAAATTTAGGTTAGATGTTAGGAAGAAATTCTTTACTTAGAGAGCAGTGAGGCCCTGGCACAGCTGCCCAGAGAAGATGTGGGTATTCCAACCTTGCAGTGCTCAATGCCGGGTTTGGTGGGCCTTAAGCAGTCTGAGCTGGTGGGGGGCAGGTGGTACATGGCATGGGGGTTGGAGCTCGATGATCTTTAAGATTCCTTCCAACCTTAGCCGTTATGTCATTCTGGGGTTCTATGGTATGTGCCACAGCAGCCTGGCTTCTGTGGGCTAAGTCCAACCAATTTGCTCTGGGGTTACCGCATGTTTGTTTGCTTGCACGTTATGTCCCAGCTAATTTTGCAATATGAGTCTAAATCCTTCAACCACACATCCACTTTGTAATTTAAGCCTGCATAATTTTATCTCTGCTTGCTTACACCCACTGTCTCCTGGTTTACACAGGCCATTGCTGGTTTCTGTAAGAACTGCTGCATTGACTGATATGCAAAACAGGAAGATAGAATGTTTTAATGTGGAACGGTATTTAGAGATGCATCATCTGTGTCTAAAGTGAGAGATAGTTACTGAGTTAGACAAGTAGGCCATCAATTACAGGAGACTGAGGTTACGACCATCTGTCTGTTTGAAACAACACCAGGTGTTTGTAGAAGCAAATTTCCTGTGTTGCAACATAGGAGGAGAGTGGTAGGCAAGAAAACAGCCCTTCGGAGAGAATCTCAGTCATGAAGGAAGCTGCTTCTCATTTCCTTTTTTAGTACTGTCTTGTGGGAAAAAATCTACTTGAAGAGCCTGACACACCTGTGTTGCCTGCTTGGTGCCACTGAGGGAAGAGCTCTCAGAGTAGCATCAAGGACCTTCTCTTGCTGACGGACTAAGCAGGACTCGTGCCCTACTGATAGGTCTCATCCTGGTGGGCTCTGTCCTGGTGGAGCATGGCGTGCCATATCCTAGTAAGCCCCAACCTGGTGGGTCCTATCCTGGTGGGCCATGCACTAATGAGCTCCAATCTAGTGGGCTCCATCCTGGTGGGCCATTTTGGAGGCTCTATTAGTGCATTATAGAGTGCTCTCTCTATAACCGAGACCTTCCAGGTGAGCCCTAGCTCAGCGATGTCCTTTCACAACAAGCAGACAAGGGGTTAAAAATTAGGTAAATGCAACATCAGTAACTAGCAGCAGGACTGTAGATCAGTTTTTCCTAGTTTCTATTTCTATGAGTGAGAAATAGCCCTCATGGGCTTATTTTAAAGTTTATTATACTTTAATTATCTGGTGACACAGGGAAAAGGCTTTGGTTTGGTTATAAATTCCCAACTTAGATGAATTTCTCTATAAAGCACTTCATTTAAGAAACAGAGCAAAGGTTGATAAGTTACAACAATACACTTAGGCATCAGAGCCATTCCAAACCCAAAGTGTTAAAGAGAAAATGAATATCTAGGAGCAGTGATGTGTGAGCAGGGTGGGCAGATCCCAGTGCCAAAGCTAGCAAGCAAGGCTGTCCCAGTGTATCTCCACCCATCTATTCAATGCAAGCTAATTTTCAAAAGTTCTGAGCACTTATGGCACTCAGTGAATGATGGAACTCAGCACTGAAAGTGCTCAGAGCTTTAGGTAGTTTTGTGCAAGGAGATAACGGGGTGTCGACTAGTTTTGAAGTCATTGACCAATATACAGATTGGAAGAGGGGCTAACACCGCTTGTTAAAATGCAGTGATGTGAGGGGTTACGTTCAAAAAATCAGGGAATTAGAGAATCAGCAAGGTTGAAAAAGACCTTCAAGACCAAGTAGTCCAATCATCCACCTACCACCACTATTTCCCAGTAAACCATGTCCCCACAGTACAGCACCTAAATGTTTCTTGGGCATGAACATGGAGGAACAGTTCTGGCTAATCTGAACTTCTATCTGTTCCCTTTCAACATAAAAATGTTCGGTGGCTTTTACTGCCATCGATAAACATGAAAAAATATTTTCATTCTGGAAAATAACGCTGTGATTGTAATTCTTAATAAAAATAAAAAGGAAAAATGTAGATGTCTGGTCAAATTAACTACCCACCGATTTACCTGTGAAACTGATTGATAGTAATAACCAAATGCATGACCTTCCACAGTGGTAAACAAATACTTATTACATTCAGGCAGTGTCAGCACATCAGCTAAACAAAACCACTACCTATTTTAAGAAGTAGGCTAATCATTTTTATGTTCCTTTTAAGTGAAATGTTTTGCTATATGAAAATTTCATATTTTCTGGTTAGAGATGAAAAACTAATATTTATCATAATGATGGGCTGTATAAACATATTGTATTCCTTAACACTTCTAAATTATTTTTAAAGGATTTATGTGACAATTTGTCAGGTGTAGGCTTGGATTTTTTCATCTGGAATTATTTTACATCAAAAGAAAGGCTCATTTGCAAAGCAAACGGATCTCCAGGTTCTAAAATTATATAAAAACGAGATAGAGAGTTGGTTTGACTATTAAACGAATGCATAAAACTGATGCATAATCACATAGTTCTGAGATTGGGCTAGGAAGAAATATTCAGAAAACTGTACTGACTACTTCTATCCAGAACTCTTGCTTTGTTGCTTTGCACGGATTACCGACTATTACCCATTACCCATTTTTCGCTTCTTTTGATTCCACCCCTCCTTCCTTTTTTTCGTAGGGAATTGTGCTTGCCTTACAAATTGTGCTCTTTTCCTAAGGATTATTCTTAACTTCCTTATGAGCTGTTTGGTGTGTCACTCTCAGCATCATTTCCTATTTCAGACGGACCCTGAGATGAGGTTTCCTTTGGTCTCATCGTGCCCATGTCTTCACCTGCCTCTGTTCAGCAGGCTGCAAAGTTGTGGCAGGAACAAAGTAGCAGCTGCTCATTGCACCAAGGCTTTCTGCAAGAATTTCACAAGAACTTTATTTATCCATTAAAACTGCAGACTTTGCCACACCTAAATCAACCTTTTGCCTGCCTAGTCCAGTCACTGGTTTTAGCTAGAAGCAAAGTGCGATATGTTTGTGCAGAAAAACTGCAAAGCATCACTTTCTCAAATGCTGTAAGAGACCTTTGCAAGGCAACAGATGAGTGGCTCCATGGGCAGCTCTAGCCTGGCTTTGCGCATACTTTCAGCCCCTTGTAAGAGCATTCTTGTCACCAGACAGCAAAAAAAATTCGTGGTGAAAAAAGAGAAACTCGGCTAGCATATATGAAGTTTGAGCTGCAGGGTGATGGATCTGGCACTGACCTGCTGTGCTGGATGAAACATGGGCCTTCTCAAGCCGCCACCACAGCTTTGGTTTTCTCTTTAGAGTCCAGCTTCCTGGCTTGCTGGCCATACAAGGCTGAAACTTTTGAACCTGAAAATGCCAGACTTACCTGCCAAATGGCTACTCTACTTGATCAGGTCTGCACACATATGCAATGGCTTAGCTGGCAATGGAGAGCTCTGTGGTACAGCAGCACTGGCCAGGTGGAATGTAATGCTCTCATGTCACACAGCTGCAGAATCACTGGTGGGCCAGGACTTTTGAGTCCATTGGGCCCAGCCCTGCTCCAGCAGGGACACCCAGAGCAGAGGGCCCAGCACGATGTCCAGGCAGTGTTTGGAGAGCTCTAAGGAGGAGGCTGCACAGCCTCTTTGGGAGTTCTGCCATCCATATCCTGAATGAGGCTGCTCCTGCAGCCAGCTATTGGCCACCCAGGATGTTTAAGTATCCCAGACAAAGTGCTGCTGGGGATAACTTAGGACCCATGAGTTGGTCCCTGCATCTTTTGAGCCAGGTAACAATTTCACATACAGCCATGGGCAGATGGCCAGGCAGCTGCTCTGCAAACCACCTTAGTGGACACAGTCCAACCAAATGCTTCCTCCTGTCTGTTTGCTCTGAAGGACAGGATAGAAAACCTGATGCTGGGATTTGCAACTCAACTGCCATGCCTTTGGCTTGGCAGGAAAAACCAAAAGAAACAGAGAAAGAAATAGCAACAAAACCATCTTTGATCTGACTGCGAAATACACTCCGAATATGTGAGAAAGGCATGAGAATTTTTGCCTGCTTGAAACTTCCCATTGTTTTCTAAGGAGCAAATACTTTGGTGTATATTTTGTTTAGCTGGATTCTTTTGCTATGATGATCTGTCTACACTAACTAAATTATTGTACTAATGGCTCCATGATGCTGCATTTAAAGATTATAGTACATTTATAGCCCACTGATAAAAAGAAAACAAAACCCAAAATGCAAAAACTGTGTAAAAGCCAGGTATTAGCTATTATTAAATAAAAATAATTTACAGCTTACCACAGCCACAATGAATGAGATTGACTCACTCATGGGCTTTAGGACATTTTTTCTAGTTTTTATTTTATGAGACTGTACATGAAGGATGTTAGCTCAGTTGGAGATTTTCTCTTTTACTTTATGCCAAGGTTTTCAGAAGTGACTAATGACTTTGGGTGCCTAACTGGAAACACTGTAATAAGGCCTGAATTTCAGAATGGCTGAGCACCCATCATCTGAAATTTAAGTCCTTTTATGGTCTTTTAAATTCAGCTCTCAGGACTGCGGTCCTCTAATTCATCAGTAACTCTTGAAAAGCTTGGAAGTTATGGAAATACATTAAAATCTTTAAGATGCAATTTCCTCCTTAAAAGCCTCCTCATACCCAATTTTCCATGTCCCAACATGTGTGGAATTAGAAAAAAAGAAACTGGCAATTACTGAATGCAACGTGCTTTGATTTTATGATAAAGAAAACATGGTGCTCATTTCTTTACTATGGTGGAGTTTCCCTGCTTTTCTGATAAACTGTAATATTCACAACCACCTTTTTAAAGAGCCTTGCATCAGTTTTTTACATCTTCAAAATAAATCAGTGAAGTGGTTGCTGCTGGGAATTCAGCCTTTGTTTTGGAAAGATTGATACAATCAGTTGTCTTTATATAGGGAGGAATGATTCTCAGGATGCAGCAAGCACAAAAGGCTCGGGATACCTAGGGATGAAAGTTTCTATAATAGTCTTTATTTAATAGACTTCCTGGTGCCGTGCTGCCACAACCCACAGTTATGTAGTGGATGAGTATTGCATTTCACTTCCATTGCCTTTGCAGGTTCTGAGTAACGCCTTTGATATCTACTGGTATGCACTGCCACCAGTTAAACTGCTCAATTTGACATCAGGTGGGCTTCGTATTTCATTGCTCACCGGGAGGTAAAATCTTCCCTTACATAACTGGAGAGCTCTGCCTTATTATCTCATAAAATCTCTATTGTATCAGAGGGAGAATAAGAGGAAGCTAGTCTCTTAAATGGATTGTAACTGTAGGGTTTCACTCTGTCTATCTGAGCTGTTACCCACAGTTTAGATTAGAACTGATTTTTTATGCTTCCCTACAGGTTTGCTTTGGTTGTGTCCCCATTTTCCAATAAGCACTTGAAAATACCACTGGGCAATAATTGAGGCAGTGCCTGGTAATGATTCCAGCTGGTCCGATAGGAGGCACTGGCCCAGGATTGCTCCCAGGTGTACATGGCTGGCCATTCTCAGAAGAGGCTGCCAAGAAGCATCTAGTGAGGGGCATGGGAGCAGCCTTGCTGCTGCTGTGGGCTGCAGTGGTGGGAGACTGAATGCTGCAGCTGGGCTGTGAGAAACTGAATACATGTGGCCCTGTGAGAGGTGAAGTGAGAAACCCAAGTGCTTGTTAAAACTAATGGACATCAGTGAGCACCTGGTTTTACAGTGACAGTATCACACAGAGGTGCTGTGAGTCCTTTTTCTCGTCCTGATTGACCACTTTATCATCTGGATGGCCCTGAAAATTTTAGCTCTAGGCAAGCACAGAAGAGGAAGTGTATTTTTGGATCTTCTACTCTCTTTTTGCTGAAGGATTTTAGTGTCTATTATTTTCTCTGACTGTTGCCTCATGTCCTACCTCTGAACCCAAACAGCAGTGTTGCATTTATCACAGAATCATAGAATGACTTGGATCAGAAGAGACCTCAGGGATCAACCTGCCTCAGGAAGGGTTGCCAACCACCAGATCAAGTGCTAGATCAGTCACCCAGGGCACCATCCAACCTGGCCTTGAACACCTCGAGGGATGGGGCATCCACCACCTCTCCGGGCAGCTGTGCCAGGTTCTTACTGCTCTCTCAGTAATAAACTTCCCTCTACATCTAATCTAAATCTAAACCTCCCCTCCTTTAGTTTAAAACCATTCCCCCTTGTCCCATCACTATCTACTCATGTAAAAAGTTGAATTCCCTATTATTTATAATTTCCCTTTAAATAATGGAAGGTTGCAATAATGTCTCCCTGCAGCTTTCTCTTCTCCTGACTGAACAAGTCCAGCTCCTTCAGCCTGTCTTCATAGGAGATGTGTTCCAGCCCTCTGAGCATCCTCTGGACTGATCCCATAAGCCTGATATCTTTTCTGTGTGTTGGGGGCCCCAGAAATGGACACAGTATTCCACATAGGGCCTCAAGCAGGTGGAGTAAAGAGGGACAATCACCTCCCTCGCCCTGCTGTCCACCACTCTTATTCTATCAACTGTGGTTGGTATTTTCTGTGCCTTTATCTTCTCAGTCTCTGCCTTCATGTGACAAAGAGTGCTCTCTCCTTGGCTTTGGCCAGTTGATACACCAACTATGTGGAGGACACAGTGAAGTCAAGCAGCTCCTTATGCTCTTTATTTTACCAGTTTATTTTGCTTCTTTTGCTTCTTCTTGTCAGATGAGCCCATCCAGACTGCAGTACTAAAATCCAGCCATACATGAAGCTATTTATCATTGTGCAACCTCATTCATGGTCAAGATCTCCAAGACCTCAGTACCCACATCCATCCACCCTCTTGGCCAGGTTCCACTCCTGTCCTCCTGTGTGGGCTGCAGAGTTCCAGGCCCACTCAGACAACAAAGTCTGTGAAAGACCAGCCAGACCACTTGTGCAGTGAGACAGCTTCTTTTCTGCTTCCTGAATTGCCAGCCTGTCAGTAGGAGTCCTCATCAAGGCACGCACTATGGCACTCAGTGCAGACTAATGCCATGCATCCCAGCACTACCCCCTCTTCTTCCTTTGCACAATGTGTTGTGCTGGAAGGGTTTCAGGAAAGACAAATGAGTAGGAGGGTGGGGGAAACCTGTCTGCCTTTAGCTTCTGCTGCTGATAAGCAGCAATCTGTCTGACTTGAACTCTCAGATGTACTCAACTGCCTAAAGACTTCTGTTCATGGTACCTATGGCATTGCCTTTCAGCTAATCTGTGTGACTTCAGCTTTTCAAAGAGAAAGATAGCAGGACATACACCTCAACTGTCAAAGGGCTTGGGAACTGTGGGTTTGTAGATGTAAAATGGAGCAAGTACTTGTTTTAGGTGAGTCTATGAGTTTGGACAAAAGCATGGCACAGGAAAGTAAAATTCATGCTACTTTGTACTCAGGTGTCTGTGCTGAGTTTGTGCCTGGAGTGGGTAAAAGGTGGGCAATGAACTCTCTGAAGAGAATCTGAGGGTCAGCACTGGAGGCATAACCAGTTTTAGAGGAATGCCTACATCCCTCAACACACTGTACAGTGCTGATTGTGTCTTCATGGTATGCAGGGCCATACTGGTGTCATCTCTAGTTTTCTGCAATGAAAACTCATAGAAATTTCAATTGCCTAATCTGTGTCTTCCTTGGCTTGTGCCTTCAATAAACAGAGTGCAAGAAGTGTGCACAGGCTTGAGGGGTCAGGGATTCTCCCAGAGGGGCCTTAGCTGCTGGAACACTACACTGTACAGCTCTGAAAGCAGAAGTAAAATATGTTGTATCCAAAGCAGCCTAAAGAAGCTAATGACCATGGCAGTGGGAAATGGTGTCCTTGTGCTTCTGATAAATTTAAGTGTAAGATAACAGATGTGCCTGCATCCAGTATATAAACCACATTTCTTTCACATGAATTGCATCTAAAATTAAAATATGTTTTACTCTGAAATTACCTAGGAAGATGTAACTGATGTCAGGATCAGGTGTTGAATTGAGATACCAGCTTACAGCTCTCTGTATCACAACCACCAGCAAGCTCAGAGGTGTTGGATCAAATCAATCCTCTTTGGACCAAGAAATACAAAACACAGTATAATCTATGAAAAGCCAGAAATGTATCTGTAATGCACACTTTTTTTTCTCCCTCTCTTTCCAGAGATTGCTGAATGCCAATTTTGCCTCAGTCTTTATCACCAAGACTGCCTTTCAGGAATCTCAGGCCCCAGAGGCCAATCTGAAAGGTTGGAGCAAAAAAAGAAGAAGATCAGATCAGAAACTACTTGAGCAAACAAGACATTTGGTGGGATTTGGGTGGATCCCATTTGGGTGGGATGCACTCATGAGTGCTGAGGAGGCTGGCAGGTGTGGTTGCGAGGCCATTCTCCATAATCTTTGTGGCCACTGGGAAAAGTGCCAGAAGAGTAGAGAAAAGCAAATGTCACTCCTTTCTTTGGGAAGAGAAAAAGGGAGGACTTAGTGACTGCTCCTTGGAAGCTGATGGAACAGCTCATCCTGGAAACAGACAGAGGAGAAAAAAAATCATCACCAGGAGTAGTCATTGTGGATTCTGCAAGGGAAAGTCATACCTGACCAACCTGATAAGATTCTGTAGAGAAATGAGTAACCTGATGGATGAGAGGGGAGCAGTGGGCATTGTTTTCTTGGACTTCAGTGAGGTTTTTGACACTGACCACATAAGATCTTCATGGAGAAACTACTGGTGATGCAGTGCAGTGGCTTGTAAACTGGCTGAATGTCTAGGCCCAGAGGGCAGTGGTCAAAAATGCAAAGCCTGACTGGAGGCCAGCAAGAAGAGTATCCTATGGGTCAATACTGGGTCCAGTCCTGCTTAACATATTCATTAAAAATCTGGATGATGAGGTACAGTGTACTCTGAGTAAATTTGCAGGTGACACAAAACTGAGGGCAGTGGCTCATGAGAGGGCTGCAGTCATCCAGGGGGACCTGGACAGGCTTGCAGGAATCTCATGAAGTTCAGTCAAGGAGAAGTGCAGAGTGTCTGTCTGTCCAGCTGTGGCTCTTCCTGTGAGCACATTCTATGAGGATGTTCTTAAGACATCTCCCCCAGCTCCATCCTACCCAGCACAGCACCACCACCCCTTCCTTCACACACCCCTCTCTGCCACTCAGGCACTTGCATCTAATTGACACAGTGTCTGGATTTAATAGGAGGTCTGAAGAGTAGATATTTTTAGTCCCTAAATTGCTTTCAAAAGGCTGGTGCATCATTCTCACCCCTCTTCAGCCCTTCCAGACCTGCTCAAGGAGCAGCCGGGACAGGACAGTCTTTGCAGCCTCCAGAAGATGGTGCCCTGCTGTTAGGAAACAACGCTGTGAGCAGCAGTCATTCCTGTTCACTGGCACAATGTCACACAAAATGCTTTGTGTCTGTCAGCACATTCCTGGAAGGTCACAGTGAATGATGAATGCTCCTGTGTAGGAGCTGAAGAGGTTTTGTTTTGGTTTGTTTTTTTTCTTTCTTTCTTTCTTTTCTTTTTTTCTTTTTTTTTTTTTTTTTCCATGAATTGCATCACTTGGCGGCCTCTTGGCTTCATTCATTTGACTCCTGTGGTTACAAACCTTTCCCAATTGTTGTGAGCCTGCTTCCTCCACAGCTCCTCTGTGGCCAAAGCAGGATATTCATGACTGACTGGCCTGCAGAAGCTGGATAACTTCCAGCTACTTTCCACAGCACAGTTGCTCACTTCCCTCCCCCCAAGGTCTGAAATATCCTGTGGTTCTGGTTAGCTTTCTCTCCGGATGCACATCAGCTAAAGCATATGTATCATCATGTGATACTCAAGGTTGTTTCAGCACAGCTAATTATGACAGAAGCTTTATTTAGATGCCATGTATAAAAAAGATGAGTAAAGCACTCCAATGTGAAGCCAGGAGAATATTAGACTTGATCCTGAATGAAAGGCTGATTTTCACTGGCATGTAGCACTGGAGTTCTCCACTGAGCTTTGCACATATGTCTAAGATGTTTAAATAATTCCAATAAACTATGATGTCATCTTTGCAGCTCCATTGCCATTTCCTATGATTTGGTTCATGATTTTTTCCCCTCTGAGTTACTAATTGCTCCTGAAGCTTGTGCAACTGAATGGGGCGCTTCTATTTTTCACACTCCCTTCCCCCCACACCATTCACAAAACACACTCCTGCTAGTTTTAACTGGGGAAAAACACCTACAGCCAAATTCAGCATTACTTCTCAATGGGAATTTAGCAACATCTGAGCAGCACAAGCTAGCCAGCCACACTGCTCTGTGTTTTTTTGGTGTGGGAAGTGTCTGAGTGCAGAGGAGAGCTCAGAAAAACACATGGCAGAGTGAAATCAAAAGAGGAACACCGAGCAAACAGTGTTCATGGGCTTGTTCTTGTGGGCAAAAACCATCTGTCAGGAGGATGAAGGTGTGTTCAATGGCCAGGACAGATTTACAACCTTCAGTATGTGCATATATGTATTACTGTTCCTTGTTTTTGGTTGCACAAATGCAGCAGGGCAGAGGTTCTGGGAAAGGAGTACTGGGAACCTGACTGCGTGTTTGCTCTGAACAATGCCAGGCCTTGTTCTCTGTGCCTGAAGACATCTGGGAATATCTATATTATTAAAGTCTCTTTGTCCTCAAGACATGACAGCTGCTTATAACCTGGCTAGTTAATAGGTCCTCATCAAGTCTAATCCCTGCACAACTAGATCATTCTAGCTGTGCACAGAAACTGATTGGAGGATGCTATCTTTGACAGTTCCCAGTCAGAAATGGTTCTTGCCTTGCTAGAAGCATCTACCAATTCAGATGATGGGGATCTGTGGCTGTGTCCTGGCTCTACTCAATCTGCTGCTATGGATTGGGCTGGACAGACTTCCACAGGCCACACGGGGTTCACCTGTAGGACCCTAATCTTCATTTTGAATAGAAGAAAAATATCATTGGTATGGTGATTTAATCTTGATGGGGAGATAAACTCCAGCACACTGCTTTCTTATCACCTATCTGGAAAGGAAGATGAAGAGAAAATATGATGGAAAAGGTTCAAAGGTTGATAAATTAATAAGGTTGCTCACCAGTTACCATCACTAGCAAAGCAGACGCAGTTTAAGGAGTTTAATATAATTTATTGCCAACAACAAACAGACCAGAACCATAAGAACTCAAAGCAAACTAAAACCACCTTCCCCCATTCCTACCTGCTTCTACCTCTTCCCACCAAGCAGTGCAGGGGGGTGGTGAATAAGGACTCTACTCAGTCCATTATGCTTTATCTCTATCACTCTTCCATGGTCACTCTATGCCTCTGCTCCATGTAGGGCAGGGCCAGATGCCACAAGATGCCGTCCCTCCTGAACTGATCCTATATGGTCTTCCCCCAGGCTGCAGCTCTCCAAGCTCTGCTCCTACATGGCTGCATATCACAGGGCCCATCCTGCAGGAGCAGCAGTAGAGGGTTCCATGTAGAGCAGCTGGAGCTGGCTTTAATCTGACATGGGGAAGTGCTGGACTCTGCTCGCAGAGCCCATCCCTGCAGCAACTCCCTGCTACCAAAACCTTGTCACAGAAAACCAGCACATGTGGGGAGAAGAAACTGGGCTGGGAACTGGTGGGAGGGAGAAGATGGAAGGTAAATCTGGGGGTGGCAAAGGGAAAAGAGTCTGGATAGGACTGATAGGAGACTAAATAGAGCCAGAGAGAAATAAATTCAGAAACCAAATGAGTCCTTGCAAGTCAAAGTCTGTAAGGTTAACAAAGTGGGTGGTATTTTTTGGCCAGGTTGGATGGGGCCCTGGGCAGTCTGATCTAGTGGCTGGCAACCCTGTATAGCAGGAGATTGGGATTGGGTGGTCTTTAAGGTCCTTCCTATCCATCCATTCTCTGACTCTGTGATTCTATGATTTCCCAGAAAGTTGCAAGGATGCACATTTTGCTGCCAGTTTGTTGGCATATAGGGAGAAACAGTTTAAACTTCAAGACATTTTTTTCCAGCAGCAACAAACAAGGACATTTTACAAAAGCTTGGGTGTAGACAAGTGAAATTGCAAACTGCTTTCCAATAATGGCTACATGTTGCAAGATGTGAGATGAAAGGAAAATATCTGTGAAATTTGAAGACGTTTCATGCTGTATACATTTCCACAGATTGCATCAGATCTTTCAAGTTGTCAAAGAAATGTCAGGAAATGGAGAACCAGTGGTTTTGTGCAACTTATGGGAAACTTATAAAAAAATCACTTGATTCAGAGAAAGTAACTAGAACTTGTTTGGTTTTATTTCAATTTCAAGAAATCCCTGGGTGCAATTATTTCCCTTAGATCAAAATATGCCTTTCCCTGCTCAGATTTTGTGGTCTGTGTTTACAGGCTCAGATTTCTTTGACACTCCCTCCGTACTGTCCAAAGCTGCTCTATGGACAGGCACACAAATAACATCAAAACATGACTTTAAACAAAAATCACTTCAGATCAAGTAAACTCTTTGTCGGCATCACTTGATAACAATGTGTGGAAGCAGGTTTGCAAGGAGATCTAACAGAACTGAAGTCACCTTTTTCTTTCCACTGTAGCACTGCTTGGTGTAGCTCAGTGGAGCGTGGTCATGCTAGCTTCACTACATGCTCACACAGGATGCTAGGTTTGTAGTTGGTGCCATGCTTTTCAAATCATCTATAGCTCTGTTGTGTCTAACTGAGGACAGAAAATCCTCAGACCTTCTAATCATATGGGCACCATCCTCACAGTACCTCTCCAGAAGTAGATGCCACTATAGTGCTATCTGCAGTTTGTCTCTTTTGGGTAGTTCCTGTCTCCAAGGGCACTCATACAGACACCTGTATACTTAGTGATAAGGACTATAGCTTGTGTGACAGTACAGCAGAGGAAAGCTTCCCAAACTTTCCTTTTATGTCTACTCAAGAGCAAACCTCTTTGTGCCCCTATGCAGCCTGCAATGGAGAAGATAAGGAAAAACAGCCTCCTATCATTCTGAGTGCAATGCAATTTGAACACCTGCAAGTTATAGTTTGCTCTGAGCCCTAACACAAGGAAAAGTGCTGCTGACGTGTCACTGGAACCTGGGAAAAATTACTAAGGACTCGAAGGCTCTTCTCGATATTGTGAAAAGCACAGTGCATCTTTTGAACATTAGGAGCAATAGAACTCGTACTCAATATCAGTAAAGGGACTCCAACATGTGGTCATGATGAGGATGGAGGGAAGGGAGGAGTTTAGCACTGTCCTCAGTTACCAGTTCCATCAGTCTAAGCAAATTCAGCATTGAAAACTGTTGGTTTTTTTTAAATGGCTTCGAGTGGACTTGAATTTTTACTCAAATTGTGTACCTATACAGGGTTTGAAGAGTTGGATCCATCCACCTAAATGTAGGCATCTGATTAAGATTTCAAGGGTAGACCAGTACAAAGAAACAGGTGGTGGACCAGACTGTCTGAGTGAGACCACACCATGCAGTTAATGTTAAGAGTTGTTAGAGAAATTCATCTTCTAATCCGGTGTCTTGAATAGCCACCAAAGTCAGTGGTCTGAGCAGGTAGAAGCATCTAAGCACTCAGATGAAACAATGGGAATGTTATTGCATAATTTGCCTCTGCAACACTTACAGGGGTTAGGGTGGAAATGTGCACATGTTGCTTTGTCTGATGGTGAGGGTGAAGAAAGAAGATAAAAAATTAGAAAAATAAAAATGAAAAATAAACTTTTATTTTTATGCTTTATACTAATGTATCTAGAATGTTAAGAATTTATCACCTGAGATAAAAGACTTAATTATTACTAAACTCTTTGGCAATTATTTTAATAACATTAATCAAGATGAGCTCATTTAGTGCTAATGGGGGTGTTTTAAGTACTTTTATAGGATTTTCACTGAAATTCAGAATTAAATAATTGGGCCATTATTCTAAAGTGTTTTCGTCATCCCTCAGGGAAGTCCCAGTTTCTTGGTTTTCATCTGCTCAGTTTTATTTCCTCTTAAGCATTAATTCTGATTGCCCTTGACAGTTTGGGAGCACCCCCTCCCAGTTATTAATCTGACCCTCTTCGGGGCAGTCTGAGGTTGGTTGCCCTGATAATCTATTTTGTAAATGCAGTCATGGACTTAAAATAGCACTAACTGAGCATGGTGATGGATGATGAGACAAGAAGGATGGTGTCTGTCATTGGCTAAAGGCTCCAGTGAGTTGAGTTTTCCCAAAACCCAGACTGGATGAGCAGCTGGTTAATTAATTGCCCAGTTCTGCCTACAATATTACTTTAAGCATGCTTACCTCTTATTAGGAACTGTGGTGTCTGCAGTCTGGAATGCAGAAGCATTTGCTGAAGGCATTATGGAGGAATTATGAACTCTAGTTCAGTTGCCTGAATTTATCCTCTTTGTGCTGGCTGATACAGAAAAATAGAATGACGGAATCATAGAATCATTTTAGTTGGAAGGAACCTTTAAAAATCATCTAGTCCAACTCTCCTGCAATGAACAGGAACATGCACAGCTAGATCAGGTTGCCCAGCGCCTGATCCAGCCTCACCTTGAAACTCTTCAGGGTTAGGGCATCCACCACATCTCTAGGCAACCTGTTCCAGTAGCTCACCATCCTCACTGTAAAAGACTTTTTCCTTATGTCTAACATAAATTTACCCTCTTTCAATTTAAAGCTATTTCCCCTTGTCCTATCACCACAGACCCTGCTAAAGGGTCTCTTATTTCCTGTAGCTCCCTTTTAGATACTAAAAAGCCTCTATCAGGTCACCTTGCATCTGAGAGAAGCTTTCCCAAGCTGAACAGCCCCAGCTTTCTCAGCTGTCCTCATAGGAGAAGTATTCCATCCTTTGGATCATTTCTGTGGCCCTACTCTGGATGTGCTCCAACAGGTCCGTGTCTCTCCTGTACCAAGGACTTCACATCTGAATGCAGCATATTATCATAGAATCATAGAATGATTTGAGTTGCAAGGTACCTTTAAGATCATCAGGTTTCAACACCCCCCTTCTATACCAGGGACATCTCCCTCTAGACCAGGTTGCTCACAGCCCCATCCAGCCTGGCCTTGAATGCTTCCAGGGAGGTGGCATTCACAACCTCACTGGGCAACCTGTTCCAGTTTCTCACCACTCTCATAGTAAAGAATTTCTTCCTGTTATCTAGTATAAATCTACCCTCTTTCAGTTTAAAACCATTTCCCCTCATCCTGTCACTATCTGCCCTTCTAAAAAGTCCCTCCCCAGCTTTCCCATAGGCCCCCTTCAGGTACTAGAAGGCTGCTATAAGGTCTCTTTGGAATCTTCTCCAGGCTGAAGAGCCTCAGCTTTCTCAGTCTGTCCTCGTAGGGTAGGTGTTCCAGACCTATCATCATCTTTGTGACTCTCCTCTGTACCTGCTCCATGTCCTTATTGTACTGGGGGCTCCAAAACTGGACACAGAAGTCCAGGTGGGGTCTCACAAGAACAGAGTATGCTCAAATGTATCTGAAACATCACTGTAACAATTTGAATTATAATGCAGAATATACACTAGACCTTTGCTTTCCTTGAAAGCAGTTAGATGCCCTGATTATTTGAAATAACTCTAAATGTTTGGACAGCTGTATCGGCCCCTACACTTTGAATCCGTGGGTACACTCCATGTACCCATGTGTACCCATCTACATGCAAGCTAAGTATTCAAACTTCCTTCAGAGTCAGTGGAGATCTAGTTAATGCACACACAGAAACCCAGAGAGCAACTTGGCTGCTTAGCCACTAGCTGCCTACATTAAGGCAAGTTGAGTCACCCTACAGACTCTGGTGACTGTATCGAGTAGATCTGTGCTAATACAGTGAGAACTTGGGTGCCTCAGGCTTCATTCAGCTGACTAACCACAGATGCCTCGTGCGATGGTAGCTGCTCCTCAGGATCCTGGCTGATCTCCAGCTGCATCTTCAGAGGAGGCAGGTCATATCTGCCAGTGCAATGTAAAAGTCTCAGACATCCTATGACACCTGAAAAAATTGCAAGAAGGCTACATGTAGGCACCATTGCATTGCCATTTTTCCTGGATAATAGGATGCAATTCACAAAATCACTTCAACACAAATGCTAAATTTTTCTGAGTCATTCATATATCGATATACTCATTAAGATCACAGCTGTATTCAAGTATAGTAAGAAAAAAGCCAGTAGAAAAGCTTGTATCAATCATTCCTAGTGTCGGTAATCAGAGGAGACACTGCCATTTCAAGCTCACTCCCCTTTTGGAAATTCATATGCCCCCTAAACTCAAAGAATTACAGAAGAATGTAGTACATTTAGACATGAAATAATGCACAACTATTTTTTTTTTCATATTCAATCAAGTTTATGTATTGCTATTTTCTATTTTTTTTCCTCAGAGTAACTGAAAGTTTCTTGTTCCTTATTCCATTATTAGCTGGTAGATGGCCAAAAGAAGAGGTAGAATATATTTCCATTTATATCTTATCCAGAAAATTGTATCTGAAAAGTTTTTTGTTTTAAAAGGTTAATCTCCGTGCAGAGTTTTTTACCCAAATCATTGTATCAAGCATAATAAACAATGCACATTACATAACAGCAAAACTTCACCTTCATAAATCCCATTTTAGAAGGCATGCTATAATAATGCAAGTCATATTTTGTAACCACTCTGCACATATGGTAATGCAGCCTGTACATTTTGTTTGATTTTGACTATTGGTAAATTACTTAACATTTCACATAAATTTGACAATTCATATATTTTATTCGCAGGAAGAAGACAAACAATTACACTGAACAATTAATGTGACTGAGAACAGTTATTTTCAGGATAGCTTAATCATTGGGTAGGTTGGTTAGGTTGTCAACTTTTTATTGTGTGAAGGAGGCATCTCTAATTTTGTCCTCTTCATGTTACCCCAGATGGATCTCAGGTTTTGCAGCATGCACTGGTCATAGTTTATGGCTGTGGCAAATGCATAATGAGCGTGGGATCCAAGTAAAAATATACACCATGTATCCTGTTTACACTTAGACAATTATAATAATTCAGTCCTCTACTCATGGGTGATGCAACAGGGTTTCCATTCTAGGACATTAAACTCTGCCCACACGTGATGTATGCCATTTGTTATTATGTTGTGTCTCAGTGCTTCAGGCTGCAGCTGGCAGACACTTCCATGTCTCCTCTACAGCTGGATGCTACTGTCCTAACTCCTACTGAATCTTTTTATTGATGGAGATACCTATTCATGCATTCTGAAGGTCTAATATAATTTGAGTTTCAGCAGGCAACCAATGTGAAAAAAATGAAATGGAAAGATTGACACTTGTGGTGTGGTTAATTCATGGTGGTATTGCACCAAACACCAGTCAAAATGGCCATAAAGAACCGTGTCTTGAGAGGCCAATTTTTCATGACTAACACTGTGGGTTAGAGCAGGGGAAAAGCAGTTTGATTAATTGTAACATTTGTTTTCATTTAATAGATTCATAGATTTCAAGGCCAAAAGGGAGCACTCTGATTATCTAGTCTGACCTCATGCAGAAGAGAGGCCACTGAGTTTCACTCAGTGATTCCTGCACAGACTGAGCAGTTCTTCCATGGTCCATAAGGAAACACTCCAGGCAGTTATGGGAGTAAGCATTACCTCATGCAGTACACAGGGCTGTATCCTGAGCTCATTCTACCACCTTGTAAATCCTGAGGAGTTTCCTTTGCCAGATCAGGCCTTACATGGATGGAAGTGAAATCAGAATTTGGCTCACTATTCCTCACAGTGTGGTAAATAGTGAAAAGACTTCTTTAGTCCACTGAATAAAAAAGTATGAGATATGTATTTTTGGTACTTATTTATCCTGAAATGTAATATTTAGACCAAATATTGATTCAATTGAGGTAGCTGGCCTCTGATTCTATCATGAATTTTGGCTCTTTCTAGCTGACAAGAAAGAATCTTGAATACTTTTATTGATAATTATAGATATGACTGTCTTTCTGCTTCATATACATCATATTCATTCCTAATCCTGCACTGAATCCAGCACTTCTCATGGTATCACAGGAAATAATCCCAAAGATTTCATTTAAGAATCCACCATGTCCTTAAGCAGCTCTTTTCAAGCACATTTAGAAGCTATGTTCTTAACTCCAGAGAGGAAAAAGTAAAAAGAATGACATTATAGACTGAGAATCCTCGAGTGTAGTAAAATTACATATTTATCCTTACTTTTAAAAGCAAAACCAGCATATTTTAAACACAGCTCAATCTAATGTGACAAGAAGTGAAATAACTCAAGCACAGTCATTATTCAAGGTGATACTGTGCAGCTCAGAAGTATTCTGCATCTGTGCATCTGATTATAGCTAAATAGCAGACAAATACTGTTATACTATAGTCAGTGGAGAAAAATGAGTCTAGAACAGCTGTGCTTGTCAACTAGATTATGGGGTAGCTAAAGGTGGGTTTCTGCCAGCCACACTTTTTGAGGTCTGTGTTTGGCTGAGACCATTCAATTTCTTTGCAACGTATAAATGTATGCCCCTGTTCTCTGTGTTGTGCATTGTATCGCAGCCTTTTTCACAAGAAAAGGACACCGTGCCTTTAAGTCACAAGGCTAAAGTGAATGTATGAAAATGATCCTTGATGCTATTGCACTAACCGTACTTCCCAAGTGATGCTCTCTAATATCAGAAAAAATGTTGCCATGGTGACTGGCCTGACTTGAAACTGTTCAACTGATGCTGAGATTCCTTTTCCATTCCCAAAAAAGGAACTAAACACAATCTTCCAGAAAGGAAATTCTTTTAAGAAGGTAAGAGCAATCCCTTATAACCTGTTGTTGATACCGTATTGGTTGATTAACACTATGAGAAGAAATGGTCAGTTTTACAAAAAGTGGGCTTGAAAGCAGGCTCTAACTTTAACTGAAAATTCTAACACTAAACGCTGCCCACCTGCCTCAGCACACTGTCTAACCTAATGTCTGCTGGGTGGAAGTGGAGAATTCAAATGTCCATTAAAAATGCAGTAAAGCTCGTAGTGGGTGAGTTTAGCATTAGCTGCCCGTAGAGAAGGTGTACAGTGACATGTTAAGGCTTGCTTTGATCCTTTAGGAGCATAGTTATTTGGTCTCCCCATTAACAGACATTTCACTTTAATCCTCTATTGGATTAAAAGGTGATCTTCTCATGATCCTGAAGAGATGAACATTTTTGTTGATAATTTTCTGTTCTTTGAATGGGATGCTGATAAGAAGGGAATATCAGAAGGACGTTCCTCATGCTGTTCCATCTGCCTGCTGGAGCACACGGCACTAATAGCTAAACAAGGACTGAAGTCCACAAAAGGTCACAGGCTCCAAAAAAGGACTCAGATGACTTATCAGTATTTGAAAGTCGAGAAAGCAAATTACAAGGTCCACATTCAGCTTTGCTTTTGCTGGTTAAGTCTACTAGGCCTTTGGGGAAAGACTCCAACAGTGATCTAACTGCCTAAAGGAGTGTGCCTGGATTTCTGAAGAGATGTAAAATGAAGATGTTTATGCACGTAACCTGGAAATGAGGGCAATCTATATGGAAGAAATAGGCCCTATTTATTGCTAGGTACTTCAGACGTCTTGTATTTTTCACAGATAAATATATTTAATAGCCTCAGTTCAGGGACACAGGCTGTAAGTCTCAGAGTAGAGTTGGAGGGAAGGAGGTCAGGATTCTTCTTGTCATCCCCTCCAGAGTAAAACACCACTGTCTGCTGTAAATTGTCAAGGATAATTGTTTCTTTTTCCTTAGCCCTCCAGTTATACCATCCTTCCTGTGCCTGCATCCTCCACCTTCTGGCTGTCTTCTGTCATCGCTATGCTCCAGAATTACACTTCCTATTGCTACTTTTTTTTCTGGCCTCAGGGTCTTTTGCAGTTCTTTTGCACTTATGGTTCAAATGAAGTTCTTCCTTTCTGACAAGGTTTCAAGCTGTTAATCTTGGTCTTGCACAGGGCCTGTTGCTTTGGCAACAAACAAATGAGCATTAACTGCTGTGCATTGTAGACACCAATTCATCCATTTTGGATGTAGATTTTAGGCTCTGAAGCACAGAAAGCATAAAGGAGGCATGTGTGGCCCGGGCAGATAGTGAAAGGACAAGGGGGAATGGTTTTAAACTAAAAAATGGGAGATTTATATTATATTTAAATAAATAAATAAATAATATATATATATATATTTTAACTCAGAGATTAAATGCCTCATTTCAGGTGAGGCACTGAAACAGGTTGCTCAGAGAAGTTTCCCATCTCTGGATGAGGCCCTGGGCAAACTGATGTAGTGGATGGCAACCCTGTCTACAGCAGGGGGTTGGGACTGTTTAGGCTTTAAGGTCCCTTCCAACCCAAGCTGTTCTGTGATTCTCTGACTATGATTCTATGACTCTGTGTCTCTTTGCAGGATATGAGGTATGATAATGAAAGGAGAAACAACTATCTCTGTATTCTTGGCAAGTTATCCTGTTTCCTAGGGTCTGTAGAGCAACAATGAGAGGAAGGATTCATTAGAGGTTGCTCAGAATTTTTCCACTGAAACAATGGCTGAATAGAAAATCAGTTTCTTGGCTAGCTGACCAAATAAACTGAAGAACTTCTGCATTCCTTTTTAGTCTGCTCTTTTTGGTTGGAAAAAAAAAAATAAAAATGCTATGGCTTTCAGCTATGTTTAGTTTACAACACCTTTGCTTTGCTAGACCATTTCTTCTGGAAAAGATCGTTATGAGCAACAATATTTATATAAACATTTCAGAAACTGGAGACTAAAGATGATCTTGAAATGCAACAAGTTGTAGTGTTAGAACTGAGGATACCAGCAAAGCAAGAGCTATAGGTAAAGTCTTTCAGTATATCAACTGTATCACTGAGGGTAAAAAAAAAAAAAAAAAAAAGTACAGAAGCCCTTCCTCAGTTTTCGCTAGTTTGTGGAAAGACCCTTTCCTTTCCTAAAAGGCAAAGAGGTATATCTTCAACTTCCACGGAATTGCTCTCCTGAGTCTGTAATTGCTCTCTTCACACACACACCCATACACAAACAAGTTTAAAAACCACTTATCTTGCACTGGTCTGCATCTGCCAAACACTGTGTTCTCTGAAAGGTTAGAAAGAAACATGGGATTCCTCTTGCTTCAACACGCTAACTGACTTTGACAACTAAATTTCCCCATAAATATGTTTAGAACTTCCTTTATATAGAAGTGTGAGTCATTCTGGCAGGCTTAATTTGTACTGAAAAATGTATGTGTTAAACTTATTAGCCATTCAGGCTAGAGAGACTGTAAACAGTAGATTGATGACATTTGTACTTCATGTACTATACACTATGTGCTTACAAAGTGAGAATAGAAGAGCTTGTGAAAGGCATGCTGAAGATTGGATAGAAATTGTATCCTAATCCCTTCCTTCTCCTGAGTTGAAGTTTTGTTGTTCTTTCACTTTTTTAAGTGAGAACATGTATGAAAAGATGGCCTGTTTTTAACTGCATCACATTATAGCAAATATATGCATATTTCCAGCAGAACTAAGCAGCTACTAAGAGTAAATGTAATAGTTCAGTAGAATTAATAAAGCACTGCATCACAGACAAAATAAGACCCATCAGCTAAGTCTAAGGAAATGTTAGGGAGACACAAGTTCAAGCCTTTGTTCAGTAACCTTGAGGATATCTGGGTTTGAACATCTCTGGCTTGTTTTCTATGTTAAAGCACGCCTGACTTGTAAATAAAAGTGAGAGTGGAAGGGAAAGGGCAATCACAAGTCAAGTGTGATTTAGTTGGGAAATCTCCCAACCTTTCTCACTTCTTGGTGTTAAAATAAAAGATTTCTAGAAGGTAGTTCTAGACTCAGGTCTTCATAAGACACCTATGTGTGCACAGATGAGCTCAGCCAGCTTCAGCTGACTCCTGAGCCTAATCTGTACATGCTCTGTGGCAACCTGTCTGTGAGAACTGGCAGCTTCCCCAGGCAGGGAAAAGCAGGCAGGAGAATTCATGAGCGAACTCCAGGATTTGAGACTACTGACCAAATTGTTGGATCAACTACTTGGGTCTCAAGCATTGCTACCAAGGGAAGTACAGATCCCATCTCAAAAGAACAGAGAGTCAGCTTTTTTGCTTTGAATGGTCTTCTAGATGAATATGTTTACCTCTCTTTTATTGGGAAGACGTAAAACTGTCAAGTTAATTTAACTTTGTTAGAATGAATAATGGCAGAACTAACTCCTCTTATAATCAAACAGTAGAAAAAATCATGCAGTTTGAGAAGACTCACTTGCTTATTGCACTGTGATGTTGGCTCTCTGGATGTTGGATCTGGATAATCGGACTTAGGATTCAAATCATCCTGCCTTGGTAGATGGAGCTCAGAGTGCAAGGCCATAGCTAAAGCTGAGGCTGATCTGATCAGTATAATGCTTTCCTCGTCTCCAATTCTTTAGTAAACAGCTGTTCAAGAAGCTTCAAGAAGCCTAGCCATACTATGTAGGGCACATTATATCAGTGTCCTTCTTATTTATTCTACTGAGAATTTTCTGTAGCCAAATATTTAAAATTCAACTGTAATATGGAGAGGCAGTCTCCATCTTAAAGACTCTAAGGATTTGCTTATAAATCATAGCCTTGTCACTGATACTTGAAAAATCTTTGTAGGTTATCAAATCCAATAATTACACCTGTAGCCAAGAAGATGTCTGCTGAAGTTATTTTCTATTGCTCTCCATATCTTCTTCCTCTCTTTGGAATGTATTGTGAGCATGGAAGAGTGGATAATGTGAAAGCACAAGCCCCAGTCAAATAATAACCCACAAAAACAAAAGCAGATTAGAGGTGTATGAAACTAAACACTCGTCTGATCTGCAGGTTCCAATTCTATGAACTCATGCATAACTAACAGCTTTGGTGTGATGTCCTTTGCAGAGAATTTTGTTTCTTTTCCCTTTTCCAGAGAGCTTTTCTGCTGGGAATCTACTGCATTGTTATCTTCCACAGCAAATGTTGGCAGCCCGGTGGAATAGTTAATGAACACGTGACTCATCTGGGGCACTGTAACTTCTGTGTGTGTTTGCTTTGCATAACAAACCTATCACAAACTGAACATGCACAGTGGCACATCACTTGTGCTGTGCACTACATATGTGGGCTGGACTGCAAATCTCCAAAGTCCTAAAAGATTAGGATTCCAAACATACATCAGGAAAGGATAGGATTGTATATCTGATCGTGATGTGATTGTACATATAGAATAAGTACACATAAAAGTACAGATTGAAATCAATGTGGGTCTTTTGGGAGTTTTCTTGACAGGACTTCAGTAAGTTTGTTGTTTCACGTTTTTGACTATAGTGAATCAGAAAAGAGAAACCCAAGTGTTTGTCTTTGTGCTCTTGTTGCTCTGGGATTATAAAGCTGATTCTATGTTGTACTCAAAGTTAGACCATGGCAGAAAACAAAACAAAGAAACTCACTCAACAGTTAACATCTTTAAAAAAAATTCTACACTCACAGATGTTAATTTATAAATTAATAAATACCTGAATTATTGTTGTTTGCAAATTTTCATTCAGTTCCTTAGGTTAAAATCTTGAATTAAATAATCACACATGATTTCTTCTACTCTGCCAGGGTTATGATTCAGAATTATACTGTGAAGGCATCTGTTGTCTGTTAAGTCCCCTGACTCATATGTTTGTACAAGTTGGAAGATGTGAAATGAATGAGGCGGGGGACAGAAGGGAGAAAGCGGGTTGTCTTATGGCTGAGGTAGATGAATGTCACTCAGGAGAGCTGAATTTCATCCCTGTCTCTGACACAAAGATCATGTGAGGAGCTGTGTAAATCATTTAAACCAGGATCGTTATTTCGAGTTATGAAAAAGTGGAATTATGTCCCGTGTTTGGGTATTGATTTCAGTTCCTTCATGGATCTTGTTATAGCCAAATGGTTTTCTGCCCTCCTGCTTTGTCTTTCCTCTGCTGAGCCCATGAGAGAGCTGAGTCTCCCTGTCCTGGAGGAACCATTTCAGGACCTTGGCAATTATCTTCCAGGAGGAAGAGGAGGCTTTGTGGCTCCTCCAGAGTTCTTGAATGAAGGCCAGGGTTTGAAGATAACTCAGGAATGGGAAGAAAACTGTCCTAGGATGCGAGGTGCCGTGGTCTGTGCACTGCAAACACTGTAGTACTAATGTCCCAGTACCCTCTGTAGTAGAAATGCTAAATCATGGCCTGAAGCAGGAGTTGAGCACCTGGTGGGAAGACAGGGCCAACCCAGGGAAGCTCAGGTGCAAGCAAAGCACCAGAGTGACTGGAAGGGGTGGATCCTGGCTCCACCCCTTTCCAGACCTCATTTAAGGGTTGACAGTAGAGGCAAGGATATTTCTTGCTAGAGATCCCTGTCTACCTGAGGCCAATCAAAGGTAAGTAGCAATGTCAGACTTTGTTCATATTAAAATTTTTGGGGTTGTCCTTCTCCTTCTGGGCATTCCCATGTGCTGTCCTACACAGATACAACACTGTTCATCAGCAGTGCTGCCACTGACAGAGGTTGGCTTCTTGATCTTGGGAGATTCTTTAGTAGGGCCTGTTGTGACAGGAGGAGGGGAAATGATTTAAAACTAAAAGAGGGGAGATTTAAACTGGATATGGGGAAAGAGTTTTCTTATGATGAGTTTAGTGAAGCACTGGAACAAGAAGTAGTAGATGCTCTATCCCTGGAGACATTCAAGATCAAGCTGGAGCAGACCCTGAGCAACTTTATCTAGTTGTAAATGTCTCTGATCATTGAAGGGATTTGGACTAGATGGTCTTTAAAGGTCCCTTCTAACTCTATGAATTCTTTCATTCTCTGACCTAATAAGAATGTTGTAGACCTCACAGAGGGACACAAGCAGAGCACAGGACATGTAGTCAGGCGCAGAGATGAGCTGAAAGATTTGGGACTTAATTTGAAGTTCTGATGATTGTGGTCCACTTCTTTGTCCTTAGCAAGTAACTCTTCAGCTGGATGTACTTGTTCCAGTATCATTCCAGTCCTATGCCTAGCACTTCACTAACCATCTCTCAAATGAGACTCAAAAGTGTCTTGTTTAGAGATTCTTAACCTCATTGCTTTTTCCTCAATCTCTTTTTCCCTCATGAAATCTTATGTTAGTCTTTATCAACTCTCATTTTTTTGGTGTTATTCTTCTACACAATCAATCAGCCTCACCCCATTCCTCATGCAGTTCTGAGAATGGTTTCTCTGCACATGTAAAGCTCCACTCTTCCCTCACTGTGGCCATGCCACCTGCTTGGACCTATAGCTCACCTCTCCACACCTAGTATTATTCCTCTGTGAGATTTACCAAATTGCTGAGTCTTTGTCCTGTTTCAGTACAACTTTCTATTTCTTTATTGACATATAGACCTAGTTTTCTCCTTCAGAAATTTCACATCTTCCTACATACTTTTTCCTCACAGCTTTTGATCTACCTTTTGTTCTTCCCTGAGGAGGCAGGCAGCTCCCTCCTCTCCGTGATGCTTGGCTTTAGCAGTGAGTGAACTGGGACTACTGTTGCTCCCTGGAGCAACATCCAGTGTGCTTGAAGCCTAAGGTATATAGGAACAATCACTGCAAAGGAAAACTAGATTTCTTTCTTTTTAGCCCTATGCTGCAGAATAATTTTAAATTATTATTTTATTTTTTCCTTGACTGTAAGCATGTACAGTTCAGTCATGTATAGAGCTTGCAAGGAGGTGGGACATACTTAGTGAAGAGACACTGCCTGGGGAGCTTAGCTATTAAACTCCGGCAAGTCTTTATGAGGTACATGTAAACTACTACTTGTCAGAAACTTGTGCATTTTTGGGATCTGGATGTATTTCACAGGAAAAAGTGAATAAACAAAGTTTATTTTTAACTAAAGTTCAGCTCTTCCTCCACACGGTTCCTGGAAAACACAGAATACCTCAGCTTTGCAGCTAATCTTTTAAAGTGCTATTTAGCTGTAGTTTCTCTATTTTTCATCCACTTTGTTTGTGAAAAGTTCTTGGCTACTTTTAGAAGTAAGGTAGCATGGGGTGGATGACAAGTGTGAAATCTCAGCCCTCAACACTTAAAGTTTCTTGAAGATGTAAATGAAAATGTGATCGCATGAAAAGAAATGTCAGAAAGCCTTAGCTGGGATGAAAATGAAGTATTTCCAAGATGAAGTACAAATGGAGCTGCTTTGTGTCTACATTTTATTTAGCCAAATATTTTCTTTGTTGTCAATTAGATCATCTCTAGCCTTTGTACTCAAGGATTGTATAGGCATATAGACACAAAGCAAATGCCTTATCTTTCCATGTCTCCTTTTTTTTTTTTTTTTTTAGGAGTTAGATGTAGATACCCTTTTTCTCTTCTCCTTTCTGAGGAGTAACTACCTTGAAAGGAATGGAGAAAGTGAATCATGTCATAGAATCATAAAATCACTGAATTTAGGTTGGAAGGGACCTCAAAAATCACTTAGTTCCAACTCCTCTGGGGCAGAGACAGCTGCTAAGCCAGGTTGCCCAAAGCCTCATCCAACCTGGCCTTGAACACCTCCATGGATGGGCTACTTGTTCCGATACCTCACCACCCTCATCATGAAAACTTTCTGCCTTATATCCAATATGTTGGAACACACTGGATTCACCAGGCTGTAGCAGTGGATCATAGCATCTAAAAGGCAAGTCCTGGCCTTGTGCATTCCTGCAGAGGAGTGGGACTGCCTCTCCAGCACGTGTGGCTGAGTGCTGGGAAGCCACAAAGCAGGGCCATTTGTATTCACTTTGGATGTGAAGTTTGTCTGGAGGGAGGGGTGTGGAAGATCTCGCAGCTCTACTGCTGAGTAATTTTGTTATGGAAACTTGTTTTTAATGCGTTCCATACGAATCCTCAGAAAAGGAACCACTTGAGAAGTATATCATAATTCTAAGTCTAGATAAACAACCCAATAAAGAATGGAAAATATGTATTTTGTCAGAAGGCACCACTAAAAAATGTTCACATATGGCAACGATTTCCTCAGTATTTGACAAAGAATTGGCCCAGGAGTCGTCCTCTCTAGATACAGATCAGATTTATCACTGCGGTAATGTCACCTGACTCGTAGAATGGTTAGGCTGTGAGTCAGCACAGCAATGGAGTTTTCCAGCACGTACAGTATTTATCTTGTCCTTTTCTACTATCTGGCTCTGATTTTGTTTTTAACATTATTGAGGAGTGATTCTTCCTAGTTAGGATTACAAATGAGTTTGTCTTAGAAGTTTGCTTTGGCTTCTGTGAGCTGCCCCACCTTGCATCTGCCTCAGGATCTCAGAGCTGGTAACCCGAGCTGAGAACAAGGGGAATGCTGCATCTTTCCACAATGTGAGGTTAGCAGGAGGAAGGCTTGTGGAATTATGGTGATGAAAGGACTCCCATGGCAAAAAAAGGAATCCTCCCTAATTTGCTGCTTTGTTAACCATCTTCACAAAATGAGCAGAGAAATGCTTCATTTCTGAGTGATAGTTTAGGTATTTCCTCATCATTCTGGAGAAATAAGCCCTGTTTTATTCATCACAATTTGAGGACAGACAGTGGCTAGAATAAAGAAGAAAACAAGAAAAACACGTCACCATTAGCTCTTTGTGATGTGCTGAATGGACTCTGGATTTGAGTGCTCTGTGTTTTTGAGGCAATGATGTAGATGTAGATGAAAAATTTTAAGATCTTAATGAAGATTGTGTGCCTTATAATATTTGACCCAGATAAATAAGAAGTGAGCCTGGGGCCACTGAAGCTGAGGACCATTCTGTTGTGCTGATGTCCCTCTCTATGCCCATCCAAGCCCCTGCTTAGAGAAGCACCCAGATCCCACAGAGAAAAGCCACTTCTATCTGAAGTCCTGGGATGCCTCAGTGCTGAGGAAGGTCTGGATTTTAAAAGATCTTAAATGTCTCTTGATTATTTTGTTTTGGTTTGTATTTCTTTTCAATTAGCGCTGTCACTAGGAGGAAATTTGGGAAGGCAGTTCTTTTGTGAAGTACCTGTTCTTAAACTTTATAGGAATTGTGGGAGTCTAATAGAAGGATGTATATTATGCTCTCTGTACCATGCACTGAGTGTTGTGGCACATAGATATCTTTTTACTAGATTTATCCCTGAACTCTTCTCCATGAGAAACAATGCAGAGCATCAAAATTCGGTTCAGTGCTCAAATACTTTGGATTTAGATCAGGATTTCGTCTGGAGTTGTGAAGTTGGCTCTTGTGTCCTGGGATCACTCTATCACTGCAGCTCTCACATACACCCGCAGCACTTCCTCTGTTAATCTATTGAATATGAGACATATCTTACTTACCAGGCATGCAGTCCACATGCATGAAACTGCAGAGAAATAGGGATGAAAGAACCTCAGAAAATCATACGTTGCATCTCCCAGGCCAGAGTAGGTCAGCAATGTATTTGACTCTTGTGACTTGTCAGGAAAGCCCTGGAGGCATTCAAGGCCAGGCTAGATGTGGTCCTGGGCAGCCTGGTCTAGTGGTTGTTGACCCTGCTCATAGCAGGGGGATTGAAACTGGATTACCAGGGTCCTTTTCAGCCCAGGCCTCACAGCATCTATAACTCTATGCCTCACAACATTTCCAGGTGATCCATTACACCAGGCTCATTGTGTATTTGTTGTTTCTTCCTTGTACTGTCATTTAAGCTCATTATGCTTTTTCCTTATCTGTTTCCAGAAACAGAGAATAGAATATTGTTTTGCTCTGTAGCTTTTTTTTTTTTTTTTAATTTGAAATTATTTGAGCACTGTTCTGAAGCTCCTCTCTATTTTCTAGTCTATATTTCTCTCATTCTTGCTGGTAACCCATGTGGATTGGGCACATCCAGTACTGGTTAGGTCTGAAGTAAGTCTGATGAGAAAATCTGGTTAGAAAGAAAATAACAGGGCAACAACATTATGACAGAAACAGTTGCATGCTACAGAACCAGAAGAATGCATTTTTGTGTGTAGTTGACTGACTCATCCCAAGTGTAGATTTGGGAAGAAATGGTAGGTTCTAAGTACCCAGATCTTATCTGGAAAGGAAAAAGGTGGGGTGGTGTAAATCTTAGATTTGTATCGTTAGCTGATTGGATTTAGATGGTTACCCGTGCTCTCTTTTGAAGAAAAACTAGGGTATACTATAGGTACATTCCAGAAGTGGATATATAGGTCAACTTTAGAGCTAAAGCCAGTATAACTGAAACTGTACAATGAAACATGTCACCTGAAGGCATGTAACTGGCTTAAAATAGTAAGCTCTAGAAATGAGGAAGCATTATGAACTATTTTTACTTGCATTTGGTTTATTAGCCTGTAGAGGGTAACATGTTAGAATGTTTCCAAGCGTTCTCCTGGAAGCTTCTGTGAAAGACTGAAAACTGAGATACTTGGCTAATCACTTGGCTCTAGAAATAGAGACTTTAGAAAAGCATCAAATGTTGTAATTACATTACTAAAATAGGTGTCATAACATTTTGCTTCTTTTTTGTGTGAAAATGAAAGAGCTGCAGTTGTTGACGAGTTCTTGGATAAGAAAAAGGTGACTCACGTTGGAGCTCATACAGCCATCTCAAACATCAAGTTTGATTCATTCCCTTCTTGTCACTGTGAGAGATTTCAGAGTGTTGTCACAACGGTTTGACAAGAAGAGAATTCAGATATGGTCACATTGCAATCCCTATGCTATCCATAGAGGGCCTAGGGGCACCTTAAAGATTTAAGACATCTGGGCAGGAGAATACGACCTTAGCTGACATATCAGATGGAAATAGACCATCTGAGGTAAGTTCAAGCTTATCATTCACTTCTACCAAGTTCACTGTGAGATGTGGGAACCATCAATACTTATTATGCGAAACAGTCAATAATGCTTAGGGAGAATTTGTGGGCATATGCACTGACATAAGAGATTGCTGTAGTTCTCACACTAAAAGATGTTTTGCTTTCTATTGATTAGAATTTTGAGGAGGGAGAAATATTTAAACTCAAGATAGAGCTACAATTATGTGTGATGGATCTCAATGTAATTCAAATATTTACTTAATGCATGGTAATTTAAATGAATTAGACATTAGTCTACAATTGCAATCAAAATGTGTTTTCCCTAAGACTTTAGCTGTTCTAATGATTCTTTAAGTGTAAAGAAAAGCCTGCTGCTTGATTGAAATATGTCCAAAAGGCATCACAGCTGACAGGAACTTGAATTGATCTTCAGCATTCATTTCTGAGAGCAGAGGCAATGTAATCTGACAGCAGATGTTAAGCAGGCAGCATTTTTCTTTTGCTCCTAAGAGCAGCTGACAAGGATCTGTAGCTCAATTTAAAGCAAACAAATAAACAAAACTGCCACCAACAAAGTTGTTCAATTAAAACTGTGTCGCCTCCTTGGACAGAAGCACCATTTAAATAACAGCAGGGGTAATTAACAGGTTCTAATTATCTGAAGAGAGCAGTTCATGTTTTTTTTCTTTTTTTTTTTTTTTGTGTGTGTGTGTGTGTGTGTGTGCCTGGTTCTAATATTGCCAAACTCTCTGTTCTGATTTTCTTGATTTAATATTCTCTTTTACTGTAGCAAACTGATCTACATTTCCTTAAGCTAAGGAACTCTGACAATGTTTTTGCCTCTTAGGGAGGAATATGTGATCCTTATTTACTTCCAGAGCCTCCTGAACTTTTCTTGGAGCTTGAATATAAATCTTACTTATCTCTTAGTTGTCCAGTGACTTCTTATTTATCCTCTGTAAAACATCTCATCTTTTAGAAGAGGGATTAAAACCTTTTACCCCCATACTGACTTTCCTTAATAACCAGAGCACCCTATGGCTTAGTGGTTAGAGCTTTCAAATCTTAGCAGAGAATACATTTTCACCTTAAGGCATATAAGCATCTCCACCAAGGTGTCTACTTGTTCTGGAAGAGTCTAAACTCCGGTGATAGCCACTGGCAAGAGGAGCTTAAAGAGCAATTTAGATAACAAGCTACTATCTCTAATAATGCAAGTTAAATAATTCTGCTTGCTGTACTAAAAAGCCCTCCACTGACTGCTAAGGGAGGTTAGATATCCCTAGCATTCATCATCTAGCACTTATCTTGCCTTTCTTTGTGTGTCCTACCTTTGAGTAGAATCTCATTTGGAAGGTTCCAGTCTGTCTGTCAGCCCACTGGGGATGCTGT
Organism: Tympanuchus pallidicinctus; assembly: GCF_026119805.1. Taxonomy (NCBI): domain Eukaryota; kingdom Metazoa; phylum Chordata; class Aves; order Galliformes; family Phasianidae; genus Tympanuchus; species Tympanuchus pallidicinctus. The sequence continues at coordinate 13,420,854 of NW_026294618.1, read as the reverse complement.
AGCAGAAACATCCACATGGTTTTGGCAGATATGATACGGAACCTATGAGAAAACCACACTTCTGAAGGAGCAGTGGCAGAAGACCAGGTGGATAGCACTATATATCTTTGAGCAGATGCATTGAGCATGCAGGATGGGATTTAGTTGCCAACGCTCATTGTTTTTTAAGGCGTTACTTGCCATTTTAGGAATTCTTAGGGATCACAGATGTGATGAAGAATTTCTGGTATGCCTGTGTTTTCTGGAGCAGCAGCTATATGTTTATGTTACACTCAGATTCCTAAAGCATTACCAGATTTATGTTCAGGAAATAGATTCCTAGCTTGAGAGACAGTTGAGTTCCAGTGTTATCCCCACATAGAGAAGAGATAATTGTATTCAAGTGTCCCAGGTGAATGTAGTTGCAGAAATAATCAGTAAAAGGGTATTGGCTGAAGCTCTTTGGCTGTTGCTTTGCTTTCTAACATAAAGATGGCATAAGTATTTAACAAACTGACATGAACCCAGAACATAGAAACTCTTCCTTAGGAGGAAGATCATAATATATGTCCTTAGCATATCCTACAGAAATAGTTGAGGTGGCTTCTGTCAAGAGAGAACTTTCAGTAGATCCTTTTCTTAAATGTGATCTCTTCACTGCAGTTGTGAAGAACACAGAGGAATTTGAACACTGGGCCTCCAATGCTGAGGGTTATGAAAAGTGAAAATTTTGTTTATTCATTCACTGCTTTGGATGTATCTTGATCTTTCTGGTGTCCCAAGCACAGGCACAGAATCTGCCCTAATCCAGGAGATCCTGCATAGGAAATGGCTGTTAGGCCCTTTGTTGTAGGACAGACAAAACATAAAATGTGAACCATGCTGAACTTGCGTATGAAATGCGATATACTTCTAGGAATAGAAAAGATTTCAAAACCAGTTTCTGAGTCTGTAATCAACAGTGATGCTGATTTCATTTATAGTACATTAAATGTCTCATTCTGGTTAATGTTTCATTATTATAAAGATGAGACCCTCAGTATCTTTTGATCTTCTGTAGAGACTTCATTAACAATAAGCTCATTAGTCAAGAACCAATTAAGTAACAATGATTAGAGGGAATAGGAAGCTTTCCTTATGCTTCTCTTAACTGTGAAGTCACTGAGCCTTTGACTCTGTACTTCTGATGTAGCCTCTTTATTCTTGGGCCTGGTTTAATACTTCTGGAAACTAATTTTTTCTTGCAGCAGAAAATAAATCAATCCTTTCCTCACCTAAAGGTAGTTGAGAGGCTTTTTTAATTGTAATTGAAATTTTTCTTAAGAAAAATCCAACATTGTAAGTGATTTATACAGATTTCTCCCAGACTCTTGGATAGCTTTAAATTAAGAAACAGTTAAACTGGTTTATGTTTTAAAATCGTGAAATCACTTACACTCTTTCTCCTGTTTCTAGGGAAAAGAACAGTGCTTTGTTGTTGCTCTCCCTACAGCTTCTGAAGATGTCTGCTCTTCCTTGTCCCTTCTGCTGCTATAAATGACTGCCCAAGTCTCTGAGTGGTACTGAATCATGGCCAGGGTACTTAATGACTCTCAGTGCTAGAAACCTTCCTTTGTGCATTGGATGTAGTAATGACAGAGCACAGAGTAGCCAGGGGGAGTACATGCTGCGGTCTGCAAAATCCTTCAGTTATGGGTTTATGTTTCTGTCCTCAGTGATGCCTTTAGGCTCAGCTCCCATACGGGTTCCTGCTGGAGCACAAGAACATTACTTTTCCTCTTAGCCAAGTCTGTGCCTTAGAGCCACAATTTACAGTCCATAATGCCTGTACTTTGGTAATGGAATAACCCAGATGTGTTAAATATTATCATTTTTACTGTAGAGTACATGACCATATGTATGAACTCTAAAAATCATCTCAATTTTATAGCGACACATCGTGCATTTGTTGGCGATTTCTACATGCTAAAATAATTGTCTGTATAAAAATGTTGATGTCCATAATGATCAATAGCCTTCCAGTGAGCTATTCATTAAAATGTCTTGCTTCATTACTCTATTACATGTCTTCAGGAAGCATCACTTACACACAAACAAATAACCTCCTAAACAAGGGTTACACCCAAGCCAGCCAAAGCCTGCTTAAAATATATGGCTTGGAGTACATCTTCATTGTATTTATGGATGGTATTCATGGTTCATTTACTTCTATATCTTGTTTTCCAGCCGCTTCTAATGAACATATTAAGGATTTAACTGTTTCCTTTCCAAAAAAGAACGATTACAAGATAAGAAAATATTATCATTCACAAAATAAACAACAGGCTGGCCTTCTTCATTTTAAGGACAAAGTGTCAAACTGCTTTCTTGACAGTATTAATGTTGTCAAAGTAAAGAGATAAATCTGTAGCATTTAGACTTTGACTGTAATGTACAGGAAAATCTTTTGTTTACCAAATTTGCTTGGCAGTAGGGTATCAGCAATTATCGTGATTGCAAGTTGCAATTATGAAATTCTGACTCAAATTTTGATCTGAAAAAGCAGGGTTTTTCTATTCTACATCCTTTTGTTTGACTGGAGAGACAGTACTGACAAATGGTTTAGTCCATTGTTAGTAATGACACAGTTGCATAAGCTTGAGTTTAGTGTATGGTGCACATATGAAGAATGTGCACCTATCAATAATAACCAGCTTTACTCATCAAATGAGCAGCAAATGTTTTCAGTCCTGATTCACTTGGCAAGTCCACACAAACCAGACAGAAATGTATCTATCTTAAGTGTATTCATGTATGGAAGTGAATAGTCTTCTTTCGATATTATCTACCTAAAGAAAATATTTAGCACCATCAGCAATCACAAAATACACTTCTCCTCTAACAATCATAATGGACATTTGATGGAGAAGCCTAATTCAGTACTTTCAAGAATACAATCACATCTGCTAAATGACTAATTACCCCTGTCCTCAGTCTTGTATTCTTCAAATGTACATCTAGAAATATCTGTGGTTAGATCTTCAAATGAAATTAAGAAAATGCCCAAAGTATCTGTGAAAGCTACAAGTAGCTCTTCAATGTCTTTATTCAGATTAACTGACTGGCTGGTGACAATTTGGTTTAGGGCACATCGGGCCACTGTAAGGATATGTTAAAGATGTGGGGGGAAAAAGAAAGAAACAACAAAAGCCTCCACTAATTAAAGCTCGTTTTAAGCAATATTCTTAAATAAAATGTCAATAGTAATGTTTCTGAGCCTAAGGTTACACATGAGTTCACGTATCTGTTTGAATCAGAACTTTGAGTTTATATTCACAGGACTGAACATTTTTCCCCACGAAGATTCTGTACTGGAGTAAATAACCAGTCAAACTGATATTCTCTGTGGTTTCCTTATGAATGCCAAACTTTGGGGTATTAAGAAGTCGCCCAACTCCTAAATGATATGCAAAGCAAATGCCATTGAAACTACTAGTGGTAAGGCACCTAATTGTATTTGTTGTTATGCAATCTGCCTTTGTGGCTTGCATGCATGGTTTTCTAAGAACTAATCTCCGTGTACCCAGAATCAGATGACCATCTGATACTAATTATTGTTCAGCTTAGGTAAATGGATCTTACAAGCTCAGATTCCATTGCTGTGCAAGCACAGATGCTACTACTCAAAAACAGTGCAGACAGTGACAGAGAATAATTTTCAGAATGTTCTTCCTTGGCAAGGAAAATGCTTTTTTTTGTTGTTTTTATTCTGTTCACATCTATCATCACAGTAAAAATGATGTGGCAAAAGAAATATACCTACCCGTTTGACTTCTGTGGTCTAACATTTGACCAAGACTACTTGGCTAATTCTGATAGTAAGGGATTCCCATCTTGTCTCTCAGGAAAGAACTATTTATTTAGTTGTTGTGATGAGATGGGGCTAGATGCACATTATCTGGCATAGACATAGGAAAATTAATATGAAGAGCAAGAGAATTATAACTCAAATCTGGAAACTGAAAAACCACACAAACACTTGGAGAGGCAAAACAGTCAGAATCCCATGATTTAGCACATTTCAAATCATACTCAGACCTTCTTGCTACTGGAGAACACTTTCCGTACCATAAATTCCACTTGAATATGTTTCTAACCTAAGCCTGTAGTTCATAATCATATGGATGAAATATGCTCCTAGTTTTCTCACTGGTTCAATCATTTGGAATTTTTTCCTTTTGGAAAATCTCACCTGCATAAAATCATTGACTTCAACTTGAATTTCATACAATTTCCCACTTCCAGTTCTCCAGCCAAGTTATTTTTTTCATCACTACACATGGAAGGCATAATGGATTTATGCCCTTGTTCAAGTCCACATTACTATTGACCAAAGTCACAAAATTAATTTTCCCCAGGAATCCAGCTTCCTGCAGAGGCTCCTTCATTGAGGAGACGGGAATGACAAAACCACAATAAACTCCAACTTAATTCTACTTATTGGATCCAGTCTCCTGGAGGCTTTTAGGACTTTTAAGAACAGTTCAACAACAGCCCATTAATAAGAACAGAATTAGGTATGAAGGAGGCAAAGACTGTAGGAGAAGAAGTAGTGGTAGTAGAAGAGAGATTCTGCCTGAAGTTCTGATATGCTTTATGAAATTAGAGACATAACCTCACTCTTTAGGAATAGACTATAAAGCACATAGTTCAGCAGATGATCAGAAATATTCTATACACGAGAGATGGTAAGGGGAAATGTACTGATCAAGGTGCATCTTTTGTTTGGAAAGAAGTTGGCTATTGGTACTAGGCAGAAATGTCTGAACAAATGGTTAGCACCAGCATATTTCACTAGCATTAAATTGGCAAATCATTACATGGAGTTATTTGTATATTTCTGTCTCTATTATTATGGATAGGTCTTCCTGGAAAAAGTTTCTGTTTTTCTCAGTGCTACTTTTTAAAGAAGGGGAAAGGCGAGTCATTTGGCACCTTAACCTTTTCCAAATACATGGACAGCTCAGCCTTCCCAATCAACCAGGGAGATAGAGGAGGAGCAGAAGAAGGGAAAGTTATGAGGCAGAAAGTGGAAAGTTGGTAAGGGGTGGAAAAAATGACTTAGCTTAGCTGAAGGAGGGAAGAAAAAGACAAGCATTTCTCTGAAAAAGAGAGAAAGCAAAAGGTTTTAAATAATCTGATGTTAAAGTATTTTGTTATAACTTTTGTAAGGTATTCAGATTCCATGCTGATGAGTGTGTAGCTGAAATATCCAGGCACTCTTGGATAGAATGTATTTGAACAAAAAGGATAATTAAAATAGTTCTTACTTAGATGAGGGATAATGTCTCAGTTCCTATGCAAATGAGCTTAGTTAAAGGATCAGATCACTTGCCTTTTTCTGAAAATGAATATTGAAAGTTTGATGAGAAACTCGGGAGAGCAACATTCTGGAAGTCAAAGCAAATGCAATCTCTATATGCAAATGAAATCAATTAATTTTAGCAGCCATGTATGAGTGCAAATGAGAAAATCAATGATTTTCAAAATCTAGTAATTTGATAGCCATTAGTCTCATTAGACTTTCTTTTTAAAGCTTAATTATTCAAAAATACAACCCTGCTGAAGTGTGGTTAGAGAGGACACATTCTGAAATTAATTACAGCACTGACAGAATGAAGATGCAGTACCAGTACATAGCTTTGTAGATAGAAAGATGTCTTTCTGGATTTGGGATTTTATTTTGGTAAAAAGCCCACTAAACCTCTGCAGATCACCTAAATTAATACATAGAAGCATATGAGTAGTACCATGAAAGACCATAGAGGATGTCTTGTATCTCGTATGGATCTAGCTCTTGATTTTTAGAGATATGCATAGATCTAGGGATATGCATCCTCTTGTCATTTTCCATAGTTCATGCCTGGATGAAGAGTCCAAGCTGAGCAGAGAGGAGAACTTCCCACAGAGAGCCTGACAGACAGCATACCACCCCTGATTGTGACCCCTTAGCACTGGTTTGCAGCAGGCTTGCCCTTCCTGAACTGTCTCTGGGAGAGGAGTTTCTGCCCATCATCTTTAAAACAGCCTCCTGGCTGCAGCACTTACTCAGAAAATGGTGCGCTGAAGTTTGAGTTCTTTGCCAATATGGAGGATACTTAATTGGATCATGAATATAAGAATAGCTTTGTGGGCTATAAAGGCACCTCTTGACCTGAAAAGCACAGATAGGGCTCACAAGATAAGACTCACAAATTACATAGATTACATCTATAGGAAAAAAATGGCATAATATTCTCTTTTCTGTGCATCGGGACTTTGTGTGACTTAGCTGAATTCCTGGTTTTGAACTCAGTTATTGTCTGACACAGTCAACAGGCTTCATGCAGAATGCTTGCTGGGAGTGGGTGCTGGCCTTTTTTCATCCCAAAACTGTGCAGCTCCCCCCCCCAGCTGGGCCTTGTTTGGAAGAATTCTAACTCAGTTCAAGCCAAAACTTTACCAAGGGCCATTCTCAAACTTTATCAGCATACACAGCACGTTCAAACCCTTGGGACACACCATGGCATAGTTTCATTTACTAGTGTTAAATATCTTTACAAAAAAAGTTATTTCAAAACATTTTCCCTTCCCTTCTCTTCCACTCCTTGGAGGAGGTCTGTTCCTCATGCCTCTCCTTCTCTCCTCACCTCTCACCTCCTGTTCAACATAATCAAGATGTAAGGAAGATGTTCTTTTGGAGGGCCAATTAAACACAGCAGGGCACCTGCTGAGATGAGGAGCTGCAGTGAGTGAATTTAAATCAAGCTGCAGATTCTGAGAGGTGATCTCTATACTGTCACTGGAATTTTTGTTTACAGTGGTAAGGGATTCAGGCACAAGGGAAGACAATGCTTGCTCTGCAGCATCGCTTGAGCCAGAAATGAGGGGGGGGAGGAAAAAAAAAGTTAAATAATTGCTTGTAAGTCATAAATGTGGCTGAAAAATTTATACTAAGCCCTCCTAGGTGACCAGCAAATGAAGAGCAAAAGAAAGAGGCACAGCCAGGTAAATGACAATATTAGCATAAACTTATGTCATACATTATTTTAATGGCTTTGGATTGAAGCGGATTTAAAGAATAATTCTCCTTTAGGAAAGGTGGCTACTTCTTACTAGCGGTTTTACCACCTCATCACTGTACTCTGCTTGGCAGAGAAGTTCTTCAGGCACCAGTTCACAGAAGGAGAACCATTTAAGAAAGGGAGGAATCAGCACAACTCAGTGGATTGCAGACTGATCCTCATTTCAAACATAGCCCAAAGCATAAGTCTGAGCCATGAGCATCCCTTTGGCAGGTGGTAAGCACTGAGTGATCCTATATGTCTCATCACAATGCCCCATGCCTCGCTGCCCATGAGACCCACAGCCAAAGATCCCACTGTAACCTGCCCATGGCATTAGGGTGGAAGCAGAAGCCACATGATGGTGCTGGATGGGTTAAGGATAGATAACTTGCCCAGATGTTTCTGCAGCTTGCAGCTAGGTAGAAAAGTTCTTATTTTTCCCAATAACATGAGGTTATGTTGCCAGGTGAGCTAGCCATGTGTGACCTCATGATTGAGTTAGCATCTCAATTCAAACTCATTTGACTCTTCCTCATTGCAAATAGTTGCTGGATATCATATGTCCTGGATCACCCATTTCTCCATGATGCAACTGAGATGCTGGCTTTCTTAGACAGGAGCAAACAAAATTGGAGTGAAATCCCTTTTCCTGTTTTCTGTGATGCTTGAAGAGTTAACAGCACTGAAATGTATTTTCAGAGAAAGAGATGACCCAGAGTTCCACATCTAGGAGTCGCAGCAGGACATCTTTGATGAGGCACAACAGAGCTTTGCAAAGATCCTAAAGATCAAACATATGCCTCTGTTAGTGTCCTACCTGACAGAGGTTGGTGATCTTCCTCTTTCCATAGCTCTGCCCTTAATGAATGATTAAACTTTGTGCTTCATGGTAAGCACTGGTAGAATTTATATGGGTTCAAGTGCCCAAGTTTGACTTCTCTTCTTCTCCATTTGGAAGCAGGGCTTAAGACAGGCTCATAAAACCTGATGGAAGGCAACTGTGACTAATTCTTGGCTGCAGCTATGGGGAAGAAAGAGGGGAGGCATAAAGGGCAAAAAGGGTTCTCTTGATCACTTAGACTGTCTGCTGAGCCTGTGGAGACCAGACAAAATGACTGCATGGCCCATGTGGACTAGGTCTGTGGAAACCTTGGGTATGTGGCTTGATATTATATAAACTAATAATGTAGATCGTAAAATTAAATAATATGATTTCATTCCTCAAATAATTTGGGGCCATAGTTTACAGGAAAGACAAAACACAAAGGAAAATTGTATTGCGTGATATAATTCTTTATGAGTTTCTTGTACTTTAATATGATATAAAATTCATATTAATAGGTGCCATTTTTATGGAGAAATTTATAGCCAAAATATGGCAGCTTCTTTGTTCTGAGATCTACATGGAGAAAATTAAATTTGAGCATTCATCTCTATAAAAAAGAATATTATGTGGATATTTTTGGGAAAAACTTTGAATTGTTTAAACTTGAGAGTTTTTATATCATGTTCTTTTTATTTCCCACTTTGTACATGATAAACTTTTTGTGGCATCAGTAAAAAAATATGGGAGCTGTCCATGGGCCAAAATTACATCTGTACTTTTTCATTTGCATCAGCTGAAGAATGTGTAGCCTAGAGACACAATTAAAGCTAGGCTGGCCTCTTCTCCAAATGAGCGGTCTCCTATGCATAGATTTATACGCCATATATAAAGGGCCAAATTAGTCCCACTTGGCTTACGCTTTTCATGAAAGCTTAAAGAATTAACTCCACAATAGTGGCTGTTTGTATAGATACAATTTTCCATGGCTGAACTGGTATTTACCTACAGAGAGATATTTCCATTAAGCACTCAATATAAGATGTTGGGATATAAGACACCTGAATATATATTTATAAGTGACATTATATCAAGATTAAATTCATTTTCTAAGGCAGAAAATCTAGATGTAAAGGCTGCTGCGTTTTTCATTCTTTGGTTGACACTGTAAAAGCCCTACACTGTAACTGCATACAGATGTTGGAAGTCTTCTTCTTGAGCCACTGTCTTCAACACAGTTCCTCATAAGTAAAAATACAGTTTCAATCTCCAACCTAAATGAACAGTCCTAACTCATGAACAAATGCATAAGGAGTAGTGTATGCAGAGACTGTTGGGAATGATATAGGGGAGGCTTATGTTAGATATTAGGAGGAAGTTTTTCACACAGAGGGTGGTGATGCACTGGAACAGGTTGCCCAAAGAGGCTGTGGATGCCCCATCCCTGGAGGCATTCAAGGCCAGGCTGGATGTGACTCTAGGCAGCCTGGTCTGGTGGTTGGTGACCCTGCACATAGCAGGGGGGTTGAAACTAGGTGATCATTGGGGTCCTTTTCAACCCAGGCTATTCTTTGAGTGTATGAATACTGATGACTGGAAGAATAAGGGATTATTTCCATTAAAGGTGTTGCTACCCTTGGCAACTCTGCAATGGTAATGGCAAATATGAAGTTGGGGAATGTCTTGGGCCATTAGATAAAGCTGGAATCAAGTAAGCATGTTTCTGAACAGCAAAACAGAACATGCAAGTTTATAGAGGAAAGTGGGAGTTAGGAGATTCCTAACATATGCAGTGCAACTAATTTTGTGCCGTCCTTCTACTTCACATTGTCTCTGAGACAGAATTAATGTCTGCCTATGGTTAGAGAAGGCTAGGTAACACTGGAAAGAAATGGTGTGTACATCCAGGTTGTGTGCTTTTACATATATGTTAGGAAACACATATTTTCCCCCTAATCATATAAGAATGCAAACACGATGCTTTCATGTAACTATGAGGTACACTCTTTAGATCTCATATTATTGAAGATAATTTAGAAAATATTTAGAAATTAATGTAAATGAAACAACAAATGTTTCCATTTTATCTTCTCTCTTTAAAAGAATGTAACATAGATTATGTATTATACATGGCATTAGCATATAAAAATTATTCCAACGAAGAAAAACGTTTTTAAAGAAATTGTCAACCTTTAAAATGATTTAATGAAGGACTGTAGATATTAAATGTCTTTGTTCATTATTATTTGTTTGTTTATTACAGGGTGCAACTGGATAGTGGAGCAATTGTTTAGAGCCTATACTAAATATTTCCATGCCTTAAAGCCTGGATATTTTTTCCAAGAGAACATCATTTAGGACTTACTGATTTTTTGACTACTCAACAGTTGGATAATTGCAATATATGATAAGTGCTTTTCATCCTTAGTAACTGACAAGCACACAATCTAAACTTAGATTTTGGCTTGATAATATCTCTGTGTTCATATATTAATGTATAGCATCTTTCTTTATCTTGTCATTTAAATGTTTTTACAAAGGAATAATGATTTGAAGATACCATTTTCAGGTATCAAAAAACGCATGGCTTTTTAAGCTCCTTTAAGCATCACAACACAACAGTGGAACACTGTGTGCTGTGTCTGGGACACTGACAACTTCACAATATGAAACTGGAAAAATAGAAGTAAAATTAGGAGGACAGTTAGAAAAGAAGAAAGTACAAGAAAGAGCAAAGACATGGAAATGAGTATTATTTCTGTTAGGCCCATCATCTAGAACAGGTCTCATGAACTTAGAGAGAAAATAGCAAAAATCCTCCCCCCAAAATCCATAGGAAGACATATGAACATTTTTTCACATTGTAATATCCGTGCCCTTTGCCATTAAAATTAAATGGCTTAGTCTCTAGGGGGAGAAAGGTAGTTATATGATCAGATCACTGCCTTATGCTCTTGTTTTCTTCCATCATAAGTTCCATCATATATTTATTCACTAAACTCATTAGAATTGCAATGGTAATCAAAAAGAGGAAATGGTCTCCATCTATCATCTTGCTTCTAACAAGAAGAGGTAACAGACCATTTTAGTTACAGTGCATTAATGCTCATTACTGCTCTAATGAAGATTTGTGTTGCTTTTCCAAGATCCTTCAAGCTAATCTTCAATTTCCTCCTGGCTTTCAAAGAAACACCAGTTCTCATGTGGCTTCAGCCCAATGAAGCAAACAAAGAGGTATTAGTTGACCATCATAGAACACAGTTTCATAAATATAGGAAATTAATATGGAAAACACAAAGAAGCATCTAGTTATTTAATTATCATAGCTAAATTCCATGAATTGGGTAAACACTGATGGAGTCAATCTCTGTGTTCAGCACATGCATCACTACTGCTTAATGTGTGGCTAGCATTATACTACCTCTTACACTATCACCACAAATTTACATACAACTAGTGGTGGTAAAATTAGTAGTAAATGATCACAGCACATCCTACCTGGTCTACCTTTTTACACAACTGGATCAGTATCTTTTCAAAAGCACAATCATTTTTACAGTGGAGGGCTCAGGCTGCAAAAAGTGATTCACAGTGCTCTCACCTGGCAACTTTTCTGTATGATTCACATGCCATTATAGAAGCCCAAAGCAAACAGAGCTCACAGTGAATTCTGCATGGGAACCAGTTTTCTGCTGGGAGATGTTTGTGGTGTTTATCAGGGCCTTGTAGGATTAAGTTCCTAAAAGAAGCCAGCCACATGCATACAAGGACTATGGCACATCACAAAAAGAGAGGTATGCCACAAAACCTGCTTTTCCAGCGCACCATGCATGCTGTCTCTGGGCTTGACATGTTTAACAAGCAGATATGTGACTGAACTTTTGCTTAATAATAGGAATGCTAGCACTTGCCCTCTGTAAACTACCGACTCAGGTTTTCACCGTTTTTGCATTCAATGGAACCGAGTGTTAGCTTGGACTGGACACCTGTTTAAGTATCTTGCTGTATCAGACCTCAAATGTCTGTGTCTCTCAAGGCGTGATGAGGAGTTAGTTTCCTGAGCTTTGTATTAAGGATCTGCTGGAACACGTTCATCCTTACTAAGTGACATTTGGACACAAAGAATTTGAAAGAAAGGAAGTACCTTACTGGGCTTTGGAACATTTAAATGCATCCTAAGGAAAGACCAACTTGAGTGCTGTTTGAAGAGCTTTAATTTTGTTGGCAGGGCTACTGGGAACTAAAAAGCCCTTTACACTTGGAAACAAGCTTGCCAAACCATTTCCTTTGCGTATCTTGTTCTGCAGAAGTAACAGAATATTCCATTCCTGCATATTTTAATAATGCCAAGGGAAAAGGTGTATGCAGAATCGAGGAAAGCAGCTTTCTGATCAAGCTGTTGCTGTCTGTTTCCAAAGCTTATGCGTAATAGTGGTGACAAACAATTCCTTCTTGTGGAAAGGATATCTGTCACAAAGTTCTGCTGCTCTCTGTAAGAATGACCTTTTTACAGGCAGCAGCTTGGCAGGTGTTTGTTTTTGTTTTTAGATACATGGCTTGCAAAAGTTAAAATGGGCTCTAGGGATTCGAGTATCGTTCCATTTTGCATCTGCTTTCATCAGCGCGGCTCCGTTGCCTTGATTCATGTTGATGTGAGTGAAAGGAAAATTAGGCTCTGAGTTTCCATTTTTACTATGCAGGAAAACTAACATTATTATAAAGAGAAGAAGTTCAAGGATACTGTTGAGTATGTCAATATGAAGACATAGATCACTGACTTGGATTACACATAGCAGTCATTTCTATGCCCAGTAGTAGGTATTTGAGGAATAAAGACCTTAATTGTGAACAGCTGTTTCTACATACTTAATAAAGTGTGCATGGCCAGTTCAAGCTCTATAAAGTATTAAGCATAGTTTTATAAAACACACACGGGGGCCATGTATGTTTTTCAGAGTGCATCAGCTATTCTGACTTTTAAGTCCTGTCTATCCTTTTGTTTCAAAGACAGATCTCTAAAAATACTTTTTATTTTTCTTTTCTGTTTTTCATAGTGTAATTGAAGTTTGGAGGATTCTTTAATAATTGCAAAAATTCCACCACTGCAACTCTTAGGCAAAAGGAGCTCTAAGTCACTATTAGAGGTGTTGTTGGTCTAAAGTTCTGTTTTGTGATGTTAAAAGAAGGAAAGCATAGTGGCTTTCAACCTGGCTGCTTTTCTGTTTGTCTTTTTGTCATGAGAACTATCAGTAATATCAGTGCTCCAGGCAAGGTAATAGAGAGCAGAAATTAATAGTCTATTTAATAGGCAATATTAGAGTGGAAACTTAGAGCCCAGATATGACCCATAGCTGTTATTGATCCAGCCTCCAATGGAGATCAGCTCCAATCCTGCAGCATGGATGCATAGGCTTCTTGGTTTCCAGATGAGTCTCTTTGATGCCATAAGCCAAAACTGCAAGCTCATACACAACCTTTTGAATCTCAAATGTTTCCAAAGAGCAGGATCTGTTATTTAATTTCCTTAAGAGACCAAGGACTACTGGGTTTCAGCAGGTGCTGTGAGCCTGCAAACTGCTGAAGCTGGGGAGCTCCACAATGAGTTAAGCAATCGTGGTAAGACAGATGGATGAGAGCATGCAGTTTCAAGGAACAGGTTGTACCACAATTTTTAGAGACTTTTTGATGTTTGCTGTCATTTAGAAAAGTTCTAACTGTATTAGACTAGCACAAATCTCAGCAATAGATGTAATACCAGGAATTTACACCTGTTGAATTATACTGTGTAGAAAGGACCTTCCCCAAAGTTTCTATATCACTATCTGAAATGTATGAACATTAGTTTTGAAAGTATTTCTGTATTTTACATGGCTGTGCAGTATTCTGCAAATTAGCACCATATTTGTACGAGTAAAACTAAATCCAAATTAAAAACCAACCAAACATCATGGTCAAAATGAAGGTCAAAGGAGTTTTAAACAGTCCATAAATCTCTTCCTTCCACTGCCCAGTTTCCATGCTTCTGTTTTCTCAGCTGGCCTTTAAGCCCTGAAGGAGAATAAGCTTGAACATCCAATATAAATAAATAAACAAAGCAAAAAAGTTGATTTTTATTATCATCTATTTATTTTTTAATTAAAGCTCCTGTTTCACTTGCATCTTGTTCAATGCTTATGCAGAAAATACTAAATGAACATGAATATTTCCAAGTACAAATGGTAGACAATAGCGAATAACAATTACCTGTTGACATTTTCCTAAGTACTCAATCACATGACACTTTGCTCTCAATTAAATTTACTTTAGTCTTTTTTGATGTAATTTATTGTGTTTATTTTCAATGACGGGAAAAAAAGATCCTGCATTTCCTCCTGATTCCTTCATGCAGGCTGTCAACAGTCTGGACTTTTCAGACCTCCTACCTCGTATGGCCAAAGGACTCGCAGGAGTCACGCTTCTCCCGAGAGGACCTGGCACTAGAGGGCGATGCAGACATGCACTTCTGCCAGTGTCTCCACTGTTAGCAAAAGCAGAGGAATCAGATATTAATGATGAAGTTTTTGAAATAAGGGTGTGTTACTTCTCTACCACCCCCATTACCTCCATACATTCTCTTTCAATTCTGTTTATTGAGTTGTGGGCTCCTAACTCCTAGTAGTTCTCTGCATTCCTGACTTCCCTTTACCACCACCTTCTGCCCTTCACAGTTGATGATCTAGCCCTTTGCATGCGACCTGAAACCCACACCCAACTTGTGGACAAACACAGCCTCATCAGTAGTCTTCCTCTTCTCCTCCTCTTTGCTTTGCTTCTACCTCTGTTCTTTCTCTGATGTGCTTCATTTCCCAACCATGTGTCTGTCCATTCTGCCCCTTCCTCAAGGAATCTCTCCCATCCTATATCCTGTAATAAAAAAATGCATATGCTGTATGGATAAAAAATTAAGAGGGTATTTAATCATCTGTACTTAGTGCACTGAAAAAAGAGGGCTGGGTCCTAGTCTTTGTCCCTGACTTGTCCACTGATGTGACATTACAAAAATAATTCACAACTAGGCACTACTAGATAGGCTTTCTTGTAGTCTGATTAAGAGTTGCAAACACTAAGTTTCAGTATTTGCACAAGCTTTTCAGGAGGAGTGCGGAGTATCCTTACCTGGTTCAGCAAAGTTCTAAGGAGCCAGTAAAGACATCTTGGCCTTTGGCTGAGAGTGGCCGAGGTCTGCACCTCTCACTGCCTTACTGAGAGCTCCAGATTGATGCATGATATTGAGTGGGGATCCAGGATATCACAGTGATTGTCACCTTCTGAACTGAGTTGAGGGTTCTGAGCTCAGGAGAAGACATTAGAGGGTGACAGAGCATTGGAACAGGCTGTCCAGAGTGGTTGTAGAGTCTACCTCTCTGGAGATATTCAACACCCAACTGGGTGCTTTCCTGTCTAACCTATTGCAGGGAACCTGCTTAAGCTGGGGGATTGGACTTGATGATCTCCAGAGGTCCCATCCAACCCCTATGATTTTGTGATATCCTTTCTGGACTTTCCCCATCCGTTAGCTCAAAGGTGGACTGTATTCTACTGGACAGCATCATTCACTGCTGTGTGCCAGGGCAGACAGAAGAGGCTTCACTGCTGTGAGGGCAGCTGCAGGAGTTATGTCTGCCAGATTTGTGTCAGTTGCTGAAGTTGGGAAGGGGTGCCCCTAGTGCTGCTGGATGTGCTCTGCAGCCAACAGGCTCCTTCCTTTGAAGCTGTCAGCTTTTCTTCTTCAGTAAGCACCACATCCCTTCAGAAATGTTGGGAACTGTGCTGGTGACCAGATTACAATGTGTGGGTATAGTCATGAGTTTAGCTGCTCTCAAGGAAAATTTCTTCCTGGAGCTCACATATTGGGGAACAATGACTGCTATTCAGTCACCAGCTTCAATCCACACTGTTTTTATTCTTCTCCCTCTGCTTCTCAGACCTAGGACCTAGTCTTGAAAATATTTATTAGAGCAGTTCCTTGATCACTTTTTTCTCCTAACATCAGATTTGGGATTATTCCAGGGAAAGGCAGTGTGTCCAGAGGTCTGTCAGCCCTGCTGCACAGTCTTCTTTTATTAGCAAATATACTATGCATCCCCCTCAGTTGACTTGCCATACATTGCTCATAGCTTTCTTAGCAAGGGCATTTGAAAGAATTCGTGAGGGAAAAATTGTATAACGAGAGGAGGACCTAAACTGTCATAATTTTTCTAGAAGAGCATACTGAAAATCACAGTGACAGGAATGGGTCCTACAAATGGGTGATTCACCTTCACTTTGTTTTTATATAGCTACATACAATACAGCATCATTTCATTCATTCTTTTTATGTCCCCTGGCATGGGCCTTGAAAGTTGCTAGGAAAATGGCACAGTGCTCCCAAGCTCAATGAAACTGTGGTGCAGACAGTTCTTGGAAGTATCCATTTTTGTGTTATTAAGGTGACAAATATTCCCTCCCCTTCCAAAAAAAAGCAATCTCTCTCTTCATCACTGAGATGTGAGATGTGATTCGAACAGTATTTCCCTGGAAATGACATGATGACAGTATGTTGTCTGATTGAGAATGAGAAAGTGTTATACAGACTTGCATTCAAATTCATTATCAGGCAGTGAGACTGATGACTCAGAGCTAGAAAAAAAATGAAACAACCAAAGATCATGTCTCAGTCAGTGCTCATAACAAACTTGAATTCCCATTTGCACAGCTCATGTACATGGGAATTACACTGTATGCTTAGAATCAATTTGCATATGCTGTTTCTACTCAGTCACACAACAAATAATGTACTAGGAGTGCATTTCAATGTGATGTATTACCATACAGCTTGAAATTCTGTCTTCTGTCAGTGTAATTTTCAGAGAGTGTGTGCATGCATGTGTGCATGCCCTTGTTTGCTCTTTCCCTCACTGTTCCTGCTAGAGCAAAGAGGTCTTCTACCCTAGGGGTCAGATTAAAGAGAGTTCCATTTGAGAATCAAGGACTCTGCTCAATTTAGTGGATAGATAGGCATATTTTTAGTGAAGATTTATTTTTTTTTTCTCTGGCAATGGGGAATTATCTAATATGCAAGCAGATTTCAGAATCTGGGCCAGAGCCCCAGCCAACACAGCCTCACGTGGTCTCCATCTGGCCCCATCATCCAACGAGATCAGACCTTTCATTAACTGCACCACTATGACCTCAGAGTCAATCAGCCTGAGTGGATCTGCTTTCTGACAATGTAGTGCTTTTGCTGTGATGATTCACTAGTCCTGCAGCTTGCTAAATACCCAAGAATCCCAGAATGTATCGCATCATTAGTTGATTTTTTGGATCACTGGAAATAAAAGCAAAAAATTACAAAAATACCTTTACTACATTTTCAATGATCTGAAAAGTAGAGCTCTCTTCCCTTCCTGTTGCATCTAACCCAGTAGCTAAAAATCAAGTTCTGAGGTTAAACCAACAAAACTATGTTTAATCTCAGCCTTTGTCTTGCCATAGTGTTTGTTGGAAAATTAGGAGTTACAAAATCACTGTAACATCTGCCTGCAGTTAAGGTGGCACAGCAAAAGATAATTAGGAGTCCTGAACCTAAGGGTATCACTTCTTAAAATTTTTCCAAGGAAACCAGCAACAGTCAGGGGTTAATTTTAATTCGTCATTAACTGTAACAGAATATAGTTTACTTATTGTGTATGTCTACCAGTTCCCTACTGTAATGTTGTCTCATTACTTATGTTCTTTTCACAAAGCAAGTGGTAGGTTATCACTTCATTACATGGTGCTTGATTCTGGAACAAGAGGAATTAGCCTTAAACATCATCCCAGAGGTAAGGAAATGCAGAATTAAGCAATGTCACATGATACTTGGTTGCACAAAATTGCACAATATACAATAGGAAAATAAGCTGAAGGGAGACTACAAGAAAGCTGGGGAGGAACTTTATAAGGGCATGTAGTGACAGGATGAGGGGAAATGGTTTCAAACTGGAAGAGGGTAGATTTAGACTGGATATTAGGAAGAAATCTTTGCTGCGAGGGTGGTGAGACAGTGGAACTAGGTAATATCCAATCCCTTCCAATCCAACCCATTCTATAGTTCTATGATTCTATGGACATTCAGAAGGAGGAAATACATGGATAATGCTTAAAAATATCAGATGATATACACCGATTGTAGAGTCCACGTTCTCCTCTTTTCTTCTTGTGTACTGGTTGCTGTTTATGTGGAATTTTGTTATCACAGTGGCACATGGTATACCTGAATTTTAGAGTCAATTTTTTTTTAAGCATAGTTGCAGGGTTAGCAGGAATAAATAAAGAATTATGCATATTAACTAATCTAAATCTATCTGGTTTTAATACATTAAAACAAACTTACATGAGAAATGGCCTGTTGATTGCATATATAATATTTTCTTTCCCACAGACTGAAGCATATGGGGTTTAACAGCTACACTAGCAACAACACATCCATACTGCACATATGGCACAATGATGTGAGCAGCACAGAGCTAGGACACCATCAAGAAAGATGAAGAGTGGTTTCATTTAATCATGAACACATAAAGACATGAACAGCAGGACTGAAATATAAAATGTTTGGGTAGAAACTTCTGTGGGAAGGCTGTATCTTTGCTAGTCCTCACTACATTGAACAGAGAATGAGGAGAAAAAAAACATTGTTGGGCTTTCTGGGCATGCTGACCTCCTGCTCTTGTAAGACTGCAGAAAAAACTACAAAAGAGAATGCAAAGCAAGATCATCTCTGAACACATTACATTTGCTGCTTTACCTAGATGCTGAATTCAGGCCTGCAGTTTTGCAACGTGCAATTTGTTCTCCCACAATAACATTTGTAAAGAAGAAAATCTGATGGTCTTTACTTGATAAGAGACCATGTTTGGAAGAATGAATGGTTTTGAATGGGAAATGGGGAAGAAAATTCCTCTAGCTCCAGAACTAAGTCAGAAAGAAGTGATATAGACTTTCTGCAGAAACAGAAAGGTACTCCATAGGAAGAGAGCACCTAATTTTCAGATTTACTTCTAATGTATTGAGCAGATTTCGGGAAATCATGCAGTGTGAAATTTTAGCTGATTTTGCTCTCTTGTCCTATGCAAGAGCAAGATCTTCAAATGAAGCCATTCAAAACTTATTTCAAATGTAACAAAAAGTGGTTATTCTTTATCCAGAATACTTCTGGATGTTTAAAATGTGCATATGTGTAAGGGAAATAAGTGAAATAAATTAATTGTTGTTTTGCCAGTGTCTTTTTTGTAGCTGATGGAATGTAATGTACTGAGTACTTAAAAAGTGCTTGTTACTTTTCTAAGTGACACAAAGTGTACTTGTACTGATTTACTTAAATTTTCTTGTCCAGGCTTCTCTGCACAAAGGAAAATGATGTGTTTTATTTAAAGGGGTCCAGAAAAGTTCTTGGAAGACTGATAACTTACAAGAGAAATTTCAAGTTTTCTCCAGTTTTATCTCACAAAACAGAGGGTTGTCAGTATAAAGGTGGCTAAGGTCAATCCATGCTGATTCATCACCAAATGTTTGTTTACCTGCTCATAGAAGAAGGCAATTATGTCTGGTGGTTTTGGCAAGTCATGCCACTGTAGAACAGGTTTTATTTTCCTTCTAGAAATTCACTCCATCCCTAATGAGTTATTAATCAGAAATTAGTGGACTAGTGTAAGTCTGTGGGAGATGAGATGAAGATCTGTGGAGACACCTTTCATCCCATTTTCCTTCTTTTATGGGGCCTCAGCTTCTTTTATAACAGTACACTATTTAATAGCCACTGCTGCTTTAGCCTGTAAGTTCAAAAGACCTATAAATTTCTTGACTCTGCTTATCTGTCATGGAGCAAGAGTGCTACAATAAAATATGGTAATAAATTAATGATCAATAATAGCTGACAAGGTTCCTTCTTGATCTGCCCTGTGAGACAGCCTGAGCAGCTGGGCCATGGGAGGGTCTGTGCTTCATGTCAGGGGATTATAAGGCAAAGCTGATGTTTCTGTTTTCTGTCCTACACTGTTACTGCAGAGAAATTTTTCATGGCACAGTTATTTCACAGTCTTAACTTCTCAGTAGCCAAACTCAATTAAGAAACCCTAGAGAGGTGAGAACTCTTTATTTATTTATTTATTTTCTCTTTTTGTTGTGGGTTGTTAACTTTGAAACTTAGTTACAACTACTTGAGCACCAAAGCTATTCCTAGCTGCCGCTATTATTACTGTAACTGACATGACTTTTAGCCAATCTGCAGCCAATTAATAGGTTTTTATGAGTGACGGGGTATGTTTTCTTAGGAGGAAATGAAAAGACATTTCAGCACGTTCTCTTTTAATCTTTCCCAGATGTAGAATAGGTTAATGATTTCTGTTTATCTTCCAGCTTCCAACTATCTTCTGTTTTGTGCATGGACATAGAAAGTGTCCACTCTTGATCGACATTTTCGATCAATGGTCAATATTTGGAATTTGATGTTTCTGGAGTGATTTAAAGGCTCTGGTTGTACGCTCAGGAAAGAGCGTACTTTAGGCAAGTAACTTGTATTACTTACCTACCTGCTTCCTACTCCCAGGGCTGTCTCAACGTCTGCTAAGGATGCTGGGAATAGTTGACAGCATAATATTCCAGAAATAGAATGAATACCCAACGCTTCTTTGCAAACATTAACTAGAATCAGTCTGTCTGTAATCGCTGGTACATCTAATTACTTTGTATTATGTGCTTCATATAAAGTAACGTGACAAATATCTGTCACGCATATTTATTTCCTCTTTTTTTGTTTTGGACTCACCATATTCTAATCTTTACTAAATAAATAGCCCCAGAAGAGTTTTTCTTTTCTTTTCTCATATTTTTGGACATACTATATACTCCATGGGAGGTATCTCAGAGCCTTAACTGAAGGGTGATAGCTGTGGGAGCATGAGCCACTAGGGAGGAGATTACAAGTAGCCTGAGCTTTGGGATTCACAATAGGGTTTGCAGTAGAGATGTGCAGTATTTTCAGGTTCATCTACGTGGCAGCTACACAGTAGAGTGGAATTTGTGACCATGGATTAGGCAGAGATTTGGGCCTCAGAATGGGATTCCCAGATTCTTTTAATGGCTGTGCAGAAAGAAGAAAATATGAAAAAGAAATGCAGGCAAGTTTTTCCTAGACATCTACATCTTAGCTGCTCATCGTGACTCAATTTATAGTCAATGGAAAGAAACTGGCGCTTCACCTTGTCCTACAGCAAACGCATAAAACAGGTCAGCAGGTTTGTCTTAGAACTATTAGTCGATAAAAACAGTTTTTGGACATCTACCAAATTTGGAGACATCTAATGACAAGGTGAATTGCACTTTCTGCACCCAAACTCATGCCTGCCTGACTCAAAGATTATGAATCTAGAATTCACACCCTATTGTCCTATTCTTCCAACAACATCCCTCTAGATTAAAAAAAAAAAAAGCACCAAAAAAAAAAAAAAAAAAAAAAAAAAGCACTGTTTTTCATTTAAAATAATGAAGGGTGGGTGCTATCCACATTTCATCTATTGTGAATAATTCACAACACTTGAGGCTTCATTTGGGTCCTTTCAGCCTGTTAAGTTTCAAATCCCTATTTCCCAAAGTTCTTGGGAGTGAGTAGGTACTCTTGCAGCTGATGCTGAAGCTTAGCATCAATGGAGAAAAGAATGTCAGATTTATGAGACTACAGAGATTGCAAGTAAGTGAAGAAATCATTGAAAAGCTAATAAAAAACAGAAAATGTCCATTCAGACTGTTAGACTTAGCTGAATGCTGTTCTGGGTAGTAACTAGTGAATATTATTGGCAAAAGATGAATTGGCTATGATTCCTAAGCAATTAGTGCACTGTGCTGAATTACCCTGAACTGAATTTTACTGCTAAGCCTTTGCTTCAGACTTCAAGATATTGAAATATAACAGACTCTTTCCTTTTATTTGTTTTTAGATTTATTTATAAAGCTGTATATAGCAAGAATTTCAGTTAATCACTACAACACCTATTGGGAGGAATCTTCCATTCCTTGGAAGGGATAACTTCATGCACATTTGATATGTCTCAGCAAATCTCTGGAGTTCCTCTGTATTTTACTTTAAAAGAATCTATATGGATTATGGTGATAAAGGTACAACCTTTCTGGACACAAAATTCAATGAGAATAAGTAATACGCATTTGTAGAAAAATTGCTTTAGTGTGCCCTTATTGTTTAAAAAAAAAAAACAAATAACAAACTAAATATGATCCAGCATGATTCTTTTTCCTCAGTCACAATATGCCAACTTTCTTTCTTGGCCTTATACCCTGTTCTGAAGTATTTCCTCTTGCTCTCTCCCAGTTCATCAGAGCTGCAGGTCTGGGGGCAGGAGGAGGACTAGCTCTGTCTGCAAAGCTCTTTTTGTCTTCTTGAACCTTAGGGCACACAGCTTGCTAGAGCTGCCTGCTGCATTCCAGCAGGTATAGGGGCAGCTCTTTGAGTCTGTAGGGGTGGGATAAAGGATTACAAAACATCAGCTAGCTAATAGATTTTCAGTACTATCTTTGCATCTTTCAAGCTCCCGTGGTCACCTTATGCTAAAAGAGAAACTGGTTGTTTTCTCTTTTCCTTGCCTTTTGTGTTGTATTTCACAAGGCTTCAGTGATTTCTGTGGCTGAATTCAAAGAATTGTAAGATCAGTAAGTTTGAAAAGACCTCTAAGATCATCTAATCCAACCATCCATCCACCACCAATGTCAGCCACTAAACCATATCCCTAAGTACTACATCTGCCCTTTCCTCAAATGCCTCCAGGGACAGTGACTCCACCACTTCCCTGGGTAGCCTGTGCCAGTGCCTAACTGGTCTTTCTGAGAAGAAATTCTTAACATCTAACCTGAACCTTCTCAACTCAGTGCACGCTTCTAAAAGAACTGGTTAATAGAAAGGCTATGTAGAAATCTTTTGCTGCAAGATTTGAAATATTTATTGCATTAAAAGCAGGGATTAACAACATCATTCTTTAATGACGATGTCTAGGTGACAAGGCCAGCACTAAACAATATCTTCTGGATATTTCATTCAGGGTGCTCAGATTCCAGAAAAATCAGTGAAGGACTCCTGTATAGATGGGAGCTACATTGGTTTAGATACAGAGAGCAGCATTTCCCAGTTTATTGGTATAACCAACAGGACTGCTGCTGCTGGAAGAGGTTTCCTAAGCCGATTGAACTCAGTTGTTTCTGACAAAAAATGGAGGCCACAAACCTGTCAAAAGTGATACTCATGCCTACAAGCAGGATTAAATCTGAGACAAGTAGTTTGGGGATACGTTTGATGTCAACAGAAGTTCATGATGGGTGGTAGAACACATAGATGAATTAAGAAATGAAATGCCATTGGCATTTATTCCTTCTACATTAAAACCAGAAATTCTTCAATCATAATATAATCTTTTGAAAAGTCAAGAGCAGAATGCAGAATATATTAGAAGTGAGTTTGACCCTAAGGATTTCAGGAATGATAATGTCACGGCTCCCTAAATGTAAGTAGTGCTGTTTTCCTCTGCCCTAGAATTAAATATTCAATTTAAATGTTAGTCTGCATGATACAGTTTGTTCAAGTTATTTGCTCTGAGTTAAGGAAAAAAAAACAGTTTTATTGTAATAATTAATTCAAAGAAAAGATTTATTATTGTGCTGAACATGATCTTTGCTGGCAATACTTAATAAGTCATTAATTAATATCACTGCTATTAAGAACGCAGCGATGTTATCAATGGAACTGTACTTGTAGAGAGGTATAGGGAATTGCAGATGCTATATGGTGTTCCTCAGCTGTAGTAAATCAAGGTGCAGACCTCTCTGCCTAATCCAAGTGGGTGTCAAGTGAAATACTGAATTCCAAACTGAATACTGCAGATTCCCTGCATGGAGAGAGCTGGATACTTTAAACACTTCCAGAGGGAGTGAGAATCTTTCTGCTTGTTCAGGCAGCTAAGATGAGACCCAGGATAATAAAATAAGGAGAGCCCAGGCCTATTCTCCAGCTTTTATAGCCGTTGCACAAATTAGCCACAGCTGTGTCATTAAAGTCTCTCATACTCTTCTTTTTCCTTACTGAAAGAACAGGCTAGCTAGTGTCAACTACTGGAAGCGCCCACACCAACTCCTGGAACACCACCAACCAGCCACAGTTTGGAAACATGACAGAGACATGCCAACAAACAAGTAGTGTGGATGGTTGGATGCCTATGCCCTAGCACTGCTTTGTTTACCTCCAGGGCTTAAATTAGTAAGACTAGATCCCATTCTACATAACAAAATTCTCAGCCTGGAAAAAAGAAAACTCTGAGGAGACTTTACAGCAGTACCTTCCAGACTTCCAGTACCTGAGGTTAAACTACAGGAAAGCTGGGGAGGAACTTTTTATAAGGGCATGTAGCGACAGGATGAGGTGAAATGGCTTTAAACTGGAAAAGAGTAGATTTAGACTAGATATCAGAAATAAATTCTTTGCTGTGGGGGCAGAGAGACACTGGAACAGGTTGCCCAGTGAGGTTGTGGATACCCCTTCCCTGGAGGCAGCCAAATGAGGCTTTGAGCAACCTGATCTAGAGGAAGGTGTCCCTGCCTATAGCAGGGGGTTGGAACCAGCTGATCTTAAAGGTCCCTTCCAACCCAAATCATTCTATGATTCTTTGATGCTATGAAACCGCATCTCACCTTTCCACAGTCAATTTACCATGCATTGGAAGTCCCAGAGTATTACATTCACTTGTTTTGACTCCCAGAAAATTAGAACAGTGATTATATCTACTGCAGCTGCACTGGTAGCTTAGTGCAATAGCCCCAGGGAAGTAATGGTTTTAGAATGCTACTGGTCCTATAAAGCAGGAAGATCTCACTCTTCTCTAGCTCTGTTTTTCCCACTGAGACTCTCAGACTTACCCAATGTTGCCTTCTTTGGTTGGTTTAGATTTTAATATGAATTATGAAGTGGTATGAATCTTCATTCTATGATTCTATGATTCATTGTACTCTTTAATTTCACATGATACATTTCTTTTCTTCCAGGCGTCCTTCTAATAAAAGTCCCCAGAAAACTCCTGATGTTTTTAGAAAAGGAAACAAATTCTGGCTTATTTATGACCATTCTATCTCTGTTGATCCATTGCCATTCCTTTCTGGATTGTGTGTGAATTGCACTATGCACATTTGAAGACCAGTATATTTAGAAGGCTACTCACCCTGTGCAGAACTTGCAGCTGTAATGTTAGAGTCTGGGTTGAAGCCACAATTTGGCCCTTAATACTGTTTTAGAGTGAAAGATGTTGTTTGAAGATCAACACTGAGACACTAGACACCCTTCTGTATATCCAAAAGCTAGTTTTACAAACTAAATAAACT
Source organism: Tympanuchus pallidicinctus (assembly GCF_026119805.1). NCBI lineage: Eukaryota > Metazoa > Chordata > Aves > Galliformes > Phasianidae > Tympanuchus > Tympanuchus pallidicinctus. The sequence continues at coordinate 13,395,537 of NW_026294618.1, read as the reverse complement.
TTTTTTATTTGAAATTATTCCAGCCAAGAGCTACAGTATTGATGACATAACTTCAACACAGACAGTGGCTTGAACATTCCCAGCTGGATCTCCTACTCCCAGCAGTCAGACGGGCAGCTTATGTAAAGATGATAAGCACCTTCTGACTGCCTACTTTCCTTGCCCACTTAGTAAAGTATGTCCCTGCAGAGTCTGAACTAAAAGCCATGTGAAGTTTATGGACACTTTGCATCAATGCCTGTGGATGTTGCATCATTTCAGGATTTTTTTTTAATCCCAGGCAATCATCAAGCACATTTTATAACTAATCATCAAGTGCTTTTACCTACAACTACAGCTGGGATGAGAGAAGAAGCCAAATAACCACAGTGACATACTTTGTACCACTGAGTACAAGTACTCCTTTGGCCATAGGTCATGACTCATTGGAGTCATGTGAAACCTGCCACTGTGTGTAAAACTTACCACAAGTAAGAGTACCTCAGGTTTTTAACTTTTTGGCTAGCTGGCTGTGGCCACTCCCACTGTGAGTTTCATGGTGTCCAGTGGAACTTTGGAAATCTCTGCATCCAAGTCAGATCTTCCAGGAATCAAACAAATTGTTCCAGGGAGACTAAGCATTTGACCATGAAACAAGTCCCACTCTTCACTTAACTGAGGCTAGATGCTCAGATTGTTTGTACCTTTTGACTACGTTCCACAAAGCAGGCCATAATAAGCAGCCAGATTACTGCTTTGAAAAATTTTCCTTCTGAAGTTTGACTGTATTCTGGGGTGCTCTTTATGCAGTCCCTTTATAGCAAAGCAATAACACAGGAGAATATGACCCTGCAAAATATAAGTCAAATGAATTACATCCAGATTGCCTAATGTCTTTGAAAAGTCACTACAGAGGAAATCATGTATTTATGACCAATGTGAGAGATCATAAGGGAAAACACATTGCTCATGTTGTTTTACATATTGTCAATCATAGTTCAAAGTCTTTAATTTAAGAACAAATATGAAAAAATTCCTTTAGTCACAACAGCCTTATTTTATCCTGCTTAGCTTCCAGTAGCCAGCTGAAGTACCCAAGATAGCGTCTTAGTCATGAAATGCCTGTTTTTGTGATATGGCACTAGGCCTGGCGTGTATTATAGCATACCCATTTCAGGGTGTAATTGTACATCAGTATTGAACAACTGATCCATAAAATGATGAATCAATGTTTTTTGAAAGTCATACTGCTTAACTAAAATGACACACTGCTTCTAATTTATTTGCTATGTAACACTACAGACTTTATTCCAACATTTCTCCTTACCTTTTCATTCAGTGTATTTGAGATGTATTTTTTATTAGGTCTTGTTTGTACAACAATGCTACGAGGCCAATTCTAAGCAAGACTGAGAAATTCTATCTCAGCCATTTCAGGGTAAGACAAAATTTTGAACCAGCAATCCTTGAGTTCATCTGTAATAATGAGACCAAAGTTCTTATGCTCAGCATAATGTCCACATTTACTGGCCAGCTACAAACATTTCAGTTGTATTAGATGGTTTAATCTCATCTAGACTAGGGCCATGCTGGAATTGTAAGTACCTCATCTTAGCTAGTTATATAAGCTACATCTTTCCAGTAAATGAAACATGGTCAATTCCTTTGTCATTATTGAGAACAGTCCCTGGCTAGTGCTAGCTCCTGAAATATGTCCAGACTGCTTTGGAGTGTGCTAGCTGACCCAAGCCAAAGCTACACCAGGGAGCATCACAACAATTAGGCAGTACAGACAACTGTATGCTGAAGGTTGAGCATGTACACTAGCTTTAAGTACTTCATTTGCTGAAACATAGCCATAGCCATTGAAGAAAAGACACTTCCAGAGTTTGTTACAGCTTTTTGTAACTCTCTACAACAGATGAGATGAATCTGCTGTTGAAGGTATCTGCAATGACTGTGATGAAATCCAATGAATATACTGAAGGAGGTTAAATTTCAGGTTTAGAATAAGATGTAGATCTTTTTCCATTGTTCCCCATGGATGGAGTATGTTAGTGCTCTTTGAGGTGTGCCCAAGACATCTGTGCAAGTTTTACGAATATGGCACATGACCTGTGGAGCTCCACACCATTCTGAAACAGCACCTGCCAGCCATGTAACCAATCTCCAGTGGCTCTGTGTGACTATTTTAGACACAGAAACAAAAGTTACAGCTTGAGATAGGGCCCAACGTAGTAGCAGCCCTATACTAAATACACATATAACACAGATGTGGATGAAGAGTAGAGGAAAAGAAATTCTATAAAGACAGGAGAAGAGTTGTATTTAGGCTTACAATCTGATATTTTAATATGCTAATTTAAAAACTGCAGAATTGATCTGAAATGATGGAGACTAGATTTACATGACTGCATAGAAGTATATGTGCATACACAATTTTATTTAGTGTAAATGTACTTAGCTTCATTTCTGGTGAATTTCTTGTGGATATCTGCATTGTATAATTTACTCATGTGTTTTGCATTCCTCAATGATATCGAGTAAATTCTTTGGTCAACTTCTATAAACACTGCTTAAATCATAAATGAATCAGACATCTCAGATGGCCATTAAGCTTGTGCCTGTGGAAATATGAACGTTTTATATTTGCTGGCATGTGGAAAAGGTCATTATTTATTCTTCCTAGCCAGCTAGATGTATGAAATTTTACTTGCTGGAATGATTCCTTGGCATTTCCTAACATCATGGAACATGCTAAATATTTCTTTTTTTAATGGAAGACAAAAATGGACTATGACTGTGTTGCAAATGTTAGTTGGAAACAATTTGAAATAGAGAACTAAATGTCCATGTTTATCCAGGAAAGGTAGATGGAAACTTGGAACCACAAAGGTATTTTCAACTGAGGAGGTCTGCATGAACCATTAAATACTACTGCATTATTCTCTCAAAAGTTTTGGGCCTCATCCTTTTTCAAAGCTAATGGCAAAGCTCCCATTAACTTCAATGGGAATAGAGTCAGATCATAATCCCAAAACTCTTATCTCCCCTGGGTATCTAAAAAGATCTAATTGATTAAAAACCTGCTTCTAACGCCTCCAAAATGGATTTTAATGGAAGTTTTCCTGTTTTCCATGAGGTTGACTTCAGTAGTTAGATCTGTTGACTTACTTTTTAAAACAAAGGCATATATTGTGTGTGGCTGTCCAGGGAATAAAGGATTCCTTGAAAGCCATATTTTAAATAAGATCTTCTGGAATTTGATATTTTCTGCTTGTGAGTAGGCGAATACAATAACAGCCAGAAAAACACTTAAAGCCTCAAGAGCCACAACATCCTTTACTGAATCCTTCAGTAGGTATCATTGGGAATGGCCCTCCTAAAGCAGAAGAGTTCTGTTTCCAGAGGAAAGGGCTCTGTGGTAATAGATTTTAATGTACTGGCAGGATCTGGGGAACTGCTTTGGATTTTAGCTATGTTGAATTACCCTACATAAAAGCCTTTTATTTCTCAGCAAGGAGGCAGGGATCTGAAGGGATGATGAATCTTAATGTTAGTCTTAACAGCTGAAACTTGGGTGGATATATAGAATCATAGAATCATAGAATCACATGGTTGGAAACGACTTGCAAGATCATCTAGTCCAACGGTCCTCCCATTACCTTTGCTACCACAAGCCTCTAAACCATATCTCGTAGTTCCTCATCCAGATGCCTCTTGAACACTGCCAGGGCACCACCTTCCTGGGTAGGCCATATGACTGTATAGGTGTTACCTGAGAAATTAAAAAAAAAAAAAAAAAAAAAAGTGTTATATTTTACTGGAGTAACTATAGCTTGATTTCCTCATCTACCTTATGCACCAACCTTCAGATTATTGTGCAACAGCCTGTTTGTTAGGTGATGAGATATTCCAGCTAAAGGCATGCCTGTTACAGGGCCAACAGCTATGCTGTACTGCAACTCAGGTATATATCAGCAGTTCTGGCAACTTTCAATGTGGAGTCTTGTGTTTTTTCCACTGACCAGCAGTGTCTGGTGCATTCAGTAGGCTGTTCTGGTGGGGAAAAGGCCACAGCATCACTATTCAGACAGGCAGGAGCTGTGTCTTTTATTAATGATCTACCTTAAAAAGAATTTTTTTTTTAAGAAAAAAAAAAAGTACACTATTTAAGACTTGGAGGCTGTCAGTCTGGAATTCATAAAGTTTAAGGGCAGAAAGTATGACTAGGACCTTTTCTTTTGGCTTCACTAATAATGCAGCCTGGAGGACCACACATACATTTCTTCATCTTTCTCATACCTTTATAAAGGTGTATCTACTCTTAATTAAATGCAGAAACTGTGAATCTCTTTGACAGGGCAATATTCACTGAGGAAATACCTTGTAATGTATCTTAAGAGATATGAACAAAGAAATGTGGTTCTTGATCTTTCTTTAGAATTGACATAACTTTTTCCTTAGAAATCTGACTGTGCATTTCCTTTGACATTTCTATTGCAAAATCGTGGTGTTAGTTGTAACACTATGCTACAGTCAAGCTGTTAGCAGCCCAGGTATGTAGGAACTCTGATGCTCCAGAAATGAGGAAAGCAAAATTAATTAGGCTGTTTATAAAATCAATTTAACTTGCAAAGATTTGAGGGTACTATTGAAGTACTTAACAAAATGCTGTTATAAAAATTAAATACTGCAAAAATGTGAATTTCATTTTGAAATGGCGAGAGAATTAATCACACACGAATATACATTGCTCTTTGTGTGTGTTTAGTCAAAGGATAACCATAAGTACTCCTCTGAGACATTTTTGTTATGTTTCTGTGTCTGATTTACCTATTATTTCTCAACATCTGAAATGAACATTAAGTTATATAACTTTTACATGCTTTTACTGTATATAACCCAAGTTACATAAATTCCAGGCCTTCTGACTGTTTGCAATCTTTAAAATGTAATGAGCTGAAAGATTAGCTTTGAGCCCTGGGGCCGGATTGATGTTTTGCTTAACCATTCAGCTGAGAACAGCTTTTAGAGGGATAACTTGTGCTGCATCACATCAATAATAAAACTAAAGACCTAGATCCAAGCAGCTATGAATGGGAATTTAGTCTCTCAAAATGTTATAAACTTAAATGAAACAAGTCTTAAACAGAAGGCAGCTGCAGGCACTGGATCTAAACCGCATTAAGATGACATAATATTCTTTTGGAAACAATAAGGCTTCCATTGACGTGTTCTATAAGACAATCTCTCAATGGAAATGAATAACTGAATTACCATACTGTGATGAAATATGACTCATTCTGAAATACAAGTCTCAGTGGGGTTTCAGCATCTGAGAAACAGATTCATAAGTAAGACTGTCAAACAGAATGCTCAGTTACAGGGATATTCTCTGATTAGCTACCATTCAGAGAAATACAGACGAAAGAGTAAGATTTTCCACTGGTGGCAGAGGAAGTATGACAGGGAGAACAGAAGGCTGAAACTGCTAATATTGAAGACGTTTCTTTTATACACATATCTGCACGTCCAGAACTGATAACACTATTCTTCCGTTCTATCAGGACAAACTCTTACAACTCCTTTAAGATTCTTGCTATGACAATTCTTTCCACTGCTGCAGTATGAAATGCTATTAACACTTTGTTTCAGTTTTGCTCTTAACATGCATCATTTTTGTCAGCACAGTGATATTTTTGCATGCTGAACGAGAAGCTGCTTTGAGCAAACAAAATGTTGAAGACAGAAATCTGCTTGTGTGGAACCAATCTTGGTTAGTTGCATTTGGAGCATAACTATGAAATATTTAAAGATAGATTTTTTTTCTTTCTTCTAGAATTATTTTGTTTCTAGACACTCACTTAGGGCCTGAGAGTTCATGGCAATAGAGGAATCATGAAGCAGAAATGCCACAAAAAGGCACTTCCAGGCTTGTGCTGAAATGTTGATGCCTGGGTAAAATTTGATGCCCTGGGATAAATGTTGATGCCCTGGGATAAATGTTGATGCCCTGTTAAAAGATCAGGTGAGTAGGACTGACACATTCCTGGTCAGGCAACAAAAGAAAAAACAATTTGTTCTGTTTTTTAAATCTGAGGCTGATTGATGGCCTGATCACAGCAACTTCAATTAGGTGGTTAATTTTTGCAAGAAGTTCTAAGTATGTCTTTGGTTGGTTCACAGTGATGCAGCAAGCACTTGTGGACTGGATCAAGGTGAACACCTTACTTGGTCACATCTTTGAGTATTGTTCAAGCTTCTATGTCTTGTGCAAAGGCTTTACAAAAATCTTCTATCACACAGACCTGAGTCCTAACAGGATATGTTTGTGCAGTCAGCTCTGCCATAAGCAGTAGGCCCCATTTGCAGGGTGAACAGTCAGTCAGTACAGGGAGTTAGATATATGAAGTGGGAGGACCATTCATGATGCTTTTGGTATTTTCAGGACTCATTGTTCCACTTCCACACAAAGTGCCCATCTTGGTGCATGAGCATAACCTGACTTGAGGGATGGAACTTGAATAGACCACAGAGCATTTCTTTCTCACAAATAAAGAAATAATGATTGGGGATGTGAAGGCTGAGGGTACTCTTGGCTGTGTCAACTATGAAATCGAGGAATTTAAAATCAGAATGGCAGACTCCTAAATCCACAGCAATTCTCTCGTGCAGGAAGTCTAGTTGGTGTGGTAGAAGACCAGTGCAGATGAACAAGGAATATCTGACTGACCCAAAATGAAAAGAGCAAGGGAGTGCACAGAAGATTAAAGCAGGGAGGAGCCACATGTGAGGAATGTACCAAAGTAGACAGAGTATGCAATAATGCAATAATTATGAAAGCAACTCCAAGTTGGAGTTACAACTAGCAAGAAAGGCAGGATGATGGGTTTCTGTAAATACACTGGCAACAAAAGGAAGTCTAAGAAAAACATGAGTACACTGAAGAAGAGGAAAGGTTGAATAAGGAGCTTAGAAGCAAACTGGACTTACACCAGGCCATAATTCAAGAGTGCTGGAGAAGACAGGCCTCATTGCAAAGCTGTTATCTGTTGTTCTGGGAGGACTATGGAAGAGGTTTCTAGAAAAAGCCAAAATCATATCTAAACAAGACGGATAATCTTGGGAATGATAGGCTCGTCAGCCTAACAGTTATTGCTAACTTTACAGGTGATACTTAAATGGGCAAAGCTGTCCAGCAGTGTACTGGGGAGTGACCTTGACAGCTCAAACTAAAATATACACTATTTGAACAAGGGACTGTCCACTGTTTGGACCAGGAGAAAACTACAACCAAATCAGCACAATACAGACGTACTTTCCAACTCTTCTTTCTGACGATATGTGGAAATAGTACATAGCCTCTATAGGAGTTCTAAGTTAGGAGTCTATTGCCACAGTTAGGAATACTCTGACAGTGAACAGGCTTTAAGCAATTTTCAAATATACTGATGTTTTCATGTGGTTGTTTGGAACGACACCAAACTAGTCCTTTAAGTCTCTGCATTAACTTTCCATCTGAATTACTAATGATGTCCTTGGTGTCTAAATCCATGTGTCATTCAGTAACAGCATTTCACTGAAATGACAAATTTTATCTTATGTTCCTGTTTCCCCAAAACTACCTCTGAATTAGATTTGGGGTGTGAAAAGAGATATTTCTACATGCCTATCACCAATGAACAGGGAGATTAGCCAAGACCTTGAGATAATGATTATTGCCTGTGGTCTAGTTTGTTAAAGCAATTAGAGTTACTAATGCTGAAATGTGAAGAGACAGCGAGTTTCATTTTGTATTCACAGAATACACTGCTGCAGAAGACTAAAACTTGCTTTCTGCTGTTCTTTGTGAATTCTTTTTTTTTTTTTCTTTCTTTTTTTTTTTTTTAATTCTTACTGAAAATAGTGTGAAAACTGCAGCTGGTACAAAAAGTCTCTTGAACAAGTACCATGAGAATATTTTCAGTAGGAGAACAATGAGGTATCAAATACAGCTGTGCTTTATATTCAGGTCTGCAAAAAACGGAACTAAATTTACTTTCCTTCAATACCATTGGAATTGAATATAAGGGAAAATTCAGATGTTATCCTGAATGCAAATCAGATTTGAATTTATGCTGTATATGAAGGGCAGAGATTAATTCAGTCATTACAGATCTGTGGCCTTTTTGTTTGGATAATATCATTTGTGAGACCCAGGAATTCTCCTTCTGTGCTTTGAAAAGTACTGTAAAGATTTCCTAAGAAGTTTATGAATGGAATCACATCACCTTCCACTTCAATTTAAAACAGATACCATATGGAAATCCACTATTGACAGCAGTTTTGATCATTTGGTTAATAGCATTTGCTACCATTTATCAAATATTTCTGTCTGTGAAAGAATCAGCCAAAGAAAAATAAGACTCATAAAATCTTGATTTGGGAATACTTCAAAACACACAAAGCAGACTTGATTGTACTAAGAATGCTTCAACTGCAACAATATTTCTTGTAATGATTTCATAGAATTTCCTTCCATCTCTGGATTTTAACATCAACAAACTTTGTGAAGAAAAAATGTAGGATTTGGTATGCTGACAAAGCTCTGCAGCTGTTGAAAAAAAAAAAGCACAATAAAATAACTGTTGATCTTTACATGAAAATGCCTGCATTTCCAGTTCACCATAGTTGTATTTAGTTGGGCAGTGCTTTGCAATTAGTGAACTATCAAAGATTTTACTTTGACTGGAATTAAAAGTGCAACAGATAACTGCTTGTTATAAACTGAAAGTATGCTAAATAACATCTTTCAACTGTTTTTTGGCATACGGTTCTTTGTTATATGGTAAAAAGCAATTTAAGCTGTCTTTACTCTTCAGCACTAGGTCACTGGCTCAAATATGACCTAATCAGTAACGACTGTGAGTCATTTCCATGTGATGGATGCTTAATAGCTTGCATAAAATGCACTGGTAGACACTGTGAAGTTTATTGGATAAAGGTTCCTGCATGAAAAAAATCCAATAGCACAAGTCAGCAGGTCTGCTTCTACTTTGAAAAGGAAGAATGAACTGAATGGGGCTAGGGGCAATTGTGTGTTTATCAGATTAAAAATTTACCAGATTAACGCGATCTAAGATGGAATCACTATTTCTTCTTGAGACTGGGTGATTGATGTGGATTTAGGAGGTACAAATTTTATTGGCTTTCCACCACTGTCCTAGTGCATGAGGAACCAGTTATTTCTATGACTGGTCTAAAGAACAAGAGCTTCAAGACAGATTTCTGTGTGTTCTTAGGCTCAAATACAGTGCAATATTTGAAAGTAAAACATCTACGGAACACTAATGATAATCAAATACTGATATTTTAATTGGCAACAAAAGAACCCTATATATTTAAATTCCTTGCTCCAAATATTGTAATATTGATGTCTTCCTTACTGATTGGCTTTTCTTATAATAAGCAAATATTAGATTTTCTAGTAACATAGATCATTATAATCTCAGAATGTATCTACTTCTGCAGTTGAACTTGCAAAAGTATTAGTACAATTCTGAATATATTATAGTACCTGGAAATACGATTAAGGCTATTTTAGCTATAGTGGGATGATATTTGGCCCTTAGGTGTGCTTTCTCTAACTTCTTGATGGAAAAAGAGACTTCTCTTGTGTTTTACATGAACAGGCCCTTTTTTTTTTTTTTTTTTTTTTTTTTTTTCTTTTCCCAGATGTCTTTGTTAGCACAGAATACCCTGGCTCTGCACAGATTCCAAACTGAGTAATATTGTGGTCAGATCTCGAATAACCCCATTGCTCCCAATGCAATCATACTGAAGTATGATCTTCATCTCTTCCTCTGCACAAAAGCATTGAATTGAGAACAGTTTTCAATTTCTTCTCAAATACATTAATTTAAAAGCACTTCCTCAATAAGAAAGACTTGAATCACCAAATACCTTTGTACCTCATGGGAGACACAGTAATTGAACATTATATTGAACCAATCTTAGGCTTCTTCAGAGCACAGACAAAATTGAATTTTGTCATCTTGATGGATAATGCATCTGTAGCGGGTTGGCCTTAGCTTATAGTCAAGCACCTACACAGACACTCACTCATTCTCCCCACCCCAAAGGAAAAGAAGAGATAGAAGGCATGTAGATTGAAATAAAGACAGAGATCACTTGATGTTGCAGGCAAACAAGTTCAGCTCTGGGGAATTTAATTTATTGCCAATAAGTGTAAATATTTGAGTACTCATCAGGATATTGAGAAAGAAAGAAAATGAAACAAACATTTGCACACTTAAGGATTCTCTCTTTTATTTCCATCCTACCAGCATTATGAGGCCAGATATCCTCTATTGTACTTCCCAAACTTGCAGACTGTTTGGTTTAGATCTTGGCAGAGGAGGGCCAGGTGATGGTGCTCTGGAAATTTCAGATCACTGACTTTCAAAGGAAGAAACTAAATTTGTCAAAGCCCAGAACCATCTCACCATTATATCTTTCAGTTTGAGCAATTTCAGAAGTTAGATTATGACAGCTAAATCACTTTTTAATATTAACTTAAAAAGAAACCTGTCTTTATTGTATTGCTTATCTGTTCTCTCTCCAAATATATTTATGGAAGTAATTAGTATAAGGCATAGTGCTGAGCATCCTTGCTCTGGGAAAAAGATAAATGTTTCAGAAATAAGTTGCTACATACCCATCAGTGTTGTTTGCCACAGTCCTGTTAATCTTACACACCACCTGACTTACTTATATTACATCATCTTCTCTCTTTAAATGAAGATTATCCAAGCACCTAGAGTAGCTACATTCTTTAATCTATATGGGACTTTCTCTACATCTGTTTTATTTACTTTTCTTTCTTTCTGTTCAGTTCCAGGTATTTTACCACTCATGACCATTCAGCTTTTGATTTTCTGCTTCACTTTCCAGTGCTTTCTCCACAGACCCATTGAAATTAGTACTGCATTTTTTCCAGGATTCAGATGGGGCAGTGTGCACACCTCTGTTTCTCTTTATTGTTTATCTCATTCTATTTGCTTCAAAGAAAGATTTTTCTCCTGTTCATAGCACCATGGACTCCTTGTAAATCAAGTGGAACATTTCATTGTGAATAGAATAGTGAACAAATCTTGGTTCACCAAAACAACCCAGCACTTGCTGAACTCACATTGTTCTATTACCTTTCCAAAATAATTCTATTTAAAAGAGCTTCCTCTGTGACTCATTAATACTTTTGCTTTTGGTATCACTGAAGCTTAACTCCATTCAGCATAACTCATGGTTATTCTCAAAGCAAATGTTTAAGTTTTGCCAAAGAGATGGGTCTATCTGCTTTACTATAATGAGAACAATATATAGATTGCGTGTACATTATAGGGAAGAAGAATATTTTTGACAGACAATTCACTGGAAACTAACGCAAGGTATGGCATGCATAATCATTCTTCCTGCTACTAGGTAAACTAACAACATTTATTGCACAGTGATAGATGAAGATTAAAATATAACTAATTAGAGCATCAGGAAAATAAAGCTTTGAAGGAAATACAGCAGTCAGTTTGAGAGAGTGAAAAGAAGAAGCTCATCTGCCTTCCAAACAAAATGGATGGCACAGGGAGAAAAACTTAAGGCAATGTTATTCTGTCCTGTGGCAGTCAGTCACTATGACACTTTGAAACAAGCTGGAAATTTTCCATAAAAATAGTTTTAATGACAAATGAAGTTTTCTTGCAGATCTCTACAGAACAACACTGTTTTTATTGATTAAAGCAATGTATAGCAGTAATTAATAAGCATGCTTTTAGCTGTGTGGTATATTTTGGGTACTATAAGCCACCTGTAAGCCTCAAAGCTTTGTGCTTGCCATAATAGATGACACTTCCCATAGGGCATCGTAGCCTCCCCTCTCACTGCTTTGCTGCAGGACAATATGGAAGTTGAGGCCAGGCAGTCTGATTTAGAAGAAAGAATGATGCAGATGCCCATATGGCACCTGAGGTCAGACTGACTGTGATTTATTTGAAATATCTCTGCAATGGCCATGTAGGTTGTAACTATTTTAGTATATGAAAAAGTACCAGTTTTTTGGTAAAGCAAAACACTGAAATTTGATCATATCTTAAATTATGAACAGAATGTTTGATGTACTTTCTGCAGGGGCCATCTAAGAGACTCCTAGGCAGTTCCAAGTCTTGGCCTGAGAGTTAGCACGGATGAAGCCCAATTCTCAAGAGAGAATGATTATGACAACTTATTTTGTTTTGTGGGATACAAATGTGGCTTAGACTGTAATGGTTGCCCTTCAGGTCAGAGAACTCATTCCAACATCATTTAATTATGTTGGTACAGATGTAGCCTTACTCTGATGTGCCTCAGCCACGACAGTACAAGAATATGCATTTTTTTTGGTAATATTCTACCTTGAATTTACATCCCTGTGTAAAGGAGAGAGGAAGGTATAGTTGAGGGATACTGAAGGGCTTTTACTTTAATGACAATGCTGGGTCCTGGTGTGTCAGCAGTTTGTGCTTTTTTTCTTACTATCGACTTCATAACAAGATGCCTTTCAGGGGTGGTACAGTAGCTCGACAGGCTGAAAAAAATATGCTCCTGAGGGGTTTCTGGAACATAAAACTGATGATATCTGTACGCCAGGGGCCATCTGAAATTATTCTCTTAGTACAATTTGATCTGTAACTAAATGCTGAATAAAAGCACTCTCGAATTATACAGGATCTTTTGAAATAGCTGCATATTGAATCCCTCCAAATTTAGCATTGAAGAGACAAAACTTCCAGCTAAACTAGCTCTTGAGCACTGAACTTGAAGTGCCATCCTCAGCTGAGAGTCATTGCTACCAACCTCATTTAAATTCCCAGCAGATCTTGTTCAACCTTACAACAGGATGAGGGTGGGGAAAATAATGGCAGTAGAGAGGAAGCCAGGGAAGGAAGTCGTTTCCTGACTCTTCAGAGCTAAGTGTCTGGAAATGATTCAAAACCCTTGCAGTTCCCTGTAGCTCAGCAGTACACCCCTTCCCTCATCAGATCTAGGGCTTTAAACTAGATTCGGTGGGGGAAGGGGATGTACTGCTGAGGAACAGAGAAGACTCAGGGAACATTGTCACTTTAGTAAGCAGCAGGGAAAAACCCCAGATTTGTCTCAGAGGTTTTTGGGAGGATTCCTCCAGGAAGGTAATGTGGCTGGAAGCCCAGCTGAGCCTCAGTACCAATCAATGCACACAGCACATGAAATAAGCAGGAGGAATTGGAAACTGTAGTGCAATTGGAAACCTGTGATCCTACTGCTATCACAGAATCATGGTGGGATGACTCACATAACTGAAATATCATGATTGATGGCTATGAGCTTTTTAGAAGGGATGGAGGAGGTAGGAGAGGTGAGGCAGTTGCTCTGTATGTTAAATGGATAGAGTGCAAAGAGCTGTGTTTGAGAAACAGTCATGAACAGGTTGACAGCTTGTGAGTTAAAATTAGGAACCTGGAGTCCACTGATGACAACTTACTGGTTCAAGTATTGGACAGGCCCTTTGGAGTTGAACCATGGACTTGGTGCTCACTGATGCAGAAGAGATCATAAAAGAGATTAAGATCAGAGGCAGCCTAGGCTGCAGTGGCCATGTCCTGGTTGAGTTCGTAATCTTGAGAAATGCAAACCCGGCAAAGAGTAGAGCCAGGATCCTGAACTTCACGAGAGCGAACTTCAGGTTATTTGAAGAATTATTGGATGAGATGCTCAGGGAAACTGTCCTTAGGGACAAAGGAACAGACCAGAGCTGGAAGCACTTCAAGGATGCCTTTCTGAGTGTGCAACAGTCTCTCTATCCACTAAAATAAGAAATCAGACAGTCAAGGCAGGAAACTAGCATGGCTGAGCAAGGACCTTCTGGTCAGGCTGAGAGAAAGGAAAGGAAAAGTATAAGCAGCGTAAGCAAGGCTGGGTGGCCAACAAAGAATATAGGGATGTTGTCTGGATGCAGTGGGGATCTGGGAAGCAAAATCTCTCCCAGTGTAAGAGTGCAAGTCCAAGACTACCCATGAGGATGAGTGTGTACAAGTCTCTGGGGCCAGATGACGTGTATCCCACCGCTCTGAAGGAACTGGATTATATGATTCCTTGTTGTTCTCCATCATATTTGAAAAATTGTGGCTGTCAGGCAAAGTCCCCAGTGATTGGAAAAATGGAAGTATCACTCCTGTATTCAAGAAAGAAAGAAAAGAAGACCCGTGGAACTAGAGTTTGGTGAGCCTCACATCTGCCTGGGAAATCATGGAGTGGATCCTCTTAGAAGTGATGTTAAGGTGCATGCAAGATATGGAAGTGATGTGAGACAGCCTGCATAGCTTCACCAAGGGCAGATCACACCTGGCCAATCTGTTGGCCTTCTATAATGGAGAGACAGCATCAGTGGACAAAGGAAGAGTTACTGATGTAATCTATTTGGACTTCTGCAAGGCCTTTGATGTGGTCCTGCACAACATTCTTGTCTCTAAATTGGAGATATGGATTTGAAGGCTGGACTATTAGGTGGATAAAGTATTGGTTGGATGGTTGTAGCTAGAGGGTTGTTGTCAATAGCTCTATATCCAGTTGGAGGCTGGTTATGAGTGCAAGGTATTGCATTTGGGTCAAGGCAATCCCAGATATAAGTGCAGACTGGGAGAAGAACTCACTGAGAGCAGACCTGAGGAGAAAGACTTGGAGGTCTTTGTGGTAAAAAGCTGGACATGAACCAGCAGTGTGCTCTTGCAGCTCAAAAGCCCCGAAGTATCCTTGGCTACCCCTCAAAAGAGGCATGGCCAGAAGGGAGAGGGAGGCAATCGTCCATTCTCTACTCCACCCTTGTGAAGTCCCATCAGAAGTACTGTGTGCAGGTCTGGGGATCTTGGTACAAGAAGGATGCAGAGCTGTTGGAGCAGATCCAGAGGAGGATCAAAAAGATGATCAAATGGATGGAGAACCCCTCCTATCAAGAAAGTCTGAGGGAGTTGTGCTTGTTCAGCTTGGAGAAAAGAAGGCTCCTGGGAGACTTCATTGTGGCCTTCTAGTATTTGAAAGAATCTTATAGGCAGGAGGGGGACTGACTTTTTACATGGTCAGATAGTGATGGAAAAGGGGGGAATGAAAGAAAATACATTTAATTTAGATGTTAGGAAGAAATTTTTTTATTCAGAGGGTGGTGAGATGCTGGAACAGGTTGCCCAGAAAAGCTGTGGGTGCCCCATCTCTGCAGGCATTTAAGGCCTGCAGATTGATCCACAGGTTGGTAACCTGCCTGTGGCAGCTGGGTTGGAATTAGATGATCTTTAAGGTTCCTTCCAATGTAAGCTATTCTATGATTCCCCAAAATCTATATACTACTACATTTAAATAGACTATCCCTAAATATGCAGAATCTCCTACACCAGAGAAAAAATTAGTCGGTGAAACAGATTCATTGAGATCCAAAGAGATTATCAGATGTCTGCATATGGACAGAGTAGGCAGCTGTCTAGAAGACTGTCAGAAGCAACAAAAACCCCCCTTTGTCTTTGCTTCAGGCTTTGCAGACATCCAGACCCTGGGAAGCCAGTTTTGCTGCTTGAAGACATATGATGGTGTGGCTGGAGGCAGGTCTCTGCTAGGAGAAACAGACATTTTCCCACTTCATTTCCCAAACCCAGCTTCTTCAAGCAGCAAGATACGAAGTGCTATGCTTTCAAAAAATTTTACTTGACTTTTGTACCACTTTTGTCCCTCCCTACTCCTCTATTTCATTCTGTGGCAGCATCAGTGTTGTGCAGCAGGTCTTCTTTTTCCTTAGGTTGATGTCATGTTTCTTTTTGCAGTGCTGAAAATCCTTCATATGGCTTTGCTGAAACAGTCCTATCCTCTGAGCATTGGCAATACTTCCATGACTCTGGGAAGAGCTGGGTTTCCCTAAATTTATACTACAGTGGTGGTCCTGGGCTAATGTTGTTGGCTGAGGAAAGATCCTTTCTTCATTCACACTATTTTTGACCATCTTCAGCTCGTGTCATTTGTAATCCTAAAAGAATAAACAATTGCTAGCCTGATACAGATGTTGTTCAATCTGTTCAGCTATTCAGAGACTATCTCAGTCAAAAAGTGGAAGCATAATTTCAAAGGCGTAATTGTTCCTCTTTTATACATGATTAAAAGCGTACAGTTACACAGGTAGTTCGCATGAGCATTCAGAAAAGCTGCATATTTGGGAAAGGAGCTGAGATACTTCACCTACAATGTTATAATTAAGAAGGTATACTTTCTTCAGGTAGAAAGACTCTTAGATTGCTCTGTACTGTGTTTAATCACTGATTTTAAGTCTGATTTTTTGGGGGGATTCTTTAAATTTTAATTAATCTCTTTTCCCATTATGATGGCAGAGAAATAGTTCACAAGTTCCATGTCTAAAAATTAAACCATCTGATTCCTTTTGATTATACAGAAAGACAAAAACTCACAAAGATTTTGTCTGAGTCAGCATAAGATGCCTAGAAAAAAAAGTGATATTTTCTGGAATAAAAAAAAATAAAGAAGTCAAGGGTATTAATCCACGTCTGACTGAAAACAGGCTTCCAAATCATGTGAATTTGTGGAACCATTAGTTTGCTAAAAGAGATTAGCACTTGGTATTACATTGAAGACATTTGTGCCAAGGATTTAAAACTGAATTGTGTAATAGACAGCTGTAAAACAAGTGATCAGGAATGAAGGACTGAAGGAATGGAGAAAAATTTGAATATGGTGAGTATACCAAAAGAGTTCCAAACACAGCAGGGATTCTCAAATAGTCCCATCCAGTAAAATGCATCAGCACAATCATGGCTTTAAAAACAGCACACGATATATCTACATTGCCTATCAGGACTACCTCCCTGAGATCTTTTCTACTCAGTTCATCCTCATTTATGTTCTCCTGAATATCATCTGCATATATTAGGAAGAGAGCCTACAGTCTGGTGAATGTTTTTAAAGCTGTATCTGAGTGTTCTGTTCCAGATCCCTCCACACAAACAGACATTGCTTTTGAGACCCTGGTCTTGTCTTTCCTTTGGCAGCTACTCCTTTTACACCCATCCTATGCAAGTTCCTCAATCTCTTTGTCAAAATGAGGTTAGCCTGACTAGATTTTTGATAAGATGTATTATCTTGAATGCAGCAGGTACAGTAGTTTCCCCTTCAGCACCTCTACTGTAGGATTAGATAACCTTTGAGATGAGGGCATGATAAGCAGTTGGTGGCAAGCTGAGGATGGTAACTTATTCCAATGACACAGAGCTTCTTCTTCATAATCCCCATCTGCTTATATCTCTATTTGTTTCCTACAGTTACCATTTACAGTCAGCACTTATGGTATGAGTTCTGTTCAGTATTCTGGGAAAAAATATGCAACCATGCGGCAAACACAAGCCACGAAAGTGAATGATTGCACGAAACAGGCAAGAATTCAACAAAATGATTTAACTTATGCTTTAGTTTTGTGTCAACTGGAGGTTTCATTTCCCATTAGTACCTTTAACATTTCTTCTTTAATTATTAAGCAAGACACTTGGCTCACCGCTGATATAAATACAGGAGATATGTTTTCAGATACAGGAGATTTTTAGTGCTGTTTTTGCACATTGAGCTACTGGTTTCTCCAGTAGGCTATTCATTTCCTCTTGCTGGCAAGAAACATATGTCCAAAATCCTTAGATGCTCTAGAAAATCTTGTTGCTTGAAATCTTTTAATTTTGGTTCATCCACCTAAACAGACCCAGTATGCAAAGTTGTTTGGAAATTTCCATGGAGTTAGACTTACATTCTTAAAATATTTCCATTGCATACAGAATGAATCTGCTCAGAAACATCTCAGAGATAACAAACAAGAAAGCAGAAACCCAAAACATCAGGAAATATGTCTCTATAAAAGTTAAGAAAAGTACCCAAAACATTTCACTACAAATTTAGTATCCAATATGCCATTTATCTTTCCTTGTTCTTACAATGGGACCAGCAAAATTTTAAACCGATGTATTTCTGTTCTGCAAATTTTCTTTGTTTCCCTATTTTTCATCTGCCTTTTGAATTTCCAAGCTTACAGTCTGTTTATCTATGGAAACACAATGTTGGGTGAACCACAGAAGGTTTAGGTTTGGCTCTGGATTTAGGAATGATCACATGTGCATTTATATCCAAAAATTCTGTATTCAAAAGTAAAAGAAAATAATAATAAATTCTTCTATCTCCTGAAAATCAGCTTAGTTTGGTTTGGAGCATTTGAATTGCCTGTGGGGAGAACATAGGTTTTCCAGTATTATTCATCAAAATTTGAAAGTTTCCTCTGTTGAACAATATTTATTTATCCTGAAATATAGCCTTTTATAAAACATTATACTGAGATAAGGCTAAACAAAAAGAGCTTGTTTGGCACAAAAATATTAAGAAAATAGAATCAAATTGATGTTCATTTTGCTTTATAACATTAAAATAATCTGTAATGTAACTCCTCATTTTGAGCTCATTTACAAGGGCCCAAGTGCGTAACAGCATCTTTTCTTCTTTTCTGCTCTGTGAGGCTGTGTATTCAGAAAGAAAAAACAGACAGAGAAATCAAGGGCACCAAAATCAGATTAGTGCTTGGAGAAGCTTGGCCTGACCTGCTTTTGCTAAATACTGGTTAGCATTTCGCAAACCAGTACTGCTTTTTCCATAGGGCTCTTCAAATTTTTCTCCAAATAAAATCAATACTCTGTTTGAATTCCTATGATTTTTTTTTCCTCTTTAAGTCCTTTTTGAAAATCCTGCACAGTTTTCTACATGATCCTTAGCAGTTACAGTAATCTTCTGTTTTAGTTGCATTAAGGCGAGTGAAATTCTGTTGGTCTAGAGCTGTTTGTCAGTTATCAGCATCTAAGCTCCCAAAGGAAATATATTTCATTGCATTCAAGATGCTGGGCTCCAGATGTGGATCTTTCAGATTCCTGCACTCCAGGCATGGGATATCCATTCCAATCTGTAGAGAGTCCGTGATGCCTGATTTGTTACTACATGAGATGCAGGTGGTGTGGAATGGGGCAAAAATGTCCGATGGGGCTCTTCTGAGCCACTTCCCTGCTGGCAACGTGTTAGACTTGATACCTAGCTGTACTATAGTTGGACACATTAATTAGAAGTGAATTTATTGTAATCCAGATTGAGCTGAAGAATGCTGTTGTTCTAGAATTGACAGTTGTTAGTTATTAATCCTCCAGTTTCCAAAGTGAAAATAAGAGGAAATAAAACTTAATGGTAAGATTTTTCTTCTGTAAAGGGCAAAAGTTTTATAGTTTATCCAGTCCTTATGATTTACAGGCACATTACACAGATGTTTATGGTTTGGAAATAAGATTAGCAACCAAATCTCCAAACAATGTGCCTGAACCAAATACTCAGTTGCCAAAATCAACTTTAAAAAAAAGTTTGGACAAGGATTAACCACTGTCAAGGAGCACGAATGGCACAGCTAATTTTAAAATTGGTTTTCCATTTCCTCTCTGTATAGAAAGCAAAAGCAGAGCAAGTTCAATAAAATACCTTTGCTGTTTAGTTACACACGGTTTGAAGAGAGTCTATGGAGCTCTGTTGCAGAGGGCTTTTGATCTTATTACTGGCTCTTGCCTTGTATTAGATCTCTCTGGCCTTGTATTAGGCAGGTACTCACATAGGCACTACCTGTTGGAAATGTTTGCTGACCCAGGTCATAAGCTCCTTCTGTTGTGGTGATAGAAGACAGGATATTCCTTCCATCACTCAGAGCACGGTTTGCCGCTTTTGAAAACATATAAAAAATCTTGTGCTGAGTAATTTTCTAGTATTGGAATAGGTCAATGGTCATAGGAATGGTCAAGGAAGTTCTGAATGGGAGAATGGGAGAATGAGAATACATGCACAAATATGTAAGAGGTTCTTAAAGAGCTTATAAGTCTTCTTGTGTGGCTCCAGGCTGAAATTTATAACCTTGAGTAGCCAAGGTCACTTGCATAAAATGGGATTCATATAAGGTTTGCATAAGACTAAATATCAAAGCTGTTTACATAGAAAGAGAGCTTTCTTAGAGAGCTGATGGAAAGCACATTTGCCCTCAGGTTTCCATTATCATCCACATTATCTACAACCCTTGTGCAAAACTTATGCCTCTGACCTCTTTATCAAATATCAAGTTTTGGATCTGCCACCTAAAGAAACGTTTTTAGATTCTAAGCTGTCTGGTTCCCTGACTTAGAAGACATTCATATGTATATTAAGTTTATCTGACTCATAGAAAGGTGAAAAACTAGGAAAATAGAAATAGAAATTTCTTTTCCCTATCTTCTTCAGATCCTCTGTGTGCTTAGGAGAGGTCAGGGACCAAAGCTTTTGTGATGGACAGCCTTGCTCTATTTTTTAAGCAATAGAACTAGAGGAACAGCTTTAAGGCAGATGTTAAGTTGTGATTCTTTGAAAAGAGATAAACACTGATCCAATACATCAGAATGCAAAGGCTATCTGGTGCCCTATTTTGGCTACCAAGGACAGACATCATCCACTAAGTACCACTGTGCCTACAGGCAGGAAGGAGTGCTTTCACAATTGACCTGGAAGTTGTGAGGAAGAACTTTACATTACTTAAAGTATATGTGAACCCAAATTCTTTGGTAAGAGGCATATTAACATATACCAATCCCAGAGTGTACAGGGAACATCTTGGATTGACTAATGCAATAAGATTCACTTTCTGAATGTTTCTTCCATAAACTTGTTCAGAAGTGGCCTTTCTCAAATTCATTTAGGACCAAATAGACTGTTCATTCATGTAACCAGATGGAAATACAGAGTTCTTGAGTTATCCCTCACAAAATATCTGAAATGATAGTTTCCTATCACTACTCTCTGCAGTAATTCATCCTTTCAGTAATCCCACTGAAACCAATATAACAACTTCAAATTAAGCGTGAGTAAAATTCTGACCCCAAATGACTTGCCAAGATCGTACAGGGAGTCTGTGGCACCCAGCCCAGATTTGTCAGAAGACAGCAGGGTAAACTGGATGAGCAGTGAAGGACTTGCAAAATGACAAAGAATTGAGAAAGACCACAAGGGGACTCATTGTTAGAACATATCTAGCTCACAAATCTGCAAACACACACCATTTTTGGAAAAGCTGTCTGCGTCAATTAAACTAGCCCTTGGGCAGGTCTATGTTTCAAGGCCAGCACTTGTGTTCTTGGTAACATGAGCTTGGGTAGCAATACAGGGATAACATTTGGGTAAGAATGTATGATTCATGAATGGTTCCTCTAATCTAACATGCACGTGCATGCTTCTCTCTAACGTCAGCCAGAACTAGCTCCTCTCTCTTTTTAAAATAAACATCTTTATTCTGATCAGTGCAAGGAAATTTCCATTTCCTTTCTATGTTTCAAGAGCACTTCTACATCACTGAAAAACCAAATAGTGAGTAGCAGAACCAAGAGCTTTCCCAGCTCAGAACATTTTCAGGGGAGAAGAATGAATGATGCCAATTTTGGGACTTTATTTCGTGAATTTTGGGACTATTATCGTGAATAGAACGGGAGTCAAGCAAGCTCCAATATTTTCTTGGGTCTGGCATCTGAAATTTGATAATACCTTGAACTACTTCCAATTATGATACTGTATCCACTTCTAGGTATGAAACACAATAATTAAGTTAGAATGGGAAATTGCTTTTCAGGCAGTCTATGCAGTGACAAATGATGAAAGATTCGAGACTCCAAAGAGTGTACCCTCATAGTCTGAAACTGAACTTTCCTATAGATGGACGTTGACCTAAATTATATTTTCACACAAAATGTGAAAGAATTCTGAGCTGTCCATACTGTGAATTGGGATGTGTGAAATCGTCAGGGTATAACGGGAAAGAACAAATGTTACAATGGACTGTTCATAAAAGCTTCATAGACTATGGCAGCCCCAATTAGAGTTATATGAGAAAAACAAGTTTGTGAAGGAATTTGTGACAGGAATGACAACATTTCCAACAATTCCAAGGTGAGTGTAGGTGGTAGGACAGAATAGAAGAAGGGTGATACCTGATGGACTGACCTTGTAGGGCTAACGGCTTTGTGCTACAAGGATCTTAATCCATAAATGATGCTAGCCTGGGAGCTCAGGCTGCTGAGAACCAATGACTGTGGAAGCCAAATTCATTTCTTGTTAATTCAGATCCTGAAAGCTGTAGGAGCTCTACAATGTAACTCAAAAAGACAAGTTGTAGAGCACCTGAGAGTTGAGGTAATGAAATCCAGGATTCCTACTATTTCAGTTAGCTGCCAGCCTGTGTGCACTGCTGAGAAAGTAGATGAGCTGATCAGAACCCGCTCAGGTTAGAAATCTGCTCCTAGGCTGGATCCCAAGGGAGTCTGGATTCCCTGATGTATGGAAAAGCTTCCAAATAAGATTTTGATTTATACAAGGATTTTCTGTGTCATGAATACATTTTGCTGGAAAATTCCTGACTAGTTTTGATAGTTTTGATTGCTTTCTTCAAATGCTTTTGAACTGACACAATTTATATTTATTCTCTCTTTTATTTTTATTTTTTTTAAGCAAGGCTATCACAATCTGATTATAATACTTTTGTAAATTAGGAACAATTCCAAAGATATCAGAAGAACTACTTTAATGGGAACCTGTTATGGTAAGTCTCAATCTTTGTGATTTCAAAATTGCTGCAAATCATGATCTCAGACTGAATTTCAGAGGATGACATGCCATTGTATGGAAGACAAAGAGACCTATCAGAATCTGAGAGTACCATCGTATAGTACAATTCTCACTCAAAACTGCAGGCTGTAACATTGTTCCAAGTAATGTACAGTGACATCTTCATGTACTGATGAAAATCTACTGTTTCAGTAAAGGTAAGTATATTGCTAAGAAAATTTGGAAGGCTCATTTCTAACACTTTCTCAAAGATAAATGGCATCAAGAAGAAGAAACTTAAAGGACACGGTGGTAATTAGAAATTAAAAAATGACTTATTAATGCAAACTGAAAATATGTTAACTACAGTTTGTAGTAATTAGCCAAATTGCTGTGCTTGATAGTAATGAATGAAAATAATTATAATTATTTATAGATGGACAGAAGTCTAATCATTAAACATGCCATGGATATTGGACACCAAAGAGTAATTTAACTGGATCCATCCTACTTCATACTTACTCTTCATTATATTTATTAGTCATTAGTACAGTGTTTAAAATTATTTATGAAAGCATTTTAGTCATATAATTAGGATTAATATGGAAAGTTACAAAAATTGCTCAAGTGAAGCACGAGTAAGAGCTCTATGTTACTGTATGCACAGGACTCAACTAAACAGAAACCTTTGCTAATACTTTGCCAATGTAAAACATCACAATTAGCACTTCAAGCATGACAATTTTTTTTTCTTTTGCTGCCAAAGTGGAGGTGAGGACAGGCAATTCAGGCTGGAAGATCCAAATGAAAATCTGTCTGGGATTCTCACCTAAGCCCCCTCAACATATTGCATTTTCTTTGACACACAGCACTATTCAAGTTGAAACTAAATGTTTTCTTGCTGTAAGAAACACAAAAGAATTAAAAGATACACTTGTAAAGCTGCTAGAAACTGCTGCTCCTTTTCCCAGTTCCCTCACATTTAGTTCTTGGGCACCTGAGATCCAGCAGCAGGGATGTAGGCAACATCAGAGTGTAGGTGTACAGGGAAAGGGCCAGGCCGAATTTCGGTAATTGCTGACAGGAGTAAAGACCTGCAAAGGTAGGATAGGAGGAGATCTTCAAAATACTGTCAAGCTGATGCATGTATAAATCATCTGAGGAGGCACACTCACTAATAAATTGTCTGATTATGGGAATGGAGCTGAAATCAATTGATTGTTATAATATCCAGGCAATAGCATCTTTTACTTGAAAGTAGCGTACTCCAGTTCTCAGAAAGAGAAAAAATAGCTTAATGACAAGGCCACTTGTCAGGCAAGCGGGTAATCTGCGTACCTATTCTCATGCTTGAGGACGTTTAACTTTCATAATGTAAAGTGATCTCAACCAAAGGTTTTGAGGGCATCCCTACCTTGCTCTCCCACTGTGATCAGGGACATAGGCATTGTGTCAACACAAGAGTGGGAAAGCCACAATCTGTCAGCCTCTATTAGCCCTCAGCTATATGGTAGTGGGGATGATTACTTTTGGCAGTTAAGGGATTCCAGCACTGTGAAGAGAATGCAATTACAACTGTTAATAATTATAAACCCATATCTGAACTAAGTTTGAAATTACCTTCACCTTATGTATGGTGAAGGTAATATTTCTCAAAAGTATACTGTCCAGATAAGGACTAAACATTTTAACATCTGTGGGCTTATATACATAGCAGTCATTAATTTAACGTCACAAAATAAAACCATTTCCATAGAAACAGAATTATGACAAAATGCTTTCTTGTTATTTTAAAAAACTTCCATTCTTTTTTCCTTTTGGTTTTTAAAAAATGTGTATTTTATTTATTTATCATGTGAATGGCACATGCTGATCTTTCGGTATTCACAGATTTTTTGCCTTGCTTACACTGATTGATCTTCTTAACAGTTTATAAAATCTCGCTGAAGTTAGCAAGAGTCTACCAATATGGTATGGTTTACAAAATCAACATCATTAGTACAGATTGCATTTTGTCTGACTTTATCATAAACTGCTTTATTTAAAGAGCAGGGCATGAACAAAACAGGCTTTTTTTTTTTTTTTTTTTTTTTTTCCTTTCTTAATTATAGATTTCATGTTTTTCAGTGTGGCTGGACTATTTTTCTTTTTCTTTTTCTTTTTTTTTTTTTTTTCCCATGTGAGATGTACACATTTTTAAATTATGATTTTAACTACCACAATGAATTTGAGTTAGAACAAGTGGGTGAAGTGAGATGATCAAATGTTATCATATGAGAAATTGAACAACATTCTTCCACTTTCACAGTGAATTCCTCGTCATTATGGTCCTACATGTTTAAGAAGTTTAGCCATTAAGCTGTTAATCCTTTCTAAGGTTGTGGGTGTTTATTTCCTTGCAGACATGCAGAGACCTCTCTGCGATTCACATTGAAACTGGTTGAATATTAGCCATGCCCTGATCACCACACTGTGCTTGCACATATTTTTATGCAGACGTATCCTGCCATTGGCTGTATCTCCTAAAGCTCACTTTTTTACTTTATCTTGTGCAGCATGGGGATGACCTCATGGTGTTGACCTGGGATGGCATGGGATGCATTACAAAGAGTGTAGCCAGCAGGTCGAGGGAGGTGATCCTCCCCATCTACTCTGTCCTGGTAAGGCCTCACCTGGAGTACTGTGTCCAGTTCTGGGCTCCTCAGTACAAAAAAGACAGAAGGAGTCCGGCGGAGGGCCACAAAGATGGTGAAGGGCCTGGAGCATCTCCCTTATGAAGAAAGGCTGAGTGAACTGGGTCTGTTCAGCCTTGAGAAAAGAAGACTGAGAGGGGATCTAATCCAGGTTTATAAATATTTGAGGTGTGGGTGACAGAGTAGCAAGGCCAGACTGTTTTCAGCAGTGTGTGGAGAAAGGACAATGGGAAACGGCTGGAAACTGCAGCATAGGAAGTTCCACACAAATGTGCGCAAGAACTTCTTTACAGTGAGGTGACGGAGCACTGGAACAGGCTGCCCAGGGAGGTGGTGGAGTCTCCTTCTCTGGAGATGTTCAAGACCCACCTGGACACCTACTTGTGCGACCTGGTGTAGGGAACCTGTTTTGGCAGGGGGGTTGGACTTGATGAACTCTGGAGGTCCCTTCAACACCTACAATTCTATGATTCTGTGATCCTGTGTTAGACACAATACTTTGGCTTCAACCGAGGTGTGTCAGCTACCAGTCACTTCCAATCTCCCCATCAGGAAGCAATCTAAGAGCAAGCCCAGTGCCTTCCTTGTGAATTTATAATAGGCGACAGTTGCTGATCTGGACCTCAGTATCTGAACCACAATGTAAGTAGTAAATACTACCAATAATGTTCAGCTTTGAAAGCCAGGTTGATTCTGCACAGCTTTGCTGGGCTAATCATTTTACTGGCATGAGGTAACTGCAGGTAATCCTCATCATCCCAAGTGAGCTATCTTTCTCCAGAACGTAGGTCCCCTGCTTTGCATTGATGACATATCAAATTACCAGCAGATACAAATATTACAAGAACACTATTTGATAGAGCAAATTCTCAGATACAAAACAGTATTTTTCAACACAGTCACCACAATTAGCTGATTCAATGGGATGAGCTGATCAAGACATTCTTCATTTTGTGATGTGATATTTGTGCGTGGCTGTGCAGTCTTTCATATTGCTGTCACCACTGCTGAAATTCACCACCCACCTCTTCACTGTGCTCTCCATAAACATACTGTAAGTGTCAATGAATGTCAATGGGTGCTGGTTTTTTTTCTGCATGGACAAATTCAGTTCTATACTTTTGCTTCATACCCACTTCCACATCAGAAGCCATTCTGGCAGAGTGCCCCTCTGTAGCCTTCTGTCACACGGCAATGACATGTAATGGCATACAGGTGGGAAGGTGCAACCTCTACTGCCATACCACCAACATCCTCCTCTGCTGCTGTGGGCCAACATAATAAAATAAGAGGCATTACTTTCAGAGCAGCACTTGTAATTTGCACAGTTGTATTTAAGGCCTACTCTTGTATAGTCCATCTTTTCCCATGGAAAAGCTCTCAAGAGAGCAAATACTGCTTTTGATAGCACTTTGCACTTCAGTTGCTATTGGGTTGGCCAGGCATTTTTTTCTTTTTTCCTATTCCAGTTGTGTGTCACTCACAAACGTTTACACTGCAACTCGTGTTGTTGACATGGTTTACATTCAGAAATTAATATTTCAAAGAAACTTGAATCTTTTTTCACTTCCCATTTACACCGTGGAAACAGCAACGTACCCCATGGGGGATTTTCTTCTCCTCACCATGTGTACTTTTTTTTTCTTTTTGGAAAAACCACCACATAACAGAGGATGTGGAAATGGTTCTGTAAAAGGAAACCAAGAAAATAAGCAGTTCCTTCTACTTTATTACTGTAATTATAGACTGTATGCAGGCCTCCCTACATTTACAGAGTATTTTTCAACATAGATCTTGAATCACATTTTAAATTGCAAATAGAAGTTAGAATAAAATGTAAGGCTAGTTTTTTGTGCAAATCCAATGTAACTTTTCTGTCAGTTAGCAGCAACACAGCAGATCTCAAACCCTGGCTTCAAAACATACCAAAGGAAATTCCTTGATTCAGAGTCTTTTATGTATTCCACATGCTATGTTAAATATTAATGCTTAAAAATGCCCTGAGCTGGAGTTTCTGAATACATCTAACATCCACAGATAACATCAGATTCAAGGTGGTTATGTCAAGTTTTCATTTGCAGGACAGCTTTCCACCAAAGCATGTTAAACTCTGATCTAAAATATATCCGAAATGCTAATAGCACACAGTTTAAAAACAGTGTTAGATATTTAAGTAAAGAGAATATTACTTCAAGGTTGGGCTTACATGCAAGGAAGAAAAAGCAGAATGTGTTGGGTCAGAGGCCAGGACATTCCAGAGAGCAGCAAAAATAAGGGCAACACCTGTTGTACCTAACCCCCTCCAGCACAGCCTCCTCCCTGGCTGTGGGGTCAGACTCCCAGGGAGATCTGTGGGCCCTAATGCATGAAGCTCTGAGATGCAGCCCAAGGAGTTGGCAGTAATACTGATGGTCAACAATCTGTGATTGCAATGGGTTTCTTAAAGCTTTTCCAGGCATCCTTAAAATTGTTTTTATCTGCTTAGTAGATAGATTGTGCAGTGCTAGCCCAAGTAAAGTAAATATTGATTCCAGTCACTGAAATATTCATCAGAACTTCCTATTGTAGGCTATTCCCTCCCTACATAATTCACTTTCTAATTATTCCAACCTAATATTGACATTTCCTAGTTATGCCTAAATGAATGTCTTTGAAAATTAACTTTTCTTCTATGTTCATAATGCAATTATATTCTTTTTCTGTTTGTTTGTTTGCTTCTGGTTCCAGAAGATTTAAATCTATTCTTTTTGACATAAAATAGAAAAAACCCAAACAGGATATAATATCTCATAAAGAAACCATGTATAAAAGGCTTCAACTGCAGAAACAGATACTTACAGAACTTGCATCTCAAAACGTAACAGAAGAATTTCAAAACAGCAGCAGCTGCATGCACTCAATTTGTATTTTCTCAACATCATCCAGAGGCAGATTTTTACAGAACTGACTGCAATGTTTGTAAAAGATGGGTACACATTTCATGCCTATAACCTGCTCTCAGTTAGGAAATATTACATTAGATACTGAAAAGTCACACAATTGGTATCTAACTCAGAAGATGACACCTTCACACAACCTTCAGGTGCTGCAGTGATAAGTTTTTACATGGCCAGTTCATTCAAGCAAAATCTGTTACTGTGCTAGAAGTCACCAGATGGTGTTGTTAAAGATATCCAGACAAGTTCTGTTCAAAGGAGTAAGCAGTCATGCCTTGGAAGAAATACTACATTATGATAGAATGATTATGATTTCTAATTATTTTTGCTAACCCAACAGTTAACTTCATTCTTGATTTTTGCATTTCAGTGTACAAAAGCAGCAGAAGATGCTATTTCTGCGCTATCAAAATGCACAGAACACATTTGCAGAAATGTAGGGAGAGTAGAAATAGGGCATCCCAGTGAGAACATTGGTTAGCTGTTCCTGGCACAGATGGGCTACTTCAGGAAGGGAGCTGACTATGTTCATTCTGAAATGTTTGATGTCAGTGGTAGCACTGCTAACAGAGGAGCACAGTTCCAGTAGCTTTGGCACTATATTTTTGTGATGTGAAACTGCCTACGACCACAAGACCGTTTTGTGGAGAGCACTGTATTGCTTCGGATAGTAAGGACTTTTAGACCATATGAACGGGTCATATTTAAACCATTGGCCTACAGTAGAAATATTTTACAGTTCACCACTGGTTCTTTGAACTATCCATCCCTTGAACCACTTTTAAGAAGTTATAAAAGGCAGTTCACAGTTTATTCCTGCTGGGGAACACTTATATCAACCTCTGAACTTCCTTGTTTCTGAACTGAGAAAAATGGGTGTACTGTTTCTTCTCATAAACAAGTTGTTCCCATGTTCTGTGGGAATGTTTATATCAAAGAACACTCCTTGTGCAGGTGGTGATCTGCAAGAGTAAAATACTTCCCACTGCACCATAACTGACCTTTCACATGTTAGCTACACCCAGCCCCAAGCTGGGAGTTCTGTATCTTCAGTTGAATGATATTTCTAGCAGTCCAAAAAGGGAACCTCAGCATTTGAAAAAAAATCTAGCTCTTCACTGGTCTGCTCCAACACTGGCAATCTTAAACACTCAGAAGCTACATTTACAGACCCACTTTTGCTCTGATTTGGCTTGTTTGTACTAGGTATGACCAGATGTCTTATAGCAAAAGTGATACATATGTACCTTATATGCATTGTATTTCATTATCTAAGAAATTCAAATTGGTTCAGAAAAATAACAACAAACTGAAGAATTACTGTATTTTATGAAACAAAATTTCGTTGTAGTAAATTTTACAGGACATGTTTTGGTAAGGATTATGAAGATAAATGAGTAATCCCAGTAACGTGGAGAGTTGTGATTATCAAGCCATTTCTCTAACTAATACCTATTTACTGGAATTGGCTTCCATATAGAATTCTGATTGCTGAAGGAAAGCAATTTAATGCCAGTAGAAAGCAAGCTATTTTTCTTTATCCTATTTATTTTAAGAAGTGGCGAATGGACTTTAAGTCTTTGTTAATGAATTTTCCTAAGTGTTTTGCTAATGACTGGGCAAAAAGGAGGATGTGAAATACGCAGAACCAAGAGTAACTCTTACATCCTCATTAGTGAGAGGTTGAAATGATTAAGGCTCTATGTGTGTCAGTAAAAAATGAACCCAGTCCCAGCTCAACAAGATAAAAGATCTAGATGGACTGATCCCATACCTGGAAAGAACACTGACATATCACTACACAACTGAATTTGATAGTCTGTGCCAGGGAGAAGGAAACTGAAGTCCAGTTGTTGGCAGAGAGGCAGCTGATTGGTCATGCTTACTCCAGAAGTAGATAGTAATTTTCAAAAAAGGTAGCATGCATCCTTGAATAAAAACTGGTATATAGGAAATTAGATATGTCTAATTATTCTCTACAAACTGATCTAGTAGAAAACATCTAATAGTCGTTTTTGGCAAGATTTTTTTCTCAATATACTTTTATTTTTTTTCCTCAGATAGATAGATAGAGGTATGCAGAGTATCCATTTAAAAATTCTAATTGCTCTACTGATTTACAGCTCGATGAATGCTAATGGAAGCAATGATTTATCTTTGATTAATGTATATTATTTCTTTACCCATTGTTCGTACAGCTACAGTTAAAAATTGCAATTTATCAGAATTATGAGTTAAACGTTGCTGTGATCATTTGACTACTGTTTTAGTATCTGTTGTCAGATGTAATTAAAAATAAGAGTAATGTCCCCAAAGAGTCACAATTTGTTTAAAAAATACTTATACAAATGCATAAGCATATACACATACATACACATCCATACATACACATGCAAATACACGTGTATATGAATGTAACAAATAGTGGAAGAACAGCGAAACAAACATGATGGCGTAACAAGTTGCATCCTTTATAATCCAGCTGCTTTGTGCTGTGCAGCACATAGTAACCCTTGCAGCAGAAGTAAATAGTCAATTAAAAGAAAGTGATTTGATACATCACTACTGTTGAAATGACAGAAAGGCAGAAGAATACCTGGACATATTGGAGGTTAAAACTGGACACAACTGAATAAGAAGGAGTACTGAGAGATTGACATAACACAGTCTACTTCTTCTTAAATTGTTCTTTGATTTAAGAAAAAAAATATGTTAATAGAAAGCAGATGGTGAAATAAAGAATTGCCACGTATGGACACAAGTCTGGCAGTCAACCCAGGGTCTGCGTATCCATCCTTTGCTGCTAGAGGCATGAGTATCACACCCTATGAATAAAATTGTTCCTTTACTTGGAGTTACTGTACCTCCCCTCTGCAAATATCTCTTTTCAAAACCTTCTGTTAGCTAAGACACAATAGGAAATTCTTCTTGTTTTCTTTTTAGTTCTAAACTAAAAGTGCATTCTGTTTTCAAACTACGTGACTCTCATGGAAACCCAGGTATATTTCAAAGCCAGAATCACAACACAAGAAAACAGATGCACTACCTTGAATATTTTCTGCTTAGATAAAGGGAGTATCTTATAAAAAATGCATTGTTTGGGATTAGAGCTGTAATATAAATAACTACTGGGGGTCAGTAAGACTAATGACTATTGGGGGAGGGACTCCCTGTCTACTTTAGAGCAAGATAGTTTGAATCACAAACCTGCTAGGCTGTGCCTATATAATAATAAATTAGGACCATGCTCTGGGGTGGAAAACAAGGGACATGGAATATCTTACATCTACTTAAACTCTCTTTCCCACCAAAATTAGAATCATGCATGGAGAGAGATAGTCTGCGGCTCATGTTGAACCTGGATCCCAATCTGGCTATGTGTGGGAAAATGCTATTTGGCGTTAGGAGAGAGTCATGTGCGAGTATGTGCCAGCCATGTAGCAGCCTGGATCAAATACCAGTGCACAATCTTAACCTTGGCTAAGTTAAACTCATTAGTACAGATATGGCCAAACAGACAGTCATCTAAGTTATTCAGTGATTAAGAGTTACGAGTTAATTCCCAGTTTGCGGGGCCTGGATGGAGCAGCAAGGACATTAAGGACTTAATGTATAGGAAGCTTGCATAAAGTTGTGTCTTTCTTTGTAAAAGGAAAATATCCTTCCCAAGCATTGCTTTTGCATGATGTCTTCCCTTTTTTTTTCTCAGTCTGTGAGGAAATCTTTATCCTTGGTCACCTGGAGGCTGTGGATTTGTTTGCAGGGTTATCTGGAGCGCTCCTGAGATTTCTGAGAGATTTCTCCACTTGAGTTTTGACCTTCTTTGTGCCAGAAGTAGTATATGTAAAACAAATTACATTCAGGGTGTACCTTGAATCTGTACAAAAGAGTTTTTATCTGCTAGAAAACAGAACTGTAAGATCTGCCACATCAAATACTACTTCAAGGATGGGTAGTGTTGGTATTGGAGGGAACAGTGGTGTCTGAAAGCAGGATGACAATTCATCGTCATAGGCTGCTTTAAATTTAGTTATATAACAGTCATGGGAACACAACACACAGGAGACTGTGAGAATATGCCCCCTGGAGCTGTTCAGAGAGAAAAGAGAACATATATTTTCTTCATGCTTACAGAGATATTTCATATGGCTTAAAATTCAGAAAGCTAAGGAGATTTTTTGGAGTCAAGTCTTAAGACTAAAGATATCCTGAAGCCAAAATAAGAATGCAACGGTGGATTAGCCACTACATTGACCATTACTAAAATCACTGTAAGATATTTAACAAACTGCAGGGCAAATTCACATTTACACCAATAAATTTGGAACAGCTCTGACAACATAGTATTTGCATCAGTAGCATTTCTGAGCGCCTGAAACGGGATGACTGTAATCAGCTCCAGAAACCTGATTGTGGCTGTCAATTCTCAGCTTGCAAACTCACATAGAAATAGCAGCATCAATGGCTGTATTCATCAAGCCTAGAGTTTAGGATCTAGGTTGTTAGCAGGTCTGTGGTAGCATCTGTAAGCTCAAAGTAAGATACTTAACAGAAAGAGGAATGTCTTTCTGCTCCCATGCTTCTTTGATGGAAAGGTGAGGAAAGGTGACTGGTACCTTTCATGGGTCTCTGTGAATATGCAATATGCGAT
This sequence comes from Tympanuchus pallidicinctus, assembly GCF_026119805.1. Lineage (NCBI taxonomy): Eukaryota > Metazoa > Chordata > Aves > Galliformes > Phasianidae > Tympanuchus > Tympanuchus pallidicinctus. The sequence goes on along the minus strand of NW_026294618.1, from coordinate 13,362,565 downwards.
GTTCAACAGAAAGTATGAATTTATTCATGTGTAATAACACAAGAGGGGCAGTAACTGCTGTACAGGTGCCCTGTTGTGGCCCTGCTTTCTGCACACTTTGTACTTACTTTTAAAAACTCCATCCACACAGCTGTGTGCTCTTTATCTACATACAGAGGATTTCCACATCATAAAACATTTCTTCACAAAGTGTAATTTCTGCAAAGACAATGGATTTACATATGCACAGTCAGATGACGAAGGATGATGTTGCTGGAAATTACTAACATACTACACGACTCAAAATGGTCTCAACTAAGCTCTTTGGATATGATAAGAATATATATTTAAACAACTAAGAAGCTCATCACTTCAGAGAATATTATACTGTGATGTGGCCATAGCCATGGAAAAGATATAAACAATACAGTGAGTGCTGATACTAAGAGATCAAAACCTAAGAGGAGCAAAACCGTCACTGACAGATATTTTTTCCTCTGGTTTCCCTTTATAAGGAAATTCCTTCTTTCATACTCAGGCTGATTGTTGACTGATCTATAGTAAGGACAGAAAGTGCTAGTCTTGTGTGACAGTGAGAGTATATGATGATTCAACTTTATTTTCTGTCTTGTGTAACAGAAATCTCTAACTAGGTCAAGCACAGTCAGCTCTGCATATTGGTTCACAATCTTGGCTTAAAGGGACAACATTCAGTGACATTCAGCAGGATTATTTGAAGGGCAAAATTTAAAGGTGCATTAAATCAATAATAAATAGCTGGAGGAAATTCAAAGTCCAGAGCCCTCAGAAAACATGTTTAAAGTCCAGAAGGATGAAAACAGGGCAAGCTAAATGAAGATAAACTCGTTTCCACTTTTTTTTTCTATCTATGAACTATATTTGACCTGGAGGATTTGTGACATAAGACTAAAATCTCCTTTAGGCAACGATTTACACCTTGCATACCAATAACTTGCTTACAGTTTATAGTGTTGACATGCAATATGTTCTGTCCTTATCTTTGGCATCAGATGATGTGCTGAAACGTGACATGAAAACTCCAAAAGTTAGCTGGTAGCTATGGCTTCCATCAAGCAGAGGGGTTACAAGAGGAAACCAGACGGATGTTCTGCACGTTCACTACGGGTGTAACTGAACTAAGACCCTTAGCAGCAGTGATGGTCCATTTTCACTCTGATATTTTTACAAAATAAGCATAACAAGAGTAAGACCAGGCTACCCAGGGAAGCTGTGGGCACCCTATTCTTGCTGACACTCAAAGTTGGGTTGGAAGGACCTTGGGCAGCATGATCTGGTTGGTAACAAAGGACACACGCCATGGGTTTGGAGCCTGAATATCTTTAAGGACTCTTCCAACCAAAGCCATTCTGTGATCATATGATTATAAGACTGCTACTTACTGTGCTTTAATATCACTTCTGCTGGAATTTATATGCTGCTAAGAAAGGGACAGCCATTTTTTCAATTGTGTGACACAGGTGGGAACTTCTCCTGAAGGAGCTCAGTTCTGAAGAACGTTAGTAGAGTGTTTCAAAGCAGGAGGGAGAAATAAGATATCTGTGTGGTTTCTAGAGGTCAGGGCAGCATCACTTCCTCTTGCAGAACAAAATTCAAGATCGTCTCACTGAGCCTTCATGGTTGAGCATTTAATGGTCATGGGATATATTACAGTGCCTATATCCACTGAATATCAGTGGAGAAACTCTACCCGATTTCAAGATTTCCTCAAATTACTATACACTTTGACAAAGGCTTTATATACATGCATTTGCATCTGTGTGTGCTTGCTAAGCAGACTCAGTACCACAGATTTAAATTTAAAATTAAATTAGAGAAAGTGTCCTGCTTGATTCTGTAATTACTGAAGTACAAGAATGTAATCTGAGGTGCTACAAGTGTAATGGGCTTTTAAGAGCAAAAACACAAAAGCTGTTTTGTAACCATATATTCATAGATAGTGGCAATATTCTGAAGCTGCTAAACTTGAGTGGAGAAATAAAGCATTCTGGCTGAATGCTGTGAACTTCATGCTGATGGATATTCAGGGTACACGCTCAAAACAATATCCTGAAATTCATTTAAAAAAACTCTTGGGCTACCTCAAAACAAGGTATTCTCCTTTAGCTTCTATTTTTATATGTAATTCCCCTCAGACAGAGCTTTAGCTTCAGAAGGTGCTAAAGAAAATGAGAAAATTGCCCTAATATAATGATATCATTACTTATGATGCTTCTCTGAATCATGAGTCATATCTTCAACATTTGGGGAAGGCAAAGAATTCAGAGAGTCTGAGTTCTTTTCTGCTGGATTCCTGAAGTTTACAAAGGTACTTGATTACAGGTAAGTACCTATAATCAAAAGAATTTCAGTACTGAGTAGCTTACAGTGACTCATTTGGCATAATTTCCAGGTGACTGAATTGCCTTGTGGAATCATCTCTCACAATCCATTCATTATGGAGGTGACTTTGCAGCTGTGGTAAATGGTAGACATGAAGCTTGAAGGTCTTTGAAAGCTACAGAGCTCTTGTTGCACTCTCCTCAATGTTAATACGTGACTATCATAGTCTGACAGAGCTATTCTTTTGGTTTCTCAGATGAGATCCTTCTGTAATATTTCCTTTGTGGTATGCTCCCTTGAAAGGCTGCCAGCTCTGAAAGAAATGCACTCATTATTCTTTTGCTTAGCTAATGGAGTTTGATGTTTTCGCTAGGAAGCATAACATATTAGCTATCAGCAAGTATTGAATTCCTTACAGATTTCTGTTGTTCTACAGTGGAAGCCTGATTTAATTGATTTCTTTATGATGTTCTAGTGGGTCTCCATTTAGTTTAGCTGTCACACAAGATGGAGTAACAATTAGATTTGCAGTTAAGAGCTTCTGAGTGGTTTCTTTTTTTAAATGTGTTTTCTTGCATGAAATCAACTTTAACGATTTTTAAAATAGTGTTCTCCTCTTGAAAGTCTGTTAGAACAATATTCTGAACTTGATTTTGTGCAAATTAAGTAGGCATTTCACTTACTTCATGTGAAAAGTCCTTTTGATTTAAACTCTTCAACTGTATCTATTCCCTGAAGAACAGAATCCAAAATACCTGGATTCATGGTGACAGAGACTTTAACTGAAATACGTAAATGAAGACTTATCACCACTTAAAAACAATGTATTTTCATTGAGGAATGTTGCTAGTTGTGGTAGAGAAGGGGATTTCCAGTCTCCTACATGCTTATTTTATGTATCTCATATAATTTAAGAACGAGTAGAGGGCAGGGGAACTTTATCACATGGAATGTTAAACTGATGCGTCCAGGATTGGAAGCTGTGCTAAAGTGAAAGGTTTGAAATGAGCTTATCAGATCCTGCAGAGTACAGCAGGAAAATTGATATAAGGGGTGTTTTATCACAGAATTACAGAATAGATAAGGTTGGTGGGGACCTCTGACACTCACCTTCACATCCCATTCCTAAGCAGGGGCAACTAGACCAGGTTGCTTAGGACCACATCCATGCAGCTTTTAATGCCACCAAGAGGGAGATTCCACAATCTGTTCCATTACTTGGACATTAACTATGCTTGTATCACTCTGATGGGCCACTGAACTCAACCACATCACTCTCTCATTCCCTCTCCCACAATAGAAAAAGGACTCAAGGGTTGAAATAAGGACAAGGAGGTCAGTCACCAATTACTGTCAGAGGCAAAACAGACTCAGTGTAGGGAACTTCTGTTCTGCAGCTAGAGCACCACCTGCCCTCCTTCTGCACTGACCTTGGTGCCCACCTTCGATGGCTGCTTCTCTCCCATTTCTCACACCTCTCTCCCAGCTCCTGTTGTGCAGCAGCTTTTCCCTTTCTTAAATCTTAAATCCCAGAGCACGCCAAGTATTGCTCATGAGACAGCTTTGCCCAGCGGTGGGTCCCTTTGGAGCAGCTTGAGCTGCTCTTATCTGAACTGGAACAGCTCTGGGATCTGCTCAGGGGGCAACCCTGCAAAGCCCTGCTACCAAATCCTTGCCACATAAACCCAGTACACCTTCACAGAAGTGCTTCCTGGTGTTCAGACAGAATCTCCAGTTTTGCAGTTTGTGTCCACTGTGTCCTCTTGTTCTGTTCTGGGACAGAAGCCTGGCTCTGTCTAATTTGCACCCTCCCTTCAGGTATTTTTATAAATTGATAAGATCCTGCTAAGTTTTCTTTTCTCCAAGCTAAGGCACCCTTCATGAATTTATCAATTAGCAATGGTCAGAGCAGTTCATTTTGAACAGAAGATATAAGCTAGCTTTTACATCACACTTCTATCTCACAGATAGGGGTACACAGCAAGACAATAAAAAATAAACATAATTTGCATCAAGAGGCTGCTATTTAGATTAAATTTTGTTTGAAACAGCCTTATAACTGATTTTGCAAATGCTTCTTTTGTCAGACTTACCATTCTGCCTATGCCTGTGTGGTTTTAGGTGATAGCTCAGTAACCATGTAAATGGTTTTATCATGTAGCACTGATTGCAAAAGGAGTTACAGAAACAAAGGGAATACAAAACCTCTAAATATCAGGACTGTCACTGTGAGTCTATTTTTCCTATTTTAGTAAATGTCTCAGTGCAGAAGTGAAAGCGAATGATTCTTTCAAAGACAGAAAGTGAATGTGACAGAAATATAACAGCCTGACCACAAAGTAGTTGCTCTGAAGCAGTTTAACCAAATAGCAGGCTCATACGGGCCATGTGAAAGATTGTCAAGTTATCTAGAAGATAAAATGAATAAAGAACAGAAAGGGAATGCTTCAGCACATTTAACTTAAACAAAATCTATTGGAAAAACACCCTAAAATGATGGAATTGGTTTTGCACAGTACAGTATTTTGTCGTTCAGAAACAGCATATGGTTTTACTCTACTATTGTGATCTAAAGGTACTGTACTGGGTAATGAAGTTATAAACTGATTTTGGACCATTTTAATATTTTTAAAGCATCTGTTTCAACACTTTGTTAAAATATATTAAAGATCTAAGCGAAATCTAGGGTCTGGCTCACATGTTGAACAGTATAACCTTCATTATGCATGGAGAGAATTAGTCTGGAAGTGGTGCGTTGTAATGTTCACGTCTCCGGAAACTAACCGGTCCAAACCCAAAGAGAAGGTAAGGTTTTCATAGTGTGCAAGCTGGAACTGGTATTTTCAGCACCAAAGAGCAGTCTTTATGTGTGCTCACAGACTCATTGAGCTTTCCTGGAATTTTATGACATCCTCAGTGAAATATCTTTTTGAGTAAAATTTGAGATACCAGAGATTTTCCCAGGGAACCCTTTGTGTAGAAGCACTTATGCATTGAACATTCAAGGTGAATTTCCACCTAATTCTTCAATGGAAGAGCAATGATGTTTGCTAGAATTAACCATCTTCTTTCAAGTGTGAACCTAAACTAGTCATGGTGTGGTGTCTTTGCTCCCTTTGCACATCCAGGTCTGTTGAACCTACTGGTTTGCTGAATGCTTCACTTTCATTTATCAATGATTTTCATGTGCCTTCATCTGAGACCTCACAGGGAGAACATTTCTTTGTCCCACATGTCCAGTAAAATCTGTTTTGATTAGTGAAGTCATAGGAGCAAATAAGACATCACACACACTGCCTGGAGTCCCAGTCCCAGCTCAATGAAACACTGGTGAGAGATGCAGATTCACAGTTGTGTCTTACTTTTGTGACACATTTTCAGTGTTTTCCACACAGCAATCTCTCATGTATCAGTGGTCCATGGAAAGTCTGAAATTCTGTTGAGCCTTTTTGAATTACTGATCTGAAGGGAGACCTCATGTTGTGGTATTCTTTGCTGAGACTGCAGCAGACTCCCTTCTCTTCTGATCCAAAAAGCACTGTACATAATTGAAATTTTTAGGCTTATTTCTCTCTTTTGTCAATATTTGTCTGCATAAATAGACACATACCTATAATTTGATGCTGTTGTCTCTCCTTTGATGGACAAATGACATTATAGCTGTGTGTAGAAGTGTCTGTGTTTGAAGAGCATGATGTCAGGAAACTATTGGGTTTCGCCAGAGTAGACACCAATCTCATAAAATGCTGCACAGTCCAGTATGAAAGCAATTCCAGTGCAGGAAAGGTGGAAAACCAGAAAAAAAGAGACGGCTGGAGACATTAGATGGCGTGGAGAGCTGAAGTGAAAAACTGAAGACTAGCCTGTGCTGTCAGTACTTTTTATTGTGCTTTAGCTTAATTTTCTCAGCTTGATGGCAACTCAGATTTATCCCAAACATAAAAAGAAAATGAAATCTTTGCTCTATTAATCAGCACTATTTTTTGCTTTTTCTGACCACCACCTGCGTGGGTTACAACACACATCTCATGAGCAACTCTAAATAGAAACAGCAGATGTGCTCCCACCAAGCAGTCAGCCAATGAATAACAGACAATCCAGGTTCAGTACACACAAGCACTTGCTGTTCTGTCTCATTTAGACCACACTTTGCTAGTTAAAGTATATTTTTCACAGTTTTTAGAAATATTCTTTAATGTAATACACGTGATTATGCATGTGTGTGTACGATAATACAAAGTGACACAAACAGGTAAAAATGTATAGTGACATAGAGCTCTCTTTAACTGAAAAGCATATGAAAATTTCAGAACTGGAAAACTTCTTCGTTGGATCTGGCTAGAAACTCTCCAACTTAATGCTTTGCTTTAACAGAGGACAATATGCAACAGAAGTTAAAATGATGTCAACCATCTGTTTATTTGGGTCACAGAACTTGATGTAGTGTCCGTAAAGCGACTCAATCTTTGACTTATTACTGGTCTCTATAGCCTGACACATGAGTACAATCCTCATTGCATGGTCAACAACTAAGAAGAAATGCTCTGACCACTTCAGATATGCAAGCCATGTCATGAACATGTCTTAGACAAATGTGGGGCAGTAACTTTTGATAATGGTCAACCTCACGCCAGGCTGTTTCAAGACTAAGAAATAGGACTGCTAGTGCAATAGTAAATGGTACAAGCGATGATAAAATTCCCTACATTTCACAAAATTATTTGAGAAGATCGATCAGTTACCACTAATGTAAGCTTACTGCAGTTTCTGTTTGCCTAATTTCTACTTCTGATTTGAGCAACTTGTGCTATTCTTGCAAGTTACAGTTGCTAAGTTAATTGTTAATTGTGTATGGCAATACTTCTCCTTCCAATTGACTGTTTCAAATGGCATGTTCTAATTCAAACTTCTCAACTTTGCACAACTAAGTACTGCAGATTGCTGAATGAATGAAAGTTTGCAGATTTACCCATCTCTGTGAGATAATGAAGCCTCAAAATAGTGCTGGTAAAATAACAGCTCGCTAACTGTTTATGAGATACATAAATTACCACTCATGGTTCATTCTGCAGATTAGTGCATTCTGCATGTTATTCATTTTAGTCTTTGCCAGGAGGCCTGTAAAAATCTGATGCTTTAGAAGAACATATAATACATTTACTGCAGCACTAAACCAGTGGTTCTGTTTACAAAACTTCCCTACAGTGCAAAGATCAAATTTTTGGAAGTGCTGAAACTGAAGTGGTGTTGAGCTGGACTTTCACTGCTCCTGTGTGTGATGAACCATAACTTTCAAATCACATGGACAGATCTTGGTGCCAATTCATCACATAAACTTTTTGGGCAAGTATTATGCATAGGTCATCTAGGTAGGCAATTAGCTAAGGCCCACAATTTTCTAGGGTAGGTCATACCACATGACTCTACTGAGGGTGATCTCCCTGGGAACTTTACAACAAGCAAGCAGGAAGTTTCTGAGAATAGACCTGAGTCTGCTGTCTCTCTTACTGTTTTGTGTAGAAGGAGTTGTCCATCTTGTTTCCAGCTTCAATGTCCAGACTGAAAATCTTCTAAAGCACCTCTAAACACTTGTTAGTTTCTTTCCCTCTTCCCCCTCCCCCCCCCCCTTTTTTTTTCCCAAAAGAAAATCAGCAATTAGCAAAAATCACAGTTGTCTCCAAATGTCTAATTCCTCTTCTTACACCTAAAAGAGTTCAAGGGAATGATGAGGGTTTTGCTCATGACTGTAAAAGCTCAGTTCCCTAAGGAGATGTCCAGACTGACTTGAGAGGCCTTGAAGAATCTGCTAAGACAGGGGCTCTACAAAAACCATGTGTCCTCCTAGAACAGCAGCTGAAGACTGGGTGGGATGGGTCAAAGTCACATGGAGCTATGTGACTTTGAAGGACTATGCTTAGGCAACCTCTGCCTGATGTTAACCCTGGGCCCTCTATTACCGAGGGTCCAGGGTTTCTCTAGCTGTTTAAAATCAGTACTGTATTAGTTAGCATCCAAGCAGGAAACCACGACCTTTGTTTGACACTGAGCAGCCAATGCAGAGGATTGCAGGATACTGAGCACCCCTGAAAAAAACCAATGGAAATAAACAATTCAAGATATCTCAAAATAGTGAATTTTCTAAGTGAATAGTCTAAGTGCCTAGCTGTAGAAGACCTTGACAGTTAGAGGAAATTTTGAAATTATTGTATTCTGAAAATGTTATTCTAATTGTTTAGTGTCCATATGCTAAATGTTAATACTAACATCTTTGGTTCCCGTTTCTGTATTCAAAGTGGTGGGCTGTACTTCCTTGATACCTTTAAGACTTCCTGAGATCTACTCAATGGGAATATGCTTTCTTCCTGCATGTTGCTCCAAAGCTAACACCACATTTTTATTTCCACCGAAATTACGGCATGTACAAAGAGCTCAGTAACACTATTTGATAGAGCAGAATCTCATGTGTAGAATATTATTTTTCAACACAGTCACCACCACGAGCTCTTCATTTTCACCAGTGATGAACAAGAACCTGCACACTGCTTTTGTAAAAATCCACACCAGTGGAGGTGACCCACTGTTTCTGTTACCACTGCTGAAATATACCACCTACTGCCTCACTGTGCTCACATCCACTGTTTAGTCTCCATAAACATTCAGCAAGCTTCAGTGAATGTCAGTGGGTGCCATATTTTCCTCATGGAGGAATTGAATTCTATACCTTTCTTTCATCTGCACTTCCACATCAGATACCATTTTGCCATCTGTCCTGGCAACAAAATATAATGGAATCTTGGTAGGAAGATTCAACTTCTACTGCTGTACCACCAGTATCTGCATTTGACATTGTGAGCCAGCATTATAAAACAAGAGGCATTACTTTCGGAGTACCCCTCATATGTTTTTGTTCTATGAGACCTAATTGATTGATAATAGCTAGCCTCTCCCACAGACATGATAGCTTATAAGTGGTTTTGATTTTGAGAAACTCTGATACCTGCTGCCACCCTAGAAATTTGCAAGCCTCTAAATCCCAACTGTTTTTCTCTACAATGTTAACAACAAGATGTAGCAGGAAAATTTTCATGATAATGTATTCATTTATCTTATTGCTTCTTTCATTTGGACTGAGATCAAGAATAAAGAAAGGGAGAAAATAGCAGGACATAAATGATGACATTTTTATTGTTTTGTCAAACTCGAGCCAGATTTCCAAAGGGCTTGTTTTAGTAGAATTTGGCTATTTCACTTGTAGTAGCAGAAATAAATTACTGTTTTCATCTGTTGAATATTTTTAATCATACTTGCACATAAAATTTTCAGCTGTTTCAAGTTATCAATAACATGAGCTCCCTGGAAGATATGGACAAGAAAGTTAAATCAGGAGATTTCGAACAGCAACACTTTAAAAGTAAGAGGAGCTATTGTCCTAATGATAGGTAGATCAGTAGCCAGCGTGGCTCACACTACAGCTGTTGTCCCACTCATCTCACAGAACATTTTAGCTGACTGATCAACTAAGGAGAAGAAACAACCCTAGTCCATCCCCCTGTAAGTAGAAAGGTGCTTACAATCGTCCTTTAAAATGTAATAGCAGGGCTGCTTTTCTCTTTGGAAGGCGAGAAAAGCAGTATGATATCCTGCAGTTTCCAAGTGAGAGCTTAATGAAGTGTGGGCATCAAGGACAGTGGAGCCTAAGATCTGCTGTCTCTCTTGCTTGAGACAACACAAAATAAGAGCCTAATGGTTAGACTGAAGTTGGGAGTGAGGGAAGAGTATACACCTCTTTGTGTAAAAGACCATTTATGATTCTTTAACTCCCCTCCTTATATATGTTCAAAGAAATAGAAAGGGAGATGATGACCCTGTAGCTTGGAGATGAGGGCATTGTCTTAGGTGTAAGAATTCTGCTTCTCGTGGCATTAGTGTAAAAGCTGCATGTGGAACTTTTGTAGCACTGAAATATTTCCATGCCTTGGAGCAAGTATTGGTAGATTCTTGCTGTCAAACTGGCTGTAGGACTATGATCTCTCTTTGACACATTAAAAATAGTTAAGTAGTGCAGCCCTATACAGAGAAGTTAAAGGTGCTTCTACATTTCCCCAATTCTGAAGAATGCAATAATTTTATCAGAACCTTTCTAGGATTAATGACTTAGCTACAGGCATTTTAATTTGTTAAAAAAAAATAAAATATCTTTTCAACGAGAATGAGAAAAACACAAAAAAGACTGGATAATCAAGTCACAAACGAGCAGATTCCTGGGAGCTGATATTAAAAGGAACAAAGAGAGAGAGAGATAATGAATAATTAATGTAATTGTTTTGGAAAAATATTTCTAAAAATAAACTTTTGTATGTGAGGAAGAGACTTATTCTGTCTTTTCCTTCTTGGCTGCTTAGAGGCAGAGGTACCAGGAAGAAAAGCAAGGAAGTGAAAACCTCATAAATGTGCATGTGTATGTCTGGAGGGAATCCTTTAAAAATGACTGTAACATCTATTTAGCTAAACTGTGACATAGCATTCATCTGTGTCATGTGTGAATCCCTCACATTTACTGAAGTCCTTCTGAGTCAAAAAATAACTAGGAGATGGAAATTCTCAGATGTAAGAACAAACCCTTTAGTTCAGGTCTATCCTTTCTCACATGCTAAAAAATTGCAGGGAGAAAATACATGACAAACAGCAAGTAAACTACTAACCCTAGTGCCTTTCTATGAGTAGTGCTTGGCTCGGACTGAGGTTTTCTCATCACATCTCATTTTGGAAATTTGCTTCCAGTGGACACATTCTCTTTTCTGAAAGCACTATACTTCTTATATCTGTTGTGTATAGGTTTCTGGCTTTCCTGATGTATCTGGACAATGACAGAGCTAAGAAGGAACAAAGTTTTTAAAATGGACTTTTGGGCATACAGAAGTTTCAAGGCTAGGCTGGATGAGGTCCTGTACAACCTGATCTAGTGCCTGATTTTGTAGTTGGCAAACCTTCCTGTGTCAGGGGGTTGAAACTGGAGAATCTTTGAGGTCCCTTCCAACCCAAGAAACTCTATGATTCTATGATAAGTTGTTCATTTAAATACCTGTAGAGTGATTGAATATAGATGTGCATTTTCAGTGTGATGTTCACTCCATGCATTTTGTGTCTAATCAGTGGATGGATTGATTTCTTCGCTTTTCTCTCTACTAACTACACATCAAATTTACATCGTCATCTTATACTAGATGTATAAAATTGAATGAGAAAAATTCCAGTCTTTATTAACACCAGACTAAAAGTTAAAAACTGTGTTCCACCATGTAAGAATCCTTCTTAGTGTCATTTAAAATCTATTTTCAGCTGAATTAGGATACCTACAGAAATTTTTTTCTGTCCTCGCAGGATCCACATTAATTAATTGTTCTAATAAAAAGACTTTTCTGTTCTATGATGTATAACGTGAGATTGCTCAGATTCATGTTTCTGAAAGTATTCCCCTATAGTCTGTGGCAAGATGGTTAGTTAATAATGTTTTCTGCATTACTAATGTGTGCTCAGGCTTTTTAGTCAAATACCACAAGATCAGAAATTGGCTTTGTATTTCTAACGGAGCATGGGGAACAAGAGTTGTTGTTAATCACTGTGCTGAAGGTCAGACAAAACCATGGGGTATAGATTCCTTTAGCTCTGACATAAATATTGGTCATTTTTTAAATTTTGCAATATTGCGTAGGGTATGATTTATCATATTAAAACATATTGTAAATCTGTCATGCCATGTACTTTGAGTCTTTCAGTAGTCAGATCATTCAAAGAAGGCTTCAAGATAAAGGTAAATACTTCTAGGCAGCAAGACAGCTGGAAAGAAGATCTCAGACTGCAAGAAGAAAGAGACAAGGAGGTACCAGGAAGTCTGTCATGCACGGCTGGGTACTTCAAAGCTTGTTTGCAAATAAGAGCCACTAAACTTCTGAAACACAGAGTTCTTTCATATTACTGGTCAGCACATAATAAATTAACAGTCTGGGTTTGAAAGAATCCTTCATAAAAATTGTTCTTCAAAGCCATTCAGTTAACTGAAGTGTTTAAAGCCATGCTTTAAAGCAAGCATAGAGTCTTCCTTTAGAAAAAATTTGAAAAAGTCTGCATGATGATCTCAAGATGGCCCCAAAATAGCATGTGCAGCCAAGTAAATAGTAGTTCTCTATAAAACTTCTGCAGGCCGTTGACATGTAAGGGAGTAACCACAACATCCAGCTTTTGAAACACATTTTACTTGGGTATTTCAGCTACCTAAGCCCCTTGGGTTTTCTGGGTAGTCAACAGAGAGAGATAGATACATTCTCTGAGGCTCCACCTGGAATTCCTAATTTAGTTTCCAGTCTTCAGCCAGCCCCTGAAGAATCTTTTCTGTTGTCTATAGAAAAGCTGGATGAATTAGCCCTAATAGCTGGCTAAATTGAGCAGTGAGCAGTGGCCCCTAAGTGTAAGCATTGAACACCCAATTTAGACGAAGACTTCATATTGTGCTCTAATTCCCATATTTTCCTATATTGCTTTTGTTTTGTTAGCTGAATGAGAACTAGAAGACCAAGAGTATTTGATTACTCTGTTATAGTTGGCTTTATGTTCCATTTTCAAGCTCTTTATAATACTCATTTGCACAACTGATTTATAATTATTTAATAAGTTTATTGTACTTTAAAGTATGGTATATTACCTCTAGAATTCACATATTAATCAAGTCTGTCCTTAGTTTGGACGATTCCTACATAACAGTATTTTTTATATCAGTGAGCTGTGGCATTGCTGGTTAACAATTTATTACTAATGTGTTTTGTAGAATACATTCTCAAATAAGTTATTAATGAACTTAGCTGTACCTAATAATTATTTCATAAATATTAAAGATCACATGCATACACATATATGCACACACACACTTGATATAAAATTATTTGTATTAGTGTAGCCAATAATATCTTATCATGCTCTTGTCTGTTAAATTTGTGGTAGTTTTCATGTTTGTAAGAATTTAAAAAAAAATCTGTTTTAGAATATGGCCATTCACTAAAAATAGCATAGAAACCCACCCATTTTTTTTCCCATAAATTGAAACAAATAATTCTTGATTTATAGCAAAAATGTATAATTTTCTTCGATGAGCGAAAAGGAACAAATAACAGATAATTTATGTTACAGAGAAAAAAAAGACAAAAAAACCCCAGCACAAATATTTCTTACTCATCAGGAGAACCCTTTCATTATTTGGTAACCCAACTTAGCCTCTGATCTTTTGCCTCCTCTGCACAGTCTGTAGAATTCATGTGAGAAATACCATTAGTTAATGAGTTGCTTGTTCATTATCTACACCACAACCCATACAGTATCTGAGAAAGTATCACCTCTACAGTGTAGGCTGTGGACAGATATAATCTTTGGTGTGTCCCACCACCCCAACCTTTCAGCCACCAGCAATGACCAACATGCAGTATCCCTCTCATGCTTCTTTGACTGACTTGCCTCCCAGTGAGAGCTACAGCAAGCTGGGACTGCGATAAGAGAGGGAAAAGTGTCAGTCTATGTCTTATCCAGGTCCAGGTATAGACTTCATGCATTGAATAGATAGAATACAGAAAATTAAATGAGGAAACAGCTGCAGAAAGACTACTAAATGACTTCTTCAGTGTTGCGGTGAAGGACATTAATAAATGCGGGAGTGCTATCCTGTACCTAGGTCCCAGACTTGTCGCTCCTGAGACATTCAGAATTACTACCATTTCATTGTTTTGCAGAGTAGGACAAATATTAACTTCATAAAGGTACATAGCCTAGGATCAGATGCTGGGTGATTCGCAGGGGAAGATACTTTCTGACAAACTCTGAAGTAGCCTGACTGACATTTTCTAGAATTTCTGTGTGCTTGCCAGGTTCTCTATCACCACAAAGTGAAGGGGTAGGCAACCCTGGAAAACAGAAGATTAAAGAAATATTTCATGCTTTCATTTTGAATATGAGCTGCAGTTCCCCATATCCTTCTCAGCCGGAATGTTGTGCAGATTTTAACTCTATAGGTTAGGGAATGGATAAGAGGCAGGAGCAGAAGTTGCTCTGTATATTGTATGATGGAAAGTGAGGTCAGACCCAAGTACATTAATATTGAGCTACTTCTCTGTTGCTGTTTTTTAATGTGGTAACCTTTTAGCACTCTGGTCACACAGAGCCATTTTAATTATTTAATACATTATAATATTTTTGAAAATTAACCATTCTATCACATTTCATACAACCCATGTTGCCTATACTGGTAATAGAGTGAAAGAACAAGGCATCTATTCTTGGATCATAGGGGAAAAAAAAAAAGCCCAAGCAAAGAGAATTAAAAATGTCATAAAAATTATTAATGGCGTTATTAATAGCCAGGTCCTTGTCAAAACACATTATAACACTTCCTTTGGAGACATTAAAATGTATCATGGGGAATGGACAAGATGACCTAATGGATCTTTTCTATCTCTTTTCTCACATAATCATGTCAATCAGCACTAGAGTCATAGTAATTTATACCTCCCATCGCTTCCAGACTAAATTATTGTAATCCAGTTCTGTTACATAGATCTGAAAATTGCAACTGCAGCATCACTGTGTTTATTTCACCTGGAGGCACTGTCTGTGGAGCTGCAATAAATGGAGGGAATGCTTTATCTAATTCTGATGACAGAAATACTTGACCTAACCTTGAACCAAGGTCCCCCCACTGTGCATTCAGTAGGGAAGAAGCCAAAGGTCCCAGGAAGGTTACAGTAAAGAAGGGAAACTGACCAAGGGTTCAAGGTCAGACTTTCCATAAGATAGACCTATTTTTAGTAGAATTGGCCTCTTTTCCCAGTTGCCAGACACAGAAGACTACACAATGGTTATTTCTCATATTTTCAGCTGTCCTGGATTGATCATCTTTCTTGCATGAAAATAATAAACACGTAAAAAACATCTTAAAGTTATCATTAATAAATACTATGTTTTAGCAAATACAATATTTTGAAATGTATATTTATGTTGCTTCCAATGTATAAATTCATTATTTCAAGCACCAATATTATTTTCAAATATTACCTACATTCAGTTTCAGTACATTTCTATTCACCTTTATTTAAGAATAATTTTAAAAATAATAATGGTCTGTTATGGTGGAATTTTTTCTTTCTGCTCCATCTTTTAATTAAGAATGGGCATAAAATTTCTTTAAGTTGTAAGGACTTAAGAAAGCTAGGACCAAGGGAAGAAAGGGCAGGCTTTTCTCAAGTACAAGAGCTGTTAATCTTTTAGAGTGCGCTCATTGGATCTTTTGGTAAGCATATTTTTAACACGGATGAAATACATCAAGCCATTTGATAAGGTTTAAACATTGTAGAGATGTTGATAATTTCCTGAAACATCAACATTTTATGGAGAAAGCAGCTGAATCAGGTCAGAGTACTTTTTTTCTAAGCTAAATAAAATAAATGTTGAGCAAAATACAGTCAGGTATTTGAGGGCATCTGAAGGTAAATTAATTTTGTGTGGAGCAACTTGTACTCCCATGATTCCAGTGTTGGAAAAAAAGATCTCTCTCATCATTTTAAAACTTTCTTTATAAGTGACAAAGTTTCTGAAAATCTATTATGCAAATTGAGAGTTGTTGATGATTTATCTATAGAGTACTTTGCCACAGTAACAAATATTTCACCTAATGCAGTAGTTGGAGGCAAATATTCTAATTTTCAATTAGTGTGGACAGAATTATGTCTTCCACTGTTACCATTAGCAGCTGCAAATGATGATACACTGTTAAAATTCAAACTATTTAATTACAAACTACATTCAAACATTCCTTGTGGAGTTTCATTATGACTATGAAACACAATGGCTATGTCTTCTTATCGTTTTATAGTGCCAAAAATCACAGCCAGGAAAATGTTCTTATTGCCATGGCTAGAAGTATCTATGATCACAGAGGAGACTGCATTCTTCGTAAAACAAACTACATGTTTTCTCACTTAGAAAAGGAGAAAATAATCTTGTCTGTAATAAACAGAGCTTTTCTTCCACCAAAACTGGATCATTTGGGGTATGGGGGAGTTCTGACAAACATTCCATTTCCTGTCAGAATTAAGGGATATGACTAAATGTAGGTTGCAATAGTGTACAGACTGGTTAGCTCTTTAAATCACTTTATCATTTTCACTATTTTCACATTTTTTAGCAAGAAAAAGAAATAAAGACTTTTGTTTTTCGTAATTATACTACCACGATTTGTTTGGCCTATTTTTCTTGCATACAGTCTTACTTATGAGACTCCACGGAGAAATACTATCAAGTGTCTTGTTTGTAACCTTCAGTAGCCATTATGATGATGATTTTTCTGTTCTCTGTCAGTGTGAGCCTTGGATAACTGATGATACAGAAATTCTGCTTAGACTGCACCTTAAAGCAAGATCATTCTGTTTCTTCTTGACAAAAATATGGAAGTTTAAGCTAGAAATTAGGGGATTTCTGAAATATTGCAGCAAACAAACATTTGATGACCCTACATTCTGGGGCCTAAAATGTTATCTTTTGAAAAGGAGCTGCCTAAGTACCAAGGAGAACTATGGTAGTCTGTATTCCAGCGGGTGCCCCACTCAGAGATGTGCAGCTTTGCTCAGCACTATTGGCTCTTGATACCTCAGCTTAATGCTTAGAAACTAAGCATCAAAGTGCTGCTTCTACTCTGCTGCAGCTCAGGGGGCACGTACCAACTCTCAGCCCTGAGAAGGTCTCCTGCAGTCAGAAATGCTCTGTGCAGATGTAGGGCAGAGATGAGCAGTGCAAAACACATCAGCCAGAGGAAGAATCTGACAGCATTCGCAGGAAGGAGTGAGAAGCGACATATTTGGTACACGCTGGATCTTTCTGCAGCTGGGGGTGACTGAAATGCACATCTGCTCCACTCTCCTTGATCTAGTTATCCTGTGGCTCACTTGCAGAGTCAGAGCTTGGACCTCTTGCAGTCTCAGAATTGTAGTGGAGGGGACAGTGGAGGAGCAACATGATTCTGGTTGGTGCATGATGCTGAAAGGAGAGTGGACTGGGTCCAGTTCCTCTTTTCTGAACTGTTCAAATGTTTTATATTGGTTTAAAAATAGCTTTCAGGAAACAGGAATAAATCCCCTCACGATTTTTTTAATCTAATTTTTACAATCTCATAACCCACAAACTGTATCTGGCACCTAACAGAGCCTGGGATATTTCTGTGGCACCACAAACAGTTGCAATAGAGAGGTTTCTATCCATGGTATTTACCTTGTACAATGGAGTGTCTGTGTCTAAAATACCTGAGAGGAATGGTCAGAATTCAAACCAAGCTCAGAAGCTGTGTGGGAAAGCAATGCCATGCTTTATGACCAAATACTGTCATGCAGAAAGCTCCTTGCTGCTGTTTGACTTCCCAGTATACATTCAGCCACTGAGCCAGTTTTGATAGGTGAAAAGCTTGCACCTTTTCCATGGGTGAGGCAAGCAGCCACAGTCATAGTAGTAAGTACTTTGGTACAAGTTGCTTCTTGATTTTCTTCTTTCTTTTTTTTCTTTCTTACTTTTTTTTTTTTTTTTAAATGAAATCTGAATGTTTCTAGGATTATTCTTATTTCTGATCTATTTCTTTAGTGACATATGCACAATAAAAATATACAGTGACCTGTATGAATTACTCAATTTATGAAGTTTTACAAAATAGTTAGGAATATAGATTTATTAAAAATAATTAATTAATATTTTTAAAAATAACGAAAAGCAGAGGGTTTCTACCTCTAATTGGTTGGAATTTAAAGGTTCTCAGATGAAGTAAAAAGCCAGACAAGAATCCATGAGATTTCAGAGTTCCTGATACTTTATTTCACAATTGAGAAAGACATTAAAACACTTCATTTTGATGCTTAGACCTAAATACTTCTACAAATCTACTCCTCTGGCACTTCCAAATATGTTTAGTTTCTTTCAACATTTAAAAATTTTCATCCAGGTCTCACCTGACATCATTTATTCAGTAAGAAATTCTGAAACATGATGACTGTTAAAATGAAAACTCTTCCATTTGATATAATCTGTTTATTGAAAACACTGGTTATTAACTCTAAAGTTACTTTCAGATTCTATTTCCTGCCTATTTCTCTGAAATATTTCATGCAATGTCTATTTACTTGTATCCTCAAGAAAATGAAAGTTCAATCCTCTGTATTAAATTAGCTACAATAATGCTTGGATAATTCTAATATTTGAAATACATTCAATGCTATGTTTTAATAATCAATAGGAAATTAATTAAAAAAGAAATGCTATCTACTAACTCTGACACTAATTCAAATTTCTGTACTGCTTTGTTGCTTTTAGGCAATTCTTCGCTTGTCCAGTTTAGTATCAGACATAGAAGCTGTATTGAGTCACTGCTCATTTGAGTGTTAAAATTCAATTTACAGTTGCACAGATGTTCTGAGATCCTTTGAATTTAATGAGGATGACTCACACAGATGAGTAAAGTGAATGGACTTTGAGTCCTCTAATGTTTTCTGAGATCAATGCATTCCAGATGGAAATCGTTCAGCTTAGTCCATGCTACCATCCTGCATTTATATTTTTTGTCCTCTTTGCTTGTCTTGCTGTCTAAAATAGGTGTATTCTGAAATGAACAGGTTTTAGTGACCATTGTCTGACTTACAGTAATGACATGGCATTACTGTACATTATTTCTGCATTCTCCTTCTAGTGCACAGTACTTGCAAATAAGTTTATTATAGTTTATTTTTTATATTGTTCTTTTTTTTACATATAGACAGGAATGTAATATGCCAGTAATGCTACTTAGATTATTTTCAGGTCTAGCATTAATTGTTGCATTATTTTTAAAGAATAATTGAAATAAATTTGAATAAATTCTGTTCATGCATATGAATTTCTACAAAATATTAGGACAACACATATAGTTCACACTACTGGTGTAATCTCACATGGATATGCGTGAAGTATCACCACACAGCAATGGTACTGCTGCATTAGAGTTATGGTAAAGAGCTGAGAAATTCCTTGACAAGCAATTATGTGAACAGAGACTGAAAAACTTAGAATTATTTGGAAAGCAGACTAGTGAGAGAAGGCAGACTAAAGTGCATCAAATTACATGAAAAATTAATTTTGAAGGAAGTTGGATCAGGAATTTATAGCTTTATAGGATAGATAGTGGATGAATTTAGTGTAATCTGAAGAGTAAGTAGAATAGGAAGGGGTGCATTTAGGATACAGTTTGACTGTAATCCTTGGAATTTAGTGTCTTGTGATGTTTTTAAGTCCAAGAATTCCACAAGTGGTGAAGAGGAACCAAGTATCTAACAAGAATTTTTAGACTTGTAAAAATTATTACTACCTATATATATGTATTTATATATATATTGCTTTAGGATTTCATCCAAATTTCAACTCTCGTACTGTAGAAGAGACGTTAAAGGGTCAGGATTGATCTGCTTTATTCCACATTACTCCAGTATCTTTAAGCTTCTGGTGGCTGGTTATTGTCTATTGGACTAGATGGGCCTTCATGTCTAAAAAAGAATAGCAAAATCCAATGCTCTGTTTCATAGCAGTCATTTCTGGGTACTGCAAGCAAACTCAGAGCACTTCTTTCATGACAATCTCTATGCCTCATCCCTCTGTATGTGGAGAAATTTCCTTTTCTTGGAGGTACAGAGCTACCTTGACAGCAAAGTTGAATAGTCCCAGTGCCATGAGAGACAGGCAGATACACTATGAAACATGAATGTACAGCAATCCCCAGAGCAAATGGGAGCATAAAGTGAAGAAAGGGGAGAGCCAGAAGTGGGACCCCCATGGATATCTTTTGCTGCCTCTTCTCTTTTAAGTGTCCTTATTTCAAACATAAAGATGTTTGTTAAGTAGAGAGAAAGCAATTTCTTTGAAACTGGATATAACCTTGGAAAACAGTTCCATTATGATCATACTCTCAAAAAGCAGTTTGTGTTTCATTCCCATTTTGGCAGGGGTATCATGTGTTCCCTAGAAGAATTTCTTGTCTGGTATATTCAAAGAGACATAAAGTAAGCTGAAAACATGCCAGACTAAGACCAAACAAGGTAATACCAATAACCCAAATGAAGATGATTGTATTTATTAGCATATGCTCAGAAAGGATTCACTGAGGGATGCCTTCATAGCATATGGATTAAGGTCCCATTTTCCTATCTACAGCTTTGCATTACCAGCATTTATTGCCGTGTCTTATTTTTGCATCTTCCATTCTGGCTGGCGTTCAAGGTAATCTAAAAATAAATTTTATCTGGCTGTATTTCAGCTTCAGGTAGATGAAGGATTTATGGATATTCCAGTTTGTGCCACAACTTACTGTCATTGTGATGTGATGAGTTTATGTGTGAGAGTGACAGAGAAAGAGATTTTTCCACCATTTTACGTATGCTGAGAAAACCTTGCTTCTTTTTCTTCTCAGAGTCCCTAATGACCTGGCTTTCTCATTATGGCTTCAGTGCAAGTGAGGAGTTTAGAGAAACCTTGCTGCCAGCCAGCTGAATTTGAACTCAGATTTTGAGAAGAATTCTTTGTCAAAAGAGTAAGACACCTTTGAAGAATGCAGAAATGGATAGAATGTTCTATAAAGGATGTGGTGACCTTTGATTTTTTTTTATGATACGGGATAGTTGGACCCAACAGTCTGAACTGAGGAAGAAGCAAAATTGTCTCCCCTGTGGATCAAAGCTGTTGTGAAAGATGTTTATACTGGTAGGAGGCTCTTCATGTGAGCCTGTTTGTCCAGGAACCCAGAATCCTTGTTGGTCTTAGATGCATGGGAGCATACTCTTCCAGCAATGCTCCTCCTCTTCCTCCTGTAGCAAGGAAGTAGAATACACACCTCAGTACACACTTGCACTGCTCTCTACGAGTGTTCTCATGCTAAAGTACAGCCCCACACTTGGCAAAATCTGGCTTCATACTAAATGTAATGGGTGTTTTAACCAGGTGCATTAGAATAATGAATGCTGAGCCTCATTAAAATATTGATGTTAAATATGCTGGTCTTATTATCACTATATCAATATATTATCAATATATCGTCTATATGATGGAGCTAAACAGAAGTCTGCATTATTGTACTGCTTAGTTTAGGATGCAACAAAGAGATACAGATAAAATAACTAGATACACACTGCTAAGAAAGCTGGTAAATTTTATCTGTAGTCCAAAACCCAGTTTGTGAATTTCAATTAATGGCTGGTCTATTATTAATTCTATTTATACTTACAAAAAAAAAAAAAAAAAAACAACAAAAAACAAACAAAAAACGAAAAAACAAAACAAACAAACAAAAAAAAACTTTATTAAAAAGGATAGAAGAAACCTGCTTTTCTTTTCATTCATTTTTTCTCTCTTTTTATTATTTTATTTTATTTTATTTTTTGTGTCACAGAATTTTTATGGTGTAAGCAATCCCTTTTACTTTTCCCAGTGGAACCAAATGTGATAGTGTTCTGAATTCAGGTTGTTGTTATAATCTTGTGTTCCCTTTTTCCTTGGGCTTTGATAACATGAATCATTCTTGGCTCATACAGTCTGAGTACTTCAAGTCTGAAAGGCACTACCTGTCTACTCAGAGTTCAAAAGAACATCAGATTCACTCAGTACATTTCAGAAAGCACTGAGTTCATCTCAGTGTAGGCACCAGTGGTTTTTCATTTGTTATTGGGTGCTGGATTTCACTTTTTTTTTCTTTTTTTCGGTGGAGTTTGATGTGAATATATTCTTTTTGGTACTTACTGTGTAGAAGCTCTTCAACAGCCACCCTTCAAAGAGTCTGGCTTTCTAACAATTTTCATGAAGGGATTTATGGAACAATTTAACAGTTCTGAGGCCCAGGCACTGTCTGTACACACTGCATGTTTCCCAGCACAGCTTTGGCCTGGGCCAGCTAGTTCTTCCAACCAATTCCCAGGAGCCAGCACAGGCTGGGGACAGCTTCCAGTAGGCTGTCTGGAGGCAGCTGCCCTCTTTGGAAGCATAGCATGGTTATGTCTGGGCCATGCTTCTGGTTTCAGAGCCAAAGAAAGGGTCCTGACACTGTTAAATTAAGCAGTCTAGATGTAGTGACCAAGAGAATAAAAACCGCATGCCTCACTAATCCTAACCTAATAGCTCATACAGTCACTTGGGATGGCTCCAGATGCGATACATGCACAGTTTCTTTCAGATTGAAAAAGTAATAATCGCATGATATTGGATAAATTGCTCCCCCCTTGCCTTCCCCCCTTTCTGATGTTCCTGACCCACTAGTCCAGGAGGTCAGGTTATCTCTTGGCTGCTATCTGTCTGTCCCCATGACTACAGCATTTGAATTGCAGCAGTGTGCACTTAGTGCCTCACAGAGATGCTAGCTGGGGTCCTGGAAAAAAGAGAGCTGCGTCAGCAGGGCACAATGCCCAGGCTGATTAGTTCTGCCATGCTGCTGCAGCTATGCTTTTTCCTATTCCAATGTGAGGACATTTGGAGACATCTGAGATACCGTTGTATCGTGTAGACATAAGGACAAACAGATTGCTCCTCAAAAAATACAAACGTGCACAGCACAGAAAAATAGTTATACATATCCTGGCTTTACATTTATACAAGCTGTGCTTATGTTTTAAAGTACAAAAGAAGTGTCAGAAATAGCTGTTACACACAGTACCACTTGCTTAAAGCACTGAAATTCATTCCAAAGCAATATACTTTTTGCCTACCATCCTAGCCTTTTCTTTATTTGTCAGAGTTTTTCACACTACGCACAACTGCAAGATACTTGTCAATGTTGACCTTCCTGCCTGGATTACAGACGCTATCAAAACAGAGGCTTAGGTCCCTATTTCCAAAGAAGTCATCCATGCATTTTGCAGCCGTTAAGGTACCCTTACAGTACCCAAGATTTCTGATTGAAACTTGTCTCCCATTAAGCCTAAAAGGAAAGACCCCCAGCAGCAAATGGGGATAGTTATTTATGACTACTTAGTGAGTTAATTTGCCTCAACTGTGGCAGAGATGGTGGTTCTTTAATCCCAGCTTCTGCCTGGTCTGTGAAACTTTTTCTTGTATTACTAAATTCTGTGTTTTCTGACTTAGTCTTGGACCTTTCAGTAACTGTCATTTATACCTTATGTGGTTTTATTAATTTAAGATGGTAATATGATCTTCTTTATATGGTCATTTTTAATGCATTTTTAAAGATTTCTGTAGAATCTGAAGCTTGTTTCTGCCCTCTTTAGTTAAAAATTAAACACAAAACAAATTTTCAGTCATATAATGCAAGTAAAGGAACCGAAACCATCTGCAGTAGATGTGGGGGAAGGAGGGGTGGAAGACAGAGAGCATCAGATGCTGATATTACAGAAACTTCCTTTGCTGGCAGTATGTCCATGCTAGAAGAATTTCTGCTTCTTGAGACACTTATTCCCACCTTCACAGAATGTTTCTTGCCAAACCAGATGCTTTTCTAATTATAGCAATTATTTCTTCTTTTTTTTTTTTTTTCCACCAAAAATGATTACTAGATGTGTTTACTTGTAAAAAACAAGAACCTTATTTCAACTTTTACCTTCTTAAACTATGACAATTATCTCTTCTATTCCAACCAATTTCTAGTCACAGGTTTTACACTACTTGCATACTTCCAAATCAGGCCCATCTTCATGAATCCTTCAATTTCTAATAGACTCAGATACCTCAGTGTGTGCACTCTATCTTCAAACTTTTCCCTTGCTTGTCTTTCCTAAAGCCATGTGGTATTTCAGAGGCTGACCTGGAGACGTGATAGAGACATAATTCTGGGTTGCTCCGTCATTTCTTCTAAATCTGTATTGCTTTTCACCTCTGTTATCTTCTACTTTTCAAAATGAACTCAGGACTATGACTATAAGACCATGTAGTGACTCAGATTTATGATACATGATGAATTCCATTTAGTTTGGGTAGCTGAGCACAGCTGGAACTATGCAGTGGGACTAGATATGTTTGTAAGTGCTCACAGAAGGAGAATTGCTTTAAAAATGGAGGAAGAAGCTGTATTATATTGCATGTGCCTTGTCAAGATTCATTTTTAGAGCATCTGTCAAAAGCTCCACATTATTTCATAGAACCCAGGGAAAAAGTAAGAGTGGGAGAGGGAGAGGAGTAAAAAGAAATTGAATTGACTATTCTGCACAGTACTGTAGATCCAGCATATATTGTCGCCTCACATCCTGAGACTTCAGATAATTCCATTAACCTCCAAACTGTTTCTTGTCTCTGGAATTTTCATTTGAGATAACCTGCACTGAGATTTTACAGTTCACTGATTATTAGAAGTCAGAGCTGTTACAGTATTATGCTCGAGTGAAATAACCTGATTTGCAGTATATGTGAGGTATACCCCCAAACCACTGTCCTGATGCTAATAGCAAGATTAAGGTACTAAGGGTGAGTGAAACTTTTATGAAAGGAAAAGTACTGGAAATAAATCCATCAGCTAGCGATAAGTAGGCATAATTTAGATATTAAATATATATATATATATCTAAAACAGCAAGAAAAGTAAGATTCTGATCTTAATCAAAATGGAGTAAGTCCAAAGCAGCTTCAGACACAAACAAACAATCTGAACTTACATTTCTATTAAACAAGAGGAGACTCTCTGGCTTAGTAAATATGAATTTACTTCTGTGTTTTATCCAAGTTTGTACTTTGCTCTTTATTATGTTTTTTGTTGTTGTTTTCAGTGGAAGAATGTACTCTCTTGTGAATGGGACCTCACTCCTTAGAGACATCTGTCCATTGAGACCTCACTTAACTGTTGCAATGACTAAGTAGGAAATAGGAACCTAAGCATATGTTTCCCCTGGGGAATTCATCAGAATGTAATCATCAGAATGGCTGAGAACTGAGTCTGAGGCTGAGAAACATTAGCCAAAATCATTTACTCAAGAGAAAAAATAATTTTCTTAAAAATCTTTTCCCGTCCTCTCTCACATTTTTTTTTTCCTGTTGTAGTTAGAGGGCACTGTTTTCCTTCTAAGCTTTTAGGCTTCTAGTAGATTACGTTATGAGGTAACATAGCTGTGCTGCGTGGTAGAACAGGATTGATTGGCATGAAACATAAACCTATCAAAAGAGAAAATCAAGCAGGCTGATAGCTCTGCTGTCAAGGCAGATTTATCTTTCTTTGCAGCCTTGGTGGTCCCACTGCCTGGGATTAAAAAGCTAAAATCCTGTTGTGATCATTGCAATGATCTTGAGACAGTGTAAAAATTTTCCATTAAAATTTTGAATTTGGCAGAACTTTTAAAAACCCTCAGATTTATTCATTCTCTTTGAAAACATTCGAGACCTTCACAAAAAGTGAGAACATTTGTCTCTTTTCCCCAGTCCCAATAAAACCTTCCAGCATTTCCTGAACATCACTATCAATGTTGCTGTCACTTTGTTACATGATTCCAAAATGCCTCTCTTTTCATAGTGCTTTAACAGAACACTGTTTTTACACTCTCTTCATGACTTATGCTCCACAATGAAATGGAAACTCCAAATTTGCCCATATGAATATTCCCTTTGGCCTTCCCCTTTCACAAATAAGCTCTAGGATTTTATGCTTTTTAGTTTATCTTTAGAGCTGAGCCTTTCCTCTCACTCATATTGCAGAAATGCCGTACCTACAGACAGTCTAGGTCTTACATACTGCCTCCCTTCAGCATGGTATGATGCTCTACAGAAACTGTATCAAGTTTTGTGTACATGGATTTCTTAAACGATTTTCAGGCTTCCAGAATTCCAATTTTATAAAATGACCTGTACACATAGCTTGCCTAAAACTGAAATGGCAACACTGACCAACCATCCAAGACCAAAGTTCTGACTATCCACCTAGACTTGTTGGGACAAGTGCCATAATCACAAATGAAGAACAGAGTAAAAAATCAAATGTCTTTACAGAAATCTCCCCCATCAGGCCAATCTTCTATTTGACTTAAACTCCCCCTACCTCTTCCAGAGGGATAACCTAGGGCCATTGGGTGTAGACTAGGATAGAAACAATAAAAGCCAGATTAGAGGATGAGAATGGGTTTGTGTGCTCCAAATGTGTATGCTCCCTGGAGAATCCAATGCCCTGGCATGCTTATTATGCTAGGCAGTAGATGTTCTCCTTGTCTGAAAACATAGTGGGGATACTGGGGTAAGGGCAGGTTAAATTGCATATCATAAAATACTGACATAAACAATGTAGCTCAGCAAAGTGCTACTATTGTTCCATTGCTCACAAGTGTTATGATTGAGATGCTGATGAATGACATTTCCTTCTTCCTCTTCTTCCTCCAATTTGAGTCCAGCCCAGGGCAGGAGGTTAGAGTGCAACCTCTAGACTTCAGGTAATATTAATAACATAACATTATTTTCACAAAATGACTTATTAACAGCAGATTTACTTTCAAAGTGCTTATCATTTTAAACCATTTTGTATGTATTTGGTCTCTTCAGCAGTTAAGATAATCAGGAAGACATGCTGGCAATCCATTGTAGTGGCAGAGAAGGAGGTAACTGAGCTATTAGAAGTAAAATACTTACTACTATCTAGGCAAGTTTAACGAACAGTGAAATGCAAAGTGTGGATCAAGTATGCAGTGCTTAACCCCATGCCACAGCAAAATTCAAGATCCATCACTTGAACATATATATGTTTAGACCTAGCTACTAATATTGAAGATACAGTGTAATTTGATTTGCTAAAGCCATGAGAAAGAAAATGCTGAATTTTAGGTTGACATCTTACTTCCTATTTCATGCCATATTTCAAAATTTAAAAAGTCCTGAAGGTAAGAAGAGGGAAAGCAATGGATTTTTGTTTTTTTATTAAAAAAAAAAACAGAGAGAGACAAAATCCCTCATACTTTGTCATCCTTCAGCAACTCTGAGACATGGCAAGGAGAATCAAAGAGACAGATCTAGTGCAGACAGAAAAAAAAAGTGAGTTTAGAAGAAGGAGGCGGGGTTTTCACTTGAATTTGTCAAATCTCAGTTTATTCTTCTCAGAGCCTCATTTTGAAAGCCAAAGATCACATCTGCTTCTCAACCACAGCAGTATTCTGATTACTTCATTTGCCTTCTGAACCTTGCGTTTGAGATAAGTCCTAGAAATAAGCAATGGATAACGGTTCTGAGCAGTTCTTTTAAGCTGTTCTGGCATCAGTCTATTTGTTAGATGTCATTGGAAACCTAGTTAGGTGAGAGGTATACTATTCCTCTGCAGTGTCTACCATCCACATTAATAAATCTGTGTTTAGATATGACCAGTGTGTCACAGTCTCGGCTGGTGAATGTGCAGTGGTGTAGCTGTACGGACTCTGATGAAGCTGCAATAGCTTACACCAGATGAGAATCTGAACATAACATTTCATGATTTTTAAACATCTCTGCATGCCTTGCTTTGGGATTGTTTGCTTACAATAAAGTGCACCCTGCTAAAGATGCGGAAAAACTTACTGCACATGATATTTTTGCTTATGTGGGTCTTTGTTTCGTTTTAATTATTGTATTCATGATGTATTTTGAGTGTAAAACTTTGGTCTAAGAATTTATCAAAATAATGGAGGAAAGCAATCAAAAAGCAGCACCTTCCTGCAGCTCAGTCCTGCTGATAAAATAGAGCAAGACAGTTAGAAATATCAAGAAAAAGAAATGTTGAAGGATAGGAACAAAGTTCAATACCCTAACTTTTGCCACATAACCATATGCCCTCAATCATTATTGCTTAGGAAAGCATGTCTCCATTCAAAAACAATTTGGTTGGGATTCTCCTTTCTGCAGTTATAATAGATTCTTTTATACTGCCCTTTTCTTTGTCCTCACCTCTGGAAGCAATTCAGAGTTGTGCTAACCTGTTTTCCTCCTCAACTGATTTGCTAAAAATGACCTTTCCTTTCTATTATTCTTCAGAATTCTTTGTAGCACTTTTTTTTTTTTTTTTTTTCCCAATCTCAGTTCTGAGTGTATGAATGACTGCTCAGACTACTCAAAGCAAGGCAGTCAGTCACATATTTAAATAATGCACGAGGTTCTTCCAGAGATGTACCTGAGACCCCTAAGATAGCCTCAGGAACAGTTACATTTTTACAGCTGTGATTACCCTGTATTATAATGCATGCAAAAATTTTCCTGTGCTGGTAAGAGACATTATCAAGGACAAGTCCTGAATAATGCATGAGGGCTGAGTAGTGGCAGGTACTTGTAGGAAAATCTTTGTCCTCTGAAAATACCTGTCACATAAGAATTTTTCCTTCTTGACTTTTAAATTTTAAATCACAGCTACCAAAATGGATGGTAAATATGCAGTATTTTAGTATTATTACTTCTTGGTAGCAGAGACGGTTTTCTCTAGCATTTTCTAGTCAATATAGCCATTAAGTACTCGAGGGCAGCTCTGTTTATGAGGCAGTGCATTTCTCATGGACCATTCAAGCCTCTTCATCATTGTTGAGTGGGTGTTTTACAGGGAATCTGCAGAGTGACTATGTATAGATTTTACAGTAACTACATGGCAATACAGGGCCAGAATCTTATCTGCTTCAAGACATTAATGTTTTACTTCAGGAGAAAATGTTTATATACTAGACTGTTAACAATGCAACATAGAAAAGTTACAAATACTTTCATATCTGATTGTCAAATTCATCTTATTTTTCTTGCTGTTACTGAGGTAAGTCTTGATTTCAGTTCGTCACTTGGGACTTAATTTTGCAAGAACCCTATCACTCTGATCTGACATAGCGAAGCATGTAAAAACTTGATTAACTTTGGTCTATAAGGAACTCATTAAAATACTTGGAACACTCTTGTTTAAACTGAAAGGGAAAATCTTGTTAGCCAGCTTGGGATGTGAACCATCCGTATCTGAGTTGCTCCACATTTGGTAAGGGATCACCAAGATTGTTCAGAGGATTAGAAAATCTGATGTCCAGAGAGGTGGGGAAGTGTCCGCTCAGAGCAGAGAAGTTGATGTGAAGTCCTTAAAAACATAAATGGCTGCTACTAAGACAATAAATTGTTTTCCATTCCTTTGGATGATATGGTATGGATTTATGTTGCAGAAGGATAGGTTGTGTATTAGAAAAGCCTGCCATACAGGAGGGCATTAAGCACTGGACTTTTCACTATAGCCTGTGAAATTTCAATTGAAGGGGATTTTTGAGAAACAGGTTAAGATTTATCAAAGAGGAGTGGATAGGTTATGAATGATGCTGTGCTGGCACAGCAGCATGGATAAGATAAGACCTGAGATCTCTTCAAGCCCTGTTTTGTCTATTTTTCTACTAGACTAATCTCTAACACTAGAGATTGGAGAAGCAGAGTTAGATATTTGCATTCTTTAAAACATCTGCTTTTGTTCCTTCTCTATAAAGAACACAAGCATTTTCCCAATCGTTAAGGAATGCTATGAGAGTAAACGCAATAGGGATTATTAACCAGTCAGATGCAGTGGCACTAAACAGGCAACTGGAAAAGACAGATAGCACAGGCTGAAAAACTTCAGTAGATTTGGCCAGAATTCTTGGACTGGAACTCTGTTATCAGTATCCCTAGGGCTGCCAAGTTTTCAGTGGCAGCAGAATTTAAATACTCATTTCACTGACTGCTGACTCAGTTTATGTGAATTGAATAGGCAGTTCCTAGACCAAAAACAAAAGGTAAAAGGTCCCAATCCTGCCATTACTTGTGCATGAAGCTTAATCTACTTGAGTGAAACTATCACAAGTGGCAATTCTGATGCAAAAGGGAATGGTGGAAGTAGCTGTTTGCAGTGCAGAAACCTTTCCGGGTTGTACCCAAAGCATCCTGCAATTAAGTGGTAACTTTTGATTCACAAAACTGCCTTATATTTCTTTTTAATTTAAAAAATTAGTAAAAATGAACAGCATACTGTGTGAAGCACAGATAGGCTGATAGACTTCTGGACTATGTTACAGCACAATCACAGATCCAGCAACAGTAGAGGATTCATACAATTTCTTTACATGATGATGTCTGTTGAAGCTCCACATTTTTATAAGTTAGGTACTTCACAAGTAAATCCTAAACACCTATTTCTTTACTAACAATATTATTTTGTCAAAGCTCAGAGATTTTCTCTGTTAAAATACCTGCAACCAAAGAACTGTAGAGACTTCATGATGTTTAATAATGGGCTAATTTGGGCAGCCAGGAAAAGTACCATTTGAATACATCTGCTTGCAATAAAGAGATGAACTGTGGAATTTATCTGTCCTTTGTGAGACATCTCAAAGTTTGATAGTTATGTCTGATGGTGGTCAATGGAGTGTTCAGCTCATTCTGACAGATCAGGTGAAATCTCCTGTCTCATTGAAAAGATCATACTGGATTTTCAGACAAGTGCAAGAAGAGTATTGTGTATGTTTTGCAAGTTACAACAAAAAGATATATTAAAAAAATATTTTGTATATGGGGTTGCCAGATTTTAACTTTGTCCTTTAAAAATGCTAAGGAAAGAATTATCTTGTGAATATATTTGTATACCAGTTCTCACTGTTTCCAGCTGCGCTGACCTCTCTGTAGTGCTTCGAGATAGAGGTTAATATAGCCATACACATCAGGTATGAAAGTGTGTACGTCTGGCAGTTGTGTACAGAAGTGAGAAAAGCTTTTGTGAAAGAGGCTGCACCTGAAAGTTTCTGAACTTAGACCTTTAAGGTCAATGACCTTGGAAGATTTTGCACATAGATGGCCTGAAATAAAAATCAGGCCAGGTAGATGCTGATGGGCACATTTAAAGGCCCTTGAAGTATCTACTGCAAGTTTTTAGGGATAAAGGAGATGAAAGGCAGCTTGGCTTTAATGAGAGTTTGGAAAATATCAGCTACCTGTCTGCTTCCTGGTTCTGAAATGCTTAAAATGTCACCCTTCCTTCCTTTCCTTGCACATCACAGGACACAGCTTATCAGTTGTATTCTTGCATGTACCAATTTCAATCAGTGATTAGAAATTATTCAAAATCTGAAGAGAATTTCAGAGCTGAATCTTTGGGCTATTGTTTTGCTATAAACTGTAGGATAATGCAGGCTGGATACTTGAAGCCAGCCAAGAGAAATAAAGATACTTTCAAATAAGGAACTTTCAAATACAGTTTCATAATGTACAGTTTCATAATTTATGATATGAAGGATATCAACAATGTTGACCTCTGGATCTCAATTTTATGCTTTGCTTAACATTTACAGTGCACTGACACTTAATCTATAATGTAATTTATGACTTTTGTACAATGAAAATCCTTTAAACTTTGTAGGCTACACTGCTAGATGGAGGAAGGAAGAAAAAATAGCCAATTTTTGATGTTTCCGAAAAATTAGGTGAATCATTGAGTGAATAAATATAATCTAAACGAGTGACCAAATTTGAGAACCTCATTTAGAAATTTAGTGTATGCCATAGGTAGTGCTCATGGCTTTTTCAGAGTATCTACATTAGGTTTTAAAGCCTGGAGACCTTATGTGAGAAATATAACCCTATACTTACAGCATTTTAATTATGGAATTTGTTATAGGCACACTCCGTAACTAAGTATATAATTTTAAAGTCATTACAGTATATAATTACAATATAGTTAGTACATCCAGATTCTAAAAATGCACACTCTAGGTATAAAATTGCTATTACGTAATTACACAGGAAGTTAATGTACAGTCTACATTAATTAGTGGTATTTACTTGTGTAAAATATGATGTAGGTTTATTAAATTATGTTTTCAGTATAAATCTATAATATTTGTACTGAAATTATCATCATTGCCATTGTTTTAGTTTGAATCTAGTCTCCTTACTCTGATCATGTTCATTTTATCGGACAGTGCTCAGCATCTCCTAATATCTAATCTAAATTTCCTCTATTTAAATTTTAAATCATTCCACCTTCTCCTATCAGGCTGTGTAAAAAGGCAGTCTCCCTCCTATTTATAATCTCCCTAGTACAGGGGAGAGGAGAGTGGTTTTATATGGTATTCACTATAAAGATGAATGATATTTAAAATAGGAACATGAACAATAGTCAGTTTATGCCTCATTTTAAGCAAAATATCAAAATAGTCTTCTCTGATATATTCAGGCAGAGGTTTATACGTAGAGGAGGGGATTTCTGGTAGCTACAAAGGGTTGTTGGGTTGAAGATAAAAAAGTTTGGTTTGCCCCTATTTTTAAAATTATGCCCATTCCTGCATAGTAAACAGGGACACATATAGCAGAAAGCATAATGAAATAATTCCTATTGGCTTTGATGGGTATTGAATTGATGCCCAAAAAGAAGAGGAATATCTTTTCTCTCTAGAAGTAATACTATCAAATTCTTTCAGTGCCAAAATTTTTAACCACTTCCCCATTTTGAGGGGAAAACAATCAACCGAAGAAAACCCACCAAAAATCTCTGTTTTCTTGTTCATCTGTCTTCTCAAGGGCTCCGTATGTTTTTGTTTAAAATTGTTCACCTTCTTAAAAAAAAAAATGTTGCAAAAAACAGTACCAATGTAAAAATCAGTGACATAAGGATACTGTGCTGACTGACACAGGCAATCCCATGTGAGAGGCCAGCATTTCTGCTGCAACCCTTGTGCCAAGCTCTCGCACATCTCTCAGAGTTTATGTTTGACAAATAGCATGCAGCTTTGTCCATGCTTACTACCACTTCAGTAAGATGCATGTTGGGTTATGTACATATGAGAAGACACATATCTACCATAACTTAAGTAGCTGGCATGTGACTTGATTTCCTTTCTCATAATAAGCATCAATATTTTCAATAACTAGCAATTAATTGTGGTCAGCAGTTAAGACATTTTTTCTTCTGATCTGACAATCTCTACATAGATGACTTGCATAGATTTACAGCTTCAACTATATCACTCTCTCCATCTTTCTTCTTGCTGTAATTGCATAGAAAACTAACACGGACTGGTTCATCCTGTTTAAAATCTAAGTTCCAAGGTTCAGTTTTTAATTTTTATAACACTGTGAAATTCTGTCGTTACCATCAAATAGTGAATGAGAAACGCTTCAGGATATTGATAAGCAAGGTCCTATCTGGACACAAATAATGTGTTTCACACATTTTTGCTTTGAAATACTCTTTTGTTTTCATTTAAGAGATCTTTTCCGGGAGCAAGTACAAATTAGGATCCAGCCTTCAGTCCTTCCTTACCAGGGTCTTTCTCTAAGCATGTAATTAGCTGCAGATGAAACTGCAGCTATGTAAGTGTTTAAGCACCTGATTGCTCCTGGAAATCAGATACTCACATGTCTAAATTACAGTAATTTTTCCTACTCTCTGCAGGTTCAGTCTCTGGCTGAAAAGTCATTTGGACCACTCCTGTGTCAGCAAAAGCAGTCTCAGTTCTTACTCATTGCATTTTTCATAATAGAATAGGAGTGGTTGAGCACTTACTTGTAACTGTAGAGTTATCATTTTTATGGAATAGTATCACTTAATATTTGTATATTTTCAAAGCCCATTGGAGGCAAGAAGTTTTGCAGGCATGACATTAGAGTTGTGGGACCCAAGATAGAATCTATGCTAAGGCTGCAGTAGCGTTTGTCAGGAAAAGAAGAAAAAAGTCAGCTGGATTAATTGTTCCTTTCAGAGGGCACCAAGTGTGAAGAACAGATCTTCCCTAACAGCATTTGAAAGGCTGGGCAGTGAGGAAACAGAAAGGTGCTTGCTGCTGTTTAGGGACCCTCAGATGTAAAAATCCAGGTGTTATCAAAATAAAATGAACTGCTGGCAGAGCTGCAGAATCACTAGCTACTCAGAATGGATTCAGCATTGCCTGAGGGGGCTGACAGAAGCTCAAAGGCGAGACTCTCCAACACACTGCATTTATCTTACATAAAAGCTGGATTTTTGATTCACTGCAGCCAAATTTGGATGTTCTGTTTCCATTATCACTCACCCTGCTAACAGAGCCCATTGATTTTGCTTCCACCTTTGTTCTTCCTGTTCCTTCTGTATTTGTTTTCCAGGAAAGTGATGCTGCAGTTACCAACTTCTCAGAGCCACTGTGCAGCCCCAGCCTCCTGCTCCCACGGTACGGCCCTGCACTTGAGCAGAATACAGGTCTCAGGACCATGCTGCTACAGCCAAAAACCGTTTTGTGGTGCCAGGACACTGAGCTTTTACACTGTCCAGCTGCCGTGGAGATTTGGCCAGTTGACTTACTGCAATCAGTTATTAGTGCTATACATTGTTAATTTGAACATGCACCCCAGCCAAAATATCTTTCAGCTTATTCAAAAGCTAAGTAAAATGTTTTCGTTTTTTTTTTTTTTCCTTCACACAGTTTCTCCCTTGTATAACCTGTATGCCTTCAGTAATATCTATGCATTGAATATGTCCATAGCATACATATGTGATATATGTATATATTTATCAGATGCTCATCCACAAAAACAAATACAAATACAAATTCAGGCAGCATGCAGTGTCTCAGTAATCACCTTCATGTTTGCTCTTCAGCAAGAATAACCCCTAAATTAAAGGTATATAGACTTCCCTCCTTGGTGTGCTTACACATATAATATATATGTACATACATATTTATCAACATATAAATGAATAGTATTTTCACTGTATGAGTAACCCAATGAAGTGAGATGGTACAAAATATAACTGAATGGGCAAAATGTTCCCTGTAGGGTGGTGATAATTCACAACATCCTGAATCTATGACAATAAATACAGAGACAGTTTCTCAAGGAGAAAACAGCAACTTGCCTCTGTAAGAGAATACTTTTGTAGAATAACCCATCTACCTCAGTGAAACCACAGGGTTAACAATCCCACCCTTTTCTGTTAGCAGGCTTGGAACAGAAATGGTGCAGTGTTACACCACACAATGCCTGGTATATATTCCAGGCAGTTTACGTGTAAGTATATGTATATACAGAAGAAAGGCTATGTTTGTATTTCTAGTCACTGCACATAGGTCAGCAATCCTGTATAAAGAACTGCTTCAATCTGATCATCTTAATCCTTCTTCCCACCTCTGGGCTTCAGGATTTTTTCTGAAATAACCTGAGGATCTTATTAATCTCTAACTAATAAATCTGGACTCTCTTAAGATCCTTAAAGATGCTGCAGAGAAAGATCTAGATCAAGAAGTAAACGAACTTATGGCAAACCAATACTGCACCAGCTTTCAGTGGCTCATCTGTACTATTTCTCCTGAAATTGTACATTAGCTCAAGTAGTTTAGTCTGCAGATTGATTTAGCCTCACACAAAATGATGAGGATTTTTCCATTCATTTTAAGGACTACTGGATCAGATTTAGTTTGTTCCTTAACCAAACTTTAATGATGTCAATAAAATGACTTCTACACACTTTAATCAGCTTGTAATCATTCCAGTAGTTCCCTATTAAAGAAAATAATTACTTATTTCCTTAGTCTTCTTCCAACCAATGTGTTTTGGCTTCTTTTTATTCACTGCTGCCCCTCCCAAAAGGTTCAAATTAGCCTACTCATAGAAAATGTCTGCACTGAGACAGACTCAAACAAACACAGAGACTCAGTTATGCTCTGAGGGTTGGTCCTCTCATGATATGCAAGAGGGAAGATAGCAGAGAAAGTTTCTTCTGTTTCATAGCTACAGAAAGTTGCCATTCCATAAGGCTGTTTCTACGCTGCATTCAGATAGCACAATGTAGGCAGTCACTTTGGTGTAACCAGCAATGTCATTACAGGAAAGCTGCAGGGTCACCAAGTTTAGTGTGGGATAAGTGAGGCCATTTGAGATGCTGGGTGTGGGACTGGGAAGCTATGCAGGCACCATGACCTCCTTGCCATTAACACTGAGCTCGTTAAATTATAGCTGGTCTGATATGCCTATATGTGCTACTGTAACACTCATTACGGGCTAGGTGGAGCTTTCAACTTTGAGTTTTTACATTTTAGGCTTTGATTTACTGGGCACTGAAGTCAACTGAGAGATTACCATTGCAGACACCTTTGTACGCCTAGCTTACAGTTTGTCAGCCTGCTTAAGCCCTTA
The DNA here is from genome assembly GCF_026119805.1 of Tympanuchus pallidicinctus. Classification (NCBI taxonomy): domain Eukaryota; kingdom Metazoa; phylum Chordata; class Aves; order Galliformes; family Phasianidae; genus Tympanuchus; species Tympanuchus pallidicinctus. Next base: position 13,326,109 of record NW_026294618.1, on the reverse strand, counting down.
CTTCCCTGAAAGCAACTGAATGACATGAGTGATGTGGAAAGAGATTACTCATGCATTTCTTTAAGACGTGCTTTGGCAGAATAGTCTTAACAATCTCTCAATTTAGATAAAACATTGATTATTGAAACAAACCTAACATTTGAGTGTTTCCAGAGATAAAGAATTAGTAGCTGCTCCAAACTAACTAAATACTTGATAAAATTTAGTGAGATGTGACCAGTTCATTATTGCAGCCATAATGGTGTCTCATTTTCTGTACTGAATAGACCAAGAAGCTGCACAACAAAAGATGTCATAAACACCACTTAGCAAATGGTGCTGCATACTCAGAAAAAATATTTTCCTGCCTTTTCTGAAATCAGTGAACTAAATCCTTCTCTCATGTTACATCCAGAGTCTGCATTGATCTCTGGGTGAGACAGAGAGCTTAGTATGTCCCCTTGCAGCAGCAGTTTGTTCCCTAGGTAGTGAACTATGCACCAAAACTGATGTGTGTGTTTTGCCACTAATACTTACACAAAATAAGAATTCCATACAAATAGAAGATTTTCTGATATTCAACATTCCTTGAATTATTTCAGGATAAAACCACTGTTCTGCATTTCCTGCTCTGATTTATTTGCTTGTTTTGATTTGTTGTTTGCTGTAGTTTAAGGCAAAGCTTTAATAAATGTGGCTGCCAGTTTCCAACAGAAAGGTTTTCATCCGAGGAGCATGTTATCGACGGCTGTTCTCATTTGCAGCACTTGCACTCTCCATGGCTCTCTGCAGCAGACTGCACTGACGTCACTGCTAGCACTATTGACACATTCTTTTGTGTGGTGTGAATGAAAAAGTAAATTGATCCCAGTGGGGACTGTGCTCACAATGAACAGAAAAAAGCATCCACTTGTCCAGCTATAGATGGCATTAGATGTCTGCTAAGATAGTCCTTGATTAGCACTCAGATTGGGCAGAAGTGTTTTAATGCCCCTCACAAAATATTCTGTTCTTATGATTGCTTTTTTTTGGTTAGGAGGACTAAACTTGACACATGCAAATTAATAATGATTTCAGTGGCAAAGGATGTAAATGAGTACTTTGTATCCTGAAGGTAAAATAAAAAAAAGAGCAATATTAGTATGTCAAATTTATGGGTGAGGAAAGCATAAGATCCTTGGGGTCATTCAACAAAGGCAAGGCATAAAAAAGAATTAAAAAGCGGTCATCAGATCTTTGAATTATTGAAAAATATCAATATTGGAGTGTTGAAGTCATATGCGCTAAATAAATTATGCCTTGCAACCATCTGGCCTTACATCTCCTGAATTCCTGAAGTTCTGAACTCTAAGTACTACAGGAGAATTGTTTCTACTGCATTCAAAACCCGTCCAGACACCTACCCATATGACTTACTGTAGAGAGCCTGCTTTGGCAATGGGTTGGACTCAGTGATCTCTAGAGGTCCCTTCTAGTGCCCATGATTCTCTAACCCCATGGTCATGTTGTAAGGTAGATCTATCAACACCTTTTATTTTCTCTATAATACTGGCAAAATGGGAAAGCTCACCTATGCATTGCTTCTGGAATGACATTTGTGCTCTTGGATCAGAGGAGTAATATGCCATCATAGCTACTGGTAACTATAACCAAACATATTCTAACAGAAAGCTATCTCCTTGTGAAGAAAAGTACCATAAATGTTATTTCAGCGCAACTCCCTATGGAACTGTGTGTTCTGCTCAGGTACTATTTTAATAGGGAGCATTGCAGAAAAAATTTTTCCAGACATAACTGATCTATACAGGAAGCTGTATAGATCAGCTGAATTCCCATATCCTGACCTTATTACGGATGAACCCCATCATTCATTTGCTATAAAGGGAGGACAGTTAGCTGGATAGCTCATGGTTAACTTGATTTCCATCAGGAGGATGCTCGGTTTCATCATGGAGTTACACAGAATGACAGAATTGCAGGGGTTGGAAGGGACCTCAAGAAATCATTAAGTCCAACCCCCCTGCTAAAGCAGTTGCCTTACAATAGGTCACACAGGTAGGCATCCAGATGGATTTTGAGTATCTCCATAGGAGCAGACTCCACAGCCTCTCTGGGCAACCTGTTCCAATGTCATCGTTATGGTAAAGAAGTTCTTCTATATATTTGGAACTTTCTAAGTCCAAGTTTTAGGCCATTATTCCTTGTCCTGTTGCTACATGCCACTAAGAAGAGCCTGGCCTCATCCATTTGCCTCCCATCTCTCTTTAGATATATTTATAAATTTATATTTAGGTATTTATAAACATATATCAGACCCCCTCTCAGCCTTCAGGTTACACAACCTTTCCTCATATGGGAGATGCTCCAAGCTCTTTATCATCTTTGTGGTGCTCCGCTGGACTCCTAGTAGATCCCTGTCCTTTTTGAACTGGAGAGCCCAGAACTGGATATAGTAGTCTAGCATGGCCTCAGCAGGGCAAAGCAGAGGGGAAGAATCACCTCCGTCAACCTTCTGGCCACACTCTTCTTCATGCACCCCAGGATACCGTTAACCTTCTTGGCCATAAGGACACACTGCTGGCTCATGGCCAACCTGTTATCCACCAGGACACCCAGATCCTTCTCCACAGAGCTCAGTTGCCCGTACAGTTGCTGTGCATGTCTGTATCCACAGATAGGAATTTCTCTTTTATTAAAAGAGAAAGAAGTTTCAATTTGATGTCACCTTCAAAAAAAGTGGAATCTTTTATCTTGAAGTAAGGGACAACGTCCCTTAAGTAAGGGACAAGCGTCCAGTTCTGGGCTCCCCAGTACAAAAAAGACAAGGATCTCTTGGAAAGAGTCCAGCGGAGGGCCACGAAGATGGTGAAGGGCCTGGAGCATCTCTCCTATGAGGAAAGGCTGAGTGAACTGGGTCTGTTCAGCCTTGAGAAAAGAAGACTGAGAGGGGACCTGATCCAGGTCTATAAATATCTAAGGTGTGGGGGGCAGAATGGCAAGGCTGGACTCTTTTCAGTGGTGAGTGGAACAGGACAAGGGGAAACGGCTGGAAACTGCAGCATAGGAAGTTCCGCACAAACATGCGCAAGAACTTCTTTACAGTGAGGTGACGGAGCACCGGAACAGGCTGCCCAGGGAGGTGGTGGATTCTCCTTCTCTGGAGATGTTCAAGACCTGCCTGGATGCCTACCTGTGCGACCTACTGTAGGGAACCTGCTTTGGCAGGGGGGTTGGACTCGATGATCTCTGGAGGTCCCGTCCAACCCCTACAATTCTGTGATTCTGTGTAACTGCAGAGTAGCACCTATGGGCTGCAGAGTTACCAGTTCAGGATGAGGATGCTGCTCTCTACCATGTTTTTTTTTTCAGCAGAACTGTTTAAGCAATTTGATTCCAGTCCTTGTGACTGAGACTATTTCCATCTTCTAGATTACAGACTCCAGAGGAGTAGAAAAGGATCATTTTTATTATCCTATTTTAGTATTTGAAGGATCATTTTTATTATCCGATTTTAGAACTAGAAGGGGTATAAAAATAAGTTGATGCCATGGGCAGATTATAATTACTGTCATTCTGCTACCTTTTTTCTTTTTAAACTATGTATATACATGTGTATTGCAGATATGAGATTGTTCTTTGCTCCATATACCTGCATAAAAAACTGGAGATAAATAAAATAATTTTATAGCCAATAGGAATTTTGTATTTTCCGTTTTATTACTCAGCTTAGTGTTACTAAAAATTTTTTCTCAGTGCAAAACTGGGAATTAATTTCTCTCTGAAATTTAGTCTAAGATTTTCTTTTTCAACTTTCGCATTAAAAGAAAGTGCTTTAGGGAACACAGAAAAACTATTCTGTATTCACACAACTGGATGTGAATATTTATTACACATGAAACAAAATGTTTCTTGTAAATCAAATTATATTCTAGTACTAAAATATTCTTAATGTTTAAAAGCACTAAAAACCAAGAGAAATGTCATAATTTTGTTTGCAGATGATACCAAGTTGGGAGAGAGTGTTGATCTGCCTGAGGGAAGAAGAGCACTACAGAGGGACCTGGATAGACTGACTGGATCGATGGGCCAAGGTTAATGTTTGAGTTTCAATAGGGCCAAGTGTCAGGTTCTGCATTTTGGTCACAACAACCCCAGGCAATTCTACAAGCCTGGGGAGAAGTGGCTGGTCTGCCTGATGGAAAGGGACTTTGGGGTACTAATGGAGAGTCGGCTGAATATGAGCCAGCAGTGTGTCCAGGTGGCCAAGAAGGCCAATGGCATCCTGGCTTGTATCAGAAATGGTGTGGTGAGTAGGATTAGGGAAGTAATCCTGTCCATGTACTCAGCACTGTGAGGCCTCACCTCGAGTACCCTGTTCACTTTTGGGCACCTCAGTATAGAAAGTACATTGAGGTGCTAGAGCTGGTCCAAAGAAGGGCAACAAGGCTTATGAAGGCCTTGGAGAATATGCCCTGCAAGGAGAGACTGAGGGAATTGGGGCTGTTAAATCTAGCGAAAAATAGGCTGAGGGGAGACCTTATTGCTCTCTTCCAATATCTGAAAGGTGCTTACAGCGAGAGCAGGGCTGGTCTCTTTTCAGTGGTGACAGGTGACAGGACGAGGGGAAATGGCTATACGTTTTGCCAGGGTAAATTTAGGTTGGATAACAGGAAAAACTTCTTTACAGAAGGGGTTTTAAGCACTGGAATAGGCTCCCCAGAGAGGTGGTTGAGTCACATCCCTGGATATGTTTAAAAACTGTTTGGATGTGGTGCTCAGGGACATGATTTAGCAGAGGGTTGTTAGAGTTAGGGTAGTATGGTTAGGTTGTTGTTGGGATCGATGATCTTTAAGATCTTTTCCAACCTGACTGATTCTATGATTCTATGATTTTTTTTCACAGTTGAAACAGTTTAAATGGTTTAAATGACTCACTTTCAAGTTTTCTTTCCCTTGGTTTTGCTTTCCTTCCCTTTGATGGGATATAAAAAAGGGAAATAGTTCTATTTCCCATGAAATAGAAAATCTAATGTCTGCCCTGCTGTAATCCCATTGAAACAGCACAGCAGATGTAAAAAAAGGATTAACGTTATGTAAAAGAAATGTTTAATCAACACTGGAAGTCTAAACTGTTCAGCAACTACCATCATCTTAACCATCCCATGTTGTACAGTAGACATGAGCCTGAAATGAGTTTTGGCAGCCTAAGCACCTTTGAGCAGTGGGTTCCTGAGTGCTGAAACACTGTCTGGCAGCAGTATGTGTCTGCCAACAGATTTGTGCTGAGAAGGTGGATAGCATTTGAACTGTAATGTGCTGATGTTTGAAAGTACAAAAGAAACCAGATATTAGAGAAGACTGCCTTGATGTCCTTATCAATTAATACTAAAAAACACTTAAGAAGACTAAAGCCATGATAACTCAATTTATTTTTTCATAGAATCAAAACAGTAGATTGTTCAAGGGTAATGCACTCTAGGTGACTCCAATGGATTAGAAATGCTTATGCACAGCCCTTGTGCAGCTAGATCCAGGGATGTATTTGTTCTCTGGTGAGCAAAAAGAACAAAAAGAAACTTGGATTTAGGCATTTTTTGCATCCCTCATTTCTTGAATTTCAGTTGTCCTAAGGTCTAATGTGGAAGAAGATAAATTAAGATTTTAGAGAGGAAGATTTTAGACAGGGGTAGGAAGGTGTATTTGGCACTTATGGAGTAGTGGGATTTTTTGTACTAGTTCTGTTTCTTAACCTTCTTGCTGGTCTGCTGCTTTTATCTGCAGGAGGAGGAGTATCTCCTTTGCTCTCATGTATCTGCTGTATATTCCTTAGTCCTGTTTATGCCAGAGAAGAAATAATTCTCGTGGTCCAGAGCAGCCTGGTGGTCTTTTAGGATGAAAGGGGATGAAATTGTTAAATCTAGTTCTGGTCACAAATATATTTTTGACTTATCTGACTAATGTGATTCACTCTTTCCTGTGTGAATAAGCACAGTGTGAATCTTATAGAAATCCCTCCTTTGACCTTGACATTAGACTGTGAAAGATTGTTTTGTCTCTTTGCACAGTTACCTCTCCTTCCTCCTTGGAGAGTTGAGTAGGCTGCCCATGAGCATCAAGTGTGTTTGTTTTCTGAAGAAGTAGCTCGGGGCCTCAAGTCACTCAGTAAGTTAAGCCCAGTACACTCCACTAGCAAGACACTATTTTGTTAATGCCCCTTTTATCCACCTCCTGTATTCAAAACTGCGGTACCATACAAGTCTGTTTTACCTATTACCAGTGACTTCACTTGTCTTATTTTGCTGTCTCTGGCTGTAAGGTGTCCCTGGACAGAAATACAAACAGTAGAACTGTATTTTCCATAGCAAGTCCATCTTCCTTGGAAGCAGGTTTCTATTTTGTAAAGGAAACTTCCTTCCCTTAAGGACTCACATCTCCTCAATCTCGGCGTGGAGGTGAACAGTCTCTCATAAAATCAAAAGACAGATCCTTTCTTTATGTATCACTGGCCACTTTATCACTAAGCTCCCGCAGATGAAGTTAGTTTGAGTCTCCAAATTGTTTCCTGTAGAGCAAGAAGTAGGTTTGGTCACTGCTTGAAGTTTGTCATGGAAACTGAAACTGAACCAACAAGCAACCTTTGCAGTGTTTCTGTCCTGGGAAAGTACGACATGTCAGTGGAGGAGTTTAGCAGATTTGTTATCATGAGAATCATTTTGAAACAGAAGGCAAGCTTGTCTCATAGAGCAAATTGAGTGTCCCACAATTAATGATGCTGTTCAGTCAGCACAGGTACTTATCCTTGCTTACCACTGAATCTGATTGCTGGGTCAATATCAGGGCATTTGGCTAAAAGAGCATTGTTGCTCTCTTTTTGCTCCTTCATAGAGGATTTCTAAATGGATTGATTTTTGGTGGGATCTATTAGCTGTAGCAATGCTGAGTCTCAATTAATTCATTTTTTTTTTTCTCCAAATAAAATATCTCTATAAGGAATTTGTATAAAAACAATTACTGATAAGAAGTGAAGCCAAAGGCAATTTACTGCATAAATATACATTTTTTAATTTGAGTTGGTACATTATGTATCTAAGAATTCTGGTTACCACACAAAGCAGTGATGGATGTTACAAAAGAATTAAGGAGGACTTACAGAAAATGCACATTTGGAAAACACTGACAAGATTATGGGAGAACTCAAGGAAACCTTTGGACTTCATTTAGAGTGATTTTTTTCTGAACAAAATCTGAGAAGAAAAGTAAATGATACAACACTGCAACAGAGTAAGAAAAAAATATATGTATATCAAGGCTGGAGAAGGAATATATTAAAGAAAAAAAAAAAAAAAAGTGGAATGGAAGAAAACTTTTTTACCTTGCTTCACCAGCTGGTAATGTTCCTGGCTACATGCAGAGGTCTGAAAGTGATGCCCAGGTCACTTATTTCCTACCCAGCATGTGCTAATTGTATTGTAGAGTTCTCTTCTCATTGTCCTTCCACTATTTGCTCTGTTCTTAACCCCACTGAAGCTACTGCATCACATGAGAAATTAATGTTAGTTCTTGAGGGCTTAATAACACAAATGGTGAGGAATACAAGGAGATGTCCTCATCCTCACAAAAAGTCTTATTTTTGCAGAATCTGTTCTATTACATTCTCTTATTTTCCGCTCAGTGAGCCAATAAAACTCATCATCTTCATTATTCTTGAAAAAGACATCCGCTATATAGTTAAAATAATGATGGCTGTATCATAAAAAAGACAGCATGAGGAAAAATGCTCAAAGCATCACATCTAGTAACAATAAATACATTAAAAAAGAAGAGCTCATTTCAAATTTAGAAGAGCTCATATTCCCATTGAAATGAGTCAATCAAACCTAAAACATTAGTAATCTGTATACCAGATGAATGCAACTTTTTTTCCCATGTACATATTTTTTTCTTAATACCTTATTTAAAAGACAAATTCTGAAGTCCTTAACTCAATTTTTATTCACTACTCACTCAGACAAATCTCTAATAAACTTCAGTCAAGACCTTTCTCAAGCATGCTAGATGAGCTGTGTCATGTTTTACTGCCATCAGATGATAATAAAAAGTTGCCACTATAAAATATAATGAGGTAAAGGACATTTTATGTTGAATGATTTAATAACACTTTGAACTTATATTGTGCCAGCTGAGCAAGGCTTCTGAAGTGTTTCACAAATACTAGCAAATGCATTTTAAGAAATTCTATGATGAAGTAAATGAAAGTTTATTGTAGCTTTTCTAATAAAGAAGCACCATCAGATTAGATAAACAAAGCATGAGTCTCTGTTAAACCAAGGGATCCAAGGCCAGGCATTTCAACGTGTGCTGTGGTTCTGTTTCAGTGAGGCCAAATGTCTATAGGCTTTGCTCAGATTTCCTAATCCCCAGTCTTCTGCATTGATTGAGTAGTTATTTTGTCTTAGAATCATATGTAGAATTATCCCTGTCTTCCACATTCCTTCAAGGATCACATACAATTCATCAAGCTTTGTGTATTCATTCATTCTTATCAGTGATACACAGGGAACAAAAGCCCATTTTCAGCAATGCAGGCTGACCATCCACTTAGTCTGGGGTAATGTCAGTTTTCTTCTCACAACTACAAAATCATTTTTATTGCATTTCAACAAATTAGTTTCAAGCAAAAATAATATAGAAGGAAACACAGCAGAAGTGTTACCATGACTTGTTGATTGCTTCTTGTTTGTTATTGTTATTTATGCAGAAGATAAAATAATCTGAGTCAGGAGCCTTCTGCTCACAGTGGAAATGTTCAAAATACAATCATAAAATTCTATTACACTGTCATTGCCTTTGCAGACCTTCTAGTCAGAGTAGCTTCTTTACCGTCAGAGATCAGAGATCACAGCCTGCTACAGCCACAGATTTACAATGAATGAAAAAACACATTAGTATTTCTTGAAGGCTAAAGCCATGGCTTTTCTCTATTATATATTACAGCAAGGTGCTTTAGGTGCACAGATGCAATAGTAATGAGAAGTTATCGGAGATGTGGTATCAGTTCTGAGTAATACAGAGATAGCAGGCCCTACACAGTATGTTTGAGATGGAAAAGATCTACTATTTCAGAGAATCTGTATCCATTCTGTGGTGAGATAATATATCTTTCTGCCTAATCTTTTGTGGTGTCAACTTCCATTTGGGCAATTGTTAATCTCTTTGACTCCCACTCAGTCATTCTCATGGCATCATCTGACCTTCAGTCCCATACTACACACATAGATCTCTTGTGTACCAAAAGCCTTTCCTAAGAAAGGCCCACATACAACACTCACTTTTGTCTTATAATCTAAACACAGTCTAATGTATCACACCAAATTTCATCTGATATCATCCACCCATTTGTCTTTTCCATGACCTCCCAACAACAGTCATCTGTGACTTCATTGTTTTCCTTTTAATACCCTCTTTTTGTTTCACCTCCAGGTTTTCCAAAGTTGATATCTCACATCTCATCTCCTCAATGCTTGCCCTTCACTGAATATCTTGCAGCAGTTGAATCTTCCTTGATTACCTCAGGATTCATCGCACTCAGAACTTTGTTTCCTCTATTATCTGATCCCAAACATCTCCAGAGAAAATGTATTCAGTATGCCTCCCTGCAGTGTCACTCTTTTTCACAAAGCATTCATTTGTCTCTACATTTTGATTGGGTGAACTATACTAAAAATCATGTTGGTATGTGAATATATTAAATAAATATATGTGCAGAAGCCAAAGGGTGTTCTGCTAGCTGTAAAAGACAGTATTTCAATAAATGATAAAATTCACAATTGATCTAAATTATAGTGTCATCAGTGCAAGGAATTTATTTTTAAAATCAAAATCTAAACCAACAGCCCTCATTTTCCTATTATTTCTGTAACAGTTCGGTTAAAAATTCACTGGTTTGATTATTTGTGCATTCACTGTTATTATTTTATAACAATATTTAATTCATGTAATGTAAAAACGGTGTCTTAAGTTCCCTGTAATGTTTGAGAGTATTTTACTGTCAGGCAGGAACTGATGCACTTTCTGTTTACTGAAAGGAGCCTTCCAGTCCCAGAGTGACCCTCTGGTAGCTATTCTCAGCATTGATGAGTCACTCATTAGAGCTCTTGAGTCACAGATGGTATCAGTTTCATATAGGCATCAGAATCACAACTGTACTTGCTATGTAAGAAATGAAAGTATCAGTGGAAGATAAATTACTTCAGCAAAACTTCTCTATTTTTCTGCTCTTCCACATCCTAATTTCATATCTTCTTGATGCCCATGGATATTCATTATTAAAATGTTTTTTGTCACTTGCAAACTTTATTTTGATCAGCATGATAGGAAACAATTTGATTTTTTTGTGCTTTGCCATACTGTAGCAAGAACAGATTTCTCCAGGTGAAGGATATTTTACACTGACACTGAATGAGACTTTATTCCTTCGAGGGCTTATAAGTGAAAAATGAAAGGTATAAGTGAAGTGTTCTTTTCAGTAAAACTAATTCTATGAAAAAGATCTGTATTATCTGCTAGAGGTTAAGGTAAATCTATTTGTGACTCTTAAGTAATGAATGAGTAAAATTTTTAGTCATTTCACTTCATTTAGTGATTTACAACACTTTCTACTTTTACTAAATGAAAAGATTTGGTACAAGGAAATTGAATGTAAAAATTCTATTTTGAAGGAAAATTTTGCTGTTCTTCAGTGCCAACCTCATTAATTCCAGAATCTGCTACCTGTAATGTCACTGTTTGTTTTTTTTTTAGAATAAAAAATCCTATTTTCCCCTTTCCTCCCCTCCTAGTTTATCTGATTAACAGAATAATATCTACACTGAAGAATGAATCCCCTACATGTTTTCTTAGAGACTTCGTCTTTAGTCTCCTCAGAGATTCTGGTTCTAGAAAGCAGTGTTTTCGTTTTGAAAAGCTAGGCTATTAGGAGGATAAAAAGGGATTGAAAAGGATTGTTGCATGTCTAAAACAATGGAATATAGTGGCTGATGGACAGGTGTTTGCTCTTAAGGCTTCTGGTGCAGTGTCAAACTTGGGTGTACTCTTTGCTGGTTCTGCAGGTGATTGCTGTTTCAAAGGGGTTGTGGGAACAGGACTGAAATAATCAAGTGCTCTTCTAGTGGGCAGTGCTCTCTGGCCTGCTTGTGGCAAGAAGTTTGGTATTGTGTCCAGTTCTAAGTTATGCGTGGAATTCTCAGTAAAATATTTTCTCAATGAAAGTGCAGTTTCTACAGAAATAAGATATTCCAGAAAATACTGTATATATTTCTTTTTATATTGTTGTTGTTGTTGACTGTTGTCGTATCGACTTGTTAAGGTGAATCAGAATCCACAATTTCTTAATTTTTTAATTTGAATGCTTTTTCTCCAGTAATATCAGTAGCTGCACAACTAGAATCACAAATGGTTAAGATGCTTAGTATGGTGCTTCTTCAGCTGGCAACATTTTGGGGACTTCAGTTTGTGTTTTCATTATGATGTCCTCTTGACCACATAACTGAGAGACTGAGAGTTCAATTTTTCTCTTTGGATTTCTTTATCTTTCTGAACACCTCTGCAGTAGTCCATGCAACCTGTAAGACTTCAAAAATATTTATAAACTGATTGCAATGCTGGCAATCACATTACTATTTTTCAGAGAAAAAAACAACCAGGACTGTGAACAAAATACTGAGAATAACTACCTACCTGCTGAAAATTTATGACTGCGGTTTTGTCTTCACTGTAATGCTTTTACTTATAAAGTAACAGCAGCACTGTTTAGCAAATAGAGCAGCCATCTTCACTTCTACACAGCTTTTAGGAGCATCTGCTTTGCTGCAGTGTGAATGAATTATTCTGAGGAGCTTAATGGCTTCTAACAATATTGTTCACCAGTGTAAAACTTGGTTTTAAGAAAACAAATGAAGCCTCTCATTGCAAATTCAGAATTGGAATATTGTGCTGACTGGATCAAGGTTAGACTGCAAAGAAATAAAGGTTTAACTGAGTACTTGATTGAGTCTGTCCTTTGAAAAAACAGCTCACCTTGGAAAATAGGGATAGGTAGGTTGCTTTTCTGCCAGATTTAGTCTCTTCATAGACTTTTGTTGGAGCTACACTGAGTTGCATCCAAGGAAAGTTGAAGGAACAGCAGATCTGTTCACAGCAGATTTAGGTTTTTGAAAACTGGAAACTGAAGGAAGAGCTGAGATTACAAACAGCTGACAAATTCTACCTAACCAGCTCCCATGTAACTCTTTTGAGATTTAACAGCCATGTTCAAGCCATGTCTCACTTGAATTGATTCAGAACAGCTGTACCTGAGAGGAAACTGTTGACTTTATTTACCATATACATATTTTAATATTTGGTCCAAAACTCTTTGTGGTGAATGAGAACTTTTCCACTAATTATGAATTAAAGACTTTTTTTTTTTTTTCAGGATCTAAATGATCATTTCAGCCTGACAAATTTTGCAGCCAACTATCTGTTCAATGTAGAAAGGATCAGGAAAATCATTCTTTTTTCCCTTTTGACAAAGCATTTTAATTAATTAACTGGAGTTTTAAAAAATGAAACTGCTCTATAAAGGTCTGATTCAGAAGATTTGTTTAGATTTATCAAGAAGGAAAAAACAACTAATGTCACTATCAGGAGTTGGAAGTAGGCAAATTGAAAAAAAGAGAATAAAAAAATTAATGTTAAGCAAGGCATTTCTTCTTGGCTGTGGTGAGAACGGCCACATTAGACATAATTCGTATCAATGAATACTCCTAAATAAGTGAATGTTGAGAGATGTGAAGAAGGCAAGAAGACCTCAGTTTCAGCTTTTCTTACACACACACTTAGAAAGTTACAGTGCCAATCCATCTTTTCGATAACAGACTATAAACTCTTCTGCAAACATACCTACTTTCTGCCAATTTATTATTACTAAAATTGTCCTATATCCAGCCCATCTGTCTTAACTTGATGACAGAGAATAAAATAAGCCAGAGGTTTCAATTTATTAGGCAGTCTTTAATCACTCCACCTTTTGAACCTCCGGGTTGAAATCCTACCAGGATTTGAAAGAATATATAATTACATTGAACAATCAATAGAACTTACTTGATGAGACAATGAACATAGATTCCATTTAAGAAAGCAAATTATGCAGCCTACTAGATTCATAACTATCAACATGTTCAGTGATTCAGAAGCTCATTAAAATCTTAGTCTGTATTATCTCAATTCTACATAATTTTAAATCAAATATGTAATTGCTTTATGGGAGGTCAAAAATATTCTGAAATAAAAAGTGAACTTCTAAAATGAAGTTAATGTAGCAAGAAAGGAGGTTAAAAGAAAATGTGAAACAGTTGAAAAAATGCTTGAGTTTGCTAATGAATAAAAATAATGCAGTCTTAGAGCATATCATCTTCATCTTCTCTGTCCTGATAGAAATAATACCCTCTATTGTAAGTAAAATAATCCAGCCTCTGCTGATTGACTTCTCTTAGAATAAATGTCCATTCTATTAACGACAGAAGTATCTGAGATACCTTAGATGAAGTTATCATACCATCAGAGAACATCCCAAGTTGGAAGACACACACAGGATGACTGAATCTGACCCCTGGCTCCACACAGCACCACCCAAAATCCAGACACAGTGTTTGAGAGTGGTGTCCAAATGCTTCTGGAACTCCTAACCCTAACCCTAACCCCCCCCTTCCCCCCCAAAAAAAACCCAACAAACAAACAACAACAAAAAAACCCTAAACAGCAACAAAACACCAACCAACCAACCAAAAAAAAAAAAAAAACCACCAAAAACACAACAAACAAACACAACAAAACAACGACACAGCACCCCAAACCTGGTTATCTCCTGATTTGCAAAATAAAAGATTAATATAATAAAATAATCCTCCTTGTTCCCTCCCAAGATATTGTAATTGCATGCCCGTTTTTTTTTTTTTTTTTTTTTTTATGCCAACAGTGCTACAATTTTAGGTGCCTAATGAATGCTAATGCTTGTGAGAATAATCTCTGAATTGCTTATATATGCAAGGAAGACCATTCTAAGTTGAGCAAAATTGAATCTATCTCCTGAGGTATTTGTTCTGTCTATATTAAATGCATGGAAGGATAGTCTTGTGTTTGAAGAGGAATTTTCTACTAGACATATAAATTTGAGACCAAATGAAGGTGCGTAACAGTGGATTTTATTTCATTTTATTTCTTTTTTTTTTTTTTTTCTTTTTTTTTTTAATTTTTACTTCACATTCTGGGAAGAGAGGTTCTAGTTTCTCTACCTTGTCCGTATGCTCTTCATCTGATTGTCAAGACTTTGGCAAGAATGATTTTTATAGAGTTGTCTATATTATTTCTTTCCATAAGAAGAAAAAGAAATGTATAAGTCAGTGTAGGACAGAAGGACAGTCCTGCATTGTGCAGGGTGTGGGGAATCCCTCCCTATTTATACATGTAATGACACTTGAGAGGAATGAGCCACACTGGAAAGCCAAGGCACTCACGGGTGTTACCTCCTGAGGATGAATAACACAGCACTGCTCTCAAATGGCTTTATTGCTTGGCTGATTCGAGTTAGACTGTCCATACAGCGCTATTTGAATGTATAGAGATGTTGGGCTGTCACCAGAGTAGTATGGTATTCATTAGAGATTCATAACTTGCTACAGTAGGAAAGAGGAAAGACAGTACTACCTGCTCCCCTCTACTTGAAGGGAAAACTCTGAGCTACAAAAAAGGAGGCCATGGATTTATATTACTCGGACCTACTGACTCTCTATTTTTTTTGTGCACTTAGCCACCTGAACAAAATAAATCCATACTTGCCTTATAAGCCGGGAGAATTCAAATATGAACTACTATCATATTTTATAAATAAGCTACTGGAAAGGTCATGGATTGCCTCAGGAACAGAACCTGAGACCTCATGCAATAAGTTTTCAACTTAACAAATCATCCACACAGACTCTCAGATTTAATATGCTTTTCATAGTAACTCTGTAACTACTAATCCACCCTTTTGTTCTGCATTCAGATGTAACAACCAAGACTCCTGATCTTTAGCATGACAATTAGGCTGAAGTTATCTCATCTGGGTTGAATATTTGCCTTGAGATTTCACAACTGAGTGATAGAATAAAATCTCTCCAATATTCAAATGCATTTATTCTTTGAATAAGATCATCATTACATGGACATGTGATCTTTCTTGTTTTTCATCTTATTTTACTATACTTCTTTTTATTTTCTTTTGGTCACATCATGAGAAATTATGCCAGAATGCATTGTTCTGATACAAGAAACATTAATTACCAAATAGTCAGTATTGAGGTATTTAATCTCTTTCCTGGCCTGAACACTTACTTGCTATTGTTTACTAAATTCACAACGAAGAGGAAAAAAACTTCACAAAAAAAAAGTATTTTGTGACATAAAGAAGTGCACTAGATATATCCTGTAAACTCTAAGCCTGAGAAATCAGATACTGAAAAGGAAGATTCCTGGACTCCTTATCACTTTTTCATTGCCAGAAATACTGTCAACAGCATTTGCTGAAACCACATGAACATTCTGCTTTCATCTACAGCAAGCAGAAAAAGAAGCATGCATTCCATCTCACAGACTGGTTTATGGAGTTCCTCAGGGTCTCAGGCTTGCTAAGGCATGACGCTTCCCAAGAACACAGAATGAGTGTGAGTCAGAGAGACCCATCTGTTGATACAAAGAGCATCTGAGGTCAGTCTGCAGACTTTGGAGTGTGAGTTTGGTGAAGTTTTTGTTTATGCTACTAGGAGGTTTTCAGTAAATGATACAAATACCATATCTAGCCTGTTTCCCAGTAAACACTCACTGCAAGATGCCTAGATACCTTATGAAGAAGAGCTCTTGTTAACATTATTTGAATCCATTCAGTTTTACCTTTCTTGAATCCAAAAATTCACTTTTAAATGTAACTGGCACTACATGAAGTGACAGAGGCAGATGAGACAATTGATATTCCTGACAAAACTGACAATATATTAGACTTTGGTAGAATAAAGATGTAGAAAGCTATGCTTGGCTACAAGAACAAAGTAGAAGACTGCGTGTCAAATTCAAAAATACCAGTGTAAACATCTGTTTCTGTTCCTGTATTTATACCTAAACAACTAAACACAACTGGGTGAATCTGAAAGTATTGAAATGCCACAGAAGTGAGCAGCATGGCTACCTCAAGCTTTAAAACTGTTGCACAATCATATGCACACAAAAGAAACTTGAAGACACAGCCATTGGTGAATCCTTGTTAAGATAAAACTTTACCCAAATGCACTGTGAAGGAAATGATTTTTTTTTTAGAGTGTCATACATAATTCCTGAAGATTCAGCAAATTCTTTAGTTCAGGAGAAGCATATTCATATGAAGATTTGGGGTGATGCTGACGTAAAAATAAGTCTAAAATTATGAGTTTTTGTTGTTTTTGTGAAAAGCAAACCAAATGAAAACAAAAACCAAAATAACTCTCCCAATAATACTATATTATAGTGTACAATAATAGTAATAAATGAAGTATAGAAAGGCAAAGAAGTTGACCGAGATGGAGAATGTTTTCTGCATGTAGGGAGGCTAAACTGAATGTACCTCATCAGCTTGAAAAGGACAGTTTAGAGGAATGAAAGATTTTCACAAGCTAATGAATATTATGGAGAACTGGGAAGACTCATAGGACTCCTTTCAGTACAGGAACTCAGAAGGACACACACACAATAAAGTTATCAGGTAATGAGCTTAAAATAAACAGAAGGAAATGGTTTTCCATAACGTTGCATTACTGCATTGTGAGGTCATTTCCAATTTGTGGGAACATCCATAAGCAACCCAGATGCAATGTCTGGTTCAGGAAATATTTAAACTGATCAGTCCTGGAGCTGCGAGGTTAGACAGAAGGCCAGGCAGTTTATATATGCCTTGTTATTTCCACTTTTTCTTCATATTCACTATTGGCCGTAACATGTCTGAAATTCATCTCATCTTAGAAGGGGAAAGTGTCATGACTAAGAAAAACTTGTAACTCGAGATATTTTAGACAGAGTATGAATGTTTACAGAATCTCTACAAAATTCAGTTTGTACATAGAACAGAACTTTGAAATTGAATGAGTTTTTTCCTTTTATCTAGATAGAGAAAAAGAACTGAATTTTGCCTAGATTTGACTCATAATTTTCTCTACCAGTACCATAGGAGCAGTCTTACTCCTCCATAGTCTGATGATCAAGATCCTCAATCTCACTGAAGGTAAGATCCAGTGTCGTCCAGCTGCCAGAAAATCCCAGTATCCTATGAAAGGGAATTGAGTGTAAAGGCCATTTGAGGAAGAACAGCATTTCATGAAAAGAAGCAATGGGAACTTTAACATCAGCTGATTTAAATTCTGTGGCTAGTCCAGCACTCAGTTATTTCCTGCAGAAAATCACCATTTAGGTTTCTTCTGTACCTAGTAAATAGGCAAAAGTGTTAAGAATAGAGTGATTCAGTTCTCTTTCTTTCACTATTGATTATAGAACATTCATAAATAATTACCAGTAATTCACAAAATTTTATATAGCTATAAGAGTAAATGTAATACAGATAGTTTGATTTCTCACCTGTCCTGTCAGTGCCAAAGGTTTCTTGTCACTGAATTCTGAGACAAATCTGTAGTGAATCTCCTTAAACATTTTGAATTTTTTTTTCCCCAAAAATGATTTTCTTTCTGAGCAACTGATGTCGTAAGTTGTGGATGCCCCCTGCCTGGAAGCATTCAAGGCCAGGCTGAATGGGCATGTAGACCAGTAACCTGTTCTAGAGGGAGGTGTCCCTGCCTATGGCAGGGTCTTAAATCTTAAAGGTCCCTTCCAACCCAAATAATTCTATTAATCTATGAAGTAAATTAAAATTTAGTAATAGATAGTGGATTTTCAGCCCTACTGAGCCTTTTATTAATTCAAGGTCTAGATATAAAATAAACAGTAGCAATTCAGTTCTTATCCATTTATTGTTTTTTCAGGGTCTCTGTGTGTATGCCATCATCAACCTAATTGCTACTCGATCACTGTTCAGTATCCCTACATTTGCATAAATGCTGAGACTAACAATAAAGTTTCCAGTTAGTGCCAAGTGAGTTGGTGTTCTTGTAATGTTAAACACTTCTCTAGCAGACAGAGACCACGCATCTCATTTCATGTGGGGTACTGAACAATTAACATCTTTCAGTCATTTAACCACTAGGTCTGAATATGAAGTGACAACTTGGAGTCTCACCATGAGCAAGTCATGATCTACTCAGCTCCCCTGTATATGCATTTTTAACATAACTGAATTTAATTACAACTGAGGATTTTGCATTAGAAGAAACTGTTTAGTGTTCTACAGCATGCCTCAGTTACAAATCTGATACTGTGTTGGGCACTTTGCTCTTGCAGTTGTACTTTTTATCATATATATCTCTATAATGTATACATAATTAACAGACACAATTTTAAATGAATATTTCAATGTAATAAATTGTAAGGGCTGCTACCAAAATTTGATAAGGCTATTGAAAATGATTGTTTTCTATGAGAATACATGATAGATCTAATCTCTATTTACATATTATTCAATTTAGGAAGTCATCACATAAATTCATTCACCACAAAAAGGAGAATATATTCTCAGTACTTTCAGTCTCTAGCCATGTATTTTGTCTATGCTGGTGGTAAGATTAAGCCTTTTAGACTTTCCAGAAATCTGAAGGCAATGTTCCAAAGATTTCAAATAATGCATATTGCCATTTTATGAATTCTAGAAGATAAACAAAATTTTATATATGTAATATCTATATAACATAAATCATATAGTATTTACCTATAACATATGTTATATAATTTTGTTTACTGTTTATATTATATATATATATATGTATATATTACATCTGGAAAAGATAAAAGAACTAATATCTGTATTTGCCTTTGAAAAAGCTGTGCCCTTTCTCCATCTTTTCTTATTGCAAGATATTGATGGAATGCAGGCAACTTTTTTATTAAGCCCATTTTTTAAATTTAATTTCACATTTAGAATTATCTCTTGATTTTCATCTTGTGACAGGAGAGGAGGCAGAAAGTAAAATGAATATCTATTGAGCACGTGGCTTTTATAGGCACAAATATAGCATATGCTGCAGAAATGTTGCTATCTTCTCCTGTTTGCTTATTTAATAGCTGACACACTTAAGAGAATAATATTACTTAAGAAAATGATACATGCATATTATATGATTATTTTATGTAACTTTTTTTTTTTTTTTTTTTTTTTTTTTAACTTTGGGAATAATCTGTGATTGAGAAACTGAGATACTTGTTTGGGATGTGACTTTTCCAAGATCCTGCAGTGGTCCTTTGTCTAAACCAAAGCTGGAATTCTGAAATTCCCTCTCAGAGTCAATCCCATTCTTGCTTAACTGCTGACTTCTTTCTTCATCTTCAAACTATTGTTTCTTATTCTAATACATACACATACTGCAATGCTTATTTATTCTTTGTATTTTGAATCCTGATTTAGAGTTGTTGTCTCATGAAGAAAATGCTGGTAATTTTCCTCTTGTTATTTGAAAGGCAAAGAAATACAAGCCTCAATTTTCTTCTGTAGTTGGCTGAAGTCTTACAATCAAATGTCGCTTCCTTCAGCTTTTGAAGTAAAATTAAAAGAAGCTCTTGCCCTGCAGTTATTGGCAGCTGCTGCAGTGGTTAATTACCCATGTTTCAGGCTCAGATTTACTGTACAGCTTAATCAGCATTTCTCCAGGCTTGTGTAATCTAAGAATGGTTTTCTGAAGCATGGCAAGAGGTACAGGGTCACAAAAAATCACTGTGTGGATGAATACACCATTTTAATGTCACTGTCATCATTCTAAAACTCTGAGTGGGAACAGAGATTTCCATTGTCTGATGGGGAAAAGATGCAGATTCTTTCAAACTTTTTGTTTTAATTCAGACTGGAACTGCACCAAGAGCTGTATCAAGGTGAGTCTGTACTGGCATACCAGTTGCCTCTCCTTTATTCTTGGGTAGAGGTCAAAGCTCTGATGGTATCCACATTGTGTATGCATTAGTTCACTTTGATTCTCTCAGGGGAGTGATTCTCTTTGCACATGTTAGTTCTGGGATAAAATCTGTGTGTGGTTTCAGCAATATTTGGTCCATAGGTTTTTTCTGATGGGCAGCACAAACCACCTAAACATCAGGTCTGCTCCCTCAACCATTTTCATCCCTCCAGCAATTTGGTATTCCTCCACGACCACAACATAGCTGTGTTCACCATCACACATTATTTCGCCTCATCCCAGGCCATACATGATGTTCTCAGTGTATACAAAACCCACTCTGGTTATTTGTGGCATACTCTCACATTACTGCATGTGTTCTAAAGTTTGATATAAAACAAAACAAAACAAACTGGTGCTTCTGTCTCAGCTATAGACCTACTTCTTTGCTAGTAAAGTCAGTAATATAAAGATGAGTCCAGATATCATCTAGATTGTTAATGTAGTAGAATAAGTCACCTGCACAGTGTTTGTTTAGCTAGTTCTATTCAGTTTATATTCCCAGTACCTAGTCTGAATGTTACCGCAGGATATAATAGCAGAAAAGATTTGGAAATTACGTCTGTGGGCATTCAAGGCCAAAAAATGAGCTTTGGGTCTCATTTAGGTTACTGGACTGAATCCAGAGGCGCAAGGCAAGAGGTCCAAGTGGAAGACTCTGATCCGGACTGATCCAGAGAGGCCATATGGATGCAAACCACCAACAGGCTTGCAATGAGGCCTCCTTGTATGGGGTAAATGACTTTATTACTGTACATGCAGCAGTTGTCCAAAGTGTTCAGGCATATCTTCAGGACAGTCTAGAACATGAGATCAGTAGGCAGCCTGAAAGACGGAAGGTGGTGAGAGCTACTGCTGTGCTGTGGTGCATATCAGTAACTACAGCCAGAAAACTGTTTTATTGAGCTTGGGGAGGGGGAGATGTAGTAGGCGACTGCTAGACCCCCCCCTCGGGATGTGATGCAGCAGGACCTCCCCAGCTCTATGGTTGATGTGTGGCACATGCTTTAGGGGCTAGACGAAGCACATAGGGTATATAAGCTAGGATTCACGTGTAATAAACACCATTTTGCTGTCCATCATATTGGTGCATACATGCAGTTATTTGGTCCTGGCCTGGTTAAGGTCAGTAGCATAGGAGGCAATGCAACAGAAAACATATGCAGATCTCACACAGTTCCGAATCTGGAGGAAGAGACCTTCTCCTGAGCTTCCTGAGAGTGTGAGTAACTGCACTCTGAACTAAATGAACCCGTGAACTAAATGGCAAGGGTCAGCATCGTGTGAAGATGACATGTACTCTATATCTAAAGCAAAGAGAAGGCCTTGAGAGTGTAGACATGAAGCACCTTAATATGTTTGATCTGTATGTGAAAAGTATGGACTCAGTACACATTTTCACCTAAGCAAGGTTGGAAAACTATAGATCAAATTATGCAAGGTTTGATTTAGTTTCAGAAGCCTAACATTATATATTTCTAGTGTCTTTTGATTTATGTTGGGATGTCAGGTTTTCTTTTTAAAAAAATCCAAAATTTTTAATGTTTCCCACAGATGGGGAATTATTTTTTTTATTAAGCCACTAATACTGTTTTCTTTCATTATGTCAAAATGTTTTGTTTTTGTAATTTTAATTAATCTCATTTTGGCATGCTAGATATGATGCACTGTGTATTATTTTAATCATAATGCAGCTGACTTTAACAGTTAGCTCTGATGTGCAATTCACAATGAAAAGGAACAAAATGATATGTTCAAATTAAATATAAAATATTCCAAACGATTTTTACAAAAAGCTGAATATTGTTATCCAATTTTCTGGTTCACATAAAACTGGTTTGATAATACATCATTCTGTTGAATATTTTCCCCACTCATTAAAAATATAATGAATTTGAAATGAACTCGTAGGAATATGGAGCACATAAAACATTCAATTCTTTACAATGCCTCAACCAAATTGTTCTGTTTTAGATTCATGGAGAGGAACAATTTCATCCAGAATTCTGAAGAGATATTTGGTGGTAAAACTAAGTAGCAGGGAACCATAGGACTGGAAGGAGATAGGAGCAGTGGCAGTTATTTTCCTTCCTGCTTGTTTATCTCATGAACAGGTACAGGATGTTCTGAGGTACTGCAAAAACTCATTAGTTCTCTATAAGGAAAGTTTGCCCTGGAGTTCACAGTTATTATCCTTGAAGCTAACGATGTGAGCTGAAATTCTATGCCGCCTCAGTGCAGCGTGTTTCTGCATTTACTGTGTCACCTTAGCTGAACCCTTTTGGTTCTGAGAGCCTTGCTGTAGCCCGTCAGCAAAATTACAGGTTATGGTGTACAAATGGTTTGAGTTCTTGGGTAATTTCTGGATTAATCAATGGAAATTTCTACAGCTCTAGTATTTTTCTGCTGAAAAGATAATTATTTTTCCGATTTTGCCTTGAAATGAGCAAATGGATAATACAGACTGCAAGACCAGAGTGTAAACATATTTCTATAGATAGGAATTTATTTAGTCACTTGAGTGCTGTCCATTGAACTCCCTGCTCTGTTACCAAACCCATAATTACTATTGGCACTGGGTAGCAGGTAATGTGCTCTTTGCTTGCAGGTGCCATGTGCTGATTGACATTTATAATACTTTTCACAACAAGAGTCATTTCTTTGGATGGTAATTTCCTCATCTTCTTCCAGTTACATTTGTGCTAGAACCCTATGAAATGTGTATGTATATGATATAATTAAGGATGAAAGAGGTAGATGTATGTGGAAAGAACCGAGGCTTTGCGAGGCTTATACTTGGCTGTAAAAGAGCTGAGAGATATTAAGTGGACTCCATCCAATGTTGCTGGCTAGGCTCTTTATTCACTGCAAAGCACCAGAAACACATGATAGAGTCTGCTCAGATTCATCTGTCTTTTGCCTAGCCCAAAGGGCAAAGCAGATCCCTGAGAAAACAATTTTCCCGAGAGACTAGGGTTGCCATGCATGATCCCTGCTCTATTCCTTCAGGGCAGCACAGCCCCTGTTGCCTCAAACACGAGGCTGAACCCCTTGAGACCAGTGTGATTCCTACCCAAGGAGCCCTATATATTCCTCATGAAGCAACCAATTAAAAACACCAGTCGAAACAGTTCCACAGTATACTCATACCATTACAAAATTCAGAATAGGATTGAAATTTAAAATGTCTGTATAGGAATTTAATTGCTTAAAACCTCCCCACAAGCAATAATCCAGATAGGTAATTCAGACTCAAATTCTTCACCACATTATAAACCAGCAGTTTGGTTATAAACCAACTCTCTCAAAATCCTACATCTTCATATTTAGGTTACTTGCTACTTCCATATTGCTATATGGGTAACTCAAAAAAAAAAAAAAAAAAAAAAAGGAAATATTTACGTACTATTTTGTACCAAATATCATTCCAAATCTTATAGGGTATGTTTGATCAAAAACCAAGATTTTTAAACCTTGCTATGAACCAAAGTCAAACTGAACCAAAGTCAACTGCATATATAAAATTTACAAGTTCAATTTGCAATTTAGTTCATAGCCTGAGCAGGAGTTGTCATTTTATATTAGGAATGAGGCTAATATTAGGAATGAGGCTATGTCATTTTGCATGTAATTGAATAAGCCTGAGTTTTGGCTTGAGATGGGAATACAGTAGATGGCTTTGTGAAAGTAATGTCAGCAGGAATATCATGGGCTTAGGGGTAGTTTCTGAATTGTCCAGTGAACTTTAAAGTGATCTACAGTTCACAATACAGGCTCTCACTTGAAAGCATTCTTGTTGCTTGAATTTTTGTTCTTCTAAATTATATGAAGTACAGTGAATCTGCAAAGTGCAATGCATTTAGCAATGACAGCTAGACAGCTAAATAGACTCATCTGAAATGCAGAGGACCTCATTTCCTGAAACAGCCTTGGAAGCATGAATGCCATCATTTTGAATTGTGTACTTTCCTCCAAGTTCTCACTGACATGCAGGAATGGATATGACAGCTCTGGAAGCCCAGGGACTTCACTTAAACATAAGAAATTAAGGCCAAAGCACTTATCTTGTGCTTAAAGATCTGTCTCTCTACAGAACTGAAGAACCGAGCCCCACCTTATATGTAATCAATGTTCGGGTGGTCGCAGCTGTTTTATTGGCTGCAGAAATAGAGGAAGAAAGATAGAAGAGGCAGAAGAATGTCCATTGGATTTTCCCAATCATCCACTGCAGCAGGTTCTTTTTCTTGTTCTGTATGAGAGTGCTTATCTTCCCCAGTTAGTTTAGTATCCAAAAGGTGAATGAATGAAAATTCCCATTAAACCAAGTTCCTCTTCTAGCATATCCCTGTACTTGGTATTCCCTATCCGTTAGCTCTACATGATTCCTAGTTATACTAGCTAACTTCAGAGAAACTTAGATTATTCTGTGTAGGTAGGTCCAAATCCTAACATCCTATTATATTCTCACTGTTGCTCAGGAATGCTTTGTTCTCAATCACTAGTCTCAGCTTTTTGTTTTATTCTGCTGACACGAAGCATCAACCTAATGAAGTTACATTCCTAAAAAAGCAGCCAGCTTATCACTTGATTTCTTTGAATAACTCTCATTTTCCTTATAAATTATATATTAGAATCTGGAAAATCTGGAAAATTTGAAGCATGATTTCATTTACTTGTGAGGAAAACACATTTTTGTATGCTTTGAGGAAGAACAGATCTCAGATACAGGAGAGAGGAGGTGTTTATGAATGATAGTAATGTTCCAGGAACAAAGTTAAGCTCTAACATAGAAAACACTGACTTGTTTATCTCCTCCATAATAACTTTGTGAGTCCCAGAGGAGTTTACAAATGATACATACAAATAATCTACACAGTTCCCAGGCTGCAGAAGTATACATACTACTGTAATTCCAACAAACACGACAGACAGAACTTCTCCATAACAGCTACCCATCTGGGACAAATACATGTTGCAGCACTGCAACATACTTCTCATCTTTGTTGGCAGGTGAGGGCTGCTTCCCAAAATCATCCCATCCTGGCATGAGCAGTGAAAGGTGCTTTCCTTTCACCTGTGGGCATTGGGGCCCTATCCTGAACCAAGCATTCTCTTCTGAGAGGGACATTTATTATTGTGGTAGTTTGGAGCTGTGTCTCAGGAATATTGGCGATATAACAAGAGGACTGGAAGCGCTGCCAGATTAGGAAATTATCAAAAGGAAGTATCAGCAGTGAATTTAATTTATTATAGCCATTTTGTCATGATCAATATATAAATCTCACTGCAAGTCGTAACACGTGATAAGCATATGATCAAAGAAGGAACACAGTGGGGCAGTCTTATTTTTATCCAGTTGCCACCTACTGAAAAGTGAAGGAGCCTAATGTGCTGACTAAAAGTCAGCTGGATCAGGTGTCAATGGAATTATTAGAATTAGTTGTCTCAGGCCATGTTTGTCACTATGATCTTGCTATGTCACTTAAGGTGACAACCATTGTCAATGCAGTGGCTTTTCTTGATCAACGTGGTTTACAGTTTATTTGTTTCCACCCTTGTAACACTCTTCTAACAACAGAGCTGTCAAAATGGAGCCAGACTGTAGTAGTGGTCCAGACTAGCAGTTTGACAGGTGCATGCTGTTTGCCATTTAATTGCAAGAGCTACTACCTGTAGTAGCCCATCTGACAGAGCCAATGAAGCAATTCAGTTGTGTATTCAAAGTGTGAAAACAGCCTGGTATTAACTGTTGAATTGACAGCTGCCTCATCCCTTTTATGTATTGGGCTCTGATGATAGGAAGCAGTGATAATGATGGTCCACAGACCTGATGACCTCCTTGGAAAATAGAAAACAGTATTGTAAATTAATCTTCATTTAAGTTAAAATTTTCTGTTCCATGATAGATTTTTCCTAACTTGGCAGCAAAATAAGATGTTACATTGGTTTCCTTTCAGTAATGCAAAGATGACAAAACCTCAGCTCACTAGCTTCTCTACATAAATGTAGAAGTTCGGTATGGTGTCTACATAGGAACTGATCCATACCTTCAATATTTGATGCTGCAGATGTTGTCACTCATTTTCCAGCTTCTGTTATTGCCTCTTTGCCAATTCCTTTGTTACTTATGTCATTGACCAGAAATTTGATTATATTTAAATGACTTGACAGTATATGTAAAACATATACAAATCCTTCCCATTGCTCACAGACACACTGAGGCTCACTCATTAAGGAGTGAGGATCCTTATAACAGATCCAAAGTTCAAGACATTTCAAGTGCCACACACGAGGGTGGTGTTTTGATCTCATTCTGATCTGGCTGTAAGCTCTTTAATTAAGGCATTATCTCAAATTAAAACAGGATGTAATAGTTATACCTGAATGCAATTGGACTGTTAAGATGATAGCAGCAGTTACTGCTTCCTTTTCCGTCTCTGCTTCATCATGCATGGTTTGATAATCAGCTATTTTGTTAAAGAGCATGCATCTCTATCACTATAGGAAGAGTCCAGAGTCCAGCCCCTGAAAGGGCTTACTTTAACTAGTGACTCCACAGGGCTTTTTTTTTTAATGAAGAGAACATTGTTTTCATTAACTTATTGTTCTTCCCCAGCACAAATGCAGTCAAGACTCTTGCAAGGGAGAGAATGAGATTTTTTTTTTTTTTAAACTGTGGTCTTTTCCCACATAAGTTCAGAAAAATGTAATGAACAATTCTCAGTAGTTGCCATATTAATTCTGGATACATTAGGAACTTTCTAGATGCAATGCTCTGTAGTCTCCAGTTCTACATTTGCCCTGCCTCTTCACTAACATTAAAAATAAAATAATAACATAAATTAATAAATAAAATAAAAGTTAAAAAATGAAATAAAATTAAAGTAAAAAAAAATACAATACAATAAAATAACATTTAAAAAAAAAAAACAGCTTATGGATGATCCTGATGATGTATTTTCTGCTGATTCAGTTGATAAGAACAGCTCCCATGGGACCCGTTCACAAAAGAACTGAAGTTTTTGCTTATTTGTATTTTACCCTACATTTCCTCATCACAGGGTGATGCCAAAATAGCTTGTGTAGCTGAAGCTTTGTGAGAATTACAGTGATGCACAGGAATCACTTTGTGGCCCCTTCTACCTGAGGCACTAATGCAGTGAAAGCAGTGCTATAAAGGTTTTTATCTGTATGTTTATTGGTTTTTTTTTGTTTTGTTTTTGTTTTTGTTTTTTTTTTTCTTCCCTTTTATTGCTCATTCATGACAGTGGCTCAGAAATTATGCAGTATTCCAATTATCACAATTATGTCCAAAAGTAGCATTTCTATTACCAGTACCTCAATTTCAGTATTTGGACCAGGATACCATTTAACTGCAGCTGCTGAAATTGGCTGAATTTTTATAATACAAAATGCTGAAGCTATAGTATAACTGTGTTAATCCTACCATTTATATAAGCACAAAAGTAATTGAATACTAAAGCTGCTCAATTTGCATCACAAAATCATTCCAGTAAAATAATAGGAAGTATGAATCTTTATTCTTATGGCTTTTTGTGCATAAGATTTTTTCAAAATAGAATTAACTATGAACAGTTCTAAAGGGAATTCCTGCCCTTTTTCACATGAGTTTTAAGCAGGATTTTCTAAGGCAGGACTCAATATGGATAATATTATAATTCAGATGGGCAAAATAAACAAGTACAATTTCCTTTAATCACCTATGAATATGCATAAACAAAATATCTCCTCTGTGATTTAGATATCAGAAGCTTATTGCTAGTGTACCAATGCTTTAAAAAACACACAAATCAAATTGAGAGAAAGTCAATGATCTGAGGATAGTCAATCAAAACCACATCATTCATCCCAAATAGATTAAGTGGAAATATGATTTAGGTACTATGTAAATATTCCATAAAGCTCATAAGAATTTCTCAATTATTTATCAACATCAATCAAGGCAGCATCATGGATAAGTCTTACAATAGTTCAGAACAAACAATGAAACCAGAGAATGGCATGTTTGTTTTCCAGTGCTTATACAGGGACTTGGATAAGTTTGGCAGAAGAAGAATAAATCCATCTCAGCAGGTATACACAACAAATAAAACTGCACAAGAGACTCTTTGGTTTAACATGCTTACAGATTAATTGCAGGCACTCTAAATTGAGCAAAAAAGAAACAAGGCACCTCAAAAACACTGGGATAAAAGGGCCAACAGTTGTGCTGAAGCTGCAGAGTTAGCAAATGTTAGCAGATGCTTGATGCCTCTACATCTATTATTAAGAAGAGTCTGATACTCAATTGAACATAGGTTTCCTTTAGCAAAAGAATATTTTTTTGAAACAATATTTAACTCCTGAATGGGCCAATTGACTGTTTACACATTTGAGCAAAATGCCATTTCAAGTTTAGCAGGTCAGCTAAACTGCAGTACCTGCCTGCATGTGCTCATGAGAAGCAAATTAACTAGGTTTAACTAAGTAAACACGTGAAGGCTGAAATACAGCAATGTGATCCCCATTTGCTGAGAAAATGAATAAATCCTGATATTTCTCAGCCGAAAAGAGGGAATCTTTAAGTAGTGCCAGTGCCAGGACAAGAAGCAATGGGCACAAACTGGTTCCCTCTGAACTCCAGGAGCACTTCTCTGCAGTGTGAGTAATGGAGCATAGGCTGCCCAGTGGCTTTGGAGATCTCCAAAAGCCACTGCGCATGATGCTGGACATCCTGCTCTGGGTGTCCCTGCTGGATCAAGGCTGGGCCCATTGAATCCAGAGGGCCCTGCCCATCTAAACTGTGCTTCAGTGAAGAAAAAATAATAAACCTCTGGTAAAGAATGCAAAGGAGAAGAAACAAAATCAGTGGAATTTGTGGAAAAAAAAGATTAGGAAGATTCTGTATGTCAGAGAGAAGGCATATAGTTAAGGTATCTATACATACAGTACATAGGTAGCATATAGTTAAGGAGACATGCACATGCTATTCATAACAAAATAATTCAAAGAGCTTAACACTCTCTCATTGGCCTCCATGGGACTGTTTGGAAGTTATGAAATAATCAACAGCTGTGCAAAGAAAATATAAATTACTGTCCATAGTAATATGTTTTGTACTAAAATCAATTACCATCCAGGAGTAAAAGGATGAGGAATCAGACTTGGTGTTCATAAAAGTTTTGAGGTCTTCAGGTGAAAAGCACTGTCAAAGTGCACACATTTCTTTGTAAAAATCAGTTATGTCTCTTAGTCCTCTTCCTTCTCTCCAGTGTTACTACTGATAGGATAAAATTAGAGATAAAATTCTAGTTCATTCCCTTTTAAGTGCAATCTATCCCAACTATCTCTTTTTAACTGGACTTCATATATGAACTGAATAATATACATTTTTTGCATATGTGATATTGTCCAGTGATTTTTACAAGAATGTTGAATACAGATGCCTCTTTCAGTCTCATAAAGCATATCTTGCTTGGTTACACGATACAGTTATTTCATATTCAGTGCTGTTAAAAGCAACTACGGTCACTTGCTTCCCATCTAACATTTCTGGCTCATGGAATTTTTCAAATTGATGTGCAGGTTCAATGCAGGTTGAGAAGAGTTTGTGAGCCTTGCTTTTTGCTGATACTTCTTAAAAATCCATCTTCTTCCTCCTTCTCCCCAAGCATTGCATAATAAATAGGCAGCATTCTCATTCATTTCACTTGTGATTATGATTACCTTATGATTCCTGAACTGCTGGGAAAGCACACATTTTCCATAGATTTTTGCCTTCAGTATTTACTTGCTTGTCAATTTAGCTTTAATTCTTCTGATGCCAAAATATATTTTTTATAATTCCAAGCAGAATCCATCTTGCATTTTTCTGCCAGTTGTTTAGAAAATGTAGGTAAAAATAAACAGAAAAATGTATTTTTTATAGAATTTTAATTTTCTATTGATACAATTTCTATTTTCCTTCCAGTACTTGCCACTTTCTGAAACCTTCATCAGGTACAAGTGAATCAGACTTTGTTTAACCAAACAAAAGATTCTAATGTTGAACTGATGAGAATCTCAAGGTTAAATTATAGTATTGCTCTAGCCTGCTCTTTACTCTGTTACAGTTCTGAGTGCTTCATTACTTATTATTTTCTAATGCAAAGAAGAATATATGTATTTGCTTTGTACTGCAAGATGAATCATATTACATACTTTTTATCTTTGTTAACTATAGTGGATAAAGACACTCAGTGTCAACTGAGTGGATAAAGAGAAACCCCGTGGTAATAATCTCTGTCCTGGTAAGCAACAGGTGCACACTGCAGATAGTTGAAATTCTTTAAGCAAAATCTGCAGTTTAACAAGATACATTTCTCTGGTTGCAGTCACATTATAATGACTTAAAAAAAAAAAAAAAAAGTATTTCTTACTAATTTATAGTGGCTGCAAACATTTTTCTGCCAACTCTGCTTTCTGTATTTCATGCACTATTTTCTTCACAAGAACAATGGCATAGATCACTTTAAACAGCAGAAACTCAGACTGAATATTTTTCCCCTTCCACCTTAAACAACTCTACTCTTCCCAAAAATGCCTTGTCTTGACCATCTGAGGATATCCTTACAGCTGTCTCATGGTGAAGCTCTACCACCTTAATGTGCATATATAGATAGGAACTTGGAATCTGTCTAGAGGGAGGAAGGACATGGCCAACCCAATTTCAAAAATTTACTTTCTGACATGTCTTGAAAATTTCTTAAATATGACTGCTTTATCAGGCTTAGAAATGCTACACTGCATGTAAGTTATGAAATGAAGTCTTAAAATTTGCTAGCTTATTTCCTTGGGGATATTGTTTTCACCAAAGGAGGGCACTGTAAATAAGATTAGAAATTATGTTTTGGGAGAGAAGAGAGTCTGGAAAAGACAGAGAAGGGAGGATAATCAGAGAAGTGACAGAGATGGAGGAAAGGATGTTAGCAAGAAATTGGATGAAAAGCATGAGGGAGGCAAAGTGAATGATCTTATCATTGCTGGAATAAATGTCTTCCACAACCCACAATGGTACTTCACATTCTTTTAATGTCTAGTAAGTGTCTGTAATATGTACAGGAAATGGAGAGTTATTTCCCCTGCGGAGACTGGGGCACATACAAAGAACAGATGTCTGATCATCCCATTTGACTTTTTCCCCCCATAGGACTTCTGCTCTACTCAATCCATAGGTCAAAATAGAGCACTTACAAGAAACCTATTGCAAATTTATTTTTATCCATACCACTGAGTTCATGTGGCTTTCCACATAATTAAAGCAAATGTCTGAATTCAAAGAATAAAGTTCATCTCCCTATTATGCTGCAATATCCAAGAACTTTTGATGTTGTGCAAAAAGAAAACAACTTTCCATCACCTTCCTCCAGCCTGAAGTTTAGACTGACTCCAGCACAGACCAAAGAGTATCATTTAAGACAACTGTCCACAGTGTATGACATCATATTTCAAGTCCTCAAGAACTCAGACCTTTGCCTTCCATTTCTGTTGGTGAGTTCATCAGCATCTGAGTATTATAAATAAGATTTGTCACTAACTTTGAGCAGTAGAAGACACACTGAAATTCGTATGATTCTACTGAGGTTTTTGAACATCACTGAACATAAAAAAAGTCATAACATTGAGAAATTGAACCTAAATTATGCTTGGAAAGTGACTAGACTTGACAGTAAAGGGAAGAAGGAGTGTAAGTCACCTTAGAACTTAAAAAAAGGTGCTCCCATGACTTTTCAGTAAAAGGTAATGTAGAAAATTTCAGACAAGTCTGTTTCTCCTTCATATTAACATTTTTTATTTTTTTTTTAACTATTTTTGAACCATCCAGAAGCTTCATTGTACAAGTCCAGCAGGAAAAATGACCTAAAGAATGTGCTTTCCAAGCTCAGACAATTCCTGATTAGATACAGGTTGCAATCAAGAGAACAAAGCTGACATTTAAGGATAAAGCCATCATGTCAGATAGGCAGGAACATACAGCTCTATAGGTTTGTGAGTGGTTCAACTAACGGTATTTAAGTCAAATTAATTACATCAATTTCTTTTATTAGACTTTTATGCCAAACTTTTGAAGAATATTCTGTTTAAGACTCAGATTGATTCAATATTGTGAAAAAACAGCTGAATTTCCTTGCATTCTTATTTCCATCTGCAACCAATTGTAGGAGTCATTCTATAGATTTATATAAACTACGCAGAATAGTGAAATGTCTTTTTTTTTTTCTTTTCTATTTTGATGTTAGCTGAAAAACAAATGTGGCAGTTATGAGGCACTGTCTTTGATAGAACAAATGACCTGTAATTTTACTCAGAAAAAGGAAAATTTATGGATGGAGGGAAAATGGTGTATTTCTCAAATAGAAAAAAGATCAAGGGAAGTCTTTTTTTTTTAATTTTTATTCTGTTTACTGAATCTAATTAGTATTGCAGAACTTCTTAGTGACAATATTTCATGCTTTTTTTTTTAGTTATGAACTGGATAATCAGCTACTGTTGAGTATAATTGTGCCTATCCAAACTGCATAGATTTAAATGACCTAGAGGTTTTTTTAACCTTATATTTTTTCACTGGTCAAATTTGTCTGCTCCTAATTTAGAATTTAAGGTTGTTAAATCTTAATGCAAAAATGCTGATCAGCCTTGAGCTTTAATTCTTGTATACAAGGCACAGACATGCTATGGAATATAAACAAATGTATGTGGTAAGAAAGAACCTACTTTATACTGTGTTACTAACTTGACAGATATTTGGTTTGCTCTATATTTTACCCCCTTTTTATATCTGTGTAAATGATGAAGCTAGATTAGAATATAATCTAGGATTCTCTCAGATGCTTACAAAATATAGATGAATTATTTATTATCATAAATGTATTATTATAAATCACTGGAAAGAAAAGAGTCTTTTTGTGGGTTTGTTTGTTTGTTGGTTGCTTGCTTGCTTGCTTTTCATTTTGTTTTTAAGTGCAGGTGCCAGTGAATAAAATGAGGAAATAAAACTAAGCACCTGATACTCTTTCATGTCATAAAACGTATTTTCTACACTTACCATATGGTCTACCTAGAGATACTGATGTACCTCTATAAACAGCACAGGTGTATCTGCAGTAAAAAGGGGTTAGAATGAGCAGAACCTATCCTCAGCATTTCTAAAAGGAAAAATGGGATTTATTTTACCTGTAAAGCAGAATTTCCCTGATACTTCATCTTTTCAAGTTACTCCAAGTAACCATATATGCGTCAGAGCCTAAAACACAGTCACATCTGCTGCTTTGCAGCAGAGAAATCATTAAATACATTCACATTTCTAAAAAATATAATTAATTCAAACTGATTCCCCTGTACTTCTGTTAGGAAAGAGAATATTTTCATCTAAAATCAATGCTGAAATTCCAAACTAGACTCCTGGATTTATAAATTACTTTACTATGATCGTACCTATGTACATATGGATATTAATTCCCATGAAGGTATTGTGTGATCTTGAAAGCGTTCTTCTCACCCTTCTCATTGTGAAAAATAAATGAAGATAAAGAGAATAAGAGGCTCTTACCCTATTTAAAGAGTTGTAGAGCTACTAAAGTAGAGCAATTACCGAACAGCTATCCTTGTATGAGACCAGATCAATACGTCTTTTGTCATATATCACCAGCTACCATTGAAAATTTTTATAAAAACATATTTCTTTCACACTGTACAAAGGAAACAAAACAAAAACCAAAACAAAATAAGAAAGAAAAGAAAACAAAACAAAACATACTGTACTCACGTACCAGTGAATGAACAAGGACTATTTGAAGACAGTAGCCAAATGTGATCTTGGAATGATGTTAACTTAGAACTCAGATGTTTCTTCCATTACAATAATTAATGTGAAATAAATTTCCCTTCTTCTTTTTGAATGTACAATAGACAACAAATTAAGCTTACAAAAATTGCAGGTTTCTGAGTATTCATTATTATGAAAATACCTTTCATTAATAATTTTATTCTGGCATGGAGATAAGCTTTCCCTTTGGATTACTAGCAAGCTTTCCAAATTGCAACTTATAGGAGAGAAAAATAACAGGAAAGCAGGAAAACTTTCTATAACTAGTTTTCAGCTGTGACTTTCAACTCTTGACCTAGAATATTACTTCTGGTTATACAGTAGCAAATGTTTTTGTCATTATTTTATTAAATTTCATAGCAAAGGAAAGGAACAGTGCATCAATGCTTTATGTTTTCTTCAGGGGAAAAGCAAGCCTGGGTCACAGAGAGCCAATGGGAATATATACTGTATGCATCATATTTATTCTGTTTGCAAACGCCAAGTGATTGAACATCTGCAAGCCTGTATTTAAAGAAAAAACTTTCCCAGACAGTTTGATAGCTTTTACATCTGTAGCAATGCACTGTGAGCTGTATTAATAACTCTGCCCAAGTTAGAAAAAATGTATTTCTGTTAGTACTTCTTTCCTGGGCTAACTTAGAAAAAATGTATTTCTGTTAGTACTTCTTTCCTGGGCTAACTTCTTTGAGAAATCTATTCAGAATTTCCAAAACAATAGTTTTAATCCAAAATTTATGTTCTCTTTTCTTTTTGTGGTTCTAGAAAACACGGAGTTCAGATTGAGAACTAAAATACAGCTTCAAGGTACTGGCTTATTCAGAGGACATTTAAAAATGAGTTAGAAAGACACAACATCCTTGTTTGATTGCCTTTTCTATAAGAACATTCTTCTCAATTATTTAATATCTTTTCAACTCTGCATTTCTTGACTGGAAACTCCAGTACTGAATGTGTAGGGTAAATCTCAATACATATTTATTTTCACAGAAACTACTGAGCTTTATTTGGCTCTTTTCCACATTTTGCATATTCCTTGCCACATGTTCTGCGTGCTGCAATTTTAGATGGAATCCAGTGGGAGTTCAGAATACACTGGGTGGGTTTGTAAGGCATAGAAATGATTAGAACACTTCTTCCAATATAAAGCAGTGATGTTTTCATTTGAAGTCATCACAAAAATTATTGTTTTATCTTGAGTAATTTTAATGCACACAGTTTCTTTTCTGAACTACTAGAGTCTATGTCTTTCCTTCTGGAGAGAAACTACTGTTGTAAATACATTATAGCAAATACATTGATTTTTATCTTACATAGACACATGACACTTTCTCACTTCTAATTTTCAAAGCAATTTGGTTAAAAAAAAAAAAAAAAGTGAGAATAAAAATGTGAAGAATACATTTCTTGTGGGTGGTTCCATCCTGTATTCCTTAGAGGGGGAGATGTGGAATCCTGTGTAAAAGACTCCTTAAGACATACCATGCGCTAACAATGACTGGGTAGAACAGGAAAGCTCTTTTGTTTTGATTTTAAACTCTGTGCTGCACATCTACTTATCCTTGACATACTGGACAGCTTCTGCAGTTCCTGGACTATTTATTTTGCAGGTCACAAAGCTTTATACATGAATTTCATCATCAAATTTAATGATCTGTGAAGGAGCTCTAACTTACTGACTCATCCAAGCTTTATTTCAAGACTCGTGTGACTGCTTCTGCCTTTCCTTATAGTTTCATTTTCCTTTCATTCATTTCAAAAATTCTATTGTTAATTATAGTTACTATTTTTTTTTTAAAGCAAAGAAATGTAAATTTTAAATTAAAGAAAAAAAGTTTTTTGACTGATCTGTATTTGATAGATTTACAAGGATCTTTCCTTGGAGACAAAAATACAGATGAATATAACAGAGTACATTTTGTTCTCATGGAGAGCTCCTATTAAAATGCTTGTTGGAACCCCTATGTCTTCTGCCAAATACAAATTATATTTTCCAAAGTGACCTTCTCTGCTCACTAGTCCTGGAAGTATAAAATAGGTAATCCAAACATCTTGTTTTCTCAAGGAAGTATTATTCTATTAGAGGTGAGGGGACTAAAATACATGATGTTCTTGCTAATAAATTGAATACGGTAAGTTTTGGTCAGCTTGCTTTCTCCCTAGGCACTTTGATCAGATGTCTGAATTCTAGTAGGAGGAATCCTTGCCATAATGACAGAAAAATGCCATTCTAGAAGCTATGATTTTATTCTGCACAGATGAAAATAATCATGTTCAGTGACTGCCTCGAAGGCCCACAGTATTTTCCATACATTAGCAGATACAAAAGCTGCTTTCTACTGTTTTGATGTATAATATGAGAGTAAATTTAAGGTCACTGTAAATTGAAAAGAGCAATTAAATCTCCATGAAATTAAAATGACACTTAAATATAATTAATTTATAATTCAGCTTTTAGAAATTAATTTTTGAGGGATAATCTTTTTAAACATCACCAAAATACAGTGAAAATGACTAGCTGTTATAAAGCAAGTATTAGTTCATATTGTCTAGAAAGTGATATTATACTCTTGGACACATAAAGAAATACTAATAATTTTTTCATTAGTAAACAGTATTAGCATGAGTGCTTCTCTCTTGTTCATATGTAGCTTCTACTGAGTCAATGATTAATACTTTATAATATAGATAAGAGAATAAGATGCTACACTAGATAAAGTCAACAAAAAGCACATATATCATCCAAAGAAGAAACAGAAGTTGCATTGTATTTCTTCTAAAGTGATACTTTTCAAATTTATGGCACAATGAACACATTCAGTTTTCTTTTTAAAAGTCAAATTATTATGTGTTGCAATTGTCCTTTTTAATTGATTTTTGATATTTAAGTATGCTGATCCCAGGATCCCTCATCTTTTGTTGATTCTCTGTTCAGTGTCATTGATAACAAAGTTTGCTTGCTTTTGTTTGTAATGTTTAGTAGAAAAATGCTCTTTTCATGTCATAAAGCAACCATAAGACATAAATTGGCAAGCTTTTCCTTTCAGGCAATGTTAAGCCACTAAAGCAAAGTAATAAGCATACATTTCAAATTTGTTGCAGGCTCTGGGAAATAATAGAGGATTGTGTTAGCTCAGTTACTAAACAGTGTGCCCTCTGGAAGCTGTCTAAAACAATTTAATGAACTTTCAAGACTTCAGAGTGTCATTCTGCCAGTAGGCCAGGTGTTCCATATATCTGTCTCAAAACGCAATATGTCATTGTCACTCTTATCAGTTATGTTGGCTGTCCTCATACAGCAGTATCCTCAGTGTATAGATAAATATCAAGTGAAGTTTCTGAGGAACAGAGAGTTAAATAAGCCATGTACTTGGGAAAGCCATATAAAGCGAATAGAATTGGCTCATATTCATGCTAGTATGTTGATATACTGGATGTTGCTATCCTTTTGTTAAATCTAAACTTACTTAGTTCACTAGTGGATGGAAAGGATTCTGTCTTGTTTCCCTGTCAGTTTTTTTTTGTTCAGAATAGGTTCAGAGTTTCTCAAAGAACACGCTGAAGACCTGGCACTGGGGAACCAAAGTAATGTGATTAGTATTTTTCCACAGAGGACGTAATAAGCATCTTGGTTTTGTAGCCTTCATGAGATCTCATGGAACATAAATTTAGAGAGCGAAGATAAGGTATCCTTGATAATAATTTTATTACTGAGATGGACAGTTCCAAACAAACAAACAAAAAAGCCACTTATTTTCAAATGATGAAAGCAGAATGCTAGATGTAGGACTAATGACTCTGTAGAGATGTACTGCAGAAAGAGATGAAGTAGTTATGAAATAAAAAATCCCCACATTTGAAGGAATTGTTAAGATAAGGAAGATATTAGACCAACATTTAAAAGATTAAAGGGTTGTTCAAATAAAGATTTTCCTGCTTGTAAAGTACTACCTTTCAATTAAATTATTTTCATTGGAATAAAATGAAGTACTTAAGTGTGTGAATACAAGTGTTAAAACAGACGTGTGGCCCCACCTCAGCTCAGATCAGACATGGCAGAGTGAGATATGACTTTAAAAATGTGACTACACTAAACAGTCCACTCTTTTTTAAAAAAGGGCTGAAATATTTACTGTTCATTGATAAACATTTTATTATTTTACCTAGTGATAAACAGTATCCTTGTCTGTTTGTTGATGATCCCATAGGGAGTTTTATTTTTATACAAGAGGAATTATTCTGTCTTTTGCTTCATCAATACCAAATTTTTGGGGGTGCTTTTGTCCTCAATAAGCACACTACCTACTTCAAGAAAATTAGCTAAAATTTCTAACAGCATATTGAGGAAAAAGATCTCCTATATTTATGGACTTCTTCATTCAAACAAGTTTGTTAAAGTTGGAAAGACAGTTCTTAGAAGCTGCCCCGTAATGAGTAGAATATTGAGCTATGGTAAGATATATCTTTAGTGAATGAAATTTTCTTTTTCCCGGAGCACTGTTGGTACTTTGTATAGGAGTCTTTTTTGAATGGAAGGCTATTGTTCAGAGTAATCGTGTCCAATCTCCTTATGTATCTCCTCTACTTGACATTTATATTAACTTATAGTAACAAAAATATACAGAACATGCCATTCAGTGTTAAATTTCAGATTCTTCATAAAATGTCTTCTAAGATTATGCAAAATGGTAATGAGAAAGCTGTAACAGCAAAACAAAGTACAGTAAAAGAAAAATGTCAGGAGACTAGACATTGTATCTTCTATCCCTAAATGGTATTTCCAAGTCAAGAAGACCAGAAGCATAACAAGAAATGTAATTGCCATTATTAGACTCAGATTTTTCTCTTTTGCCTCTGGAAAAAATCTGTATCTATTCTGATATTTTCCTTTGCAATAAATACAACCCCAATATATCTTGGTCAGGGGCTCTGCAAACCTTTCTAAGAAATCTAGTGTCTGAGATAGCATTATCACTTTTCAAAACTGTGGAGATGAGTTTTACCCTAGTTAATTAGGGTCCTCCAAGCAGAAGCTGAAAAGGAGACAGAAGAATCAGAACGCTGAGGGAACAGCAGTGCTATCAGTAAGGGATAGAAGCAGCATGGCCATATCTGAAATTTTTTGTTTGTTTTGTTGACTGCTTTCCCTGGAATCATTTCTAGTATCATTTTGATGTTTGAATTGAAAGATAAATTAGAACTGAGAGTAGGAAGTCAGTAAGGAAATTTCCTATCTCTTCATTCAATTAAAAAGATTTTTCCAAATTTAAATGATTTTTTGTATAAGTTTTATTTTCCAGGCTTTAACTTCTGTTACATAGTTAGGGCTAAAAAGGCTGTATTCACAAGATCGAAGAGTAGGAGAATTTTGCCTTGCATTGTAAAGTTATGATCTTAATTTCAGAGAAAAAACCCTTGGAATCCTGTTTAATCTCTAACTCATGCGATCAGCTCCAAACTGGATGTCAGGCTAAGCTTGTAAGTTTTCTAGTTCACTGCCTTAAGGGCTGTTCAAAATTCAGACTGTCAGTCTTGTAGTTGAAGCTTTTTGTTTGGCATAAGTATTTATTTATAAACAAATTTTATGTTAGAGTTTGTTTCTCCTTCACCAAATGACGGCATAACCACTGATCTGTATAGCAATTAGCTCTCTTTCTCTATTGTGATTAATACTGAGTCACTCAAGAGGGGCAGGGGCCTATTTCAACTTATACTGTAGAACAGACTGTATGGCTTGTAGCTGAAAAATATGTTGAGGAAATTGTAATGAACTTTCTGACCTTTTATATATTTGTATTGGTCTTCTGTGTGTTTGCGACATTACCTTTCATCAGACTCACTTTTTTCAAATGTTTGTTCAGCTTTTGTTGATGAACCTCAGTGGTGAACACTTCCCAAAGGAATGATAATTCTGAGGTGCTCATACCAAGAATTTTCTTCAGGATAGGAAGCTGCTGCCCCAGTGTTTTACCTATGTACAAATGAATATGTATAAATATAGGCCTGAGGCTGAACACTAGGAGACAACAAAAAGGAGAAGTGCTAGTAGATACAAAGCTATGACAAGATCAAAATCAAAAACAGAATAAACAACAAAAAAACCCAAATGTTTTTGTTAAAAAAACACACACACACAAAAACAGCAATACTTAACAGGTGTGCTACCATGAGAATTCTTGTGGAAAGCATTTCTGTGAAGAAAAAAGCACAGTAAGTTCTCTTCTTTGTGCCTTTTAAGAAGTAAGTAAGTAAATCACTTTTTTCTTACCTGTTAAAAAGCGAGGTGTTTTACACCTATAAAATAGCATAATGATTAAACAGGTGAATAAATCTACCACACATTATAAAGCATTTCAAAGTATTTTTTGGTCATTTGTATTAGTAGAATAGGCTTCCTGAGAATGCATTATGCATATAGAGATATTAAAGACCAACTGAAAAATGTCGCATTTTGCCAAGCCCACAAGTTTTGGGAGTAACAGATTTAATTTCTTCTTATCATCAGTCTAAACAGTAATCAGTAGTATTATACACCAAACTTTAGTACATCTATTATAAAACAAAATGGAAACCATCAAATATCACAGAAGTTCATCCTGCAATAAGCTGTACCACTATGGTTATATAACAAACATTGTGTGACGAATCAGACCTAAGGAACAAAGATATTCGTCTAAGTAAACTGCCTGCATGATCTGTGAGAACAAATGTTAATTTCTCTCCCCTGCTTGTAAATCTATGCCACTTTCTGTGACTTTCAACAAATGAAAGTTGAAAGAGTTACACAGAACTTTTTACGGCTTTACTATTCATATATATCATATTGCATTTTAATTTCATGCTGACAATTTTAGACAAATCTTTACTGGTTAATTTGACTACTGTCCTTTCAGGTAGTGGACATACAACCAGTCTTTCTGAAGGTAATTACTGAATCAAATAAAATGGAAATGGAAACAGGTAATTACTCAAGAACCCATGAGTAATAGCAGGAGGTAATTATTCCAGTATCTTCATGCTTTAACTCAAATTGCAGATGGATTGCCACAGCCTTGCTTTAGGAAAGCCTGCAGTGTCACTACTTCATTTTTAAAAGGATGGGAGAGAATCACTGCTTAATTGAGGGTGCATTTCATACCATAAAAGGAAGTATAGTCACATAAACACTTTAATTTGATAAAATAATCTGCAATTTTGACAGGCCAAAGTAGTGCAGTCGAAGGAAAATGCAGTGCTTCATAAAAGCAGATTTTTACTCTGTGCAAAGTTGATTAGAAAAATAAGATTCATTAAAACACGGATGGAAAACATCTGGTTATATGGCAGATGGTAATTCAGCTATCAACACATCCAACTGTTAAACGAATGGACTGATTTAATACAAAAAGTATGGCTTTCTCTCTTCTATGGCTCATTCATTTGCAGATTGTTGTAATATTTTTTTTTATATTAAACCGAGCTATTCAACAATTCAAAATGATTCAAGTCTTCCTTCTCCCCCTTGTTCCTGGCATATACCTTCTCTATTCTTTGTTTCAGCTTTGCTGCTGAAACAAAAAAATATGATTCATCTTTAATGCAGAAAAGTGGAAAATTTGTGTGTCCTTTCCAGGCATTATTATACACTGAGCCAAATTTTTGGCTACAGTTAACATTTATTTCAGGGAGTTTAAATGATTTTTTCTGGTTTCCCCTATATAGTGAAGTTGAACATAGTGATGCTTTCTGAATTCCTAGAATAATTTCATAATTGCAAGTATTGCCATAAAGATCTCTTCAGGTACTCTTGTAAGAAACAGAAATGATTTCAGTTAATCCCACCCTTAATAACACTTTAATAAAACAATTATGAAGCTCTTCACACAGTGTCTTTCATGATCTTGGAGGCTAGCAAAAAGTGTCATTATACATGGATCAGAAGTCTTGTCTTGGCTCTTGATTATTCATTGCAGAAGCATGTGTTCTGCCTCATATTATACTTGTGCAACATCATTGCAAACTAAGGGCTTGTAAACTGAGACCTGAAGAGAGAATTTCATGTGTTTGCTCTGCATTTATATTGCTCAATTGCAGTGCATCAATTTTCCTGTTTTGTTCCTCACTGTCAGTATGTGTAGCAAAAGTCCTTTTAAATACTTAAAATCTGACACTTGTTTCTTTAATGAGTGTAGCCATTTTGTGTTTGATCATGCAATTATTAGGAAGTAAAACTTGGAGCAGCAAAGGGAAACTTAAAAGGATATAGCCACTGGGTGAGAACATGACAAGTAGCTGTATTTTGGCCCAAAATCTAAGACATTTGATGAAAATATTAACTTAATTAAGGATTCCTTTAGTGGAGGGATGTATAAGAGCCACAATAAAGGATTCCTTTGAGACATCTATTAGATGTTAGCCAACAGACCTAGATGTATTTGAAATAGAATACTAGCTTCAGCTACTATTTATTAGTACTAAATTGGCGAGACTTGTAGAATGTAATGAATGTATTGACTTTGATGTTAATATGGATTAATGAACATCACAAGTACATTTGAAACAAACAAAAAGTTTAATGGAATAGTAACGGGGACTTATCAGCAACAAATCAACATAATGGAGTCGAAAAAGTAGTGGAAAGAATGAGAAACTGCAGAAGTCAAGTTTAATTCCACCTCACAACAGAAATTAAAACGTATAATAAAAGTCGAAATCTAG
Source organism: Tympanuchus pallidicinctus (assembly GCF_026119805.1). Lineage (NCBI taxonomy): Eukaryota > Metazoa > Chordata > Aves > Galliformes > Phasianidae > Tympanuchus > Tympanuchus pallidicinctus. Next base: position 13,283,422 of record NW_026294618.1, on the reverse strand, counting down.
AAATAAAAATGAAGCATGAGTATTATTAAACATATATGTATATAAAGTATAATCAAGTTTTTTTTGTTGTTTATACTAACAAAATGAGAAAAAAGAGAAAGTGAAGCACCTGTCAAATTAGGATAAAAATGAAATATATTGAACTGTAGGATGAAAAAAAGTCTTTAGGTTTTTTTTAAGGAAGAGTGATTTTCAGTGAAATTGAAATTCTTGATTGGGACACATAATGTCCTTTGAATCACCTAAGCAAGTGGTGCTCTGACTTTGTTTCTCTGACTCCACAAAGCTTCCCACCCTTATCAGTAGTATTTCAGGAACTGATCCTTGAACTTCTTTCTCCTATTGACAAAGAGGTGATCTGATAAGCCAGCACAACTTCACAATGGATAAATTGTGCCTGACCAATCTGACAGTCTTCTACAATGGAGTGACAGCATTAGTCAACAGGAGAAGACAAACCAATGACATTTATCTGGACTTGTGTAAGGCCTTTGACTCAGTGACACATTACATCCTTATCTCTAATTTAGAGAGAGATGGATTTGAAGGCTGGGCTATTCTCTGGAGGAGGAATTGGCTGGATTGCCACAGCCAGAGCTTTGTGGTCAATGGTTTCAGATTATGTCATGTTATCTGTGATATCCCCCATGGGTCTGTCATGGGACTGCTTTTATCAATGACTTGGACAGCGGGATGAAGTGCATGCTCAGCAAGTTTGCAGATTACACCAAGTTGAGTGGCGCAGTTGGCATGACAAAAGGAAGGAATGACATCAAAAGGAACTTGAACAAAGTTGAGAAGTGGGCACATGTGAACAGAGTGAGTTTCAACAATGCCAAGTGCAAAGTGCTGGACCCGGACGAGGATAATCCCAAATATACATACAGATTGGCAGAAGAATTTGAGAGCAGCCCTGTGGAGAAGAACTTAGGGACTGAATGATGGATGAAAAGCTTGGTGCAAACTAGCAGTATGCACTGTGTCCTGAGCTTCATCAAAAGAGGGGTGGTCAGCAGGGTGAGGAAGGTGACTGTCCTCTTCTCTGCCCTAAAGAAGCCCATCTGGAGTTCTGCATCCAGGCCTGGGCCTCCAGGACGTGGCAGACATGGGAATTTTGGAGTGGCTCCAGAGGATGGTCGTGAAGATTATCAAAGTGCTAGAGCACCTCTCCTATGAAGAAAGGTTGAGGAAACTGGGCTTGGTTAACCTAGAGAAGAGAAGGCTCCAAAGAAATCTCACTGTGGCCTTCCAGTACTTGAAATGAGCTTATAAGCAGGAGGGAGATCAACTTTTTAATTAGTCTAATAGTGACAGAACAAGGAAGAATTGTTTTAATCTAAAAAAAGTGAAATTTAATTTAGTTGTTAGTAGGAAATTCTTTACTCAGAGGATGGTGAAGCACTGGAATTGATCATTCAGAGAAGTTATGGATGCCCTACCCCTGCAGGTGTTCAAGTACAGATTGGATGGTAACCTGGGCAGTCTGATCTGGTAGGTGGCAGCTCTGTCCATATCAGAATAGTTTAAACTAGATGATTTGTAAAATCTCTTTCAAATCAAGCCATTCTATGATGTTATTCTAATATACAATGTAAAAATACAGTTAAATGAACATACTGCTAGTTAGGTCACTTTTTTTTCCATGCTAGCATACCAATACCATTATGTCTAAGAAGAATCTTTTCAAGGTTTTCAAAATCTCTACTCTGGAAGAGGGCATGACCAGAACCTAGCAAAATCATCTCCATCAATCAGGTATTTCCACAAGTGTTTCATTGATTTCAAATAGGCTTATCAGTGAAGAAGGCCTCTATACCACTGGTGGAGAAAAATCTGACATGCAAGTTATTTCCAAACTATGTCAAGAATTTAGCATATTAAACATTTGACTGTATTTCTGGAATTGTTCTGTGTAGGATTCATGTACCATGTAGACATCCTTAAACATCATCCAGAACTGACAGCCTGAGTCTGAAATTTGTTTGATGCTGGGTTTCTGCATCCCAAGACCCTAGTTTTGGTATAGTTCCTTGTTTATGGATAAACTTGAGCACATCCATTGCTTTTAGCACATTTCTTCCTATACAAATGATGAAGGTATAAAGTGGTTGAAAAAATAGCACTAGACAGGCTTTCTTAGTTCATCTCCCAAAACAATTTGAAAACTATTGTTGGGTAAGTGGAATTTTGTAAAAGCTGTTACACAGTTGGTGTAACTGTGCATAAGCCACTTCTCAAACAGAAAAGTTTCATTCCTCCTTTTCCAAAGACCAATCATAGTCAGGGTACTCTTATTTGGAATGTGGTACTTGCAAATAATTTCCTTTGAAGTAAATAAGTATCTCATCAAGAGAAATGTTTTGACCAGGAATTTTTATTGACTGGCATGTTTCAGAGATGTGATCAATGAGTGGGCACAGCTTGAAAAAACAATCAACCTTTAAATGGTGAAGAACCTCGAAAGATTGTTCTTGTGTTGTTGGAATTGTTGAACAGTACAAATATCTTTTCTCTTTAAGCAAGAAGGGGAATAGACTTTTCATTAGATCATTATGAAATCAATAGATTCTGTGCTTTTTTAAATTCCCTACTGATTAATATGGTTTCATCCATTTATACAGTCATTGTTCAGTGCTTTCCTTTTTCCTTCAAGATGTCCCTTTATTTTCAACTTTTGCAAATTGCCACTGAAGCTTTGTGTAAATACTTTGAAAAGTCTATTTACTGAAGTAAAATAAAGTGCATCTTATCTTTTTTATTAACTCTTCTTCAAAGTATTTATGTTACTAATGCATAGATAAACCAGTAATAACAGAAAAAATTTAGAAAGGAACATTTTGAACTACAGTAGATCATCATTGAAGAATAAAAAAGTTCTGTAAGAAATTCCCATACTAAAGCATTTGATATACTAAGATGGCATCATATTGATACATTAATATGGCACATTGACATAGTGTCCTAATATGACACTAATAATTCTATTTGAGGTGACAATGAAATGTAGAACTGAACTCATGCAATTTCATGTGTCTGTAATACACACATCCCACCTGGAGATCCAAATCTCCTTTGCAGAGAGTGAACACAAAAAAGTTCTGGCATGCAGTTGATCTCATCTGTAATTACTTTTGCACTTCACAGTTTTTCCCATTGGCCATACAAGTCACCATACACTTGTCTCAGATGTGGATATCTCCACTGTACAATCTACATTTTGTCCAGTAACTTTTTTCTTTTTCAAACACAAGCGAAAGAAATACTATTGAGAAAGATCTTTTCTTGGAGGAGAAGCACAGACTATTCCAGGCTATTGTTTAATGGACAAATGTAAGGTTAGCATTTGACCTGTCTTCCACCTATGCAGCTCCACTATGACTGCAGAATACTTCATTGAGTAGATCTTGAATTGTTATTAGTCAGATAAGATTTTAGCGTAGCTTTAAACCTTAGAAAATTATCATTCTTATTCAAGGTTGGAAGTTTATTATTATGTTCATTAAACACATACCTAAATTTAAGTAGTGACTCTTCAAAATTATACAAAATTAATTTGTTCAGTGTGAAGTGAATGAGCATATCAGCTTTATTTTTCACACACACTTTATTTTTCACACTTTGAATTCATTTGAGCTACCTCCACTTCGTTATTGTTTTGTAACATGATTTTAAAGTCACCCACTTTGAAAACTCTCATCTAGCACTCTATCAGTCTCATGTGAATAAATTTGCTTAAGACACAAAGCCTGCTGAAAACAGTAGAATTCCACAGAGTCAATTAGATGCACATGAAGGGAGCACACTCCTTTTCACAATCAATGTTACAAACTTTCAAAACCTCATAACATTAAATCAAATTCAATCATGTGAATTCACGTATCTCTACACTGTTCTCAGAAGGATCATATTTCAAGCCCATTGTACTCTGTTTTGAAATGGTTCAGAAATGTGGCTATAACTGAGGAAATTGTAGTTTTTCTCTTATTTTGTTCAAAATTAGCTATTATTCCAAGCTTTAAAAATCATAATGTCCTAACAATTGGCCCAGAGGAAATTTAATCCTTTGAGGTGGATTCAAAGTCGTAAGTAAGCATACAAACAGTTTATGTGCATAAATGCATAAAAAAACTATTTATAAAAATAGGCATGATGCACTACAAATGTTTTATAATATGACAGGAAATATACAAGAAAACAAAAGCTATAGAATGTGGACAAATCATTGGCAGACGAAATGAGACTAGAAGAAACCTGTCCAGAGACTACCAAGCCTGCAATTTACCACTTTTTGGCTGAGCAAAATGATGAAAGGAATCATAGATTTTACCTCCAATCTCAGGGTCCTATAATTCACGAAGACAATTCTGGTGGGAACATTCTGCTGGAATATGGAATATGGAATAAATTAAGGAAAAAAAGAAAGAAACTGGAAATATCATTTTCTGTCTGAAACATTTTGCTGGAACTGTTATTCCTTTTCTCTTAAATACAGAGGTAGAAGGTAGCATAATGAATTTTTCAGATTTGTAAAAATGAGGTCACATCTCAGAACATGTTTTATAAACAATAAATGTGAACTTCCATACATGGATATAAATCTTCCTCACCCCATTCAACAGTATGTTCCCACTTCTTTAGAAGAGGTTTGAGGAAAGAGATAAGTTTCACTCTGCGTTCAGAAGCGATGTGCCACTTACCACTGTATCTTGGTTTTGTAGGCAGAGTGAATCTAGTGAAGGATGAAATATAGCAGTGCTTTGTCCCACGGGGATAACTGTCTCACCGGAGCTGAATTTTCATCTTGCACAAGATCTATTTCTTTTGTAATGCTTTTGACCCTGGGAAATGGAAGGGCAAACAAAGAAACAGTTTGGGTGAATAGGTAAAAGAATCATCATATGATTAACTAGTAAGAGAGAGAATAAAGAAAAGAAATTCATCAAAACCTAGTCTATATATACTAATATAGTCTAGAATTACTGGTTAAAGAAGAACAATACATTTTAAAAGTGAAATTAAATGGACTACTTTTTCTTAAAGAATTCAGAAAAACAAAATATTTAAATTCTCCAGATGGAAAACAGCCAGCAAGAGTACTCTGTTTCTGCTAGATCACAGTTTCTCACAACTAGTACACTGAAAGTTGACCATTTCAGAAACTGTAAGAGATAAGAACAGCAGCTACTCTGAGGAGAATAAAATAGAAATAATAAACTGCCCAAGAGTGAGAAGAAGCCAATTGAAATTGATCAGTTTGGACCTAGGAACAAGCACCTTGTCAAAAAAAAACAGAGAGAAGTGTAATAACTTGGAAAATCCTAGAATAGGACAAGAAGGTGAAGGCAAGAGTGCTTATATTGCACTTCCTCTTGAAAAGGGTTTCTTCCCTTAGTTAGAGAAATAAGGACTGATATGGGTCCCACATAAGAGGATGAAAAAAGCAAATATTAATTTTATGAGGAAAGTGAAAAAGAACAGCTGAGAGGCAATTTAGTGACCAATGGAACACTTTTTTTTTTGCAAAATTATGTTTTTCTGGTTTAAAGATAAAACCGTTAAATAAGTCAAAAGGTTGTGATCAGAAACTAGTTAATCAAGAACCCAGCTGGAACCATTACCTATATAGTTATCTCAAAACTGTTGTACAGGGATCATCTCATACTAATATATTACAACCTTACTATAAGGTACTTCAGATAGATAAAGATATATTTGCAAAATATATTTTCATGCTACTCAGATGAGTAGAAACACAACATAAGAGAATATTAGAAGAGAATATAAGGCTTGCACGTAAGGTCCCAGGTTCCATCCTCCCCTCCTAAGGCATGACTTTCTATGCTCATGAAGGTGCTATTCCACACCTTCAGAGGAATACTCTGAAGTCCACCTGCAATTTCTGTCCCATATAATTTGCAAGATATTTATTCTGCCATACCAAAACATATTTCTGGGCTCAATAAATAACACACGGAGACCTATGAGTTTGATATTCACAAAACAACTAGACCTCATCAGCCCTGAGATGCTAGGAAGGAGTATTGAGAGATGGAGAAAACAATCTGATTTGTTGAAAGCTAAAGCACATACAAGTCACATTATCTCTCCTGCTGTAAATGTTATTAGAAGGTATTGATTAATTTAACTTGTAAACATGCAGCAAATCAGGGCACTTGATTAAGGTTTAAAACCTTCTGCTTGAGTGGGAAGTTTGATATGTGACAGTGTTGTGGCCCTGGTTTGGTATATCTGTATAATTAAGCTAAACTGCCATTAGACTGAAATATTCTGGAAATATTTTTGAGTGTAAACAGCATACTAAAGCAAAGGCTTCTACATGGAATAGTACATATACAAACAGTTACTAAATATTGATCCATGTTTAAATTTTCTTTTTGAAGCAATCAAAAGGAGAAAAATAGTTTTGGAGATTACAGTATGACTACGCCTGAGGATCAACCCTTTCAAACCAGGATTGGCTGGACCTAGTGAGCTGAAATATTTCAGAAGTGTGGAAGTAGGTACCACTGAGAGGAATATAAATAAGCCAAGGTCAGCTTAGGCTGTAGTCACAGTCATTTTTACATTATGCCATATGTTCATAATATACACATTGCATGGACAGTAGCAGGATCTTTATACAATGCACAAACATAGAAAGAGGAAGGTGAGAACAGGTCCAGAGTGGCCATAGTGCCCTTGTACAGTATCCACCTGATGTATGGATGTCAGCTGGTGCTCTGCCTCTTCCACTGCTGTTGTGGTTCATCAGGAACTTCAGGCAGCAAGGATAGTTCAAGAAGGGCCTGGCAGTATTTGTTGCCAGGGTAAGTATGTTGTTGTTAGCCTAAGCCTATTGTTTTATATTTCACTTGTGGGAACAAACATGCATTAAATAGTTTTGGAAATGCAAGGTTTCTTCTCAGACTGGATAGCTGAAATGAAATGTGGAGGCAGCCAGTGAGACCAATATCCAATGCTATTTCAAACAACCGTGAGTATAATGCTTGTCCACACAGAAAGGGTAAGAGGAATTCAAGAGTTTTGAAATTTATATTAAGCAGGGATTTTTCCATCCAGAAGCTGAAGGAAGTCTAAATCAGCTTTCTGTCACTACTTTGGCAAACTTGTATGAGGACCACCCCAGTTCTGGACAGATCTTGGCAGATGGTGGCTGCTAAATGGACCGATAAAACTGTAATTAATGTAGGGGATTTGGCCTACTTTGTTACTGGCAACTATTTTCCCAACTTCTCAAAGTAGGCTGCCTAGAAGTAGAGGCTTGGGACTAACTGTCATAAAAATTAGCCATGAAAATTAGGAGAAAAACTGTTGTGGTTTAATCTGGCAGACAGCTCAGCACCACACCAGCAGTTTGCTTGCTCTCTCCCCGTGGGATGGGGAAGAACCAGAAAAAAAATATAAAACTTGTGGGTTTAGATAAAGGCAGTTTAATAGGACAGAAAAGGAAGAGATAATAATAATGTATTAAAACACAAGTGATGCACAATGCAGTTGCTTACCACCAGATGACCGATGCTGAGCAAGTCCCTAAGCAGCAGTTGCCCTGCTGCCAGGTCCCCCAGTGCTGTTGCTCAACATGATGCCATATGGTATGAAATACCCCTTCGGCCAGTCTGAGTCAGCTCTCCTGGCTCTGTCCTCTACCAGTTCCTTGTTCACCCTTGGAAGGCCAGCACAAGGAGCTAAAATGTTCTTGATGGTGAAAGTTCTGCTCAGGAACAGTTGAAACACTGGTGTGTTATCAACATTATTCTCATTTTAAAACCAAAATACAGTACCATTCCAGCTACTGGGAAGAAAATTTCACCTATCTCAGGTGAAATCAGGACAGCAAAATTCAACTGCTGTAGGGATGCTGAACTGCACTGCGTATGGATGCATAATGCTGTCCTGGCAAGGTAATAAAAGCATGTTGTTCAACTCAATCAAGCTGGGTTACAGATACCCATGTAAATCAAGTTCGATTACATTTCACTGAATCAAAAGATCTCTGGCATTCATTCTAGCTCCAAGCACTTTCAAGGATGACAAACATATTACTGGATATGAATTTACATGTATCAAATATATGAATATTCTCCATTTCCCACTAACAGACTTGAAATGCAAATTGTGCACACTCACTCTACAAGGAAAACTCTAAATAGGATATGTTGGATTTAAGCTATTGATTAGGCAAGTCCCATTATTATTATGCAGCCAGTAGCACATTAATGTTAGGCCTGAATACATAAATTGATCTAGAATTGAACGGAGTTGGCCAGAGCCACTGATACTTGAAGTGGCAAACTGCAGAGGAAAACATGCACAAGGGTTCTTTGTGTTTCTATGTGTCCAGATCTAATAACAAACTAACTAAAAACAGTTTCTTATACAGAATTATAGGTGTACATGCTTCATCTGAAATCTTTTCAAACTATGCCTGATTCTTGGTATGAATTATGTTTTAAGAGAGTTTCTTTGTATTTGTGCTCCAAAAGTATTTTGGAAAAAATACATTAAAAAAACAAACAAACAAACAAAAAAAAACAAGTATTCTGAGGGTTTTTTCCTTCCCTTTTCTCTTTTATCCATCAATTATTTTCTTCAACATTTATTTTATGTTGTCAGTATATGCAACTTGTCCTTGCATCTAACTTTCCACTGCTGTGAAGAATGTTTCAAAAAAGAAGAGAATCTTTTTATTATTTTCTGACATAAGGATTAGGAAAAAAACATAGCCTGATGGAGCTATTACCTTCAAGTACTTTGCCAATCTAATGCTAATGAAAGTTATTTCCTCCTGTAGTTAAAAATATGCTTTTCAAAGTAATCATTTCACTTCTCCAGTTACTTCTGATGACTCACTGCCCCAAGGCAGGGATGTACAGCATAGTTGGTGAAGCTCCCAACTAAAAGAATATTAAAATATACCTTTCTGTAAATCAGTGTTTCCCCAAGTGTGAAAAACAATTAAATCCAGATAGAGGTGTGAATACGAAACTCTGAAATAAATTATATCCAAAGACCAACATACTAAATAACAGCTTCAACCACTAGAATTATGAAATTTGAATATGTGGGAAACCATCTTGCATGGCAGATAAAGCAAAGTAAGGGCAAATCAGTGTTTTGAAAAATACCTGAATACCTGCCTTAGGCTGACAGAAGTTTTGCAGCTCCCATTTATCTCCCCCTAAATATCTAGGTTCTTATTGTTTTGATATAGTTTTGGTATTAGAATATTTTGTTTATATTTCATGTACTTTGCTTTTTGTTTTCATGGACTTTTGGACTTGCAGATCCTGCATTCTTGGTTAATCACCCCAAATTCTATTGAAGTATTTAGTGGATCTCAGAATTATGATTATGAATAAATTAAGCCTGGCACTCTATAAGGACACATAAGACTTCTGATCAGAAAGAAGTCAGAAATAAATTTACCACTTTTCCAGGAATAAGAACCCATAATATTAAGGCAAAGGCAACCCAGGCTGACAGAGTCTAGGAAAACTGACTGCTGAATACACATGGGTGAAAGACTTTGGGAAGCTAGTCAGAAGCAGGACGTGTGGATGATTAAAGAAAAAAAAAAATCACATAATCAAAACCTTCATGCAGTGGTGTCATCCCTGGGTTCTGAAACTTCCAGCAATAATTGAAGTGCTACTCAATTATCTAGAAAACTTCAGAAGCAGGCTTTCTGGTGGCAACATACCATGCATTGTGTGGGAGGAAGCACAACTTCTATTCTAACTGTGGTTTATTCACCTTCTGCTAAGAAGTCTCTGAAGAAATATTTTATTCGCAGAAGAGAACAAGAATCTCTTATAAAGTTCACTCTACCTCCAAACAGTGATGCATACATGAGCTCTGCTCGCTGCTGTTCCTTTATGCTTTTAATCACTGAACCAGTCTGCTGTGACTCTGGGACTGTGGAGGTGGTATGTTGGGTCTGTGCAAAGCAAATTAGCCAGCACATGTGTAGGCAGTGCTTTACTGTAGTTAAGAGAGAGGTTTGTCAGCAAGCAGTAGGATGGGGGGATGAGAAAAGGGAAGGATCAGCTTGCAACTATGTGGGAGTGGAGATGGTGCCCTCTGTGTGCCCTGCCTGTGTTTGGGGAAGCTGCAACATTCCAGTAAAACATACAAGCAAAATACAGCAGCCTGGGTCTTTAGCTGGAGAAAATCGGGAGGGATAAGTTGAATCTCTGGATTCACCTCAGCTGAGGAACTCATCCTGTGTCTCTCCCTCCTCTTGCACCACTCTGCCAGTACTTCAAGGAATTATTGGAACATCCTGATGTAAGCACATCCAGCTCTGAGATGAGTGGCAGGAGAAAGTTTTAGTATCAACTCTTATGCATTCAGTACAGTTCATATTTATATCTCACAATAAATGAATTTGTTGCAATAGAATAAATGAAGTTTTTATGTATAATAAAAGATAGTTATTTTCCTTTTTGAAGAAGATGTTATGGTCAGAAAACACTGGTACAATCTGATCTGAGAAACTTGGAGCCTCTGAAATTGTAAGTTACTGGAATTTACAAAGTCTATAACTTCCATATATTTTCAGAAAACATGCAAGTTTGCATGCAGGACATTTTTTATCTGTTCTGCTGAAAATACTGCCTAGACCAAGAAAAATCAGAAATATTTCACCTGTATGCACAGCACATTCCTGGTTTGAAATTAACTTAAATAAATGAGAAGCCATCGACTGCTGCAATTAATTAATTGTCAAGTCCTTCTCGCATGAGTTTGCTGGGTTTTTTTTTTTTTTTTTGTTTCTGTTTTTTTTGTTGTTGTTGTTTTTGTTTTTTTTTAAAGACAAGTTGAGAAATATGTATTCATCTGGAAAGTTTAGAATAAAAACTCGTTTCAAGCCAAAACCAAGCTCCTTGTCTATAATCCAGTTGCAAAAATTTAATTTGTGTTTTGGTTGATATCAGTAAGATTTATACTGATTGACTTTAAGCACCTAGAAACTAAAAAGCACATTCCTATGTGTGAAGCTCATTCCAGTGTGAAAGGAGAAAGTAACATGTCAGTGTGCAGGACTGAGATTTCTGTGCATGAAAAGGATGAAAAATGGCCTTTGTGAGATAGCATTTGCAACTCCTCAACTATTCTATGTGTATCCAATGGAAGATGGAGGAGTGATCATCCCAAAGCATCAGCATAGAGGCAGCAATTAATGGTAATGCCTTGACCATGCTCCCCTAAGAAACTGCATGATACAATCATATTTGTGATCTTATCATTTAGCAGGATTAGTGTTCTGTGCTGGTCCCAAGCAACTTGTGGGTGAATTGTTTCTCTCCAGAAAAAGCTGTTCAGCATACTTCCCTTCAGTATTAGAAAATTTCCAATAATCAGTCCAAGATAGATGGGACGCCACTGTACATACAAAAAAATAATAATCAGAAGAATAAAAATGACCAACTCTCCATATTTGAACTCTTAAAATAATGCTTCTAGGAATCATATCAATCTGACATTTCTCAATCTGAGCTTGTTCCACCTCATCTCCTCTGTTTCTTATTGCCATTTATACCCTTGTTTAAAATAGCAAAGTCTCCATCAATTTTATTTCCTTGTCATCAATTATTCCTCTCAGCCTTGAGCCATATTAACCAAAGTTTTCATACTTTCCATCCACTGTCATCTGTCTCATACTTAACTTTTATTTGCCCTTACAGAGCTCTTAGCAAGAAAAAAATTCAGCACTGGGAGTTCAAAATGTGGTTAGGAACCTACCCTTTTTTTTTCTACTAAGAAGTAGAATGGATTCTACTAATCCATGTATATAGATAATATGAGATATTAGGTCATCATCTTGTCATTTAGCTGCTTGTAAACAGGTAGCAGCACAGAAGATTCATTTTGTGAGATTTCCAAGTAGGTACACAATTTTTTTTTTCCTACAGGGATAACACATTTTTAATGTTTCATGTTTCAGTTTGAAAATTATGTCATACCAATTACTGTACATTAAGCCACATGGCTTTGTCTCCTCTCTGAGTTAATTTGTGACAAAAAAATAATAATCCTTTCACATAGCATAGTACAGTGGGAAGAAAAGAAACAAAAATAAAACTCATTTTAAATACTAATTAACGTATGCATTGAGTTCTATATAGTAAGCACATATACAAGCATATTCAGACAGTTTATACTGTTAGCTTGGCTGCAATTGAAGGCATTTCCCAAACTAAGTTTTAGGCAGTGACTTCTAATTAATTTGTGGCTTAAAGTACATTCAGATCTTGCACAAACTCCTGTTCAGTAAGGAGTACTGTCTCAGGTTGCATCAAAAGACTTTTTCTTGCCTTCTAAGGGAAGACCTTCTTGGGCCTACAGTTGGTTCTGACAAACCTCTGCACGTCTTAGACACATGCAGCGCTCTGATATGCCTCTGTTCATCTCTTTGTGACCACAAAGATGCACTGAGTGAATGAAAGTGTTTTTAGATCTTACTATCCTGCTGTATGGTAATAACGATGGAAGTGAGTATGGTGGCATAAAAGGGCTCTGTCCTTCTGAAAGGCCACAGAAAGTCAGGATGTGATATACTGTCTTTAAAACAAATGAAAAAAGTAACTGAGAGACATTTACCTGCAAGCTAATAAGAGAGGAGATTACAGAAGTCTGGGTGAAGGAAGAGAACAGAGAGAAATGGATAATTCTTTCTAATAGTCTATAAAACTATTAAATTAGCATCCTCAGATTTCTGAGCAGTTCAGCATTTTGGGAACTGTTGTTGCTCTTATGGAAGCAAACGCAAAACAAGACTGACATAAGACCTTGGTTTGCTGGAGTTTTCTCTAAGGATATCTCAGCTCCTCGGTGTTTCTTGGAAGTTCCGGTTTTGCTTTGAAAATAGGGTACATCTTGGCTGAGGATCTAAATGAGACTTTCTTGCTTGAACAGGAATGTGTAATGATTGCAATGAATCAGGCCATGGTTTATACAAGGACGTTTTCCCACTGAGGCTGATTTGCTCTAATGGCTATTGATTCAACAAACTCTAACTTGGAAGAGAGGAGGAGCTGTGAATGGAGCAGGGCTGGAGGAATTAAATTACCCTAATGTAACTTTTAATGGACCTACCAGCAGTGTCCACTCCTTCCAGAAGTCCCCCTGAACAGTCTCTCTATTTTCAGCCATTATCACAAGCAGTCACATTACTAATGCTGTGTATTGATAAAAGGATAAATGCTATTTTTGTTCTTGATGTCAGCAGTGCTGGATATCACGTTAAAGGCATAGATTGCTGAAGTTCTGTCCTTGAAATAGTGGTGGCTTTCAATTTCTTTCTCAGCATGTGTTTAAGTATTCCCAAGAGCCCCAAACTGCCTCTGGTTGCTTCCTGTTTAAATAAAAGATGATTCCTCTTTTTATTCTGTGGAATCCATTCAAAGGAAAAGGTCATGCCCAAAGGGAAAAAGCAATTTCCTTATTCTTCATTTCAGACCTCTAGGGATTTGTAATTTCAGTTTCCCAGAACAGTCTCCACTTTTCTAAATTGATATTCTTTGTTAATTTTTGGAGTGGAGGGTCATGTTTGTCTAGTCCTAAAGCAAAACCTTTCCAGTATTTATATTCGTTAAACCCCTGTTAACTCCAAAATACAGGATGTGTGAGATGTCCACAGATTAAATAGAAATATCATTAAAATAATTTCTTTAAAACTTCCTTTGTTTCACTTGATGTCTGACACCAACAATTCTAAGTCCACCTTTATTTCCCTCTTAATAAGGGGAGGCCACGCAATATTTCACAAGGAGGGATTCATGTTTAGTAGCAAACATGTCTTCAGTGATGACTATAAGGCTCTGTTTTTTTAGAAGGTTTCAAAACATTTTTGTCTGAAAAATGAGGCGACCCAGCCATTAGCCTGATGGGGGATAATTATTCCAGCAGTCTGCAGTGATGCTTAAAAATAGATTTGTTTTCCAGATGATGTAATAAAAAAAATATTGTTTTGAAAAAATCTATTTGTCTCTCTCTTTTTTTTCCCTACTTTTTTGTATGTTGTGTCTTACATCAATGAAACGAGATTAATGACAATGGGAATAGAACAAAATATTCAGGGCTAAGCCCTTGTGGGCATAACAAGCACTATAAATGGGTCTGAGTCCATTGATTTCTGAAGAACTCTAATCCTGGGAATGAACTATTACATCTCAAAATTATTAGATGAAATTTCTAGAAATATATATATTTAAAGAATGGATCATAGATGAATTTGTACTCATGATGCAGCTAGTTGCCAGAATAAATTATGACATATAGATATATATTTAATTTTTGATTATAATAATATCCATTATATGGATTATAATAATATCCATTATTGTTCAACTAGCTTAACAAAAAACATAGAAAATATTTTTTTTTTTTGCTGGGGTCTGAACTTTACCTGAATTTTCCCTTGTTGTTAGTTTGCAAGGAAAAGATGTTTTCTGAATATCCAATCCTGCCAAACCAACAAGTATGTAGAATATCTTCTATTATGATGATTTTAGACTTTTTTTACTTTCCTTACAACCTCTTTTCCCCTCTCCTTCCTTCATACATAAATTTCATTTAGATGTCTGGAAGTATCAAACTCATTAGGATTATGATGAGAGACATTTGGGCACCCTTTGACTCCTTAGACTGTCCCGTCTTCTCTTTGGGCTTTGTCACCAACATTGCTTTCCCTCAAAGAATGGCTGACATGAACAGGGACCTCTGAGTCCATCTGGCCCAACCACTGTTCCAGAGCAGAGTGCTCAGCACCATGTCCAGACCTCTTTAGATCTCCAAGGAGATTCTACAATCTCTCTGGGAAGACCTCACAGCTCTCTAATCTTCTTTCATCCAGGCATGCTTTAGTTTGCATGATAAATTGTCCTCTTGTATCTACCGTTCCGATATTTGTTTTCTTCTCTGTTTCTCCCAATACTTTCTGAGCTCAGAATAACAGCACAACAGGAGAGAAGGAAGGAGATTTTGGACATTTCCCAGATGAGGTGGGAATGAAGCTTCCTGAAGAAGTGTGAGACAAGAGTTTGTATTTAGGCCCTTACGCTCATCACTGCATGTCTTGCAGTGGCCCACAGCACAGTTTGCAGTCTGCTCTCTAAAGGGATTCATGTTTTCTGACTGCCCAGTGTAGTGAAGGCTGATCTATGTTAGATACAATTGCAAACACAGAAGTTACTCTCACATGATGATGGGAGGAATTACAAAACAAGCTGATCAAAAATGTTTCAAAACAGTCACTAAAAACTGCGTTTTTAAGCCTTTGTAAGTAAACAAGACTAATGAACTTTTAAAAATAAAAAATTGTTTTAGAATTCTCTAGATAAGCTTTTGTATAATGTGGCAATCAGAAAGGAGAACTAATGGCCTACAATCTACTTTTCTTCATGTAACATTAAGGACATGCATTTTTATATCTAGGCTACCACTTATTCTTATCACATACAAATCCAGACTGATTTCCTCCTACAAGTGTATTAATTATTTTAAGTATCTACAGAAAACCATAGATTAACCATATAAAGATCATAGTTCATTTGTGAACTTTCTGCCTAACTTTCTACCTTTTCTGTTTGTTTGTGATGTATGTGAATGGATGACTTAATCATTAAAGCTACTAATGGAACATGAAACCATGTTATAAGCTTTCCTTATAAATAATCATGGAGGCTAAAGAAATCATCACGGATGTTAAAAAAACCCTACAGCTTTTTGGCATATAAAATACACTATGTAGTTGAGTGGAGTCTTCATGGATAGTAAATTATGTGAGTACACAACCATAGCAAACCAAACTAACAGTCTCTGTGGAGATGTGATGAATCAGGTTTCTTTGACTATGTGAATAATTCTGACTGAAGCTGTGTAAGAGAAATTGTTCTGTTAAGCTGAAAGAAATTTCACAGAAGTGCCATCCTGGCTATGTAATATTCTTAATCTGCCTATGATTATTGCTGCTTGGCTTGAATGGATGAGATCTGGGCACATGTGTGCATGAGATAGATAACAAGAAGGATGACAAGTGACAAAATATGCCAAAGAGAAAAAAAAGGGACTGTTGCTGTCCCATCCGAGGAACCGAATGTCATCAAAGGCTGAACAGCTGAATTTTCACCTACTCTTTCTAAACTCGCATTTAATGCCCACATAACTGTATTCAATTACAAACCCATTTGTACACCTAGATGAATAATCAAATGAATGAAAATATTCACATACACATTTACAGTTTGGTTTACAAATCCAAATAAAATATAACCATGTGAATCAACCTCTTTTCAGCACTGACTCAACAAATATATTCAGAAACAAAGCTACAGATAAACCCATAAACCTCAGGTGTCATTTAGGGGCAACTTGGCAGTAAACTGCCAGCCTCAGACCCATCTGGATAGGACCGGTGTCTCTATCAGGAATACGCTTCCCTTCGCCACTTTTACTTTGCCTAATGAACAAATTGTTCAATGACATAAGCCAAATGCTTGTAAAACTCTAGACTAAAGAACTTGCAGCATATGTGTCCAGTTAGTTCCAGCCAAAACAGTCTAATTTGCAGAAAAGGGTACAGAATTTCAGTGTGACTCATCTGAGGGGATGATCCAAAAGAAAGCAAGCTCTAGCTCAAGTGCTAGTCCTTATTCATCAGATAGCATTTTTGGGCTATTATGGGTTTAGAGTTATTCATTTTATACTGTAAATTTTGTCTACCAACTTGAGGCCCGGATTTTCCTTTGGGATTTACTCTACCAGTGGATTGAGACTAGATCTTTAAGATCTCTTCCAACTCAAGCCACTTGGTGATTCTTCTGTTTCTCCCATTTTGAAAAAGTAAAATTAATAATATTTATATAAGTTAAGGCTTAGGAAAGAATAAATGAATTACACAAAAAAAAAATGGGCTCTCTGACCTTTCATCCATTTCTAGTGAACAGAATTGAATGTTTTGGTATTTTTAACATGTGCAGTCGCCCTCTAGTGATCACTTAGGCACTACTTAAGCCATTGAGCGCCGTTGTTAATGCTGCAATATGATCATGCCTCGTCTGAATTAGTAAGTTAAATACTACTTTTCTGAAAGAATGGTCAGGCACTGGAATGGGCTGCCTAGGGGGTGGTGGAGCACTGACCCTGGAGGTGTTCAAGGAACGTTTGGATTTTGTGTTGAGGGACATGGTTTAGTGAGTACTATTGGTGATAGGTGAATGGCTGGACTGGATGATCTCGAAAGTCTTTTCCAACCTTGGTGATTGTGTGATTCTGTGAATTAGTAAGTTAGTTTGTGCAGTACATCAACTACAGTCGTTCAGACCAACCATTAATTGCACTCAAATGTAACATAAAAAATAAGATTCATACAGGGAAGGAGCATCATGAAGGCAACAGTCAAAATATCAAACAACCTGTTAGAATAGTGAATATAAGCCATTAAAACTTCTTCTCTATGTGGCCAGTTGTTAGCTGTTTCTCTTGGTCTGTGCCTTCAGTGTTACAAATACTATTGTGGTTATGAGAAACATTGGATTTTTTGTTTTTCATAGTATTGCAGAATCCTTAGTATTGGAAGGGCCCTTCTGAGGGCATCTAGACCAACTCCCTGCGATGAACAGGGGCACCACATCTAGATGAGGTTGCACAGGACCTTATCAAGCCTCATTTCGAAAATCCAGGGATGGGGCGTCAACCACATCTTTGGGCAACCTGTTAAAGTACCTTACCAGCATCAGTAAAATACTTTTTCCTTACATCTAACCTAAATCTACACTCTTTAAGCTTGAAGCTATTTCCCCTTGTTCTGTCACCAGAGACCCTGCTAAGGAGTCCATCCCCTTCTTTCTTGTAGCTCCCCTTTAGATACTGAAAGGCTGCTATCAGGTCACCTCACAGCCTTCTCTCCTTCAGGCTAAACAGACCCAGCTCTCTCAGACTGCCATTTTTGTTTTATTTTGCTTTACTTACATCTAAAGTAGCACATTCAGGCCTAATGTTTTAGCTAATGTGGATTGGCCTTATTAATGTGAAAAGTTTAAATTTGAGGGGTTTTTTTTCTGTCTTTTAGGGAAGATGTATCTCTAGGGATTGTTTTTCTGCAAATAGAGCAATGATGGTAAGTTTTCATGAAAAAGAAAACTAAATTTGTCCGCTTGCAACCAAACAAAACCAAACCATAACAAACTAAAAAGCAAATTAAAATTTCATAAGGTGGGGATATTTCTATGGAAGGGATTGATTATCACCAAACAGTAATTTTCACAGAATTCACATTTTGGAAGACAGTTTCAAGTGGGTATATATATTCAAAAAGCTTTTCATTCTGATACTTGACATCTCAGGTATGTTTCCTGGCTGTAGTAATAATGGATAGCTCTTAAATAAGCACTTCAAATCTCTAGGTGCTGAATAGCTTCATGAAAGTGATCAGAATAATTATTTTTATGTTCATCTTGGATGCTAAAAAGCAAAGATAAGTACTTTACTGACAGAACTCCTAGTCTACTGGGAATAAAATCCAGGAATGTTAACAGTCAAAACTTCACTGCTATTTTTTTTTTTTTTTCTTAACTGTGTGTTTGAGTAATCAAAATTGATGAATAAAAATGGTAAAAATAATAAAAAAATGCAAGCTTTTAAAATATAATTTAATTTTGCTAATTCTAATGTTATATTTTAAATTATGCTCTAGGAAGGCTAGAAGCTTCCTTCCCTGAAAATGTCATCTGGAAGAAAATATTTCTGTGTCTGATTTTAAATATGGCAAGAAAATATAGATGTTTTAAAAAGGGATCTTTCAGAACAAATTGAAATTAATTGCATGTCTCTTTTTTGAAGTTTCTCAGGAAAAAGCTGAGGGGCAGAGATGTAAGACATTTTGTTCTACTCCAATCAGTACGCGCTAGCTCTATAGATTGTGTGTGTTTTTGAGATTGAATATGTAAGCAATTAAAAAGAAAGGATGATGTTTTCTAGAAAGCCATTAGCAGATTAATATATCAAAAAGGAAAAAAAAAAAAAAAAGAAAAAAGTAACATAAGTACCTGAATAATATGAAACAATTAAAAACATGAGATAGGCATGAATGAAAATCTTAAAACTCTATATAATGTTCACCAGCTTTTATCACTGTCTTTTTTTTTAATTTTGAAAGAATTAATGCATTGCCTGACTTTTGGGACCCTGGCAGTCATGGTAGCAGGAGGATATCTTGTGTTCTCATTAGCAATATAAAGTAAGCGAGTAAATACCAGTGCTGTATTTCTTGATAGCACCGCACATATTAAGAAAGCAGCAACTACTGAACTTTCTGAGATTCCCCTTCCAGAATGCATGATGGTTAAGCTGGCATTATTAGTCTTTTGGTATTCTGAAAACAGTGCAAAGGGATCAGCACTGACAAACAAATCAGGCATAAGAAGGGACATACAAAATATGTCTTCTTTGACTGGCCTTTCATCGCAATCATGCTTTTTTTAACTTTTCCTCCATTCTTCTTTGCAGTGAACGTTGATAAAGAGCATTCAGCCCAAAACCTGTATGTCATTTTTAAGGTAGTGGTTTTGAGTGTAAGATGCCTGCACATTTGGAATACTAGACACATTAGATTACCCATTCTGTGGTATCCTTATCTATTGGACAGCAACTAGTACCTTATCTTCTCAGCCACGATCATTTACATGTTGGGTAGCAGAATCTAGTTCTGATTATTAAATTATACATTTAGAGCCACGTTCTTATTGAATTTCCAGGTTAATTTTTTTGTTGTGACTGCCTATTTTAGTTATGACTGCAGCAAGTAACAGGGTGTCCCTGTCCTGAAAATGTCATGTGTAAGTAGGGAAATTAAGAAGGAACTTTGCACAAAATAATAACCTTAACCTAGTATGATATATTTTGGTAAGACTATGAAGTTATCAAAGCAAAATCTGAAACTTAGATAGCAATACATAGTTTATACTTGCCCAAAACAGTTTTTTTTTCCTGTGAAAGTCCTGCCATCAGTCTTTTTACATAATGGGACATTGAAAAAAAAAAAAAGGAACATATTGCAAGTCAGTGGTCAATGTTTGCAGGTTCACTGACAAGTTACTTGTCAGACATCTGAAAATATGCACTGAGGGTTGTTGAAAAAGCATAAACTGGAATCTAGTGTAGAATTGTGGAGATATAACACTGAAAAATACTTCAGAATAATAGTGTATGAATTCCGTATGACTCAACATCTGTACAGGTAGAGAAAGCCCAGCATGACATTGGCTGATTTAAGAAAACTTGAAGGCAGAATTAATCATAGATTGCTATTTCTGGAAATGAAAGAGATTTTGAAAGGGAGGAAAATGTGAGAACCATACAGATTGAGTGACTGTTCCATAAAATAAGATTTCTCTTGGTAATTTAACAGTAAAAATAAAATGTGGCCTGCTCTAACATCTAACAAGAATGTGTTGGACACAAAAATTGTCTGGAGTTACATATGTTATTTGCCAAGTCTACCCTTCTTGGAAATCCCTCCTGCATTCCTATTTCTCTAAAGGGAATTCATGGCACAGAATACCAGAAGTGTTCACATCAATGAGAACAGGATTTTCAACATTTGAGGCAATGATTCTACTGATATAAAAAATGAAATAAATAAATAAATGTACTGTCAGATAATGAAAAGCAATTAATAGAAAAGAATAAGAGAAGGGAAAAAAATGACTGAATGCACGAGGATTTGGGCAGAAATTACCCAGGAGCATGACATGCAGGGTACAGAGGTGAAGGAAGCTTTCTACCAAAAAGTCGTGATAGAGTTTTGAAATACTGGACTCAGTCAAAGGCAGCTGTAAGATCCGCAAGAAAGAAGCTTGCTTACACTTGGAAAAAATTTTTAATAGGTGAAGCAGACTTGACATAGGCATTGTGAGAAAGAGCCCTGATTCTGACCTTGCCTGCCCAAATTGTACAGCCAGAAATTCATGATGTCTTTGCAAATGATATGGACCTAAGCAAAGAAGTCTCTTTTCAGCACTGCCCTCCCAAGCAAAGCTGCTATTCCAGCTGAGTGGCAACCCAGTGCAGTACAAAAGTACATAGTGCTGGGGGAGAGCGCTGTTTCATGAAGTATGTGGGAAAACAGGTTTGAAATTCATAGAAAGCCAGGTGCCAAAACTGCTACTTTTCCCCTTTGTGCTTACACTTTAAACAGGTTTAACGCTGGTCAGAAGTATCTACAGAGATACCTGGCTGCAGTTAAAGAAGAAACAAATACATACACACTGTACACACAAAACCCCTGAACCTGCTGATAACTAGCTCTCCTCCATCCTCAGCTCTTCAGCAAGTTGCTGTGTTTTTCCTGAACTGATGCCTGTGTGTATGCAGAACAGGCTGCTGCTGGAGCCATCACTCTGGGAGAGAGAAACAGAGTGGCATTAAGTTCTGGCTGCTGTGACTCATCTTTGTTTGTCCTCATACAGCTCAGATTTCCTGCTGGCATCCTGGAGTGCAAGAACATATGCATGGTGCATCCATGGAGCAATGCCTGTTTCCTCAGACAAAGAACTGAACATTGTGTGATGGCAGGCTCACCCCTCTGGTGATGGGAGAGAGCAAATCTGTTCTGATGACGAAATCTGCATATGATTTCATGGGGGAGCATGAGGAAAGGAAAGATTTCAACAATCCCACAGTAAGGCACTGTTGTGCTCTTTCTAGAAGACAGTCTAAGAACGAAAAATGAACGTGTGTGAGTAATTTCTAGCAATGTATGTTAGGGCAGAACTACATCTGCTGCCTTTTTTGTAGTGTTTCACAATAGTAATATATTTTTATCTTCAAGTTCTTGCTAAAGTGATGGAAAAAATTGCTAAAGAGAATACTTCATAAAAGCCTTCTGAAGACTTTCAATGGAAGAAGAATATGTTTTATCCTATTGATCTGAAGGTGCTGACATTTAAGGTTTGCTTTCTTCATTAAATTGTTCTCTTAGTAAAGCTGTGCAACTTCCCACAGTGTGCAGGGTTCCATGTCTCCTTTCCTGTGCTCAGCAATGCTTGCCCTGACTCCTATGGATTGTCATACAATATAAATTGCAATTTTGTGTTGCGGACTTGTGAAATCTGCCAGTTCTACATCACTTGCACATGGATGAGAAACAATGTAATTTTGAGTCAGCTAAAACCAAGAACAAAACCCCAAGTATATCCTAGTCTCTGTCATTTAAACTTGGGCAGTCACACTGGCAGAAACGTAGGCCACTGAATGGCGATGTGTAAAGCCCAGAGCAGGGCAAAGGGCCTGTTTTCTTCTGGGTAGAAGAGCAGAGCTGCTGGTTTCTGCTAGCTCAAACTACTGTAAATGTGTAAGAAGGGAATGGAAAAATTATTTATTTTAATGAAACTGAATTTATACAGGTCCAAGAATTGTTGCCTTTCACAGGCAACAGTGGCTCTTTCTATCTGCAGCAGTTCTCCAGCCCAGATGCTGATGAACTCAGATCTTACTCAGATCTGGAAGTTCCCGTTGTGAGGACTGGTTAGATAAAACTGCTTCTTGTTGCCACATGAGGCAGATGTGTTTTTTCCTACTAAGTTTGGCATCCATAGATCCAGTACCACTCCTTCGTTTACAAGTAAAGTGTGGTCCTGTTTTTGTGCAAGACACTAATAGCCTTAGTAGCAGGAAGTGAATGGCTAAAAATTATAAAATTTCATATGGAATTATACTATTTTCAAATATTAAACAACAACAACAACAAACAAACTAAACCATGGTTTGGCATATTCTTAAACACTGAGTATTTCTGACCTCAGAATTTCTGGGGGTAATTAAAAATTTAAAGACTTACAAACACTATGCACACTATTTTGCAAACCATCAAGTAGCCACTTTTTTTTTCTGAACAAATTTATGAATATAAGTTCAAAACTGCACTTCTATTCTGGAAAGTTTTAGGAATTTATTTATATTTGAATCTTTTACCACTCTCTCAAATGCAGTTTAAATTGGCTAGTGTGTTCAGAATATTCTTTTGGAAAAAATGAGGAGTGAGAACAGAGAGCAGACAGGCAGCTCAATAAGAAGACAGCATGATCACATAAGCACTGTTTTTTTAGGAAACAGAACAATACTGGAGCACCAGGAAGCTAGTTGTCTGTGATCTCTCATCTATGACTGGGGTGAAAATAATGTTGGCTTATTGTTTTTTAAAAGTCTATTCTTAACAAAGCTTTGATTAACAACTGTCCTGATTGGAATATCAAAGTATATTACCATCATCTGAGACAAGGTAGTATGTTCTCAAAACTACATTTCTGAATTGCTATTAACAATATTACAGTTTCTATTTCACCAATAAGCCTGTAGTACCACGACAAAAACACAGTGGACTCTTGGCCAAATATTAATTTCTTGACTGTGGAGCAGTGGCTTTTTGGCTTCTAATAATCTCTTCAAGTTCTCTCACCTTAAATTTGCTTTTCCCTCCCAGTCAATATTACTCACAGCTTTTATTCCCTCAGCTTTGGGAAATAAGTTGTGCAAAAGAACCATGTATGTAACTGATTAGGATTGTCCTCTGTTTAATTATTTAATTAAATTACCTATCTGTAGATACAGGAAATAACCTGTCATTGTCTACCTTAATGGCAGATGAAATAAACTACTCTTGGGTAACAGACCTTTCATACAGAAAAATGTAGTCTGTAAGTTCTAGAAACTGTGATGGCTGTGCCTCAAAGTCTGTTTTTCCCAAACAAAGCATAACTTGTTTCCCATACATGACAAAAAGACATGGCTGACTAAATTTTCTGATTTGTTCTTCATCTGGCTACACACTTCCCATGATCACTTTTTCCTAAGCTAATTTACCCATAGGGCTGAGTTCCCAATATCCACAAAAGGTCCTCATCTAGGACTAATTTTTATTCCTCATTTACAAACCTCTGCCAATTCAAAAAGATTTTTTTGCTCAACAGAATTCCTGCAAAAGCTCTCCAGATTCCAAATTCTCACTTTCATATACTCAGGGATCCACTACTTGCTCACTTGTGAAGTGAGCACATCTCCAGGGAGGTCAATTGAATCCTGTTAACAACACAATGACAAAAATTTACATAATTCCGTGTGGTATCTTCTTATAGATTGATGCAATGACTATAGGAGCTTCCCCAACTTATTGTTACAGATTTATTTTTATTCCAGTGGAGCACTGCATCATCTTGCTGTCCATATGTCTTCTGCTGAATTCTGCCCAAAGAGGCTGAGGCAATAAGAATTTCAATGGTTACCAAGCTGCATTCATTACTAACACTAAAACTGATCAAACTTCACTGCCAAATAAAAAAATAAAAAAAGTCCTCCCACTACCTCTATTGAGAAATTATTCCAGAAAATTACTCCTCAGACAGCTACAGTCTAATTTTCAGCTGTGTTCTTGGTGAGTTTACAGCATTGTTATTCTCTATTCTTCCCAATATGTAGTGATGAATTTCTCCCTCTCTCAAGGAGGCTGAAGCACCTCTCTTGAATGTTGTTTGCTTCATTCCATCAGGATTATTATCACGTACAGACTCTGTAGCTTTCTGTTCCTTCAGGGGCTTGTTGTTTGGTTTCTGACTCACAGAGCTGCTGGTAGTGCTGCTGCACTTAAACTGAATGTTTCCTGATTTTCATTCTCTTTTTGTCCACAACATTCACTCAGTTTCTTAGCATGTTCCAGTCTAATGTTTTTCTCTCTGAAATTTCCTTTTTACGTGCATGTGAAATGGTGTTTAATATCTGCTCCTAGATCATAAATTTTCCCTATGATATGTTGGCCAGATTGTATTTCATGCACTGGTAGGAAAAATAAATGAAATGGTGCATCTCTGTAGGAAGTAATATTTTCTCATGGGCTCTTAAGTGCAGGTATTTCCCAGAATTTGCTTAGTTATACAACTGCAAGAAAACCTGGTTAATGCTGTTTTCTCAACTGCAGTGAAAGATTTAGCACAAAGAATTAAATTTGTATGACCAGATTTTAACTACTTAACCTTTGGTCATTTATTCTTACTTAACTGCCAATATCTTTTCTGCAGTTTACTACACAAAATGTCCACACAACCATCTTTCAAAAAACATCTACATTTTCAATGTTTCTTTGTTAATTCTCTTCTTAAAAGACTCTACACACTGCCATAAATTTTGACTCCTTAGTTTCCATAGCTGATATTTCACACTCGTATTCTCTGGGGACAAAACCACCATTCACACAGAAAATATGGAATTCCCATGTGGACTGGGAACTGGTTTTGCACTAAAGAGCATGGGGGAGGATGCAAACAGCCAACAAAGAGTGAGTTGGAAGAGAGAGGCAGAGATCCTAAGCAAGAGAGAAGGCTGCTTCTTGTCAACAAGACATTAATTAGAATACTACCTATTCTTTCTAGGTCTGGAATTGCTACTCCCTCTATCTTAGCAGCTACAGTTTGAAATTAAAAGGCCTTATGTACATTTAAATAAATAGACTGTTATACTCATTATTTCTCTGAGGTGCCACTGATTTCCTTGGATTTCTTTCTGTGAGTACAGATTACGCAGTGTGAACAGTGTTCCAGAATTCTCTGCAAGTTTTCTAAATTTCCTTAAACATGTGTCACTAATTTTTTTCCACAGCAAAAATCTGACACATCACAGCCTCACAATCTGTTTTTCTTCAACAAAGGGACAGTGACATACACAGAATAGTTTGTGCGAGCGACTCATTAAAAAAGCCAGATAATTCAAATAAATGCATTTTCTTTGTTTTACCACAATGTTAGCATTAGTATTTGTGACCAGTTTAAAGCTTTTCTATGTATGACTTTAAACAAGTCATTTATCTGTTTAATGCGGCAGATACTTCGCATATAAGAGAGGGATAATATTTCCTTTGTAACATGCTTCGAGCCACACAGATGAAAAACATTAGATAAGCAGCAGCTATTATCTTTGCTGTTATTAAAACCTTGCTGACAGGACACAGCTAACACTGCAATTCCTACAAGACCTCAAGATACAGTTTTGTGCATTTTACAGACTTGATGTCCTAACTCACTTAGCATAAAAAATAAACAACATAATATAATTGTTCTTTGCTTTACCTGATCTGACTTTTAATAAAAAGGCTGCTCTTGGGGACAACAGCTCATTGTATTCTAATAAAAATTTGGAACAGCTGCATGTACTTCATTCCAAGATCTCTGCCTCGTGTAATTTATCTTCAAAGCTACCTTAGAGCAAACCTCACTTATTTACTTCAGTGGAAGTTTCTCCACTAGGCATGTAAACTCACCCAGCCCATCTTTCCCCAGTATTTGTATATAAAAATACCCAATCCATCTCTGCCAGGAAATTCAAGAAAAAGCAAAATAGTGTAGACTATCCAAGGCTAAGCAAAAAAACGTCATCAAGGTTTTGGGAAAAATTGTACAGTCATTTTCTTCAGAAAACAAGTTATTTGGTAAGTAAATCAGTGAGTGAAACCTGCTTTCCTAGGTTTGTGTCCCTTGTTCTCTAAGTATAACTCTGTCTCTAACTAAACGCTTTACTGTTGCACTAACTTCCCCCCTTAAATCTGAATGGGAAATGTGCTGCCATTCTAGGACTCATGGATCCAGAGAAGTAAATATTTGGTCTTCAAGAGGGTAGTGAACTGATAGATAAAATGATGTCTGAATGCCGAGAAAATTAATATAAACCAGTGACAGATCCTTGCTGAATGATATTCAGCATAGCCCCAAAAGCCAAGCTCTTCAGGAGAGATTTAGCTTCACCATCTATATGTTCTAACAGTGGGCCTCTGTTCAGTCTCCTTCTTGGCTTTGAAATCCTCAACTCAAAGACAAGCTTTTGCCGCCCAGAATCTGTGATCACTATCGATCACATGGCCATTATAGACTTGTACAAGGTTTGAGGAAAGTATAAAGTTGCTTTTTGTTTCTCTATTCCTCTGTCCCCAAACAAAATGTTACTAAAACTTTGTCTACTTATCTACACTGCACTGCTAGAACCATCCTGATCAGAACTAATATTTATTGATAGTGTAACTTCTAGTAGAATGCAGTTGAGAAAAAAATGATACTGAAATACAATATTACTCTTCCTGTAATATAATGATGTATACTGATATATATATATAATATATATAAATAAGTCTTTAATCTGTACTAAGTTGACTTCAAACTTTTAACAGTGATTAGTGTTCGCTTTTAACAGTGGAAATAGTTCAACTTTAATGCTTAAATGCTAACATGTTAGGCTGAAATGCACCTGGTTTTACAGCTAGTCAGCCTGACTGCTGTTTCCCTGAAGGGAAAGAAGTGATATGGGATTCCCAGAGTAAAGCTGAAACATTAAAGACTGACAAGTATCTGAAAAATTTGCTGATGCATGTTGAGACGGCCTCCTCTCAATGGAGTAGCTGTGACCTTGGCCCTTGCATCATATCTATGCTAGTACAAATGTGAGAAATATTCAAGAGAATTGAAAACCTTCAGGCTTCTTCACAGCTAAATTTTGTCAGACATTTTTAGCCATATTTCATACTTCAGAGTGTATCTGTCATAAGCTATGCCCTTGGCTTTTACACAGATCTGTTTGTTTCAGGTCTGTGGCAAAGAACTATAGGAAAAATTTAAACCAAACCATCTGCATTGCTCCAGTCCTTTCTTTCAGGCTGTTTCTGGAGTGTGGTGACAAGTGATGGCTTTTCCACTCTCCAGAGCATTGTTTGCTTTATACTAAATGAATGAGAGGTCACAAACAGTAGGAAAAGGAAGACCTTGAGCTAAAAGTAGTAAGAGGAGATCCTAAATTAAGTGCTTTCAGTCATGGTCACAATCCTGCAAAATTTGGTAATATGAACTTTGGTTTATCTTCCCTCCCACTATATACACATGCAGTTCTGAAGACACATGAGTGAACAGTTTGTTCTCACCAGATACATCCCGAACCAAAGATAGGTAGGAAACTAAAGATTTCTATCTCCTGAATCAGTAATGACTCCCAGCAAAGATGTAATTTGAAGATCTCTCCTAGTTCACAGCTTCCCACATGTGAAACAACAAAATTTTCCAACTATTGGTCTTATATTGACTCCTATAAAATTCACATCCGTTGTGCATATAGCCCTAGTGATAACTAGCACCCATGGAACATGGAATACAATAAAATCCTAAAGGCAGCAGTTTTCAACTTCAAACTAGAAACTAAGCATCGTTTTAGAATATTATTTCTTTGCTGTTTAGAATCAAATAATGCTTTTGAGGCTCAGTGTAAGTATTTTGGATTCAGTAAGAAAAATAAGTTGGATGGTTAATATTTTTTTTAATGATATTGTCATCTTGTGACAATATCTTGGACTGAAGGCCTTCAATGGAAACAGGTGCCTAAGAGGATCTTCTAGTCATATTCTTACTCTTGGGGCTGTCTGCAGGATTTGGCATTGCTGATTTCTGAATAGTTGCCTGTGCTGAGACGTAGAGTTAGCTCCTCTGCTGTTATTGGCATCATGTCTTATTATCCCATTCCTCAAGGATGGAATTTTGTCTGAGAGGCAGCTAAGGTTTCTTCCTCTATTTGGACTGGAAAGCTGTTTTAAAATGTTATTGTTCTGACTGTTTTAATTTCCAGGTCAATTTATCCATAATCAACTTATACTAGCCTTTGGTAATACCAGCATTGCTCTTTAGCTTAAAACAGTCCTTTTGAATCTCTGCTAGCCCTCACATAGCAAAAGCAATTCCTCTCATATTCTCTTTTCTTAGACTAAACAAGACAAACTCTTGAGTGTCATCTTGTCAGACAGATCCTCTACTCATTCATGCTGTCTGGCACTATTTCTCTATGTCTGCTACCAGCCAAGTTCATCTTTCTTGAACACATGATCATAATAATCTCCTCAGTGTCTTGCACAACAGCATTAACAATTCCTAGTGTCTTTTAATGTTGGATTTCTTAATAAATCATTGGAAAATATTGTTTTGAAGTAGCTGCATTGCACTGACTCTAAACTGTCATGTTTCAAAACTCAAAAACTCAAAGGTCTTCAAGTTACATTTTTGTTCCTTTTGTTTCTTTGTTTGTAGATGAACACCAGCCATCTACCACAATACATCATGTGGCTAATTTTACTTGGATGTTTCTTTAAAATGGCCTCTTCTGGTGTTAAGGAAAGAGATCTCAAAATATAAAAGTAGTGTTCCTGGGTGTCTAAGGTTGACTTACTCATCTTAGTATCAGTTGCAATCTAATAGTTAGGCATCAAAGCTAATTCTCTGGGCTCTTTTTATCATCAACAGACAGAGACAAGCACTTCCAGAATGGGCTTAGCTCATCCTAAAATAGATATCTAGTACATGAGGGAGGCACTGCTCTTTGGAAATTGCCTGTCTCTCTCTATAGATGATGAATGGAACCTAGATAACTGTCTCAATTGTGTTGCTTAACTTGGGTGTATCAAAAGCAAGGAAAGATGAATCTTACTTCAAGTAAATTAGGACTGTTTCAAAAGAGATTTAGGTTTTCTTGTGCCTACATTTTACTGAAAGAGAATAAAATTTAAATTTCTAATTCAGTGGGAAATATTGGCCATGTTTATATACTAACTGTAATAAGATAATGTGCAAACAGAATAGATACAGTGCTTTAGAAAAATCTGAAGGTGTCAAAGGTTCTTGTTCTTGCTGAGTTGCACTGACAACTCTGGAGATCCACAGATACACCAAAAAGCTATGAATTCTAACCTAGAAACTAAATCTATATCTATGATTATTTATTTGAAAAGGACTGCTCACTCATATGAAGTTTCTGGTGAATGCAGGTGCTCATGGGACCTGAATAATCATTCAAGACAATATTATAAATATATTGTGCAGTACTGTGACAGTACCCTATGGAACACGATACACTGAATTAGACCCAAATGATTTATCTAAGGTTTTCCAGTATTTCATTTTATTGCGTTCTTCTTTCTTTCTTTCTTTTTTTTTTTTTTTTGTGAATGAGTTTGATATATACATGCATACTATCACTTCTAAACGAAGTGAGGGGGAAGGGGAAGTCAAAGGTTTTATCTAAAACATTAGAGTTTGATCTCATAGTACATAGACATCTTTCAGAAAGTGGTAAAAAGTGCTCTGCTATGTGTACTTTTAGTAGGTAACGAAACATACTTAACATTTTGTTCCCCAAGTTTGGAGAGGTACTTCAAAATGACAACCCCTTCTGTTGTGCTGAGACATATTTTCCTTTCACCCACACAAACACACACAAAAAAGCAAAACAATGAAGTCCAATGAACAGTTCAGTTGTTAAATCTGCAATTACCTGTTATCACAGAATCACAGAATTGTAGGGGTTGGAAGGGACCTCCAGAGATCATTGAGTCCAACCCCCCTGCCAAAGCAGGTTATCTTTCACTGAAAGTCACCCTTCCACGAATAAGTGTTAAAATAAAATTGAGAGAGCTACTTCCACCTTGTCACAGGAAATCTTGCTGAGACTAATCTGTTTTTTAGAAGGTTTACTTTTAAATAGGATTTCCTTTCACTGAATGTACACACACTGAGTCAGGAAGCTCTAGTCTGAGTCAATGCTAAATGCATTTGGTTTTCAACTTGAGTCAGCTTGCAAATGATGGAACCAGTGATTCATAATTTCCATCCTGACCTTATTTGCTTTATAGTCACAATGTGGCAGGTGAACTGTCATGTTCAAAATCATCAAATTATTTAAGGGGAAACTGATGCCTTCCATTAAGCCTGCCATGTGAAAGATACATTTTCTTGCACTAAAACAAATTATACTAAGGTGGTATGATGCTCAGATATTTCAAAAGGTTCACATTTTTTGTAAGACTGGCATAATTTGTGTATACTACTAATGCTGAACGAGTTAATTGTCATCTACACTTGTTACAGGCCTATTATTTCTCAGTCATTCACTTCTAATATCTAATTAAATTATCTGTTTTTTCAAGGTAAGTCTGTCTGATAATGAATCAGCTATGTGGTATAAAATTCCCATGATACTGGAAGTCTGGTTTTAAATATGTATATGAAATGCTGCACTGCAGTCCATTTCGCTGGCATTTACAATTTCTGAATGGCATTTACTTATCTGTTTACCTTACCCTCTAGTATCCGACAAATAAAATAAAGCAAAATTAAGAATCAGATATTTAATTAAGTTAGGGATGAAATCCTCTGAAGTACTGACTTTCTGCCATCATGATCTGTCTGTGACAGCTTAGAATCGCAGAATCACAGAATAGGCTGGGTTGAAAAGGACCCCAATGATCACCTAGTTTCAACCCCTCTGTCATGTGCAGGGTCGCCAACCACCAGACCAGGCTGCCCAGAGCCACATCCAGCCTGGCCTTGAATGCCTCCAGGGATGGGGCATCCACAGCCTCCTTGGGCAACCTGTTCCAGTGTGTCACTGGTCTCTGTGTGAAAAACTTCCTCCAAATATCTAATCTAAATCTTTTCCATCTCAGTTTAAAATCATTCCCCCTTATCCCATCACACATAGAGTGATGAGTCTGTTGTATGTTTAATGTAATTTCAGTCACTTACCTAATCTTACCAGAACAATCTATGGGTTTCTTTTGAGTCTCAACATTTCTTAACTTAAGGTCCGTTGTCTGAAATGGAAAATTTGTGGGAAGATTGAGACTGCACGACTCTTCACTTTCCTCCTAAAATGCACCATTTTCCAGACAGAAGAAAAGCAAATAGGGAAGGGGATGCATGGCTCTGTCACATACTGACAAGGACAGTCTCTTGCCATTTTTTGAGTGACAGTTGTGGCATTATGACATTAAATTTGTATGTTTAATTCTGCTCGAGCTGGAAAAGAACTTATAATTCTCATTTCCTTTTATGAAGCTACTTCAAAAGAAGGCTTGGCAATCTACATCTATGCAGCAGCATCTAAATTTTTCACAGTGGCTAACCCAAGGCTGCTTCTTGTTCAATGCACACTGAGCCAGTCTACAAAAGCATTTAAGGCTTATAATTACAAGCAGGAAACAGAGGCAGGAAAACACAATTAACCTAATAAATCATTCTTCAGAGTTGCTGAGTTTTCACAATATGCCTACATACATATGTATGAGGGCTGCTCAATAAGTAATACCTCCTATTTTTTTATTTTGGTCTACAACATCAGAATCAAATATTAGTGGTATGGCAGCAGGGTTTGAACCTTCTTGGCAACATTCCATCACATTCTGTTGCTTTGTGACAGATGGTAGTAAAGGGGCACCCTGACAAAATGGTGTCTGACTTGGAAGTGTGTTGGAAGCATGAATTCCTGAGTCGTACAGATTATTACAAGTGTGGCATGCAGGCTCTTGTTCATGGCTAGCAAAAGGAATAGGATACTGAAAAATAGCACCTGTAGCTGAGAATTTGCTCTATCCAAACGTGCTATTGTCTTCTTTGCATCTGCTGTTGTTTCCACTGAAGTCATTACTTTCAGAGCAGTCTATGCATATATAGGTTATTCTTCATTTCTCTTTTAAGACTGGTTCACTTAACATGTTTAGGATAAGTGCTTATGTTTTAAGCACTGGCATAAAAAACTAGACAGTCTCAATGTAACCACCACCAGTATGACCCATTTTAGTTAAATTCACACATCTATCAAGCATTGCTTAAGCCAAAAGTAGTCACCTTGTCTCCCTCTTCAGTCAATGGACTTGAATTTTTTTTTCTTCCCAATAATTTACAGACTTGAGCTTTAGAATGAGGCACTTTGCCACATGGTACGTTTGTACACTTGTTCCTTAAACAACTATTTAAAATTTAAATACCAAACCATTATAAGTAGGATAAATCCACCTTAGATTTTGAATCCCACTAAGGCTGATTTCACCGAGCCTTTGTGAGGCAAATTTAACCTAATCAGAATGAGAGGCTTGCTGGACTGTCCCATTCCTTCTGTGAAATACTAAGAAAGATGTGGAAATTAAGCCACAATAAAATGGAAATGACTGAAAGAAGTCATGTAGACATCACTTCTTAAAAGGAGAATTAATGGCATCAACATCACTTAGAAAATCTCTGGTAGGGCTTCTTTGTTCTTGTTGTGTCTCAGAATCTGGCCATGCTTGACAGTCTCCAGCATGAGCACAGCACTTTCCATCAGGCACACTCTCCCACTCAGTGTGTGAGAAGAAAATGTGACTCACCAGAGCTTGGTAACACTTATTTAGCAGAAGGGGTTTTCACTTGTGGCTGTCACATAATGTAGGCATAATAAAGCAAGAAAAGATCAGTAATTCAGATGTCTAAATAGTGAATTAAAAAAATTCCTTTTACTTTCCCAAGTCTAGCATGACAGTGTTCTTTTACCCCTCACTGAATGAATGAGTACAGAAAAGGGCTTTGCAATAAATCTCTGTATCCTAGATAAGTGAAAACCAAAGGATAGCCCACTGCCAGAGCTTTGTGATTTCAGCAAAGCTGTACTAGTTCAGGTGCATCAGAAGAATTAAGCACACAGTGCTGTCATCTGTAATGTTGAAAGGACTTGGCAGTTTGTAAGAATAAACTGTAAACTTATGTAGCTATATTGTATGAGAAACACTTTAAAGTTTGCAGTGTCTTCAGGTGGCCCAGAGAAGCTGTGGATGTTCTATCCCTGAAAGTCAGGCTGGTTGGTGCTCTGAGCAACCATATGTAGTGGAAGGTGTCTCTGCCCATGGCAGTGGGGTTGGAACTAAATGATCTCTGAGGTCCCTTCCAATCTAAGCCATACTATGATTCGGTGTACACTTTGAAAGCTGCACTATCAAATGCAGACAGAAGGGCAGCCTCTATGGACAGAATTAGTGTAAAGATGAGAGATTACATTCCTTGTATTTTATTGAGAAAACAAAGTCTAATAATACTGTAGTGATAAGACAGCATGTTAAGACTAATTATAGAACTCTTAAGGAGTAAACATAAAAATACATTTTCGAAAACTGGCAAAGGCAAATGCTCAAACTCTAGCAGAGTTCAAAATAGCTATGAGAATAAAAACTTCATTTTGAGGAAGTATGATGCCTTTTGATATCACAAGAAAATATCCTGTCTCACAAATCTGTCTTTTAAAGTCTTTTTATTTTCTGTGAAATTAATATATTGAATTTCATTTTCAGTTTCCAATTCAGTTCCATTAAATTACTCACCTGTCATACATTATGATCAAAATCCCAATTACAGCTTCCCATGAGTGATATTCATCTTGGCATAGATCCCTCACCTATATGATCATATAAAATTCTTGAAACATACCTGGGTGATATCCTACCTTCTTCCAGATAAACAACAGCAGGATGAGCATATCTGGGCCTTGAGTTACTATGCAAGCATTTTCTTGCTGAAAGTATTATAGTACTGGGAATATATTTATTCAGCTGTTAGAAGAAAACAAGCAGCTGGAAATTAGTTCCCTTGCTGACTGCAAGAGAATTACTGGGAACTTGCCTGTTTACTATCAAAATATATGCATTTGTCAGGGCATCTGGTCACACTTTATTTTGTCAAAAATGGATATTTTGCAGTTAAAGTAGCCTGAATAACCTGAGGACTATTTAAGGTACATAAAAATTGTGGATTAATGTCTGAATGTTTTGAGATCTTGTACCAGTTTTTGTTTGAATACTTTATCACGGTATATCATTCATTGCTAGAAGTACAAGAAGTACCAGCTACCCAAACCAAATTGTATCCAAGAATTTGATTTATCTCTAGAGTATTAACATACTTTAAGAAAAAGCTGAGCTCAAGCTTTATATCCAAGTGATGAATGCACACTGTTCACAAAGCTATGCTAACAGTACTAACGAAGTAAACAGATATAAATATTCAATATAACCAAAAATAACTTGTTACATTTTTGGTGCAGACTTTTTTTCAAAATATTCAAAACTTAAACACTCTGAAAATGGAATTGACCTAATTTTTCCATACCTAAATAAACATAGGAATGCAACTGCTTTATTTGAATCCCTATTAACAAAATTCTAAAAATGCTTTGAAAGCACGTCATGGACATATCACGTGTATGCACCTAATGCTTGGTGCAACTGCCTGCTGAAAAACTAGGGGATGCAGGGGAGATTGCAGTTTCTGATGCTGGCACTAAAAGCAGGGAGAACAAAAGACAGAAATTCTGTCCTGCCTTTGATAAATGATAAACATGTGGAGGAAGAGGCAGCATTTGGGAAGTGGAGAAATGATGAAAACAGGAGATGATTTTGTATCTCAGCATATCTGGTAATGAGTCTCTAAGTGAGACTGTAGCTTATTAGGAGATAGGTTTTAAATCCTGTAAAAGCAAGACCAACTAGGTTTGTTTGTTTGCTTGCTTTTTTGAGGCAGGGAGGATAGTGTTCATTTTTTCCCAACTCAGACTGGGGCAGACCTTAAAGCCCCCCATGCTGGACAGGCACATAGCTGATGACCAGTTAGGAAACGAGGTGGCAGGAAGTGAGGTAGAGTTAGAAACTTCCTGATTTCCGTTGGCCTTTTGCTTATGAACAGAAAAGTCTCAATTTCTGGAAAATGCCTGACCAGCTTTAGTTGATGACCTTCCTTCCTCAGTTCTGTGGAAAATCCTCCTAAAGTAGTCATGGAAACAACACCAGAGTGAAGAAATAGAAACCTTTCCCTTGCACAAGGAGGCAGAAATGTGATGGCAGTTGCTTTCCAAATAAAGCAGCCTCAGAATGTCCTACACAATCTGTAGATCTACCAACCCGTGGGATAAAGACAGCAAAGAAAATAAATGAGTGGGGAATGAAAACACATACATCCAAGCAGTGAAGCAGATTACTCACTATGATAAATTTCAGGTGCAAATACAGGTGAAGATTTATCACAGAGTCCCAGTGAGGGAAGGCAACACCTCCAGAGAGAAAGGAATGGATGTATGCATGAGAATGATTTTCTGAGTGAGCAGGTATGGGAGGCTAAGAATAGGACATGTTTTCAGCTCAGACATCCATCTACCTGCAACTTCTAGATGCTTTACAGCAGACTTTTCTATACCATGAAGCTCAACCTAAAACCATAGCTGGTCCAAACTTTCTCTTGTTTTTCAGTACTTACTGCTCAGAAGAGGGGAGCATGATTACAGTCCCTCTCTTCAGACCTTGTTGTGCAGGACAGAAGGGTATTGGTGGGCACAGAGGACATCCTATAAGAACACTTACTGTTAGTTCAGAAGTGGGTTGTAGGCAACTCAGAAGTAATTCATGATTTCTAAAGAAACAGAATTTTAAATACAGTTTTACTAAGAAAGTCATATGCTCATGGTGAAACACTGTCTTATGCATCAGTATGTGTTGTAACAGATGATTCTGCATTTCACACACAGGAAGGCTGTAATTGCCAGAAGTCCTTAATTTATTATAGAAGGAGCAAGAACCTCCTTGCATACCTCCTCCACTGCCTGAAATAAGGGTGGCTTTGACCTCTTTGGCTCTGAACACTACAAGAACGATTGGACTGAGACAAAAATACCAAGAGAAATCTGTGATTTTGTATTCTAACCTGAGTCACCTCAAAGGAAATCCATTTGCAGGAGTTGGGTAACAGATGTTTTAAAATCAAATGCTTTTAAAATATCTGAGGAATCTTTTTAAAAATTCTGAATTTACAGCATTTATCGGGCTGTAAATAGTAGCACCAGGGGGAATGAACACACCCAAGAAAAAATTTTCAACCTGAGAAGTTATAGACAACATAACAGCTATTTTTCAAAGATCATATGACATCATCAATGAATATAGAATAAAGGACATTTCATCACAGCAATATTTCTCTGGTAGAATGCACTCTGAAAGGGTTGTTTAATGGGACAGAAAACCTGGATTTAGAGATCACAATGCAACACTTCATCTGTATTATGCAGTACAGCAACTGTTCCAGTGCTACAGATAGCCAGGAAACAACTGAGAAGATACTTTCTTAGGTTACAGGATGACATTTCTGGATTACTCAGACTAACACACATTAATATTTTACTGTGGCACCATTTACGCACAGAAAGCTTTACAACTATTAAAGCTAGATTCTGTGACTGACGCACAGAACCTGCACTGTGTGCTCTTGTTTGCTTTATGGCTTGGGAAATGCATTAGGAGAAGGTATGAACAGTTTCTACCACATCTACAACCCTTGACAGAGAGCTGAAAGCCTTCTCATCCATTTTCTCTTCCGCTGGATCAACCAACAAGAGTTGAAAGCAAGCTGCTTCTATGTGTTCAAAGACGACTGGAAGAGGAAAGGAAAAGCAGGCAATTGATTGAACTGCCTACAAACTGTATGTGTGCAGGGAGGTGAGCCCTGCTATAGAGCTTATGCATACACATTTGCTTCACTAATTGCTATAGCAGGTGAACCCTGCTATAGAGCTTATGCATACATTTGCTTCACTAATTGCTATAGCAGTTCAGGGACTTTATCCTAAGACTCCTTCCTCTGTCTGTATGTTGCAGTGTCTGAGCACACTTCAGCTGCTTCAGTGCAGACTGCTGGCATAAACTAAAAGGCCACAGAACCTTAGCTTAAGCTAAGTTCTGGGCTTTGTACTAAAATGACTGAGGAGTGTTCATACTTCTTTTCTCCTGCCAATTGATGACATGCTATTCTAAGGCTGATGAGAAGTAAAATATCAAATTGCTCCAGCTGCTTACTTCAGTGAGCATGCATCTAAGCCATAATTGAACAAGACCTGAAATACCCATATGAGACTGGAAAAATAATTTTGTGGTCAAGCGAAAAGATGACCTTGTGGTTAAGTCAGGAAACTAGTGTGAGTTGCTTAGAGCCTAGGATGAGAAATTCTTTCTTGTGCAAAGAGTCAGTTATGTACTACTTGATAGCTCAAACAGTCTTAAAATATTTGTGTATACTGTACAAAACCTTTGCATACTGCAAACCACTTATGGTTAAGCAGAATGTATTGGATTATTAAGGCAGATGAATTCAGAGCAGCTTAAGTTTATCTCAATCCAATAGTTTTTTCAACCTAAAAGCTTCTGTTTATGACCTTCACAGTTATTATTCATAATGAACCTAAAACTTTGCAGATGACATTTATCAAATCTTCAAAGGAAGTCCTGTTTATATTGTAGATTAGAACCAATAATACAGGCTTCCATATTGTGACTTCATTGATTTTGAGATGTCTATTCTATATTTCTCTTTCTAGGGAATTAACTTCCAATGCATTTTTTAATCTTTCTTTTACACTTCAAGACGGTCTTTTCCATAACACCTCACAGTACAGTAGATTACACTGGGTACATTTAAAACCTGCTTGCATCATTTTCTGTTCCTTTCCTTCACCAGACAGCATCCAAAGGCTCAACTTTCTCCAGTATCTACCACCATCTAGCCCTCTGTTGAAAACTGCAGACCTCTCAGAGATTATTTTCGAAATTAAATTTTCTTTCTCATATTGGTATGGGAGGGATTGGTTATTTGTAAATTGTTACTGTTTTGCCAACTGGCTTTTAAGCAAGTCAGTAGAGTTCCTCGTCCAATAGTTCTGCTCATCGCCAGCATCTGGTGGTATTGATTGACAGCCATTTGAACATAAACAGTGTGCCTAGGTAGCCAAGAAGGTCATTGCCATCCTGGCTTGTATCAGAAATAGTATAGCCAGCTGGACTAGGGAAGTAATTGCCTCTTTTTTACATGGCACTAATAAGACCAAACCTTGATTACCTGTTCAGTTTGGGCATCATGCTACACGAAAGATACTAAGTTGTTCAAGCATGTGCAGAGAGAAGCAATGGTGCTGATGAAGGAACTAGAAAGCAAGGTCAAGTAGGTGTTTTGTCTTGATAATCTTGAAGAATTTTGTCCAACCCAGATTATTCTACAATATGATTGTTAGTTCCTGTGATTTCTAACTGCTTAAAGATTTCTTTTTATAAGAATAAAGATAGAAGATTATGATTTTATAATATGTAATGTGTACCTGGTATAGTTTTGATAAAGCATTTATAATTGGAGAATGACTATGAATGAAAATAAAACTTTCAGTATGTGTTATTTTCATAAACTGTTTTCCTCAAATCCAAAGCAGCCTGAAAAAGGTAGAGAGAGCAGGAGAGAAAGAGTGAGAGAAACCAGACAAAGGCTCTTGTATGAAAGACCTGTATCTAAAACTTAATCTGCTGGATACCCCTATCTCCTGTGGACCCATTAACATACATCATTAATTATCTTCTTTATATGTTTCTCCCATCATTTCAACACAATAAAATCCATTTTCCATTTTAAAATTTCTGATGGGAAAACATTTCAGGTCCTAAATCTTTTCTTCTAAGGTAATTGTTATACCTTTCATTTTACACAAAATCTCCCACTGATTATTATAGGATGTATATCCCCATACATAGGTAAGAGAGATGTTATTGTAGCTAAATTACCTTCACAGAGCTAATAAATGATAGCCTGAAGTTGCAACTTCCTCATAACTTCTAGAAAAAGATAGAAAAGATACAAAATTTAAGTTTTCCACTTTCAAGGTAAAGAACATTGGAAAATTACAACAAAAGCTATTTTTATTCCATAAACTTTGAAGATGAGAATTTCTCAGAATATCTTCCTTTCTCTAATGGAGAACAAGCCTCCATTACAAAGCCCCGGAACCCAGGAATTATAAAACCATGTATCTGCAAGCAGAATCCAAAGCATTTCTGATTCAAAGCTTTCAGAGATTGCATTTATTTGCAGTAAAAGATCTGCAGCATGACTATGACCACAGTCCAATACTGTGATGACGCAGGAAGAAACGTCTATTCTAAGCTTCACTGGCTGCTCATTAGGCCGTGTTAAGAGAAGAGTATTCACAAGAGCCCACTCACAAGTCTCAAGTGGCTCTGCTGTTACTGTGGGACTTGTCTGGTGGAAATGCTTCAAAAGATGGTAAGTTCTCATCAAAATTCAAGCCAGTTCACAGCTCATGAATGTCTCCTCCAAGAAAGGCAGGCAGGAAAAGAGCAAAGGGAAGAAACATAAATAGGTAGAAATAACATCTTAAAACCATACCAGCTATTTTATGCTTTTCTTATGGACTTCCTAATTTCTTTGCCTTTCTTCTTCATGATTCAAAATTGAGCTGTCCAGAAAATTTCCAAGCCAAAAGGACAGAAACATCTAGGAAGGATTAAGGTAAGGAGGTCTTTGTATTCACTGAGAATAAAGCAAAGTTAAACTGGGCCCAGCTTTGAAATGGCTGTAATGTCTGTAATCACAGCAAATTGCACCTGCTGCCAGAAATCATACCAATAGTTCTTCCATTTCAATATTGCTTTTGCTCATCTTCTAAACCAGGGAATAGCCACTTATATTTCTGTAGCTAAATACTGCTACTGTGTATTGCAGATTTCAGATACCAGCTTAGTTATAAAGACTTTGTCCTCCATTAAAAACAATTTGAATAAAGGAAAAGGTGAAAAAATGTAGAAAAAAAAAAAAAAAGTCTAAAACTTTTGAAATGTATTTCAGGGTGCAAAGTAATTCTCATTTGAAAGCCAGTGTCATCTCCCACACACCTCAGAGATAAATGAATAGAGCTATATAGGAGCAATTTATTTGAAAGCTCATTACAGAGTTAAGGAAAGGATACTTAGCCTAGGAAATAGAAAATTGTTCGTGTCTGCATTTTGAGAGACTAGCACATGCAATTTAAAGTTATTTCATAGTAGGTCATTCTTAAGAGTCCTCTACTCAAGTGGGTCAGTCTCTATTACAATGATTATATTTAATAATTACATATAATGATTTAACCAGTTTAACAGCTTTTGCAGAAACCAGCACTGTCTCAATAAAGGATCACAAAATCTCAACTCAGTATATTTGTTATATTATAAATACTCAATTTAAATATAAATACTCAATTTAAATTTGCTAGAAAACATTACTGAAATTATTGATGTCATATACAGCAAGTCACCAACAGGAAATACATTATATATCACTTTGAACATTAAATAAAATACAAACCTGAGTCCTGAGCTACTCCATATTACAGAATTCTTGTCCTATCCTTATGCAAATCTCAAAACCTTCATACTAGGCTGTTAGAGTGATTAAAATTAAGGAAAGATATTGTACAATTTTACTGTGTAGTCAGTTGCACAAAAAATGTAATTGTGTACATATCTGCCCACAGCTATGGTCTTCATGTCCCTCTAACTTTGCCATCCTCACTGGTAGTACATAAAATACTAAAATGAAATAAGGGGAAACTACAGCAAGTATGACATATTTATTTTACTTTCTAAAGTAAGTTGGAAACTTGGGGTTCAATTTCTGAATGTATTTGAATGCCCAGCAATGCAGCAGTTGCTTACATTATTTTCAAGAATATCTCAGAAAAAATAGGTGATAATTCATCTTTAATTCACTGCCTGAATGTAATAATGGAAATCTAACTCTCTTTTTAGGCATTGAACTACCTTTGAAAATCTGACTATTTACTTTGAACTGAATTTAAATGAATCTAAAGTCTATATTACAAAAAGGCACCTAAAGGAATATTTGAAATTTACCTGATCAAACACAGCTGTATCACAGAAACCTATTTATGAGCTAATGATTTAGATTTTTCCTTTATAGATATTGGGGCCAGTTATAATTTTTAGGTTATAATTCATTTCATCTGAAAGCATGCATCTAACAAGATATATATTGATACTAAATCCAGATGAATCACACCCTAAAAACTCACTGT
This sequence comes from Tympanuchus pallidicinctus, assembly GCF_026119805.1. Classification (NCBI taxonomy): domain Eukaryota; kingdom Metazoa; phylum Chordata; class Aves; order Galliformes; family Phasianidae; genus Tympanuchus; species Tympanuchus pallidicinctus. Next base: position 13,241,641 of record NW_026294618.1, on the reverse strand, counting down.
TTCTCTAATAGTGAGTTCTGCTCATTGACTGTCAAAGAGATTGTGTAAGACCTGGACTAAAAAAAGTGGGTGATGCCTATACATAACTCAAGGTTACAACCATTTTTCAATTAGTTCATCTGGATTCTCTTTCTAGAGCCAAGCAAATATGAGTTAGATGCTGCAGTTTTGATACACCAGCCTAGATGATGTGAACCTTTTAAAAGTCTTAATTTAGAACCCACTGAGAACAACACAAACATATTAAATTACATAAACAAGCAAAGGAATTGCACACTCAAAAATAAAAACTTCCCCCAAAATAGAGATTAATTTTACTTGTAACCCCAAAAACTAAATATCCTTGATACTAGGGGAATTCCTTTACCAGATCTTGAATTCTGAACTCAGAATGGTTTGTAGATATTTTGTCAATACTTGCTGATTTTTAAAAAAAATTATTATTTCTTCTCCATAATAAAATTAATAAGCAGAATCAGAGCACAGATAAGCATTAAAGGGAAAGACAAAAATGTAGTGACAGTAAAAATTCAAAATGAAATCTATGTCAATTGGAAGATGGTGCTTACATCCTATATAAAACACTGGATGTTTAAACACAGTATTATTGTGGGTATCAATTAAAACAAAAGTTCTACTAGTCAAATCCATTCCAAGTAATTTAAATCTAGTCCATTGTTGTCTAATAAGTATATTAAAAAAAAATCACTTGCATGTGTATCTGAGGAGGTTTTAAATCTTTTTGATTGTTACAGATAAGCCATTTGTTCTGCTTCCAGTTAAAGGTCAGCCAGTATTTCCATTAACATCTTACTTTCAATGTTTATAAATGGTCTGTGAAAACTGAGAAAGTAGACAATTTTTTCAAGTAAAGAAAATAAGAAGTAAATAAAATCGAAAAACATATTTCATTTCTAAAATATGGAACGTCAACTAGAACTGCACATTTGCTTAATTCAGTGGTCTTCTTTTGTTGTTGTTATACATACTTTGCTTTGTCAAAAAAAAAAAAAAAAAAAAGTTTTTACTTCAGGTTAAAAAAAAGCTTCACAGTTTGTCAAGGAAGGAAAATCTGTTTTTCTGTTCAGAAAGCTGTCCATTTTTGTAGGGCAGGATTTCTTCATACCAAGAAATCTATGTATTATCTTTCTAAAGCGACACTGGAGAATGAAGAGGCATTCTCTTTAGAAATGTATTCCAGCATCTTTATCGGTCATAAAGATTAAATTTGGTACAGCATAAAATTCTTTCTGCACCAAGCAAGGTTCTCCTTGGTCATGTGTATACTCCATAGTATAGGGATCACTCTGCACAAACTTGGTGTTCAGTTCAAGGGCAACAGAGACCTAGAGTTGAGCCCTGGTTTGAGCACTGGCCTACTGACCTCTGAGAAATCCACACAGAATCATAGAATCACAAAATTATAGAATCATAGAATGGCTTGGGTTAGAAGGACTCTAAGGATCGTCAGGTTCCAACCCCCCTGCACATGTGCTCCACTCTCCTCTGCAGATGACTTCTTCTGTAAAATGTCTTCAGATATATCAAATCAAAGCTGATTTTTAGCAACTTTTGAGTACTAACAAATTGGACTAGTTGAAGAGCTGTAGGGATACGTTGCCTGTCATGGTTGACTTTGCCAGAAGGAAACATAAAATGGACTGGGAGTCGCAAGAGTTCCCTTTTTGTTTCCTGGCTACTTCAACTACTGCATTAGAGTAAGGAGTTTGGTTTCAGAAGTTCTCTCTCTTTCACATTTTATTTGATGTATTGGATTCAATTGCAATTATATTAAATTATATTGTATTATCTCTCATTCCACTACTATATTTAGTAAACTAAGTTTTATTTTGCTTTAGCTCCTTGCTGCTTTTTTCCTTCTCCAGGCCCACCTCCCTACCTTTTCCGTTTCCCACCTCCTCTTCCCAGAGTGTGAATCCATGGGTCCCTTTACCCCCTTGTCTCAGAAATGAGGCCAAACCATGACAGCTGTTGTTCAAAGGGAACCTGACAGATTGGAGAAATGAGTAGACAGGAACTGAATGAAATTCAGCAACATCAAAAGCAAAGCCCTGCACCTGGATATGAATAATTTCATGCTCCAGAATAAACTCAGGACAAACTGGCTTCCACTGGTTTCCACTGTCTGGAAAGCAAAGTCCACCATGTACACAGGTTTATTTGGAACTCAAATGTCATTACTCTGAACACTCCCTCCTACACTTCTTTCTCCCCAGCCCTTATTACTGAGCCATATGATATGAAGAAAGAAATAAAAAAATATTTATAAATATTATAAATATTATAAATTTATAAATATAAATATTTATAAATATAATATTTATATATAATATATAAATATTATAAATATTATTAATAAATAAATAAAAGAAATAAAAGAATATTTCTTTTGTCAGTCTGGGTCAGCTGTTCTGGTCCTGTCCCCTCCCAGCTTCTTGTGCACCCCCAGCTTCTCACTGGTGGGTCTGACTGAGAAGCTGAAAAGTCATTGGCTCTAGATGAGCGCTGCTCAGCAACAATTGAAACATTGGTGTTATCAACATTATTGTCATCCCAAATCCAAAATACAGCACCATACCAGCTATTAAGACAAAAGTGTACTCTAACCCAGCAATAATGAGAATAATAGATTTTTTCAATTAATACTGTACTATTTTTTTTTTTTTTAACATGAAGTGATACAAAGAATTTTATGTACAACTGTATTCAGAGGTATAGAGTTTTGATGCTCTGCCATTCAGAGCTTGTGTTATTTGCAGCATGTGAATCACCGTTTACCAATAGGAATGTCACCTGCCAGCTCTGGCTCTTGTTTTTTTCTTAAACTGGTCTTTTGTACTGAAACAAATTTTTGGAAACATTGCTCTGTTGCAAATAACAGTCCTTGGAGAATGTAGAAAGAGACACATATTTGCATGCATTAACTTATTTTGCTACAGTGTCTTTTTGAAACCCAGAAAACAATGAAACTGAAGATATTAAAATGTGCCCTTTCAGACAGTATATATCACATTCTGCTTTCAATTTCCCTGGGGCAGCCCAACTGCATGTAGAAGGAAGGATGAATCTGTATATAATTTAGAAAATAATACTCTTCTTTGATCTATCATAATATGCAAAAAAAAGAAAAAAAAAAACCCACAAAATAAACAAAACAAAATATAAGTCAAGACTCAATACAAGTATGTTAGAATTCGAGCACATTACTAGCTTTCCATCTGCCTATAGAACTATACAGTGCATCCATCATCTGTGTGATTATTCGCCAAACAAATTTCAAAAATCATCAACTCCTCTGCTCTCTCATTATGCAGGTGGTGTGCAGTGCCAGATGCAAAATAATTGATGTAGTTTCAAAGTTCCCTGCACTGTGTCACAATTCATACATTTTAAAATATGTAGGGATTCACAATCTATAAGAGTGTCTGCTAGAGTTGATATTTTTTTCCATTTAATTTTAAGCTGTCTTGGTAATCAGAAACTTTTTAAAAATTCAAAATGTAACTTGCATTCTGTAACGTTATAGATTCTGAATCCTGTACATAACTAATAGGGTTTTAGAGAAATAATTAGAATACATTCAAAATAATTTGCAAATTAGTTGGAAAGTAATAAACAGAATCCTAGCGGTAGCACAGAACGCCCAACATTCAAGAAACAGCGAAATAGAGTTTGTAAACATTCTTTCCAGGGACATATTCCTAATTGATGTATCCGGTAATTGCAGGGTTTTGTTGTTTTTTTTTTATAGTACAGGAAAATTAAAATGATTTACCAATTTTATTCAGTCATTTAAAGAGGATCTGGAGTGGTTAGTTCTATCAACAGATCCAACTGTTGAGGCCACATGAACACAGGAGAGATACCTGCTGGGTCTGATTTACGGGCACCTACTGAGAGGAAATAAAGAACACAGTCAGTTCCCTATTTATTGTCATCTGCTGCAGGAGTAAGAAGCAGCAGAATACTAGATAGGAGCTTATGTCTTTTCGTAAGTCTTTTCCTAAAACTGGGACAGATATGGCATCACCTTCCAGAGCTGCTGTGCTCCATTTCTGATCTCACTGTTTAATTAAATGATTGAAGAAAAGCTGATGAACAAAAATATTATGTATAAACATAGGCAGGAGGATAGTTGAGGCACTACCTTGTGTAAAAACACAGACCAGATATGAGGGCAATGACTTTCAGTGTATATACGACTCTTGTCGCTTGATTCTCCAGACTGCTAACATAAAATGAAATCAATATATCTTGATTGAGAATTTTTTTTTTTTTTTTTTTTTTTTTTTCTGTATAGTTACAGACATTTGTGGTTTTGGCATGACACATCATTTCAGCCCTCTAACAATTTTAGATAAAACTCATTGCAAGTGAGAAGTCATGGAAACTTTCTCAAAAAGTCTTATTTGTGATACTCAGAAAATACAAGGGAGGAGAGGATGTTATAGATATGACACCAGTGGGTAGGAAAGATCAAGGGAAGGAAAAAAGCATTCATGCTGTACTTTAGCAAATCAATTAAAATGATGACAAGTGCTTTCCTTTCTGCTAACATTAGACTACATACAGTTCATCAGAGAACACCTGGCTATGCATCAGCAGTTGGATGCTGCTTTTTACACTGGCTATAGTAACAAAAACCAAGAACTCATTGCTTTTTTCAGAGAAGAATTCTCACTAATTGAAGTGAAATGTGATGAATGGGGAAGACAGCTCTATTGCAGTATTTCCAATACAGACTACAGATTGCTCTTTCTCTCTTACTGACTTCTATGTGTTCAATCTACTGGTTAGAATAAAGAAGTTCAATAAGAGTTTTAATTTAGAGTTCTTACTAAACATCAGGTAAGAACTCTACAGTCACAGTCGTATTGTAATTTCCAGTTTTACTTCAAAAGATTTAAATCCACCACAAGAGTCTGGACAATGTTCTTGAATATGATCTAATTTTTGGTTGGTCCTATGTGTAGCCAGAGGTTGGACTTGATGATTCTTATGTGTCCCTTACAATGTGGGATATTCTGTGATTCTGTGTAGGGTAGAATATGAAGGTTTCTGTAGTTTCAGTGTGGGAAGATTTGAAGATCTGCTGATGTTTAGTTCCACAGCTGAGAGGAAGAAGGACCTGGTATAGGGAGCCTGCTTTGGCAAGGGAGTTGGACTCGATGATCTCTGGAGGTCCCTTCCAACCCCTACAATTCTGTGATTCTGTGATTCTGTGACTAATCCAGGAGGTTTCTTGGATAGGACACAGCAAGAAAAATGTGTCATGAAAACAGCAATATGCTTGTTATCCTAATCTGATACATGAACTGATTACTCAATTACATGCTATTACTTTAGTTTTAGTTGAGCTTGTCTATTGTGATGTTCATGCTACTATATATGTGACAAAATCTTAGCTGACTATTTCTTACTAAAAGCAACTGAGAACTAATCCAAAGGCACGACTGTGTACAGCTTGTGCAATAAATACACAGGAATTACCAATGCAATGAGAAAGATGTAAAGAAGATTAAAGATTAAAAAAAAAAAAAAAAAGTAAAAGAAAGAAGTCAGGACTATGTGTGGAAACTAGTAATACATTTCATGTCCAAACATGAATTCTATCCATCTGCAAAGTGTCATGTGTCATAAAGATCAGAAAGAATAATTTTGGGTTGTACAAGCTGAGTTTTGATTGTAAGCTTGAAATAGATTTTTTTTCTCTATGAATTTAAGGTCTACAAGCAAGGCAAGCAAATGAAGAAAGAAAATAGAAACGGGAGGGAGTATGGAGAAAGTGAATCTCTGGGGAGAATAATGGAGCAAGGGAACAGTAGGATATGAATGGAAAGCCAATGAACAAATTACAAAACATGGATGTGGGGTCACAGAGGAAAGCAGAAAAGATAACAGTCAGAAAAAGCTATAAGTAGAAATGCAATACATCGCACACATACAAAAGTGAATATGTTAATTGTCTGTTATAAATAAATTTGTTTTAGGTGTGAAACCAACTTTCTCCTTTAATGTTATTTATTACTATCCCTGTAACCCTAAAGCCTTTCACAGACTGAGGGCTCAACTGTACACCCATTCTGGAGCAGGTTGAGCTGGATGGAGCATGGGTCCATGCTCTGTCTTCCTCATGCTCCATCTCCTCATGAGGTTCTTCTGTCTCTGTTCCCAGGTAAGTGATTTGGACCACCACCTGTGCAAGTAAACTTTCCTTATAGAGAAAGGGACTCCTCTGTTTGTCTGCTTTCTGTCTTTCTAAAATAGCCTAATCTTTACACAGCAGCTGAACAACTGCAAAGATAATTGCAAAAATGTAGCTGGCTCTGAATGGAAGGTGAGAGATAAATATAAATAATAAATAAAAGTTAGAATGTGATAACTTTCATGTAGGGAGTAAAGAAATGGATAGGCTGCAGTTCCTCCCAGAGGTAAAGTTGGCAAAATTTCTTATTTCCTTCAAAACAAAACAAAACAAAAAAATCATTCCTTCTATTAAATGTCTTGATTGTTTTTAAACATATGTATTATGAGACCAGTATAATTTTGGAAATGATATTTAGTGCACAGCTGATTCTGCCAAAATTTTCAATCAGCTGACTGATCTGGGGGACCTGCATATAAATACAGCACCACATTGATTTTATGTACTTTTTCAGCTGTTTCTGAGCACTTGACAGGCCTGACAACGTGATCGATCAGAGATTCCATTCACCCAGACCTGCAGGTGCCTTTTATGCTCTCCCTGCTGGAAGATGACAATCAGACTTATTAAAGGCAACACAAAGCATTACCACAGACATGTTTCCTGTCAGACAAACGCAGCCAATGCCTATTATGATTTTATCTGAGAGAAATTGATTTAATCAGCAGTCTAAGATTTAATCCATTGTTAATAATGCAATTTAAAGCTTTTCTCTTGTTGCTGATCAACCTAACTAGAATTTAAATGGGTAGAAGTGATGTGAACAAGCTCATAAGGGGCAGAGTTTATCTCTCCTGTCTGTGACAGTCTCTTTGATGTTCGAGGAGAAGGACTAATCCTCACGATTCCAGAAGCCATCCTGTGAACAAAAAACAACTTACCAAAACTGCTATGTCACATACTGCTGTCTTAATTTTGGCTTTGCAGAAGTTTCATGTTCTTTTAGTCTGATGCATCTGGAAGATCTATTTTAAAAGCTGACAGGCTGGGTAAAGCTAATGTTACATGTATTTGCTGTATTAATGATCTCTTCATTTGAAGTTTGCTCTTAGTGTTGTCTTTCTTTATACTTTGTTTTTATCCATATTAAATTCATTAGATATTACTTGATCCTATCATTTGTGAAAAAAGTGCTGTTTTCAAAGTGATTATTTTAAATATTTAGTCTACTGAAGTTACAAGAGAAAACTCACAAAATGAGGCTGTAAAAATGACTAAAAAAAGCACATTGCCTTCTTATAACATGCTTACTGTACTCTGTCACTGCCTGCTTATAGGACAAATGTACTCTTATTGAAAGATCTGAACAAATAATCAAGATCTGATAATGACTTCCAAATATTGCAATCATTAAACTTGTAAAAATGAGGTTTGAGTACTAAAACATCTTATATTATTACTTCTTCTTATTCAACACATCAGTTATGGCTACACATCTGTCTCCCATGCACCTAAGGAGTATTTGATGTCAAATTCAGTTTTATAAGTGTTGCATCATTTGTGTGTCTGTTATTTAAAAAAAAAAAACAAAAAAACCTAAAAATATGAAGATGATGGCAAATTATGTTCCTCTAAAACATCATTAGTTTTGGAGAATGTACAGCGTGGTGTGTTCTGAGGGGAAGAGGTAAAAAGGTCAGTTCACATCTCCCACGGAAAACACACCATGCCTACAGGACAGCAAGGCTAACCAAACCAAGAAAACAATCTGAAACTTAAATTCACAAATAGGAGATCCTTAAATGTTTCACAGTTATATTGAAATTCCTTTGTGAAACTGGATTTTGTGTGGTGAAGATACCAAGTAATAAAACTGACTGGTGTTTGGAACTAAGGTAATCTGAGTGCTCTGAGAATTGAGGATGAAGCAATTGCTGTAACCGAGACCACAGAAGACAAAAACCTTGGACACAAACGATTTCTAATTGCTTAACAGAAAATTGTGGCTTTGCTCACATGTGGCTGGTAGATGTATTTCATTTTCCTGTTACTCCATGTTTTTCTCTGTGGTCTGGGCATCTCATATTGTTACAACTCTTTGCATCTTAGATACTTCTGTGGGGGAGTATATATACAGTATATATACTCCTATACAGGGAGTGCATAACGCAACAAAGAGAGAATGATATGGACACTGAATTAGCAATTGGAGAGATTGAAATAGGGAGATAAAACAATAGAGACCTACAAAAACTCCAAGAGAAAATAACTTTGCGAGATCATTACCATCACTGTGAAAACAACAAGGCTGAGGTTCTGCAAGACACCAAATAAAAAGCTCACTAAAAAAGGGTGGAATGGCAGTTTCACTGCAGAATAGGTCAAAATGGAAGATGTTGAGCGTGGAGTTAGAGAATGAAAATTGTTCTTAGTTTTGGGATGAATTTGGAGTGAAAAGGAAAAGGAAAAAATCTAGTAATGGATTAGTGGTATCACCGGGGATCTTTGAGGAATGAAGTCAGTGACAACTGCTGTTTAAAAGACCATAGACTGAATACCATACATATAAAAGTACTGAGAATATGAGGAAGATATTTATCGACTTGCCAAAGAGAATTTCTATACATATATATACACGTTATAATTAAGGTCATACTTCAGAAATGATTTCTGCTGACAATGGAAGTAGGTATCTGTTTTCACTATGCTATCAGTAATGCTAAGACACATTTACAGCAAAGCATTTTGATGTCACTGTTTAGACAAGCACAAGGCATCACTGAAAAAACAGTCACCCTGCATTATCTGAGCTGTGGGAATAGTTCCAGGGTCACTCTTAGAACAGCAAATGCAAAGTCAGACAAATTAGCACAGTACTTGTTCATCACAGGCTAAGTTAATTTGATTTGCCTTGTGCATACTATGGACTTAGAGAAATCTAAATGGATAGTTGCTCCTGCATAATGCGCTTGAAGGTGGGAGCTTTCAGTGTGAAATCATACAAGTAGATGAGAATAACTCTTTTAATTCAGTAACTCACCTTTAATACTGCTGTCAGTGTCACAGTGATCAGTTAAATGGTGGCGAAAATGAAGACTTCCTTCCCACATTGCTCTGATTTTAATGAATTCTCTCAATACCATTTGTGAAATGGTGATCCATTTTTTATTACCCTGCTCCTTCTTTCCTACACTGAATCTTCCAGTAACTTCCTCTTCCTCTTGAAAAATCTGAAAACCTTACTCTTGTTCTGTTAGAGATTTCTAATTATTCATGCGTATTAAATCAAAGCAAACCACCAGGTTTTGATTGTTTCCTAATCTTTCTTAAAATCAGAGGCCCATAAGTGTGGCCCCTGTAACAGAACTCTGGAATTAGAAATCCACACAAGCTTCCCTCTTGGTCATCAAGCTGTATGCCTGCTCACAGAAAATTGCTACAGCTGTCAGCTTAAGTGAAATGCATATTTGGTTTCATCTAGTTTTGCTCAATTCAGTATGACTTCACTGGCACGACAAGTTACACAAGTGTTGCCAGAAAGAAAGACAAGCTGTCAGGTATTTACCATGGGTTAACCCTGTAATGTAGTGTTACACACCATGCCTGTGTTTAGTCCTATGGTCACGGGACAGCACTTTTTAATATAAGTGGCAGATTGCTGTGTAGCATGTTGCCATTTCTCTATTTTCTCAAGGTTATCTAGAATTGTACCTAATTATTTCCAGTGGATCATCTGGTAATGATAGCATGTAATTTGAGATAATGTTGATCCCCTCTTCTTGTTTATCAGAGTTGAAGAAATCTTCCCAAGCCACCTGTAATTTGTAGGTTCCCTCTACAACTATTCCCCTGTAGACTGCAGGCCCTCATGCTCAAAATCACCAGAGTCAGAAATCTTCAAAGTGATCTGATAAGTTCTAAAGAAACAATTCTCAGAATGGAGATGGACTGACAGGCCCAGCTATCACAGCTTCTCCTCCAAGAAATCTGAGGTTGTTGGGCCAACTGTTATTAAATGCTGGGAGTTGATTGCCTTCTTAATTGAAAAGTTCAGTCTGTGGCAACTCCCATGACAGATTTTGGCATTTTCAGCAATGCTCAGTACCGAGGATAGATAAAGAAGGGATGGGAAAGGCTGGTCCTTTCACCTGAAGGGCTGGAGATGTTATTAATACTGATAATTTGCACAATAGAAATTTTCTCTGTGCTTAGAACTGTCACGTGTTTCTGACAATGACAGTCCAATGAAACTATCCTGAATATTGCTATCATTGTAGATCAGGATCAATCAAACAAAGAACCTTATGGAAGTCAGTGCATCACGTATGCTTTAACTGTAACTTCCAAATTGATCTTAAAAAGGCAAGTCTGAATCTGCACCATTCACTAAACTTAGTTTCATTACTTCTTCATGAATAGATATGTTGTGTTTATTGCCAGAAAAGCAGGGATGCACACAGAACTCTATTACATTGCTCAAAAGAAATATTGAGTTCTCAAAGAACCTTGTTCTGACAGCTCCAATCCATCATGTCCATATTACACTCATAATCTCTTGTTTCATAATCAGAGGTGCTTGGGAGAAGGAAGGGAAACTGTGAATATATGGGTGAATTAGCATCTGATTAGCTACATTCATAGAAGCTTTTTTTATGTGTTTATTCAGAAAATATGAAATTCAAAACTTTGAGTGATAATGATTACTGATATGTACTTTTTATTTAAGAGAAACACTGTTTAATTTTTTTTCTACAGTTCCATGGTTTAAAGCATTTCATTTAGTTCAACAAAGATAAAGCAAATACCTTAGGAATACAGTTCATAAGATGCTGCAACATCTGGGAATGAAAACGTGGGTTGCTTTCTGCATAGCTCTACAACTGCTGAATGCTCACAAAACAAAGAACAAATAATCCAGGAAGAAGATAAAAAAAAAAAAAAAGAAGTTGACATTTATTTAGATGCTTTTGTTACTGTTCTCACCTCCTCTTTCTTTTCCCACCTGCTCTTCATCTACTACATTGTTGGCTGGATCTGATTAATCATTTGCAGTCTGCAACATCTTGTTTATAACTCATCCAGCAGTGGCTTTTAATGCTTTTGGAGCAAATACCCTACTGATTTTTTATGATTTTTTTTACTGATTTTTTGCAGTTACTTCATCCTTCTCCTTTCATTTGTCTTCTGCCTATTGGGACTGTTTGCCTTCCTGTCCGGCCTTCTGCCAGTACGCCGCTGCTTGAACACTACAGCTTCCTTCAGGTTTTTTCTCTTGACCATGACAGGAGTTACTAACTTGAGCTCCACTTTAGTGGGTTTTCTGATATGCAGATATGTGACCAGTTATGAGATAATCTGACAGAAGAGTGACCCAGTCTCCCTAACTGGTCCATGACCTCTCTGAGTGGAGACTCCAGTGGGTGACTGGTTTGGGCTGTTCCAGGTTTACACCTATCTCCCCGGACTGGATGTGCTTCTGGATGGCTACTAGTCAGCCTGTTACACCTTGCCTTTGTTGCTTCCCCCATTTTTAAGCAATCAGTTACAGCTCTGTTCACCACTATCTCATTACCACTTTCCTCCCTTTGATATTTCAGAGGAAGGAGAGGTTAGCTGTCCTATGTGAGCACAAATTAACTGCAGTTACAAAAAAAATGTGACAGCTTGTGGAAAAACTGGTTTGAACCAATTATCTCAAAGACTTGTGCTTGTTTGAATCCCACTGTGCCACACTGTCTCTGGATACAGAACGGGTAGTCTGGCATTGTGTATTCCAGAGGAAATCCTATACATCACTATGTTTTATTCATGTTTTGCACTACCATCTGGCTACTTACCATATAGGACTTAATCAGATGAGTGAATGTGATAAATTCATTACATTAACTGTTTGTAACACATTCACATACACACATGTACACATTTGAATATATATCCATAAATTAATTTCTATGAGTCCACTGCACTTGGCAATCATTTCAGTTGCTTTTTTTCCTTCAAATCCCATCACCTCCAACAAGGCAATGCACTCCTGTCAGCAAGCCTCTGTGAAATAGTTAAAAAAAAAACCCTACAACTTGATGGAGCACATTATTTCTCTGCCTTTACTTCATTTCCTGCATGAATCCATGTAGATGCTGAGGCAATGTGTACCCAGACAGTCACTCCCCGTTTCACCAGAGGTGCAGGTGGGAGTATGTTTGATCACTGTAAATCCATTCATTTGTCTTAGTGATCCCTCCATTTGAATGCTGTCAGTCTTCTCCTGTAAGGCTAACAGAATAATCCTTTTTCTCAGTGCTGACCCTGTCTCACATGACACTGCATGAGTATACAAGGATGCAGGTGACATTTGCTGATCCATTCTGCACTGTTGTCATACTGGTCCCCGTGACTTTGGTGATGTGGAAGGCTGATGACAGGTGAGGTTTTTAACCAAATATGGGCAAAGCCATGTGCTGACACACTTGTTATTTTCACTTGGGATATAATCGTTCTCTTTCTGCAATGTTAATAATTGTACAGCCATGAATACAAATACAGATCTACTCTGAGGAATGTATACACACTGAAGTACAAATATCTAATGATGGTTCAGCAGCTCAAAACTGGAATGGTATACTTCTGCAGCTGCTGTCTGTGCATCTACTCCAGTCTGACGGTTCTTATTTGACTTTAACCACCCCAGAAGGAAAGCATTTTGGCAAGATTAGTTTTAGAAAATCAATTAAAGTAAAATAATTTTAGAAGAACATGACATAATATTTTCTGTTGCCATGGACACAAAACAATGAAGGCATACATGAGTTTGTAGGGAAACTGTCTAAGTTACCAAAAGCTTTAATAAACAAGCTAACAATTGATGTTTGAGGGCAAATGGCCTTAAAAATGAAAATAATAAATACACATTCAAGTCTCTGCACTAAATTGCAGGTTCAAATGTTTTAGCTTCTAGACCTTCGACTGCTTGTTTTGTTGACTACCGCCAAAATATTAGCATTTGTGCCTGTGATAAATTGGGCTCACAAAACCATAGAATCTCTTTTTTCTCTTTCTGTCTCTCTCTCTCTCTCTCTTTTTTTTTTTTTTTTTTTTTTTTAAAGCATAATTATATGTGCTGCATTCCAGTATCACAACAATAAGTAGCAGTTTTTGAACTCATGCTATGTGAAAAGCCATTTTAATTTCTCTATTACATATCAAATAATCACCTTACTCAACATTAACTCTCAATTCACTGGTAACACTTTTAAATTGTCCATTTCAGTATGCACAGTCAAGTGAAGTCTGAATTAATTAAAATCCCTAATACTTCTGTCTAATAAGAACTGTTGTGCTTACCTACACCAATCGACTTACTTTTTCATCAGCTGGTGAAAAGCAGAACTTGAAAAATAAATATGGCTGAAAATTTGAAGATATGTTCATTTCTGAAATTGGATGGGTCATGGCTGAATCTTAGTTTCTGACACGCTTGAGACAAATCAACTCTTTATCAGTTTATCTATTACAAAATGCAGATAGAAAGTGAAACCACAAGGGATACCCAGCCTCAAATAAACTTTAATGTTAGAATCATAGAATCATAGAATCACCAAGGTTGGAAAAGACCTAAAAGATCATCCAGTCCAACCGTTCACCTATTACCAATAGCTCCTACTAAACCATGTCCCTCAACACAACATCCAGCCTTTCCTTGAACAGCCCCAGGGTCGGTGACTCCACCACCTCCCTGGGCAGTCCATTCCAGTGCCTGACCACCCTTTCTGAAAAGTAATACTTCCTCATGTCCAGCTTGAATCTCCCCTGCCGTAGCTTGAAACCATTCCCTCTGGTCCCACCACTAATGACACGAGAGAATGTTCAAGCTATTGCTTCTATTTCTGCAGATTCTGAGAGGTTCCTTCTGTCTTTTTCCCTATATAGTGGTAAGATTAACTAATCTAACCATTTCCTTCTCTCTAGATCTCATCAAGCACAGAGCAAGAAATACAGAGCAAAGAAATATGGATAGAAGCTGTAGGAAAGTCCATGCTATTTGAAGTCTGACAAAAGGATAAATCTGAAGGAGGGATTGGATCAGGATAATAAGCATTTACTGTTCTCAGCTAGATTTTGAAGACCTTTAACAAAAAAGGATGAACAAACCTGGTTGAAGAAAGCAACAGGAAGTAATCCTTACTTTCTGTGTTAAGCCTTACAATTAGATGTGTGCACAGTTTATGTCATATAAGCAAATTATTTAGTTCAGTAACAAATTTATACCCAGGGTTTGTTGTTACCAAATAAGAATAAAAGAAGAAAGTTGAGTCCAAGCACTAAACCATCATGTTGTAAGATCAGAAATGGTTGTACAAGAACCTGTATCTAACCTGCCCTACGGCTTCTGTCCAATGGAATATAACTGGTTTTATTTCATAATGTTCAAGAGTGATCCCTGGTAGAAATGCTGATTTTATGCTCCAACTTCACACATCTTTATTAGCAGATTGGCTGTGCAGGCATTTACTGACATTTGTCCCATTCCTGTCAGCATGGAAACCATTTAATCTATAGTGTGTGTGGATTAATTTTCAGATGTGCAGGCAGTTGATTTTATAGGTTATCATTAAACATAACCTATTGAAATGATGAACTGAAATTTCAGCTGCATAAATCTGGAAAGCTTCATCAGTTACACTGGGTAACACCAACTGAGGAACTAATTTGTCTTAACTAAGAGAAGCAATGGAGTTAATAAAAGTCTGTGAAAAAAATCTAGAATCTGTAATGTCACTGGGAAACTGGAAGGATGATTTTAACATCATATCTAGTAATAAAAAAATGTTGCACAAACTAGATATATTTTCTGAATTAAGAGTATTAAATGTAAGGAAATACAGATTTCAATGACAGTAAATACTGCAAAACAGGGAAAAATAATGGAAGATGAACTGATTGCAAATGAATTACTGGAAGACATGAAAAATATCTGTTAGATTGATGTATCCCTCTTCTGAATCAGCATTCTTACAAGCGTAGTTGTTACAAATACAGAGGCCTGTGTATTTTTATTCTTATGTACTACAGCTGCATGAATATAACTGAAAGTTAAAGCATTTTGGTTAGTGTAGGGTGGTATAGGGTCAAAACAAATAACAACAAAGCAACAAACAGGAAAAATGGGAAAAATGCCAAGCATTCATTGCTTTAAGTCCTCTTACCTAGAAAGTTGGGAAGTAAAAGAAAACTCAAAAAAAAAGGGTTCTAATTTGAAATAGCTTCTAATCAACAGACTTGTGTGATGCAATAAAAATTAGTTTGCAGAAAAATAGCTAAGTATTTTGAAATGTGTCATACTGAAGTCTGTTTCTTTATTATCAATCCACTGTTGTTTCCAAAATCATTAACTAGATATTTTAACATTAACTAATATTCTCACATATACATGCTTCAGAAACTGTGGTTTTAAGGATAAAACTGAAGAATGATATCAAAGGTATGTGATAAAAATCAAGGCAATGATTCAAAAATTACATCAGAAGAAAAGCCACAAGTGAGGTAGGTAGTCTGAGTAGTTCAGAAATAGAGGTCTTCAGGTCTTTCAAATCACCTTATACTTTAAAATCAGAGCTGAGCTGTATGTCCAAAAGCCTTAATTTAGGTCAAAGAACTTCACTGGCTAATTACAGAGTAAAGCCTTAAACTTAAATCTCCCCTATCACACGTATTTAGGAGCACACTTAATGTACTATCAGGTCTTTGGATGACAAAGAAATTGCCACACTCTAACGTCATTTATTTGCTTAATTCCAGATTCAAAAAATTTAACCATGTCTTTTGTTCTTGGTGATTAAATTGCTCTCTGTTATCACAAATCTCCTGCGAGTCATAATGTTGGCTGGTACCAAATTGACTTAAGCTTCTTGGAAACATAAAAACACCACAGGAAATTTGTTCCCAGTGAATGGAGCAGTGTCACCAACCATTATATCTTAAAATTTTCTTGCTTACATAATGATTTTGATGTTTTTCTGATTTCCAGAAGCAAGTTTCTAGCCTTCAGCATAGCAAAAAAAAGAAAAACACAACACTTTTCAACAGAGGGGTAATACAGCTTATACCAAAAACTCGGGGGAAAAGTGAGAAAAGAAAAAAAAAAAAAAGAAGTAATCTTAAGAAAAAAATCTCATGCTCTGATGACTGAGCTAAACCTCAAACTTCTTCAGGACCTTGTTCATGATTTTGGCATTACTAGAGCAGTTTTCCAATTCCCCTATTATCAGTATTTTTGGGGATGGAATATTGTGTTTTGTTCTGGACATACAGAAGAACCCATGTACTTCTACATTCAGAAAGCTGTTTTCCCCTTTTCCTTTTTTCTCCTTGCAAGGGAACTCAATGTGATATTCTACTGTCTGCTTGCCCTGAGGCAGCAAATCACTGCTGAGACATGTTTCATTCTGTTCTTAACAACTATTATTAAAATTACCTAACAAAGGGGATTCTCAATCAATAGTAATTGCGTACCCTAAAATTTAAAATAAACACAGAATGATTTTTTTTCTTTTATATGTCTGTTCTTGCTTTCTTTTCTCCCTAAAGAAACTGCTCTGTACTCTGTAGTACAATATTAGTTTTGGGAACATCAGACAATGGGTGTAATTCAAACTCATTGATTTCTATGGGAACTACACTGATTGTCCTAGGCCAAAGCTCTAGAAGACTGAATGCGGCTGTTTCAATGAATTATTTACTCTGGCAAAGAGGCCTTCAGCCTTCAGATAAGCACAAATACATAATCTGACTCAAAGAGTAAAATGTACCATGGGGCTGCAGGAAAGAGGGCTCTGTTCTTGCAAAGTCATGTTCCCTGCATGGATATATGCTGCTCAGAATTCAGAATTGGTTTCACATGGACATAGAATCATGGAATCGCAGAACTGTAGAGTTGGAAAAGACCTCTTAGATCTAGTCCAATTGTTTACCTACCACCAATATTGGCCATGTCCCTCAGTACTACATCTACCTTTTCTTTGTACAACTCCAGGGACAATGACTCCACCACTGGCAACCTGTTCCGATGCCTCACCACTCTTTCTGAGCATTTTTTTGGTTTATGTTAAATTCACTGTTACCTTGCTTCCAAGATTATTCATAGAAGGAGGACAAAAATAGTAATAAACACAAAGGGAATCTATTCATTTATTTTCCTTCTGTTTCAACAGAAATTTTATGCAGTAGTTTCTTGGTTCAGGAAAAAAAGCCTAATTCAGATCCTTTCTCCTTAACATACAATTGCAGAATGTCTATCTAAGAATTTTTTAGGCTGTTTTAAATGAATGCTATTGAAGTGACTATTCAGTAGATGAAGAATAGACAGTTTAATTTCAGTTTTAGTGGGAGTGGAGCATAAACAAGGGCTGCTTTCAGTATTTTCCAACAATATTTCTTTTAATCTGTACTGCATTAATACTGTGTGAGCTAGTAGTCTAGACTAGGCGGCAGTATATAAAAGTGAATAAATTGTGCTGTGGCTACAATCAAACCTGATTAAGTAATGCCTCTGCATAGCATAATTTCAGCAGAGTGGAAGGAACAGCTAAAAATACAGCTGTTCAGAGAAACTCTCTTTTGTAACTCTTTAGATAATTTGATATTTAGCAGTGATGGCTCCAGCTTTCAAGTGTAACTTCTGTTCCTCATATGAGAGACCTCAGGAGATCAGTAGTGAAACTGTCCCCTTCAAAAATAAAGAGTATGTTGGGACAGAAGAATAAATGTGTCCAAATACCAAGTATTCTGGGATTGCCAGGCAATAGAATTAATGTCCTTTGGAGACTACTTCACTGATCCAAATTAAAAATCAACTGCTAAGCCACGTTGGCAACGCAGAGCAGGAACACTGAATCAGAAACCTCTATGACCTCCCCAGCAGCTCCAGTCTGGTGGCTGTTTCCAACAAACACTGCACAGAATAATCTTGTGCACAGAACAGAAACATCTGCAGAGATCACTTTCCCTCATCTTCCCAGTGCATCTGAACCCGTAGGATATGATCCTATTACTGTACCAGGTAAGGAGTCTACAGTTCTATGTTTAGGCTACAGAAACTTACTCTTCCTGTTTGAGGGATACTCAATTCAAATTCAAAATTGAGTCATTGAGAGAATCTAAAATAAATGTGCATTTCTTCCACATGAAGTGCAGTTTATCTGGCGTTCTTCCCTTTCTGTATTAAATCTCCTCCACCATCCATTCTGAAAATGTCTGACTTTCAGTAATATATGAAGATATCTGTACAGAACTTATAAATATGTATGCCCAGGATTTTTTCTCAGAACGATCATAAAAGTTCACTCATAAAAAAACAAATTATCAATTAGAGAAATGTTTGGAGAGCAAGAATTGTTCTTTGTTTGCGATGTGCTGAATCTAAAAGGAATTGTTCCTCTCTTGGTATTTGGCCTAAAGCACGTAATCA
Organism: Tympanuchus pallidicinctus; assembly: GCF_026119805.1. Classification (NCBI taxonomy): domain Eukaryota; kingdom Metazoa; phylum Chordata; class Aves; order Galliformes; family Phasianidae; genus Tympanuchus; species Tympanuchus pallidicinctus. Next base: position 13,223,012 of record NW_026294618.1, on the reverse strand, counting down.
GCATTTAAAGAATTCTGCGTTCCAACGGAATTAAATGCATCTTTAACCATTAATTATAGTAACAGTGATTGATGTTAAGTCCCTTATGCCTGTGGGAATACTCCTAGGTAATTTTACAGGATGTAAAACCAGTGCTCAGCTAGGTGACCAGCTCCAGAGTTATGACTTCAACCCCAATAATGTCAGTGCTTTTACATGACTGAAATTAAGGAGACTTCCCATGGCCTATAAGAAAAGAGCAGGATAAAGATTTCTTGTATCACAAAGGACACTGAACCATATTAAACATATGTAAACACCCCTATGCATTTCTATGCACAAAATGGACCCAGCTTGGGCTTTGACAAATGGAGTTCCACACCTGTAAATATCTCAGGGCCAATTCAGATGTTAGTAGAGGCTCCTTTGAAAATGCATTTCATAAATATGCTTCTGCCCCTGAGGTCAAGTTTTGATGCCCTTTTTAATAAGTAGTAATTTTCCATTAGAAGCAACCATGGGAGAGAAAAGACACTATAGTATGTCACAAGTGAGAGTGAACACAGACATCCTTTCCCAGTGTCAGTTCTACAGCAAAACAGGTAAGGTTGTCTAATAGGTGTATTTACTTTTTTATTTTTCACCAGAGCACCAATATTTATAACTAATAGAATAACAGTATGGCCTTTTCTGTTAACAGCTTTTGCAAAAATAAAATAAAATCTGCAGACATTTGATGGAAATTTATAACAGAATACTGATGACAGGTTAAATTATTTGAAAATGAAGTAGAATGAAAGCAGATGGAATTATTCATTGTTATAATAACTGTTTTTTCAGCCAAATTCTACTTTTTTTAAAATTGGTTATTAATATTTGTGATACTAAGATGATGTTAAAAATGATACATTTCTGTAGTATAATAGTGATATGTACTAAAATTTTATTTTTATGATTCTCTAAACTTAATTAGCTCAATGACCAAAAAATAAAAATAAAAAAAAACCACCAGACATGACAGCTCTATAAATCTATGAAGTTATTGTTCTGAGTTTTTCTTCACATTCATTCCACTATAACAATGATCTGAGCCCTCTCTCTTAAATATTTCCACCATTGCGTAATCACAATGGGCCTAGAGTGAAATTTTAGTTCTTGAATTTGTTACTGAACATCTATTGAAAGGCATACAGAAGCCTAAACAAGCAGTATGGACACTAGAAAAGCACTTTGATTTCAAAAAACACAAGGATTTAAAAAGAGTGCTAGATATTCCTATTAAAAAATTTAGTAGGGACTGACCTCTTTTTACTTGGATGAGTATTACTTCATGCTTGGTATCTCGAGTTTAAGTGGAAATGAAGTTCTCAATAGGAGGCCATAACTATTACTGCAGGATATTAATTTTAACACAACAAAGTGATATGTTTTGATAAATATCTAGGTTATACCTAAGCCAGCACTATTCTATTTCACACTCTTTTACTGTGTACCACAGACTCACTTCAATATGGAAACTACTAACTGCTTCCAAAGAACAGCAGGGAAATCCCATGAAAACTGCAATTATAATAACTGTAAAGAATTAAAATAGCTCTTGGGCACTTTTTATTATTGTTCGGAGTTGTCAAGGGAAAGAAATGAACAAAGGAAAAGAAAGATGTGCTCCCAGCACTAGGAAACACATTTAAAAGAATCTTGTAAACAAGCTGGCAACAATTCTTTCAGGGTTATAAATGTATCAGGAGCAAAAAAAAATAAAAAATAAAAAAGAAAAAAGAAAACCAAACAAAACCACCAATGAAAAATAATGAAAAAAGAAAGTAAAGCAATGCAGCAACAAGCCTCCAAATGAGAACATTCAGAAGGGACTGCAGAGTGACTTGTAGCTGTAAAACTGTGTTATGATTAACGAATAGCAGCTGGAAAGACACATTTAGAGGTGGTAGAGAAGTAGTGATCTCCTATTAGAAGCCACAATAGTACCTAAAGAAAAAATATGTTTCTCTTGTCATAAAAAAGACACAGAACTGCTGGATTTTTTCAAATTGCATAAGATTGATGGATATTCTTTCTACAGACTCTGCTAGTGGCTTCTCATTCTGCAGAAAATTACTGGAAGCAGTGAGACTGGCAATTAAAGACCGGTTGTGGCTTCTTTATCTAACCAGTGATCTCCAAGACAAGTTGAGACTATTCAGTCATTTTGCACAAACCACTGACAGCTATTGGTCATTAGTGCACTGAGCCAGGTTTAGACAGTCCTGAGAGGTCAATGGTTTTCTGTCAGTCCCATCAGACATGCTTTCTCTTCTCTGGATCTATAATGAAAAGGAGCAACTTTTAAAATACTTTGAAAAGACTGATGAGCAAAGAGCTCTTACTCTTCAAAATCATGGAGCAGAAGTTCTCCACAGGATATAGAAAAATAGAAAATAACTTTTCTATTAGGTAATACGCACTCCTAAAAGACTTTGACTAACAACAAGAAAAATGTTTCACAGCGAGAGCAGTTAAAATCTAGAACTGGTAGCCCAGAAAGGTTGTCAGACCCTGAGCATTTTGATCAACTTTGAAGTTACATTTGCTCCAAGAAGTTGGAACTCCTGAATTTCCTTTTTTTTTTTCACTGAGTTTTTCTACAACTCATCCATTTTACAGCTGATTCCCATTTTTTCCAATGAATTAATGCTCACATCTGGTGCAGAGTGTAATTCCTATGTCTTATTATTCCTAGAAGTTCTTTCCTTTAGCAAGACAGAAAGAGAAAAGGCATGTGAAATAAAAATCAAAGAATACATCATTACATTTTTGTCTGGAATCAGAGACAAAATTAAGGCATAATAGAATTGCCTTTTTTGTTTGTAATCTATAGCTAATAGTACTTCAGAAGAATTTTAGAATTCCAAAGTAGAGAGTGGGAATAATAAATTATCCTTTCACTGAGACTGGAAATGCTGAAGTACTTTATAATGAAGTTTTGATAGAGAACTGGAAGTAAAATGACTGCAGGAGTAAACTTTTTTTATGGTTACATAGTGACACTGCTACTTTTCAAACACAGACAGCTGGGAATCAAAAAAGACGCCTTTTTCCTCTTAGCTGCCATCTCCACAACCTCTCCTTATTTCTCAGGAGTCTTTCCAGTGTAAGGATTCTAGCTGAAGTTTTCAGTGCAGTGCAATGGTTATGCCATTTAACTCTCCTTGATTAAAGCAGGTAATAACCTCCATAGAAGTGTTTTTACCTGCTCTAACTCATTTAACTGTTAACTTCATTCCACACAAAGCAAAATAGTCTCCAGCTGTCTATATGACGTATAAACCTATTTTTACCAATAGGACACAAATGCCTAGAATACATTTATCACTATCCTTCATTTAGTAGCAAACAGAAGTCAAACAGTATTGTTCTTTAGAATCTCTGCTATTCTCATTTGGTGAAATCAGGTTGTGGATTGATTTAAAAAGGCCAAACTGAAAAACATACTAAGGATTTAACTGAGCGTATCTGGGAATTAAATGCCAGTAATTACACAATTCAAAATAAGGAACAAGTAAATTAAGAAATTATCTCTTTTTCTTTATGAGAACTGCATTTAAGCTAACGATTGAATCACTTCTTACAATCGTTCCCCTAATTCTTAAATAATTTGGGAACTCAATTGTCCCAAATAACCAAAAGACACAACTAAGTTTGAATGATGGCACTTTCTTACATCAACATAGCTTTTTATGTAATACTATTAATACATCAGGTTGAATTACACCTGAGTATCTGCAAATAAATGTCGTAGACTTTTTCTGGTAAGGGCTCCTTCTTTTTCAAGCACATACACACAATGGCTGAACAGTGGAGTTTCTGACTGTGCCTAAAACCTCCTTTAGCTACATTTACGCTTTGTATCAACTGAGAAAAAAGAGTGTAAACCTAATTCATTTATTAAACCTTACATTCTAAATGTGAACATAGGAATTACCTGTGTGGTTAGCAAAATTGTACATAGCTGACACTATTATTTCAACAGGATAGAGGAAGTACAGGCTTGCCAGGGCAAAGATTTTACTTCTGTTTCTTTGGTACAGTTAGCAGAGGGTAGAGACTTTGTCCTACGCTATAGGATGCAATGACTGTATGTTATTTTGATTGATATATTTCTTTTTTTGCTGGACAGCTCAGATCCAACTAGCAAACTCTGGAGTGTGTTTGATCTACCTTTAATCATCTAATGATATATGGACCAAGACAGAAATCAAGTTTTTTCTACTAAGAGGAAAGAAAATTCATCCATCTCAAAAGGAAAATTCAGATTACTGTAACATGAGCAAGTGTGACACACAGAATGATTATGACAGCATATTTAACAGCTGGAGAAGCCTACCTCTCTTTAGTAGCTACAGAGACACATAATCTCATTTTGAACTTTTATCTTCTGCACAACCAAGTGGATAAGCAAAAATTCTTCTTAGAATCATACAATTGCTCAGGATGGAAAAGACCTTAAAGACCTTAAAGATCATCCAGTCCAATCATGACCTAACCAAACTATCCTAACAACCCTCCACTAAATCATTCCTGAGCACCACATACAAACAGTTTTTAAACATATCCAGGGATGGTGACTCAACCACCTCCCTGGGGAGCCTATTCCAGTGCTTAACAACCCTTTCTGTAAAGTTTTTCCTGATATCCAACCTAAACTTACCCTGGCACAACTTATGGCCATTTCCCCTCGTTCCTGTCACCTGTCACCACTGAGAAGAGACCAACCTCTCTCTCACCGTAAGCACCTTTCAGATATTGGAAGGAGAAATAAAGTCTCCCCTCAGCCTCCTTTTCCTTAGATTTAACAGCCCCAGTTCCTTCAGTCTCTCCTCACAGGGCATATTCTCCAAGGCCTTACCAGCCTTGTTGCCCTTCTTTGGACCTGCTCCAGCACCTCAATGTCCTTTCTGTACTGAGGTGCCCAATACTGAACAGGGTACTCGAGGTGAGGCCTCACAGTGCTGAGTACATGGACAGGATTACTTCCCTAGTGCTGCTCACCACTCCATTCCTGATACAAGCCAGGATGCCATTGGCCTTCTTGGCCACCTGGACACACTGCTGGCTCATATACAGCCAACTGTCCATCAGTACCCCAAGGTCCCTTTCCATCAGGCAGCTTTCCAGCCACTCCTCCCCAAGCCTGTAGGATTGTCTAGGGTTGTTGTGACCAAAATGCAGGACCTGACACTTGGCCCTATTGAAACTCAAACAGTAACCTTGGCCCATTGATCCAGTCTATCCAGGTCCCTCTGTAGTGCTCTTCTTCCCTCAGGCAGTTCAACGCTCTCTCCCAATTTGATGTTGTCTGCAAACTTACTGAGGGTGCACTCAATCTCCTTATCAAGATCACTGATAAAGATGTTAAATAGAAACAGCCCCAGTACCGAGCCCTGGGGGACACTGCTTGCCCCAGCTGGGATAAGCCACCAACTGGATTTAACTCCGTTCTTAGAATATTCTGATGCACACAAACATATGGCAAGTTTTCTTCTTCAGGATATGGTTTTAAACTAAGACAGGGGTGGTTTAGGTTAGATATTAGGAGGAAGTTTTTCACTCATAGAGTGGTAATGCTCTGAATAGGTTGCCCAGAGAAGTTGTAGGTGTCCCATACCTGGAAGCAGTCAGGGCCAGGCTGGATGTGGGTCTGGGCAGTCTGGTCTAGTGGTTCGCAAGTCCACAGCAGGGGGATGGAAATTAAATGATCATTACGGTTATTTTCAACCCAGGCTATTGTACGATTGTATGATTCTGTGATTCTACAATTCCTTGTCCTCCGCTGCTGTCCAGACATGGAAAATATATAGACTTGGAGATAAATAGTATCCATATTGTCACTGGTCACTTCAGCTCAATTATTTTGACCTATAAATAATGAACAATTAGAGGCAAGGGATTTCTTATCTCTAATTGTTATCTTCTTGGGCCTCTTTCAGTCAAAAGGGACTGAACAGAGGGTCTCATTCTTCCCTTTTCCCTATGAAGACTTGAAAGAGGACACTCCAAAATTAGAAGCCTCAATTCCATGTCTGCCCTCTTGAAAGAAATCATATTAATATCCATTAGCTTCAACAGGATCTTCAAGATTTACTGTACACAATTATCCCTCAATAACAAACTAGTTACCACCAAGTTCTGGAAAAAAAAAAAAAAAAAAAAAAAAAAAAAGGAAAAAGCAAAACCCTCAATTTCTGATTTAAGCTACAAAATAGTAGTGGCAACTTGTGACAGAGCAGTGCTCTGTATAAGCTCCAATAATCTATATTAAAAACTGTAATATTACTATCATCCAGAATCTGGAAAAATGCATCAAACTACATTTAAAAATTTTATACAATTAAAATTAACTGAGATAAATGTCACACTACAAACAGATGTTGATGAAGTTTGTTGGTTTTTTTTTTTTTTTTTGCCATTTTTTCAGTACAAATTGTCATGGTCTGTGCTAAATTCTGGTTGCAGTGTACCAGAAGCTATCAGATCCCAAGTATGCAGGTAAATAGGAAATTAATGCGGTTCTTCTTGAAAACTTGTGTAAGTGTTCAGAAGCTTGCTGATGTCAGTGCAGCTGAGAATACTGTTTCATTTATCCTCAAACATTTTTGTAGAGTGGAATATAAATGAGCTCCTGCCAGACAAATATTTGCAAAAAAAATATTCATATCACTTTATTGTCAGCCAAAAGAAGGATTACTAAATTGTTGAGATCAGACTCTCGCTCATAACTCTTGGCTGAAAAATATGTATAGATTTGCTCCACAGAAAAAGGCTTGCTATCAAATCAGCAGATGAACAAGTTTTCAGTGAGATATGGCACACCTTTCTGGATCTTTGTCCAGTGATACAGTGACAGTGTTATCAATGAGCCTATTGCTATTCGCTGTCTAGCAATTATTCTCTAAATTTGTTACATTCCTGATTAGACATACAAATTCACCTTCAAGAGTTAAGCTCAGGCTCAGGAATTCCACTCCAGTGAGCAGACAGCAGCAAAACGGAAAAGAACAATCAAACCTTTCCCCACCAAACCTCAGACTGCAAGACATGGACCGTCAGTGATTTGCAGAAAACTTTCTAGCAGATTGCCATCAGCCAACATGTGATGAGCAGTGATCTCTTTCTGCCTAAACTGGGGCACAGGAGAAAATGGTGACTTAGGACAGGACATGCATGTGTGTCTTTTTCTCACTCAGAGAAGAACTCCCCAAATGGCTGCTCCAATTAATAGCTAGTAACAAATACATGAATCTTTGACTTATCCCTCTGTTTTGAACTTTGTTGCCCATTTACACATCATACATATTGGTAGCTTATGGTTTTAAAAGTTATCACATAAGAAAGAATGAAGTACGTCATGTGTTATGTGTTGGTGCTTTTGAAACAAAAACGGGCTCTGTTTGCTTTGGCAACTGCAGCTTGAATAATTTGTCTGAACAGGAGATGGAAATCTAGCAGCATATGGTTGCAGATATAAATACAGATCTAGAATTATATACAGACATACTATACATTAAAATGAAAAGCATTTCATGGGCAGTTGGTCACAGTGATAATTCCAAAATGCAGGATTTAGTTACCATTCTCAAAGATTTATCCCTTGCTAAACATAGAATCTTAGCATCATAGTACTCTCAAATCCTTATTGTAATCTAAACTTAGCTAGGCAGCAGATGACCAGGTTTACCCCAAACTACTTAAAGACGTCATCAGATGCATCTTAATATACTATACATAGAGCAGAATGAGACAAAGTCATTTCATGTGTTTCAAACACGTGTATGATTTATCTATCTCATTACCTTTGCAAGGAAGAGAAAAGAGGGGAAAGTCTTGAATCTCCATTAACTACCAAGGCAAAATGATGGTTTAAATAATGCTGTTTAAAGTTCTTCATAGTTCGATTCCTTGCTTTCAAAAATAGAGACTTTTTCCTACTCGTAGTATAACAAGCAAGAGTGATAGATGTGCTGCAGTATGAATATTCTGGAGTCAGTTTTTGATGATGGATGAAAACATAAGAAAGTGTTTTGATGCTGCTTTATATATTTCTGACGTAACTCTTGTAATATTATTTCATTTATTAAAAAAATAAAATGCCCTCACTATTTTCCTACAATACAATTCAAAAACCTTTGGAATGGAAGGGATATTTTCCACAATCCTCCAGGTTTGCTGATTGCTTAACCACGAGGTTAATTCTGGATTTAAGTCTCTGTTGACACATCATCTAATGATAATATGTATTGATTTTTACACTGGTGAATGTGTCTTATAAAAAACGTAGTTCAGCAAAATAAAAATGACTGATTTTCAGTGCTGAAACTGAAATTTTTCCTCCTTATGTACAGAAGCAAACTGTGACAATCGTGTACTCTGCTTGGGAGATGTGCAATATGAAGGGAAAAAAAAAAAAAACAGATGAAAAAAACTCAAATCTGCTTGGAACATGAAGATAAAGGGAAAAATATATATATACTCTTAATTTGTGACCAGATACAAATCAATGCAACTCTAGAAGTGGATTCCCCATTGAGATTCCTCAGATTATTAACTGGTACTAGAGTCCTTGTTGCTGTTGCTGCTGTGCAGAGACAGTTTGGCATAAGAATTCAGTAATGAAGGGTGGCCCTATGATGTAAAAATACATTCCTGATGCTCTATGAAACTCTAAAAATATTAAATTTAGCATAATTAGAAATACTACTGAGATATATGTCATTTGAAACATGCTTGTGTTGAGGAAAATAATCTAGATTATTGCATAATTGTATAGACCTCATATAGCATTAAAAAAACCCAAAAAACAAAAAAACACCTTTTAAGGTCTTTGTTGCTTGAACAGTACGTGTCTACAGAAGCCATCAGTAAGTGCTTTTTTAACACTTATTGTCTAAATAACAGCTTTGATTTTGAACCAAGAATCTCCTCTGGTTTCACTGGGAATTGTAAGGAGTTCAAAAGATACAGTAATTCCAATTATCAAAACCAAACATCAAGAAAATATAAAGAACATAATATAACAAGATAAAATCTTTTTCTGTTACACAGCCTTTTGTTAGAATATCTAAACTGATCCTGACATTGAGTAGGAGATAATCATTTGTTGCAGAGGGATTTTTGTTTCTTACACAATCTTGAATGAATCAGTGTCTAATGCAAAAGCATGGAAGAATATGAATTAGTTTTCAAACCTGTGATGCATTTCAGAGTGCTCTGTCATTACTATTATTTTAAATCAAGAGGTTTTAAATGAAGGAAGCAAATCTCTTCTTTCATCTTGTGCAACTCTTGTTTCATCACTACTGAAGCATGGGGTGATATTTTATAAGCCTGATTTGCCAATCTGACCTCTAAAACAATATTAGTCATTAACCCTCTGCTGACAAAAGAAACACCACTCTGATGGGAAGACAAATCTACAAACAGCACTTGGTAAGTTCAGTGTTTTAGTTTAAGCAAGAAAGTAAAAAATATTACTGAATGGTCTGAATTGCATCTGCTCGAGAAATGTTTAGTTGTTGTACTTTGGGACATGATTTAGTGAGAAATATTGATCATAGGTGGACAGTTGGACTGAATTATCTTGGAGGTCTTTTCCAACTTTGGTGATTCTACGATTCTATACACGGCTACTCTGGCATATTTATACTTCCTATGCTTTCACACAGAGAAAGACTATTATCTTAATATCTACGATGTCCTCCATGTATATAAAGAAGAACACATTTACAAGTGTCATAATGTACCACCAGTAGATCCTCAGGTTAATTGTTATGTACTCCATAGGTACTATTTTGTTTGATGAGACTGTGGCATTCATCACAGTACCCAGATGCCTTACAATTGTTCAGACAAGCATTTGGTAAGAATTGGTGCTGTTCAGATAAATTGATTCAAAATAGAGATCATAATAGGGTATGCTAGATGCATTCCTTGAAAATTAACCCCTGTGGCCAATACACATGGAATTAAACATAAGCAAAAAAGAACGTATTAAAACAAAACAACAAAAACACCTAAAATTGATCCTGTTTTGATGCTGTTACACTACTGAAACGAGCAAATGACAAACCAAAAGGCCCCTCCCAAGATCATATTCTTTACTGGATTTCAGCCTTTTGGGCCAGCAGTGAAGCTACAGTGAAAGACAACCAGAAAGAATGAGGCAGTGCTAGAGACCACCAGGAAATGAGCCGGCCATGATTTTTAAATTATAGCCAGTGCCTTGATTTGCATCCAAGGTGCACTGGGAGCCAGCACAGAGATGTGTGTTCAAAGAGTCATGTGTTCATACTGGCCTAGCCCACCTAAGCTCCAGCCTTTCTCTGCCAACATCCCACACTTATCTCCTTTTCTTCCCTGGCTTGACTAAAAAGGACTATCCGCATCTCCCACTTCTTCAGCTTCTCCCATGAGATTTCTCCTTTAGTTTCATCTATTCTATCTTCTGGTCCTGACCACCTGGGAATTGGCGTTAAGCCATAATCTAGATCTACTCCTTTTCAAAGCAACTTTAATTGTAAAGCTATTTCTGAAGGCTGAATTTAAATGATGGTGTGTCATCTCTTACTGAAGTTTTCTTTGCCTGGCCCAAAATAGCTGACCCTTGACAGAACCACATTACCACATTGCTTCTGACATAAGAATGAACTCAGCTACAGTTTTTTGCCAGTCACTTATGATTGTTCCCACCTGTCTCTATTATCTAAGCAATGCTATTTTGGAGACCAGGTCAACACGGGGAAAAGGGGAAAAGTTTACCAATATAACTGTCCTGGCAAACCTTCCTTGTGTGGGTGCAGCTTCTACCGGCAAAACAGAAAAGAAAAAAAAAAAAAAAGTAATCTTGCTAGTACAAAAAGTACTGGTTCCAGGGTAGAATAAATTATACTGGCAAATGCACTTTCCATTCTACTGTATCACCAAACTTTTGATAATATATTAAAAAAAAAGTTAAAATAAAAATAAGCTTAGTTGATATTGCTGCATTGGAAAACGTGTCTGCTGTAGACTAGGCCAAACTTTATGAAAGAAATACCAGTTATGTGGACAAACAATGGAAATTCTAATTTCTCTAGAGGGAAAGGGCCAACAATGAATTTCTAAGTATAAAACATTCATTATTTCTGACAATATTTGTATCCTGTGAAAATTTATAAACAGGGAAGAGTAATGAATCTAATTATCTCAGCCTTTTATTGGGCAGTAAGGGCAGTTCAAGAGAAAGCAAGAGAAACAGTAAAAAATATCTCAGTTTCACCATGGGAAACTTATTAAAAGTGGGACTTTCCAAGGAGCCCTATTTTGTAAAAGTGCATTTTGACTCACCCGGTTGAAAAGGTTGGGGGTTGGGGGATACTGGAAAGTTGATGTTTCCCCACCTTCCCGTTTCCTTCATTCTTAGGGTTAAAATTTGTCAATGAGAAGGAATAAAAAAGAGCAGCACTGATGGTGGTGACACTTGCAGAATTTTTTTTGTTTGTTTGTTTCCCTCTGGACTTCCATAGAAGAGCCACTTTAGTTTTTCTTGTTGACTCAAAGGGTTCTGACGTTGCAGAAAATGGTTAAGATCTTTTTAATTGTTATTATTGCACAACAAAATTTCTGTGTTGTTATTATCACAATGAATGTTATTAGTGCTGTTGTGAAATCTGTTTTCAGAGGAGGTCTGTCAAGATGAGAACTGTCATTTCTGACTTGCTGCTAAGGGCAGTAGGTGACAGTAACATTTTATTGTTCTTGCTTCCAAAAGGTAAGACTCATGTCTGCAAAGTGTGAGAAAAGAACTTGTTTTGTCTTTGTTTTATTACTCAGCTGTCATGACGATGATGAGAGTTGTTCATCAACAGTACCCTAATTGCAAAACTACTCTGTTCCCTAGCAAGGACTGGCCTCACTTGTAAATGGCAGGCATAAAGAGTTTCTGAAAGAATGAATGGAGTGGCTACATTGAATGTTTTGCATTCTTAAATATACTACTGGCTTTGGGTGAAATGAATTTTACTGGGAGCAGGTAACTGAGGAAATCCTCTCATTAGATCACAGAGATTTAGTGGTGAATCTATGGCTGTGAGTAAGTCCCACTGCAAGTGGACACACAGGGAGGTGCCATGTAGATTGGGGCTGAAAACAATAATAAATAAGTGCCATTAAAGGTATACTGGATTTGAGTTTCACACTTGTGGGTGATTGTAGAAGTATTTGTTTTTATTTAATTTTGTTGGCAATACATTAGATAAAAACACCTAAAGCACTTTCTTCCTGAAGGGGACAAGTTGATTTACTAGACCAGAGCTCTATGCCATGCTGTGGCAATGACTCATTGGGCACATCTCTGTGATTTGTAGAAGGACAGTTAATGTCTGTACGAGGTCTTCCAGCTTTTTGATAGAGAAGGTATGTCATTACACAGGAGTAGTCTCAATCAGGTCAATGAATCTCATCAAAGGAGCCAAGTTTCATCTATGTCTGGATGTTAGTAGGAACATGGGTTTAAAATTTAAAGATAAGATTTAAAGAACATAATGTACAGAGCAGTCACTTCTTTGACTGCACTAGAGGGAGGAAGAACTTGACAATAGCTCCTTGTAAAACTTTGCTTCATCTCCCTGTCTTAAAGCTTCATTATCACATTTCAGGGCCAGTTGCTGCCACATCATTGCCATTACTTGCACACACTCCTATTCGCACTCAAGTCAGACTTTGATTAATTTTATGCCACAGGATTTTATAACAGTGAATGTAGGACTAGCAGGCAGAAGAATGTTAATCAATCATGGAACCACAGAAATTAGACAAGGAAAAAGACATGTTATTAAGTCATTTACTCCATCCCAGTGCCAAATGATTGTTTTCTAGAATACATACTTGAGCTCTTTGTCCAGTTACTTTTCAAATGGCATTAGCCACACAACAACTTGAAAAACACAGCTGTTCTGTATTCTCATGAACCTCACTACTCAGACAGCTTTTTCTAAAAGTCCATCCTATAATTAATTTTACTTGTATCAGTCACTCTGACTCTTCTTCTCAAACAGAATTAAAATAATTATTCTTCTTCACTTTCAGTACTTCCATCCTCCTGATTTCTATACTGTAAAACTATTATCAGAATCAGCCTCTCCTGCTGTATGTTTTCTCTTGTGTAAAACTATTTATAGCAGTGGGGGAACCGAACACACATGCAGAAAGATACTTGCCTTCTTCCTGGCTGTCAGCTACCAGTACTGGCTAGCTCTGACAAGAGGAAGGCAGACACCAAGTTATAATAGCAAATAAAATTTCTAGTACAACACTTCAATGTCTAAAACACTTGGTAGCATGGCACAATTTTTATTATAGAAACTGCAGTAACACATTTTTTTTCTTTACAAGACTTGACAGGAAAGTATTTATTCACAAAAGATTTCTACAGGTAAATATATATACACATATACACATTCACAAACAGAAGACAAGTGAGTTTAGATGGTGAAATGCTGAGAGATGGAGTATTGTATACTGAAGACCAAACTGTGAATCACTCACGGAAAGAAACATTCATTCCCTCAGAGCTGAAACTTGCTACTCCAACAAAAAGAATAGCCTGGGGATATCTGTCCTTTGCAGTATTTTAGAGGTTTTGGTCTTCCTCCTTTTTTCTGTGTCTGTCACTAGCAGCTGACAACTTGTCTTTCGACTGTGCAGATCACACCTGACAAAGCAGGCACCTGTCAGTCACTGCTTTATAAGGTGTAACTTCATACAGCAGGAGACTTTAAAGCAGCATGTGGATAATTTCATACATTGAGAAATGTGATGATTTTTTGGGGGGTAAGAGAAGAAACAACAAATGAAAAAAGGAAAGTAGGAGAACATTATAAGATATGGTGGTCAAAGAGCAGAGGACTCCTGGAGAATAAAGAGTTAAGCCTTCAACCCATTTTCTCCTTTTATTTGTAAAGGGGCCAAGGGATGTCTGACATTTTACTGCAACAGCAACAGCAGCTGATGCTCAAAATAAGTGTTGGGAAGGGCATTTAAGCCTTCCCCTCTTGAAAAGTATTTTCAGACATCGTTACGTGGACACATTTGTTTCTGATGTTCACAACAAAATCAGAGCAGTAGCCAATGAATCCCCAGTCCTTCTCTCAAAATATCAAACCTGCCCGTTTTCTTCTGTAATTCCCACCAGATCACATGAAAATAGTCAAGTACCTCTCTTTGAGTCCACACTTTTCTCTCTCTTTCATTATTTCACCTGTACAGAGGACTTGTGCTCCTGCCAACATCACAGCAAAGCGCACTCCTACTTCCTACTTCTTTCCTAAAATCTTTTTCATCCCAGCTCCTGTGGGAGGAAAAATGGTAGGTTGCAAACCTCACCCAAACCCCTCTGCAGTGTTAACTGCCTTTTGGAGGGCTGTAACTGAAGGATTTAGCCCCTCACAGACAACTGCTTCTGCTTTGACTATTTGCAAGGTGGAGGAAAGAATTCTTATGAATGGACCAGATATAAAAAGAAAATTGTGTCTGACTTGCATCATAAATGGTGTGGTTCCTATCTGCATGGCATCACAGGCAGCTTGTGGGCAGATTTCAAGATGCACACACCAGAGCTGACACTCAGAGGTCAGCAAGGTAAGCACCCTGCAGTGCCTCTGAGAGAGAACAATATGCAGCAACCTTTGGGTGCTCAACTTCACAATGAGGTGGGATTCTGCAAGGAGCATCACTGGCATCCTGTCACCTCCTAGATTTGAGGTTCCTGGGAGCCTCCAACATTGGCAGATTTTCTTGGCTTAGAAAAGCAGTGTAGTTGGCAGTGTAGTTCTGGCAATACTATTTTTCTTTTGTTTAAGAAAGAAAAATGTGGTCTGACTAACCACGGTAAAAAAATTGCTGACCTCAGGGTTTAATGCAAGCTCATGTATTTGATTCACCTTCTCCACTGAAGGCAGCTATGACTGCACTCTGCTTCTGATTTCTTTCTGTTCTTATTACTACCAGTCAGTTGGATTCTGATTCCATATATGTCTGTGTTTACCCATAGTTATATGAGCATGCCATTGCTAGGAATGACTGATTCCCTAGAGAAAACTGAATGCATGAAGAATGTAGTATTACCCATGCCTTCTTTCACTGTAAAACTCTAAAAGTGTACAAAGTACACATAGGACTAAAGATCCTCTGAAAGCATCCGAACAACAAAAACAGGTGAGAGAAGGGGAAAAAACAAACAAACAACACAACAACAACAAACAAAAACCAAACCAACAGCATCACTACATTTAGTCAAGACATATGTTTTACCTTGAGAGAGCAAAAGCTGTCATACTGTAAAGTATGAAAATTGCCTGAGACTTTTGCTACAAGATACAGACATTTTTCCAGGACACAAAAACTGGCTAAAAGTATAAATTGATGTAAGTATTTTTCATCTCCACTTTTTGTCCACGATGCAATTATTTTGGCAGTTAATAAGACATCTAGGGTTCTACTTCCATCTTTCTCACATACAGCTAAGACAATCACCCTCCAGGGACACAGGCCCTAGCTTTGAGTCCATGTTTCTGATGAAGTTGTGTTACTCAAATCTAAGAAACTGCTGTTATTTTGAAACTTTTCCACTGGGTACTAGGGTTTCCAGGCTTCCCGATTCAATCTGTATGTATCAAGCACTAAACTGAAGAGTTGCTTACCTAAGTGTTCTCAGGCACTGAATTCTTCAGAGATAAAGGTTCATGGCAGGTAAAGGGAAAGACACTGGATTATTGGAGTTAAGGAGGAATCAAGACAAAGCAGTGCAACTACTTCTCTCTCAGGTACTCATGTACAAACATTTTCCTACCTTCTCACACAAGTGTGAAGAATTGCTCTAAAGAAGGTCAGAAGATATGTTCGTCATTTTTGCAGTAATAAACCCACTTTTTTTGGATCAAAACATGTTGACTAAAACTCTGACAACTAATTTTTCATCTAAATATTTTGTAGTGGTTTTGTTATATTATTTCTCATTCTATTCCATATACAAGAATTATATTCCAGGCTGGGTGTGGCTCCAGGCAGCCTGGTCTAGTGGTTCGCGACCCTGCCATAGCAGGGGGGTTGAAACTAGAAGATCATTGTGGTCCTTTTCAGCCCAGGACATTCTGTGATTCAATGATTATATGATTATATGGCTCGAAAGAAAAACAGTTTTAAGAACTTAAAAAGTTGATTCCCAGGCAGCAGGAAGATCCAAGGATCGGACAGATAATGGGTATGTCTGTAATACTGCCTCTGCCTTCTTTCTTGTAGCTATGAAATGAGTGATGAATGGCTATTTAATGCAACATTAATGTGAAATTAGGATGGAAGAAGAAGTTGTCTGCTGCTCAAATTGTTTTTGTTAGATAACAAGAGCATATCTCGTGTTTGTCTAAAGAAAGGAAACAGAATAAACACATTCCAAAAAAATGGTCTTAGAAAATAGGAAAATATGATCTGAAGTAATGTTAGATTAAGTAATTACTATGAAAACATTATTAAAAAAAAAAAAAACAACCAAAAAAAAAAAACAAAAAAAAACCCAACAAACCACAAAAAAAAAAAAACCAGACCAGTTTCTAATAATGATTTGGAAGCATGATAGACTAGTACAAATCACTATCTTTCACTATTCATCCTTTCTATTATCTATTTCAACTAAAAGACAGGTAGAAATATTCTTTCTGTTCCTTCTCTAACGAATCACAGAATGGCTTGGATTGGAAATGATCTTAATGATCATCTAGTTCCAACTCCCTGCCATGGGCAGGGTTACCACCCAGCAGCTCAGGCTGCCCAGGATCCCATCCAACACCCCTTGAGTATCTCCAGGGATGGAGCATTCATAGATTCTCTGAGCAGCCAGTACCAGGACTTTAAAAACTTCTGAGTGAAAAATTTCCCCCTGACATCTAATCTAAATCTCTCCTTTCATAGTTTAAAACTGTTTTCTATTTTCCTGTCACTATCTACCCATGTAAAAATATGATTTTAAAGGCCCCTTCCAACACAATTCTATGATTCTTGTGTGAGGAGTTGATGTTAGTTCAGGAGAAATGATGCAATTGTCTCCAAGATTGCAGTTAAAGGAAGCAAGAGGTTAGCATCCTCTCAAAGATGCCTCAACAGATTCCTTTTGATCTGTGTCTGTCTGTTTAATACTGATAAGTCCATCTCAGTTCATGATTGTGAAGGTTTCTGAGGTTAAGTGCTGTTCAGCTAGTGACATGAAGAAAGCCATGACATAATTTTACAATTATTATATGGAGAAAACATGAGATGAGCTTGTTGCTCTGAGTACAGTGGTTTATTTTTTCTCTCAGTGAAGGGGAATAGCAGGCTCACCCTGCATGTAGCTTCTGGGCTAGATATGCTTGCCTATGACTTCTAACCCCTATGCGTAAGTTGAAAGTGCTGTAATCTGAAGGTGGTTAAATCACATAGGCACATCACATTCATAATAAAAAGTCTGTTAAGAGAAAGAGAGTAGTATATGAAGTTGAAGAGGAGGACCTACTCTGTACAATTCTATTCTGCTTCTATCTTCTTTGTTTATATTCTCTCAAGCAACTCTCTACTATGGCTCCCTCTATCTTTGTTTTTGGGAACATGTATAGACTCACCGTATCTTGCTTCTGAACATCAACTGCTGTTGGAGGGTAGCCAATGACCCTGGAGTTAGCTTCTACAGAGCATGTCCCAAGAGTCTGATTTCTCCAGAACATCTGTATGGCTTATGTGGAAGAGAGCACAGAAATTCATTGAAAATGAATTGAATTTAGTGGTTTTCCTGCAGGAAAAAAATTCCTGTAAAGAACATTCAGGTGTGGTGGATATGGCTTTAACTGTTGGATGTCCTTAATAGAATGCTGGACAGTGCAATAGCAGCTGTAACTCACTTCGGATGAATTCTTAAAGCTGGAGGCTGGACATTGTTCCTCTTTCCCTTGACTACAACTGGAAGTTGTCAAACTCAGTCATGAAGTACCATAATTTTTCTCTGTGGCAATCATATTTCCTTTTATTCTTTTTTCATATCTTATTTAACAAGTAGTTAGTGGTCATCATACTGGTGTTACATCAAAACTGAGATGACATGCATTCTGAAAATATGGATAGAGGTGTATGAGTCTTCTCTTGAAAACTGACTGTGCAAATCTTAGGACTCAACTTAGCTCTGGGCAATTTTGGTTGTTTGTGCAGCCTATGTAACTTTATTTTAGTAACTGTTATATGAGAGCCATGGGGAGGCCTCCAGCTTACACTACATGGTCTTTTGAGTCTATATTGAAAATCACAGGCTTCTTCAGGCTGGAACAGTCATAAATGTAGGGTTACTGTAACCACAAATAGAAGTGACCTAGTGTCCTAAAAGGCTGGAACACTGTGGATTATCGTACTTTCCAAATACTGCAAAGGCCAATGTGAATACAGCAGGGGAGCAGTTACCATGAACTCCAGGAGCCAGAAACATCTTAATTCCTACATTCTGGGATACAGAAACCTGCTGTTCCCTTCAGGATGGCTGCAAACATAACTCCATGCAAGTCTGCACCTGGCTATACTAGAGCAGCAAGGAATTTTTCTTCCTTTTTTGCCATCTGAATGTTTTTAAGAATGGTGTGTTTGAAATGCATGGTATCCCCAGGCACCACCCAGGTTACATACCCTTAACCTCCTTCCCTTCTCCCGTGCTCCTAAGGGCTTCTATCTTGCAAACAGAGATGTTTAGGGTGACTCTTATGACACAGGTAGCAACTGGATTTTTGAATTAATCATGTTCCTTAAAAACAAGGCCCTGACCTTGCCTTACAGCAATGTCAGTTGAAGTGGCCTCAGGTGATATGTTAAGTCACCATAAAACTACAAATGTCATAGAAATGGTGAACAGGAAAGTTCAGTATTATTTCTCTCCTCTATTGAAATGACCAGGCAGTTAGCTGAATTCAAGAGCTTTTTCACATGAGACATATTGAAGTTAGAGAGTTCACTGCAGTGGGACACTGTGGGGCCCAAAAACACACACAGATTTAAGAAGAGATTAGATCATGGAGCAGAGGTCTCTTCAGCGCTATTAAACTCTATCATCAACTACAATCTCTGGCTCTGTTAAATCAGCTTCCAGTTCAGAGGCTACAGCAAGAGAAATATCCCATTACCTGGCTTACTCTTGTCCTGGGTTTCTGCTTTTGCCTACTGTTGAAGCCAGGACTGAGCTAAAAGGACCACAAGGACTTTCACATTCACCCAGGGTGTCAGGTTTTATGTTTTTATTCTGGATTTACAACTCTGTCACTGATGCTGGAACCTGGCCCATTATGTGTGGTCATTTTTCACTCTGTTCATTTAGCTCTTGTACTACACTTAAGGCTGTGGGGGCAGGAAAAGACAAACAGCACAATGGACTCTGTCTGCCTGTTTGTCTGTTGAACTCATTTACACTAATTGATTCAATGTACTGACTGATTTCTTTTTAATTTATAAAATATGCCTCTCCCTGTCTCCATGTGCTTGAAAAACAGTGGGCAGGGGGGAAGTGAACCTCACTGAAATTTGTGCCATGCTGAGAATTTGTGCCATGAAAATCTCTGCAGAGAACAGAAACAGCTCCACAGAGGCTTTAAAATTTGCCCTTTATCTGCAGCATGAAAGAAAATAAAACTAGATTCTATTATTACCAAGGAGATAGCAAGTAACAGATGCAGGAGAATCCAAGATATGATGCTCTGCTAATGGGCTAACGCATTACGAATATATTCTAAAATTACATACATTAATATACAGAGAGAAATGCTAAATCCTGAAATGTGGAGGAACTATTAGGTGGGTCCAACAGCTGGTGAGAGGGAATGGCAGCTCTCAGACACAAGAGTAATGTTTGGAGGCAGCTCTGGGACAGCTGAGGATCAGGCTATAATCAGTCAGAATAGAGAGTCACAGAGCCGAACCAAAAGCTGACAGTCTGAGGAGTAAAGATAAAACTGGCAAGGCTTGCAGGAAGGCGAGCCAATGGACAGGTGCGATCTTAATGTAATGTAATCCCATTGCTCAGGGCAGCAATACTATCTGTGTGCACATAGAAGATGCTCTGCACCTCTCCTAAAGATATTGCCCACTCTCTGGGCCCCTCATTATATCATCACTTCTGTTGAAGATTAAAACTAAAATCTGAAATTTCCACAAGTATAAACTATTCTCAGATATTAGTATTCCAGCAAGTCCCTTACCATTTTTAACTACTTTCAGTTAATTTCTTAAGGCTTTGTGGAGAAAAAAACCCAAGTTATTCTCAACAAAGACTTCCTCTTTTCCATTATGCAAACAATAGAAAGTATAATATCTGATAAAGAGAAAAAAATAATTCCTTCAAATTTGTGCTTATGATTTATCCCCTATGCAATATGCAATAAAGTCAAATGGGAAAAATAAAACAAAACAAAACAAAAACAAAGAAACAAAAAACAGGCTGGGAGTCAGAATACATAATTGTGTTACTAACGCTTTGATTTTCAGAATATTATTCATACAGACTCAGTTTCTGAGTACAGATTTCCCAAAAGTACAATGGTGATAATATTTGTCCTTCTTTGTAAGAACAGCATGTCACTCAAATAACTTCTGTCTATAAGCCAAATATAAATCTAATGCACCATCCTAGCTATGATAACCATTCTTTTGATTCCACACGCTAGCCTTTAATTAAATAGTACTTAACATGCTATCAGTCTTTCTGATATTTCCAAATGTTTTAAGGGTTCTTTTTTCCCTAAATCTTTTGAAATCTTTTATCTACTTTGACTGGCCTCAGGTTAGCTTATGTATTTCATATACATCAATATTTTCAAAAGACCTTTCCTGATTTGTTCTCTTCACTCTTCCTCTGTAACTCCACTGAGAGAAACAGAAGCTTTTAAACTCTCCAGGAATTCTGAGATCCCTCTTCTGAATGGGTAGATCTCACAGGAAGCAGGTGGAATGGAAAATTTCCCTCCACTGCCTTCCATGGGAGGTAACTTGTCGGGAGGTTAAAAGGCAGTCAAATCAATGAGTATTTAATTTTACATTTGCTATACGTCTTTAAAAACAAACAAACAAACAAACAACAAAAACTCACACTTATCAGCAACACAGTGGCAGATCAATAATGCAGTGTTTTAAATCCTTACTCTAGTGCAGACTGATGAACATGAGTCATAGTTCATAGAAGTCAGAGTTACGGAAACAGAGCAGGTGACATATGGTACACAAAGCTCTTCAAACTCTTGAGGTCTGCCCACATAAAGCAGTCTCTCGTTATGCCACTTTCCATAATCACGCTAAGAGGTCACTGATAGTTGTTTTTTTTCTTTTTTTTTAGGAGAGATCAGAAGATACAGGGAATGCGAGTTGAATGCTAGTTTCAATGTGTGGTCTGACAAATGTAAATGCAGTTTGGAAACGAGCTTCCACAGACAAGGTGAAGTGAAAGGCTAATACGAGGTGAAAACTATCTATTCCCTGCACCCACGCTTTCCCTATCACTTCAGATGGGGATTAATACTTTGCTAAGAGCTGACAGAATCCAGGAGTGAAATAAATGTTGCATCACATGTGGGTAAGTCACCAAGTCACAAAAGCAAGCTTACAGACGAGGCTCAGTTTTGCCATAGTAAGAATCATAGAGCCATTGAATAGCTTGGGTTGGAAAAGATCTTAAAATCAACTAATTATAAACTCCCTTCCATGGGCAGGATTCCCATCCACCATATCAGGCTGCCCAGGTCTCATCCAGTGTGGTTTTGAATGCCTCCAGGGATTGAGCATCCTAGTAAGAATCAATAACTGGAAGCTAAAGACATATGCTAGAAGTTAGAAATAAAGCACACATTTTTAACTGCAGGGAATGCAAAGGTTGTAGGCTACTGAAAGAAATGATGAAGCCCTCACTTCAAAGATTTCTTGTACCATAACTGGGTGCCTTGTTGGAAGTACAGCAAGCATTGTGCCATGCTCAGCACAGAAAGCATTGGAAGCAGCTTGGTGGTTGTGTAACATGGGAAGTCCAATGTACTGAACAAATTAAATGCATTAGTAGAGAATATTTGTTCCAGTTGGAGTTGTTTATAAACAGTGTAGAAGGTGAAAACAAAATACCCAGTGCATTCTAGTTAAGATCAGCATATAAATGAGAGTAAAGAAAAAGTGAAAAGGTAGATTTTGATGAATCTGGCCAGGCAGAGTATTAGTAAATTATTCTTTAATATTCCTTCTAGTGGAAGAAATTGAGGAATAGATTTCACTCTGTTACATTTTTTAATGCAGTATAGCAGGAATCTGACACCCAGCGAGACATCTGTTAGAAAAATCCAGGAGATATAAAAAGATTGTACCAGACAATTTCAGGGTATATATGATGACTGTGACTGCAGCTGATTGTCTGTCTTTAGCAACAGTGCTGTATCAATAATAAAACTTTTGTATGGATTAACTATTCAAGCAGCCACACAAGATATTGCTACATTAAATTCTATATAAAGACGTCATGCTTAGGAAATTAAGATACGAATGCATATCATTTCACCCTGTTTTGCTTTAAACAAAAATGGACAAGGGAAAACTACACCAGAACAGTCCAAGATGCAGTTTCTCAATTATCATGGAATCGTAGACTTACAGAAACATAATGTGGATCTGACTGTCATGCAGGAGTGCCACTGCCACCCAGGACAGAGAAGCAGCCAGCCAACCCTTCTATCTGCTGGAAGAGAAGATGTCATGACAGAAACATACTGAGTGGATGGAGGCCCCACAAATTCCCAGTATCTTCTGATGGATTGATACTGTACTTAGATCACCTTAGGGAACTGCTACAATCAGTGCAGAAAAAGAGGCTCCAAAGTTATTTATGTTTTCATCAAGTTCATCTCATTCCACTGAATTTGTTGTAAACTTGTTTAGGCATTTACTTGAGAAGGACTGATTCATCAGCAGCCAAATTTAGATAACATTTAGGAAGACTGGATGTCAAAAACAAAGCTAAATTTCCTCCCCTTCTCCCCAGAAACTCATTTTCTTAGATGTAATATTTTCTGCTTTCTCACATTTCTGTCTGCTGTGAGACACATTCAAAAAGAGTGCTATTTCTCTGACAAAGTCATGAAGACAAAAGCACACGTAGAATAAATTCAAGGAAAGCAAGCACATTCCTTTAATTGCTTGTTTGTTCCTTCCCAATCAGCTGAACCACATCCACATAGGTTATTAGTTATTCTAAAAATGTTAACATTTCATTATCAGGTACTGCCTGAATTGGATAATGTAAATCTCAAATTAGCAGCGGGTGCTCTATGATACATGAGGTGAGATTCACCTATTTGGACAATTTCTGATTTAGTTATCTAGATTCCTTCTAGACTAAGTAGGAAAACCAAACAACCAACAGTGAGTAGCAACAAGAAAATTCTAGGCATTTCCAGTCTATAATTTGTCTCTTCCTAATGTAGGTATCTAAAACATACATCAGATGACTCACTGTTTAAAAGCATTCAGCCTAAAGTAACTAGCCCCAAATAGACACCTAGACTGTAGATGATGAAAGGCGAAAGAGATGGATTGCATGAACTGTGCGCTATTTAGCCACAGGCAGCAGATTTTTAGAGGTATTTGTCTTCCAAAATGGGATATGAACATAATCTCAGGAATACTTTCTTCCTAACAAGGTGCAATAGAGCATTTCTGGACGCTCACCTCTTTACAAAACTGTCCTCTCAGCACAGAAGAGTGTGAGTCAGGTGAGTTGGGAAGCTAACAGCTACACTTCCCCTAGAAAGATAGACATGACCTGAAATACAAGCTTGTGGTGCATCTTGTCAACTCTTTTCTTGCCTTTCTCAGTGTTTGCAAGAATGGGCAGGGGATACTCACTTGGAAACCTGGATGTTCTTGCTCTGCAGTGCCTGCTCCAGGACATACTAAGCTGTAAGGTATACTCTGTGCCTTCACCTGGACATAGAACCATTGACCACCACCCTCTGTCTGCAGCCTTTCAACCAATGCCTTATGCATCCGATGGTCCACCTATCAAATCCACAAACCTCCAATTTGGAGATAAGGATGTGGTGGGGACCATGTCAGAGGCCTTGCTCAAATCCAGGTAAATGACACTGGTTGCCTTACCTTTGTCCACCAATCCTGTCACTCCATCATAGAAGGCCACCAGATTGGTTAAGCATGACCTTCCTCTGGTGAATCCATGCTGGCTGTCTCAGATCATATGCTCATTCCTCACATGATCAAGGATGTCATCCAGGAGGATCTGTTCCATGATCTTTCCAGATACAGAGGTGCTCATTGCCTCTTGTCCTGTCTTAAGACATAATTGCAGCTTCCATATAAATCCTATGGAAGAGAGTATCTTCTTCTGCTCTTGTGTATGTAAACTCCCTTAATGTAGTTTCTATGTAGTTTCCTATGTGTACTATCTGTCAGCAACAATACTTCCTCTTGGAGACTGGGGCACAGTCTAAGACTTGAGAGATGCTAACAAGCTTTTTTCTCATGGATTTCTTTGGACAGCATCAATACTTGGACAAGTTTCAATCTAATCCTCCAGCTCTTCTTTACCATATTCATCACATTGTTTTTAAGGAGGTACATGAGAAGAATATTGAAGCACATTAAGTAGCATTTACTTCATTTCACACTAAATTTTATTCTAAACCAAACCATTGGTGGACTGTATCTGTTTAGTGCAAAAGACAAGATCAAGAGTATCATGTGTACAGTGTTTTGGCAGCTACTCCGTAGGATGCAAGAAAAGAAAGTTTCTTGCTCCCACTTCCAGGCCTCCCTAGAGAACTTGCATGGGTCTAAAAGATTTCAAATGCTGGTCTAAAACAAAACTATGTGACTTTGAGGTTTCATATTGAACTTCTTTTTATTATGAAATATAAGCACCCAATCTCTCACCCTGACTGTTGGTGTATTGCTAAACTGCTGTCCAAGGCCAAAATCTTTTAGTCATATAGACCTGTAAGGTTGCTAAGCACACACAAGAATAAAGATACATTCTGATTACTCAATACTTGTTTTACAAAGTCTCCTGCTGAAAACAGTATTGAGTCATATATGCTACTTTTGCAAAACAAAGTGGATATTCAAAATCCAAAATTAGAGTTTCAGCCCTAGGTATTTGTTTGGAATCATTTATTTGTAGAACTGCAAACTCCAGAGTGTTCAGCACATAAAAGAGAGGTCAATTAAGGCTGTATAAAGGCTAGAAAAATGTTAAATCATTTAAAGAGTGGAATGATGGCTACTTTAAATACATCAAGTTTCCTGAAAAGATTGGAGAAGGTAATGTTATTCACTTTAAGGTGAATTCACAACACTGAAGACACGAGAGTAATTAAAGAACTAACATTCATTCATTCAGGGCCACAAAGATAACTGGGTCCTGGAACACCTCTTATATAAAGAAAGGCTGCACAACCTGGAAAAGAGAAGGCTGAGAGGACATCTCATCACTGTTTATTAATATTTAAAATGCAAGATATTTTCAGTGTTGTGCAGTGACAGAAGGAAGAGCAGCGGGTAAAAACTGGAACACAGGAGGTTCCGTACAAGTATGGGAGAATTTAATGACAGAGCACTGGAACAGTCTGCCCAGAGACACTGTGGAGTCTCCTTTCCTGGAGATATTCGAAAACTGCCTGGATGACTTCCTGTGTAACCTACTGTAGGGAACCTGCTTTAATATGGTATTGGACTTTGTGATCTCCAGAGGTCCTTTCCAGCCCTTGCAATTCTGTGATACTGTGATTTATTTAGGTCAGTGGCCATTTTCAGATCTTGCCATCCTGTTAATCAATATGACACAAACAAGACTTGAACACAACGTTATTCAAAATGTAAAGAATTTTGCATGTTCCATTTTTATTTCTTAGGAGTTACTTTAGCTCATGTGCTCCAATGTCACATATGCAAACCTGATATTTGTTTGGAGATTAGATATCTGACATCTCAATAGCATGCAGCTTGGGGAAGTGAATATCCAAAACACAACAAGATGGTGCAGAATCAATAAAGAGGTTTGGTTTGATTAATGAAAAAGCAAGACAAAAAGATGACAAGTCAGGTGTATAAATTATGTAAGGAGTAAACTAACTTCCATGTAACTGGCATTTGAATGCCTAAATATTCATTAGTCTTGGCTGTCATCCCTACAATAGATTCTGTTTTCACAGTGTTTCCCAGAACAGCAAACTGAATAAACACTTTGAAATTATTTGCATATATAGGGAGGTAGGTAAGCAGGCTTTAAAACTTAAATATTAGATGGAATGATACTCTTGTTTCTTGACCAACAGTGTCAAGAACCCAGGTGGGTAGGGAATCAAACCTTACATCCTTAAATATATGACAGTTATAAAGGTTGTGAAAATGAATCATAGAATGACTATTTAATTCTGAAAACATATTTTTGTAATAATTACTGTAATTAAGAGAAGAAAATAAGAAAATATTATTTTCTCTGAAACTAAGGGAGAAACTTAAGTTTTAGGTCTTTGAGAATTAATCTGCTGTTACAATCTGAAAACAAAAGCAAAAGCACTGGAATGCAATAATGAGTTACTTGTTACTTGTAGTGAATCTGTTAGTTGTGAACTAGTATCCTGATTCCAAAGAAAGTCATAGAATCAAATCAATAAATTGAATTTGCTGTCACCATGTTTGATTTGCTTCCAGTGAGTTTTTCTGTGACAGTTTTATACCGTACTCAAAACAACTGCAAAATTTGCACAACTGAAACTTTTCAGGAAATAACTAGTTAGTTCCAGTAGAATCCTGGCTGTAAAAGCTGCAGTCATACAATTCTACCTGACCACCTTTTACAAGTCTACTGTTCCATTTTTTATTATCTGCAGAATTGAGAAGAATAGATCATTAAAAACAATCAACCAAAAGAAAGACACATAGAGCAACATTTTTGTGTTAGGGTTGAAGAAAGCCAACAAACATCAGAAAAAATAAAACCACTTCAAACCCAGACTCCAATCAGACATTGTTAAAGTGACTCCCACAGCATAAAAGAGAAAAGCTGCCTGAATTATTGGTAATGGATCATCCCACACAAAGTTTGTGAAGTGCCTAGAGAACAAAACATGTACCGCTGCATAGTGATCAGCCACGGTCTGTGACAATATGAGCAGAACTCATTGTGACTTAGATAATTAAGAACTAGGGTAGACCTTAAATCTTAGCTTCTGGAAATGAGTCATGAAGAAAGCAGAAAATGTTAGTGCCACCTATTGGTAAGTATTGAGATTTGGAAATTATTCATGCTAATTTGCATAAATCCAAATAAAGTAAACTGGTCATGTTTTACTTAAGGAGTTTTGAATGTGACACAAAGAATGAACTCTTGACTTTGGCCTCTATTCTGCAGAGGTTTACATGTTTGTTTAAGAATGAATTATGAATTATCTGAGCTTGCTGCCAGGAAAAGAATGGAAAATTTAGGTGGCATTCTGCTTCAATTTGCTTTCAGTAAAAGTTAACTGAAACATGTAGGATACTAAGAAATGTTGAACAAGAAGGTGGATTAGCAGTCTCAAAATATACAGCTTTGCCAACCAAATTTCACTGGTTTCCTTCAGAAATCCAGAAGGTGGGACGTTTGGCATAGTGTGTAGACACTACTGCTATTCAGTGATCTGAAAAAAGGATTGCTTTTGACACTGCACACCCCATTTACCATGTACCTTAGTGAGATATACTGAGTTGGAGCTAAAGCAATCCTTCTTACTATATGGACGTGACCTTTATTATACCATGGCAATGCACCAAGTTCTGCTTTATTTAATAGCAGTTCCTGCTTCAGTCTTCTATTTAATAGGTCTGGAGTTGCAGGGGACGCACTCGAGGCACATATGCTGTTCTTCAATGTCTTCTGTTGGAATCTGGTTCTGCAAATATGTAAGACAATTTAGTATTTTGAGAACCTGACTGTAGCTGCAGTTTATAAATGGGGAGTCAAGCATCTGCCATCACTACTGAAAGAAGGCTGACTTGCAACATCTTGCAACATCTAACCAGTGATGCTGGGATTCATCAAGAAAAATTGAGTATATTTACAAGATGCTGATGCAGCAGATCAAAATTTTTTACACATATGTCCAGTCATTTCCTAACATCTGGTTCTCTCATCAGCATTATCTGCAATCCAAGAATTAGTAGAGGTGAAAAGTGCTGTTTTTTTGCTGAAAATCAGTCAAATTGGAAGGCAACAGAGGGTTTTAAGTAGTCATTTACAGATTTAATTATATTATATATATAATATATATTATATTATATAGCCAGCCATAGGTCACTTCATATCTTGCTGTAGCTGATCATCTCAAATTCAAGTTAAGCCACATAAACCTCAGTACTCACTACAGGAAGCTGAAAAGTTCTGTGCAATTCTGAGGGCACAAAACAAGCCACACTGGAGAAGAACAGTCACTGATAGAGATGCTCCCAGAATGGGCTGCATGCATCTGTGGCACAGACCCATCGAAATAAGATGCAACAGTAGTGATTGAAGGGAATATAAAAGAGAGTGTAGCCAGACAGGCTGTTAGAGAAATATCTTTGGGAAGGAAAATCAAAATTGTATGCTCAAAAATGCCATGATCTAGCAGGATGTTGGACGGTTAGTGAAATCCTAACAACTATAACTTTCTTAATTTGTCCCTCTTCTGCACATCTGCTTCATCATGTATTCCCTGGTAAGCTCAGGCAGCACATGGAGAAATGAACAAGGAGCCCGAGCAGCCTGCAACAGAGAATGGAGGAAAAAGCAACCAGAGCCAGCTCACACATAGATGCCAGTCACACCGTGGTCGCCTAAGGCAGCAAAATGCTGAGTGGCTCTTTGTTGTGTGAGTGACTGCAGGCTGTGAGCAGCACTCATTTCACAGATTACCCATAAAGCAGCGAAAACTCAGCAACTGTGACAGTGCAAGTGAGAGAAATGTGTTGGATCCTCATTTACCAGCGAAACAGACCGCAGTGTGGTTTTTCTATATATGACAAGTGTACATTTTTTCCATAAAGGAGCTTGGGGGGAGATCCAGCTCTGCAATTGTCCTTCTTTTGGCAGCTGCTCTTCATACAGAGTTCACAGGGGTGCAGAGTCTGAAGGGAGCAAAGTTGCAAAGGTAAGTGTTGTTGCTCACTCTCCTCTTTCAGCAGTCATCAAAGCCCAACCACCTTCACTCTGAAATCTGAAGTAGCTCTCCCAGGGTTGGTAATGAGGAGGAGGTTGTTCCTGAGTCAGCACAGTATACATAGCAGGCAGAGGAGATGTAACACAGCAAGAACAGACCAGGCTGAACATCCAACCCTGTGGGTACATGTTTTTATTAGTGCTTTGCCCTGATTGCCATGTGGAAGCACTGTAAGCACAAATTGCACCTGCTGGAAGGAAGCCCAAGTGCTCTGGTTCCAGATGGTTGCCAACTGGAACACCAGGGAGCTGAGCAGTACCAAGGGAATGGGAGGTCACTACAGTCCTTATTCCCACAGAATTTCACTGCAGTGCAATATGCCAAAGTTCATCCTGGTTAAGGATGCTTTTTTTTTTTTTTTTCTTCCTGAACCTTGGCATTCTGCATATTAGTGAAAATAATTTCCCACTCAGCTTTAAATGTGAACTTTGGTGACTTAATCAGGTTCTCACAGAAAATTTGTAGCGAGTCTGGGAATCAAACCTATAATCTTCCACCTCCTACCAGTTCATGTTCTTGTTGATTCTTTTCCCCCATAATTCTCAGATATCAACCAGCTGCATAATGAAGAAAGAAACAAGTAGGTAAACAAACTCATCGATTTCTAGGGGAGGATTTCTCACTCTACTCAAAGCTTTTCCTTTCAGATTCAGATCATAGCTTCCACTAACTTCTCCAGAAGTCTATTTCTAGTTTAACATAGCTCACTATGAGCAACAGTTCCTTAGTTTTTAATCTAAAATTTCTTTTGCTTATTTTTCCCATTGTTTCATTACAAACCACTGACCCATGT
Organism: Tympanuchus pallidicinctus; assembly: GCF_026119805.1. Lineage (NCBI taxonomy): Eukaryota > Metazoa > Chordata > Aves > Galliformes > Phasianidae > Tympanuchus > Tympanuchus pallidicinctus. Next base: position 13,192,934 of record NW_026294618.1, on the reverse strand, counting down.
TGAATCATGCCATTGCCTCCTTACTATTTATGCACTATTTGATTGTTACTACTTAGGCCATCAGTCCCCTCTCTTTTTACTGTTTTCTCTATTTTCTGCCTCTCACAATCATTTTTACTCATAGTGATTGAAACTCCCAAGTCTTGAAAGGACAAGAGGAAATAGATTTAAGTTGCACTGGAGGAGGTTCAGGTCGGATGTTAGGAAACATTTCTTCTCAGAAAGAGTGGTAAGGCACTGGCACGGACTTCCCAGGGAGGTGGTCGAGTCACCATCCTTGGAGGTGGAGATGTGGCACTGAGGGACGTGGTTAGGGGGCATGGTGGGAATGGGGTGGTAGTTGGACTACATGATCTTAAAGGCCATTCTATGATTCTAATTTCAAGGGGCTGTAAACGCTCCTTTTCACTTTTTCCCTATTACTTCATATACAGCATGGGTGGTATTTTTGGTGACAATATCTGTCTTGCAACAATCATGTTAAATTGAACAACTACAGGCCAGTGAGTGCATCCATGCTGGAAACCATGAGTACACATGGTACTGTATAAAGATGGTGAATCTTAACACTGGAAAATATCATCAGCACTTAGAAAAACTCCACATACTTCTGATTATGAAAATGGATCAGATAAATGAATTTACAAACAAGCCTGTGATTGAAACTTTGGCTTTCATTCATTCAGAATAAAATGACATACTTTCAAATAGGTCTGGGATAATCTACACACGAGCACTAAGGCTATTACAGTGGCCTAATCCTCTTATTTTGACTCTTGGGGAAATGTTTGGACCTCAGTCAAGCTTACTTAAGCTATTGCATTTATATCCATCTACACTGGTTATGCCCAGACCAGCAAGACAGAGAGCATTTTATTCTTCCAAGCCTTTCCCATGCTCTCAAACTCTGTGTGCTAAATTCATGATTACCACTACTGCATCTATATTGAAATCTTCTTTGAGAAATCTTTTCAAAAGAGCTGTGTTAAGAAGCTGCTGACTGGTCTTCCCTCACTGTTCTGGATTCAGTTCACTGATGCATTATTAATTATTACTTTGGTTGTCAGCATTAGGATAGTCTTAGAAGAGTATTATTTCTATTTTAAAAATTGAAGCACAGCAAAATAAAGCCTAGTCTCTCACAAAGGTGGTTAGGGACCTGTCAAAATAAAATATCTGAGATCTGCTTTTGTGCACATAATGGGAAGTGAAGGTAGGAATTTAGGCTACCACTGGCATCTCACCTCAACGGTGGACACAGATACTGGGTTGGCACATTGGAGGTGCCTACATTTCTCTGCTGATAAGAGGGAAAACCTGGATTCTTCAATAAGCAAAAGGGAAATAGATTGATGCTTAAATGTTCAAAACTATGCAGGAAACATATGGGCTGAGGAGGAAACTGTGCCCCAATAACTTCACCAAGGGATCATCCTTCTACTGAATTTACAGGAACTGTGGTGACTTATACTTAGCAAATGCATGTTTGTTAAGGGATATGCTCTCATTTCTTATTTACATGAAGAAATTTAACAAGATTTCTGTTCCCAAACATTTAGGACAAAATGTAAATGTAAACCCAAATCCCCAAACTGCTTGCAGTACAGGGAGAGACTGTGCTTTAGAAAACAAAGTCTGGAAATATGATTTGCAGGAGTGAAAAAGCCTTCTGAAATAATTTCCAGATTGTTCTTGCTAATACGTATAAACAGGAAAGGTATACAATGCTAAAATAGTGACTCACTTGAATTGTTTATTGAGCCTGAAAATAAAGTTGCTCCTTTTAAAGTAGGCAAATCCATGCAGAATGATTCACTCTGATTGTTCTTTGATGTAAGCTACTTTCTATTGTGGGGCCAATGTGATCCATATACATTTTATGGTGCATAATGCTACTTACTAGCTGAAAAGCTCATGTTACTCAGAGATTCCAAAAATATTTGAAAAAAATTAGGTACTGTCTTAAAAGAGAAAGACAAAAATGTTAAAGGGTTTACCCCATGATACCATAGATTGTTTTCAGGAAAGAGGATTCATCTATTCATTTGTATCAGATCAATGTCAAGTCTTCTGAACTGTCTTGTCCCTCTTTTCAAAACAGTTATTGCGAATTATTATTTTGAGTGTTCAATTCAGATGCATTACTTTGGCACAGCAGAGACTCATTAGAAACATTGAATACAAACACAAAACTGGGTAGGGAAAATATTCTTCTCTGCGTCTCAGTAACCTGTCTGTGAAAAATATTCAGAGAAACATTGAGGAAGCTGAGAATAATATCTTTGCTTCAGATCCAGCTGTCCTTCTATGTTTATTACTCTGGCAATGAAGTCAATGGGAGAAGTGCCAGAATAGGAAAAGAGCTAGAACTGCAGGATCTGGTCCTTATGTGTAAGTTTAATCATTTTCTTCCATCTGCTACTGATCAGAAATGTGGACTCTGAGAAAAGGCTGAAGGAAGCGGGGGGGGGGAGAATTCAAAAGTAATAGTCAACAAACATGCCTTTGACAGCATGGGAAGGAGCTATGCCCTTCATTTAAATTACCCAGATGTCATTACAAAATTATAATATTCTACCCATACAATGTCCTTAATGATTCTTTGGGGAATTTCATGAGAAAGCAGAAGTGAATCACAAAGCTCTTGTGACAGTTAACAGACCTCAGGAGGCTGATGGAGTCCTGAAATGGCTCTTGCAAGGATTTCTGCCATCAAGAGTTACCAGGGTAATTCCAAAGACAGTGGGCTCTTTAGTGCATTGCAGCACTAAAACAACCGTAGATAGCATCAAGCAATGGGAAACACATTTATATAAAGTAGGGGAATTACATTTAAAAAAAGAATAAAAATCACACCCCCTATGAAAATATGTAGGGTCCATTCAGAGAAAAAGCAGATGAAAAAACATTAATACAGACTTCAGAATTACAAGCTGAAGTGAATCAGAGCATTTTTGGCCTGAAGTCAGTGCCATTATTAAGAATTATTGCTTAGTGTAAAAAGCCAAAACATATTCTCAGCTCTGTATGAGTTGAAAATAAAGACAGTCCCCGTTGGAGGATTATTCAATCTATGATGCTGGTCCTAAAAGCTGCTCTTCACAGCCCACTGTGCCTATGTGAAAACTCATTAACTCTCAAAGGGAATGGAAGTCCATCCACAGGAAGAATGTGAATTCAAGATTACTGGTAGCAGGTGTAATAAAAACACTGGTCCTGGTGGAACACTGGATGGTTCAAGGAATCTCTGTGTTAAAGAGCAAGTGAAAGATATTGATGGGAGGTCGCCAAAGTCGAAAATTGGCTGGATTACTTCCTGGGAGATTCCTTTTCTTCATACTGACTACAGAGATGCCTGAGAATTAAACCAATTTAGAAGAGGTTGATTTTCTTTGCATGACCTCGTGGTAAGGTTGATAAAGTGATTTTCACTGAAAATCTTGGATAAGCATGACAGATACCTCAGGAAGATCCTATAACAAAAAAGGATCATCCTGTGATGAAAGTGAAAGTACAGTCATTAAAACTTTTGGTGGACCTCCTTGTTTTGCTAACAGTTCCCAAGCAATGCAGTGAGTCTTTGGCCTTCAGGGAAAACTTGGAAGAATAACAGAGTAATAATAAAATGCAGGGCTTTGTTTGCGTGGGGCCCCAGTAGGAAAGTTGAAAACATGCTGAAAGAGCATCTCATGAAGCATTATTAATAAGTTATGTACTGAGTCACTGACTGCAGCAGCTTCTGAGGAGAACTCCTAAAATAAAAATGCATTCATAGTTATGGCCCTACTCACACTTCATAATGGTCCTCAGAATTGTAGCTATTTTTTCTTTCTTTTTTTCTTTCTTTAACATAGTTTAGTTATATTATTCAAAAGCAGAAAGGCACGATTCCTTTATTTTATAAACGGGTTAAAAGATTCCACATAAATATATATAAGCACATGCAAAGTTTACTTGAGAGAGAATTCATTGACACAGAAAGAATTTGTTTTCTGTACCTCCTACAGTCAGCTTATTTATAACTAGTATTTGTGTACCTAGGTTATGTGAGCATGGTACTTTGCCAAAAAAATTAGTATTCAGCCATTTCTGTCCCTCATATATAAACTACTTTTGAGAGTGAAAACTCCCAGTTTCCCAGTTTTAGCAAAAAAAAAAAAAAAAAAAAAAAAATTGCATAAATCCAGTGGCTTGCATTACCATCTGCTCAATCATCTATTCTGGATTGTAAAGTGGAAAATGCTGGATTTATAGAAACCACATGCAAAGATTCATATTTAATTCTGCCAAGACTTGCTGTCACAGCAGCCTTAAAGCAGATATGCAAGCCACACAAAACTCAGTCACTCTCCTGTTATTTCTGACAAGGATGTATAATTAGGAAAGTGCATCTTTTATTATAAAGTCTCCTGATAAAGTGATTAAAATGATCTTTCATTTCCCTGTGGGTCAGTTCTGTTGAGATGGATAGTCACACCTTCATAGAGATCTGGCATAAATACTGTTTGAAATACAAGCGACATGGGCAAATTCAGAATACACACAAACTAAGGTCAAATTTCTTCAGGAATTTGGAAACACAGTCCAAACGCTACTCAAGATATTCCTATTTACTATTATATTTGCTTTTTCTCCACCAAAGCAATTAAAACAATGAACCTAAAGTGAAGAACAAAGGAAAAAAGCAAGAGGTGCCACATAAGGCAGAACTGTCTCCTTTTACAATTTTACTGCAATGTTTCAGCTCGGCAAAGTCCCCTACTGGACTGCAGCATTGAGACAATTCATATTCAGGAGATCAAAATTTGCTGTCAAAAAGACACATAAAGAAGTTGCCCACAATCACTTAATAAGTGCCAGATGTATTTGGTTGGTTGGTTTGATTTTGTTTTTGTGTGTGGCAAATCCTCTCTGCAAAAAGCCTTTTCTAGTGCAGGGGAAAGACCCTTAAGTATCACTTGGTTATTTCAGGTTGTCCGGCTGCAGCCCAGCTTGCTTGATGGTAGACAGTCCTCATGAATATTCATGTCATCTTTGGGAATGCTTTCACAGATGGAGGGAAGAGAGAAAATTCTTGCAGAAAGTCCTTGCTGCACTTGATTTTGAAAGGAGTTTTCTAGTCCAGCTCCAAAATAATTGTTATTTTACTTGGATGTTGTCAGAAATCACACCATGCTTCTTCATCAGCCTTGTCTGCTGGTAACAGCAGACATGGTAATGTGTACTTGAATTTAAAGCTACATATATTTTAAAACAAAAAATCAAAGGAGAAAATCAGATTATTGAACAGTCTGGATATACAGTGCTCAAAAGTGAGACTCACACTTTTTCTTCTATATTAATGCAAACTTAAAATCTCTGCACCTTACTCTTGTTTTGCATTCACGTGATCTACTGAAGCCACACAAACACTTGTTTCAAATCAGATCACTGGTCATTGTTAGTCACTGTCATGAAGTATTCTGTGTCAAGCAGGATTCTGTGCTGGATATTCCAGGAGAAAGTGTCAGCTTTTCCACAGATGGGATTAATGGTGCATACTTTTTGTCACAAAACTTGCAGATCAAAAACTTTTATAAATATTTTTTCCTCTTTGTGCAAATAAGTGATTTTTTTTTCCTTTTTTTTTCCTATGGTCATTCAAAGACTGAACAAGAACTATTTTCAGAAAAGCAAGCTATAAACTTGCTGTCATGGCTGTGATTCACAGGTACAACTGATTTCTTTCCACATTATTGCAGGATGACCAGTTCCATTGACTTCAGCAAACATCCACATTAATCTGCCATTTTAATTTGAAAATCTACATCCTCATTTTCTGTATCTGCCCTGCCTTTTGCATTTCTATCATCTATCATCATCATGCCTAAGGGCTTACGGAAGGCTTTAAGCTGTGTTTTAGTGACAGTCTTTCTCCAATCCCACTTTTACTTAGCAATGTGATAGGAATAGGCTAAGAATATCATGCTGGTGGACATAAGTAGGGATGAGTATAAATGCAAAATATTCTTGCAGTTAATGACGTACTGTTAACATCCATTAAGAACAAGACCTTATTTTTCCAATTGCAAAACTGAGAAAAGTGCTTGATAAGGCTTCATAGAATTGTTTGGGTTGGAAGGGAACCTTAAAGGTCATCCATTCTAACTTTCTTTCAGTGAACAGGGACACCTACAGCTCCACCAGGTGCTCAGAGCCCTGTCTAGCCTGACCATGAGTGTCTCCAGTGATGGGACATTCACCACCTCTCTGGACAACACGTGCCACCGCCTCCTTACCCATAGAGTAAAAAATTTTTTACTTATATCCAGTCTAAAGTTCCCCTATTTTAGTTTGAAACTGTTTCCCCTTGTCCCATCATCACCGACTCTGTTTAAGAGCCTGTCCCCTTCTCCCCTATGCCCCCCCTTCAGATACTGTAAGGCCACTATGAGGTCTCCCAGGAGCCTTCTCTTCTGCAGGCTGAACAGCCCCAGCTCTCTCAGCCTGTTCTCATAGGAGAAGTGTTCCATTGCATACCTAGTTCATTTTACTACATTGTCCAGCTATTAAGTGTTAAATTAGCTTTTATATCTTGCATGGTCATGTTTCAGTTATAGTACTGTAGCACTTTTTGCTTTTCCAGAGGATGTTTTTATACATGTGATCTAAGAGTTTTAGATAAAAGCGCTGGGAAAATTGGCAAGACTTTAAAGTGGTAAGTCAGTAATGGTAGGATGTTCGCTTCTAACAGATGGATCCTGTCCCATAGTGACACTGGGAGGTCTAACCACACACCAACACTAAATTCAGATTTTTAAAAAACTTGATGATGAGTTCAACAGAGACTTTTTTTAAACTTAGTTCTGGTAGCTCCCAAATATTGCCTGATCTGTTCAGGAATATTCAGAGTTGCACATCACACTGCATGGTCTGATGTTGGATTACTTCTCCTCTTTTAAAATAATACCTGAAAGAAAGCTTAAGGAACTCTAAGGAGGTTACATACCGGAATCTCAAAAATAGAATGTGACTTTAAAAAAAAAGAAAGAAACAAAGAAACAAAGCCTAAAGAAAAAATGAAGGGAGGGATTATTATACTGCCAGAGTGTCTAATTATGCTATATCTAGTATCAGTCTATCATTATTATTTTATTATTAAATATAAATAAGGTTAGAATAAACACAAAGTCCTCAAAGTTTTACCAACTGTACTAGATTTACATGGAGATAGGAAAGCAAATACAGACAAAGAAAAAGCAGGCAACCTCTAAAATTACTTCTAATGATTAAAAGTAGAGAAATGAATACTTCTGGTATGAAACATGAGGATTAGTATAGCTCATGTTGCACTGAAAATGAGGAAGGGAAATGTGAACTGGAGACTAAGCCTAAGTATAACCAGGCAGCATGCAAAAGTGATAGTACCATAAAAATAGAGTGATTAAATTCATGAAATAGAGCTTGCTAGCATTAAGAATTTCAGAAAGATGAAACTGAAAAGGAATATCATTCTGCCTCAGTCTGCTGATACAATTGAAATAACATGAAATGTGGTTTCACTTCAGGAATTCGGAACATTTTCATGGTGGCTGGAGAACAGCTTATGGCAGGGGTCTATTCTCTATTGTAACATATCTGAAACCAGTTGGAAAGCTCAGTCCTTCAGTTTCCCTACGTGTAAAAATAGAATATTTTTACATGCATTTTGACTTTTTAAAGGGGTATACATACAAAATGAAGACTACCATTGCTTTTTTTTTTTTTTTTTTTTTTTTTTTTTTTTTTTTAAGACAAAAACACAACAAAACTTACGACCGTGCTACTTCAAAAAGAACTTCTGCAGTCCCTTTATGCGAGTGCATTTTGTTGATTACTGAGGTGCAGTGCCGTTGCACCTCTTCAGAAAATATCACCTCTGTGGTGTAATTGGAGATAGTGCTGGAGCATTAATCAGTCAGCAACATGTCATTTACCAGTATCGCTTCTGCTGAGGAATTTGCTGTTGTGCCACAGCTCAAAACAGAGACAAGTGTCAAAGGCTGAGAGCTGAGACAGAGCATTGTTGTTCAAGTCTGTGCATTCAGAGCACTGTTGTTTTTTCTGCCTAAGCAAGTCAGAACTTGCCAGGGATTTAGTCTGTTGACATGATACTAGGAAGGTCTGAAACTTAGTCAAGTTGACCAACACTTTCCAAAACAAGGAAGCGTGTGTTGGCTTCTGAAATTTAATAGAAGGGGATAATTACCCTTTTGCTTAGATTGTCTATTTAAAATTATCTACTCTTTCTTAACACAGATCTTTATTACTGGTGTCACATGATAGGACTGGATTTTACTAGTAGGATTTTCTGACTATGTGAAACATTTTGGATCAGATCCAAAATGATCAAATTACTCATCATGTGCCAAATTTTGTCTTGACATAAAAGCTGAAACAAATAAAACCTCCAAGTTCTCTTCTGTTGCAAATGGCTCAATTTCCCTATTTCAGCTATTTCTAAATTATTAAGATCTGTGTATGGAATATGATTATTCTGTTTCTGATTGGGTACACAGAATTTGTGCCAGTTGTTCTTGTAATTAGATAGTTCTTATTAGATTGACCTAATTCAATCATTTGCCATGCTTGCACACAAAAGATTCATGTGCCCTTGAATAACCTCAAATGCATTCACTAACCAAAACACATTGCCATGTGTAGGAGATGCAAGGCTGCCACATCATGTTTGCAAAAAGACTGGATAAGGAATACAAACGTTAAAAACATTATCTTTGTTACTCAGCTCTGAGCACTGAATCAGACCTTCTCTCTTAAAGCGGGTTAAAGCAGTTTTATGGATATTTTAAAAAACTGTGATTAGTGATTTCCCAAATATGTGTTTAAAATAGGGCTAGCTAGAATTCAAGAATATACTGGACATATTCTGTGTGTCTCATTAAAATAGGGCTTAGCATGAGAAAGAGCATGCAGGGGTTAACTCACAGTTGTCTTCCATGAACCTGACAGAAAGGGAATGAGAGCCCATTTACTTATTAAAAAATCTACTGGAGGTGAGGTAACTTCATGTCTATAAATACATAGAACAATGCTTTCCACTGGATTTGAAAAACAGGTCCTAGTACTTTGAGCAAGGCTTATGGCTAAAAATAATAAGAAATTGATGACTTTAACTATGGAATGGTAATAACCAACCACACTGTGCAAAAATTTGGGACAAGTCAGCCAAGTGAACTGAAATAGTTTAATGGGTAATAGACTATTTATTTCTCCCCATGTAATATTATAGATCTGAAGCTCTAATAAAAATTGGCTATTTCAATCTACATCTAAATCGCATCTAAATTAGTGGAATGGGTTTTTAGATCTGCCACACCTCTTTTCACACATTGGTGCACTGAGTAACTTTAAATTCTCTTTTTGAACATGCTGACATATAAAAACATATGAAAAATTCTGGAAATTTTCATATTGAATGGGCTTCTAGCAGAAATACTGGACTGACTATTTAAAATAATACAAAATATGAAAGAAAACTGAGTGTTGTTTTTTCTTTTTTCTTTCTTCTTATCTTTCCAGATTCAGGAAGTGTAAAGGATAGACACAAATTCAACGTAGGTAAGCAAGGAGCAAACACAAACTAGAAAAACTGTGGGAAAAAAAAAAAACACTAGTACAGCATACCACAGCAAGATCTCTAACTAAAGCAGAGATCATTATCACAGATAATCACCTCAGCATGAGCTCTCAACTACTAGAAAACCTAATGCAGTTTTTGGATGCACAGATAGCAACATCCAGCCAATCAGGGAAATAACCTTCTCTCTGCACACAGAGCTGGTAAGAACTTTATCAGAATATAGTAGCCAGTACTACAATCCAAAAAAGAATAAGTGAATCTCCATTAAATTTTCAGAGTCACAAAATTTTTTCGGATGACTGTAAGGAGCTTTTTTATCTTAACCAAAGAAAAGTCTGAGAGAAGAAAATTCTGATCCTTTATATATAGAGTATTCAGATGTGGAAGAATGATCTGAAAGCAACTGATTGTCCTGTAGACAGTGAACATCATGGAAGATGAGGTAGGACAGTCAGCCTTGATATGCCACCATTCACAGGGGTGAGGGAAGCTTCAGAGCCACCTGCCCTGAGGAATGGTGAGGTCTCCCTAAAGGGGTGTGAAGATTTGGCTATAGTTGTGTCCCAGAAGGTACTTCCGACACACAGATTAACATACAAGATTGAGCCCAGACTTTAATTCAGGATTTCTGCCTCCATAGGCCAAGGTCTAGCTACTAGACTAGTGAGTATCATGGGTTCAGTCTCTCCTCTCCCTTCAGCAATGAAGTTCAGGTGTCAAAATTAAATAGAAAATCACAAATTATTCATAAAACTGAGCAGAAGGATTCAACTTTATTTGGCCCTGTCTGCCAAATATCTTATATTTGTCTTCTAGTCAGCTTAGTTAACTTCTGAGGATGCGTTTCATGGGCATTTAACTTTCCAAAGTGTTTCAAGGATGACCCCAGTAGATGTGAGGTCTCCTAAAGTAAGAAGAAATCTCTACAGCTGTGAAGATCTACCCATGTTCTCTAGTTACCATCAAAGTACATAAAAAGAGTACTTAACACAATGATCAGAGAAAGAAAATATGCTGCTGGTCTGGTGCTTCAGAGTAACAATTTTGGGATGTGTACAGTGACTAACACAGTGAGGCAACATTCTCAGCTGGAAACTATCCAACAACCTTTTTTTAATTTATGCACTTTTTTTATGACAGGTAAATGCATTTTGAAAATATGTTGTCTTCAGTGGAACATGAAAAATGTAACTACTTAAAGCTGTATTACAATATTTAGCATTTGTACTCATTTTGACAATCTTAGCATATAGTAACAGTGCTTCACAGTAGGTATGACAAAGTGCTTTTCATATTACTTTTATAAAATGTGATGGTGCACGCACACAAACATTTATTTCAATGTGAATTTACACATATTTCCAGAATAAGATGGATGTATTCTTTGTGTTCGCAAATGGCCATGGGAAACTTACTTTTATAATTTTCCACTTATGGGAAAGCTTATTTTCATATACACATTAATCACATTAGGTATGTGATAATTCATTCTCCAGTGATAGAACGAATTTCTGGGAAGTCTGCGTGCAGACAATATGCCAAACTGAAATTAAACTGAAGGGCAGACCTAAGAACTAAAAATAAAGAACAAAAACCTCACAAATCCACATCCCATGTTCTTGACAGGACAGCACCACTATGAGATTTGTCTCAGTGGCTTCTCAGAGATGAACTATAACTGGCTGCCAGTTGATCTAACACATCCTGCTACTCTGCAGATGTATGGGAGCCTCGTTGTGTTCTATGGCAATGGCGCACCATGTGACCTACACACTCTCCCCACCTCCCTCTCTCTGTGGTCCTCAGAATGCAAGTTGAATGTTACCTAAAATGTAAGGATGATACCATATGTCTGAAAAGCCCAACTGACCGCTCTCTTCTCAAAATCCGTTTTCAGTGCAGCTCCCATATTTACACATACATTTTGTTAGCCAAATTATATCCCTTGGTTGTATGAGATCTCCTGTCCCCTTACCTTGGCAACTTGAACTGGTAAATAGGTACAACATATAACGTAGACAAATGGAAAGAATAAATATGTATCAATAACAAATATGAGTCCATGTTAGTGGCACCTAGAAATATTTCAATATGACTATCAAACAGTTTTTGAAAACTCTATTTGTTTACAGATATCCTGAAGCAACTTGAATTCATTAGACCAGCTAGCCTTTCTCTTGCTTTTGTTTCTCATGCATACTCTTTCTAATGTACTGCCTTTCTTTCATGCCTTCTTTTAGACACAGCTAAGCAAAATTAAAAAGCAACCACAATAACCTGTGCTTGTTAGTATGGGGAAAAATCATATCACAAAATAATTCAACCACACTTCTCATGAGTGAAAGATAAACAGCTTAGATAATGAAAAATCAATGTTAAAAAGATAAGAATATACCCTTGAATACTCTAATTTCCTTCTTATACTTTATGACCTATTATATTAGCACTTTTTTTCTACTGTATGGAGGCGTAAGGTAAAATACTGTTGCAAAATGTGTGTGATATATACTGTGCAGTAATTAAGACGACACATTATAGTTAAGGAAATCTTAAAAGGTATATTTTAGTCACAGTTAGTCTGGTGTTGTCCTATAAGAATCTAAAATAGGCTTTTTGCTTGTTGCTAGTTCTTTTGGAGTAGAGATGCAGTTTCCCATCAATATTCAGTGATGCATTTGCCATTAGCTTGTGAAATTATGAGTAAATCCCAACGCTCAGAGCAACAGTATTCATATAAAGCACCATAACTGTCTGGAAATCTTGTTAGAGTGGAATATGTGTCAGCCATTTACAAATCTGAAAGGGCAGAAATTAAATTAACAATGAGATAAGGAAAAATTGTTTCCTACATTGGACCAGTACCATATTATCTGCAATTACAAAGAAAGCACAAAGTGCTCATGAATATGCTCACTATATTGTTTTACTGCTACTTTTTCCAGCATCCTTCAGTTAAAATTCTGTATCTTTGTCTGACACTTACTGTAAGGGTTTCCATATTCATTCCTTCTATTTTGTGACATAAAATAGAAGCCTAATCAACACTTGTTACTCAACAGTCAAAAAAGGTGGCTATTTTCAGACTCTGATTCAGGCTGTGAGTGGGATCACTGCTCTATGGAAGTGACTTTTTCTCTCTATTGATTATGGGACTGAACAGACAAATTATAATTAAGCAGTTTGATGCCAGTCTCGAGCTCCATAAGCCATGGCTAATCGGGCTTTTCTGTGTCACTGCAGTGGTAGTAAATGGAAGTCTTAGTCCTGGAAAAACCCTCTAGGTAAAACTATTTTACTGCTAATATCTGATATTGAAAGACAGTAACATCTGATGATATTGAGGAATGACATTGGCCTGAGGATGCAGGAATAGAGAGATATAAGAAGAAAGATAACCAATACTGTGATTGCTTTTTTGTAGCAAGTAAATAATACAATACACAGTGGCACTGGCAATTTTATTTTTTTTTTAAGAATTTCAAAGTATTTTACAGATATTTGTTAATTTTTCAGCTCACTCTATATATTAAACAATTTTTACCATTAAGCACTGTGCTAGAACTCTATGAAAAGACAGGGAAAATTCCATCATTTCTGTCCTTTGCCATCCATTCAGCATTCCAACGTCAGAACACATACAGGCATCCTTTTTCTTATTGATCTGTTAAGTCTCCTAGGACAGAATGGGCAATTGGTACTGGAGTTACTGTAGCATCTGTCTGTCTGCATTGCTGTAAAATGGAGAAATATGACAAGATAAGAAGCTTCTTACCTTAACGGCCAGATCATACAAACCACTAACAAAATGTATCAAGCCTCACTCTAGGAGACATTAACAAGCCAGACAATTTTAAGAAATCAATGAAGCAGAACTAAGGAGAGAGCTGGAAGACAGTTAAAAATATGTTTTCCTTTATGCTGTATGCTCCATCCTTGAGAAGTGGTTTAATCAGAACTGTGGGTCAAACTTATTTGCTGCCTCCCCACCTGGTACTGAATGCTGCATTTCTTTCCAAAGGCATAGAGGTCTTTTTCAAGGAAGAGATGAACATATTTAACTATTGTCTCTCCAGCCTGATTGGTATAGTATTTCTCGAGGTCCAGATGTGCAATGTAAGCACTGCAATTCCAAGCATAGAATCATAGACTCATAGAATCATAGAATCACCAAGGTTGGAAAAGACCTAAAAGATCATCCAGTCCAACCGTTCACCTATTCCCAATAGCTCCCACTAAACCATGTCCCTCAACACAACATCCAGCCTTTCCTTGAACACCCCCAGGCTCGGTGACTCCACCACCTCCCTGGGCAGTCCATTCCAGTGCCTGACCACCCTTTCTGAAAAGTAATACTTCCTCATGTCCAGCCTGAATCTCCCCTGCCGTAGCTTGAAACCATTCCTCCTGGTCCTATCACTAATGACACGAGAGAAGAGGCCGACCCCCAGCTCACCACAACCTCCCTTCAGGAAGTTATAGAGAGCAATGAGGTCTCCCCTGAGCCTCCTCTTCTCCAGGACTGTGTTAGCAAAAGTTCAGGCAGCTGTCTGGTGGGATCTAGTATTCCTTATTAAGCACATATCCCCCTGTACAAGCTTTAGGGAAAATTACGTATTCCAAAATACAACTCATCCAAATCTAGAGCTATGTTTTGGACCTCCAAATCCAGAAGTCTGCTTGGTAGAAGGGACAGTGTTAAATCTTGAGTTCACAGTACACCACAAACTAGACACTGTTTCATGCCTTCTGCTGACTCAGCCCTGTATATAGCCCTGTACTGAGTGGTACTTAAAAAACGCCATATCTTACTCCAGATTCTTCCAGTGCCACATCACAACTATGCTCATTTCACCCTACATAGAACTTACTGATAGACCCTCAGCTAGAAAGCAACTACCACCATAAGCTCTAACCTTCTCCCAAAAGAAATAGCCATAGCATTTTTAGTTGTTCAAGCTGGTTTAAATAAATTAAAACCAAGCTAGAGTCTTAGATGCTGAAGAGCTGTTAATACATTTAAATCTTATCTGTTTCTAGCTATATGAGCAAGCATGACAATATTTGTACAGTGTCAGCCATTTCGTGTAGTGTGGTGAGGTAGAAAATGAGTTGGGGACTGCCTTGTTGTACGAAGCAGACTTTAAGCACATCGAAAAGATGCCATAATATCGGAGCTAAAACAATTCTATCTCTTGTGGAGATCAAGGCTTTCACTCACATACGACTCAACGTGCCTAATTGAACCAAGCTCTCACGTCCTGTGTATTCTGCTCAGAGGAAACAGGCAGTTAACTGAAGGTCAGCACTCTCATATAACTGTCTCAGTAAAAAAGAAGATAAAATCACAATCAAGCTACTAGTTGTTTAAGATAGGAAACTACGAGGACTATTGTAGGCCACATTTAGGTCATCAGAGGAAATATTCAAGGAGTACATTCAGTACCTGAAAGACAAAATGTTAACCCTACACTTTACTGACTGAAGTCACAGAAGAGAAACCTATTTTGCATTTCTATTTTTGCTTACAGTTTCTGCTTCCTTTTTTTTTTTTTTTTTAGACAGACGGCACCCTTCATCCTGAAAGACAGTCTGATGCTGTACTTCATCATTTTGCTCTGTGTACAGTTGAGTGTTTAAGAAGCAGCCTCACAATATTTTCTCTAGTATGTCAAAATAATCAAAAATAACATTGTTAACAGAAATAGATAAACAGAATTTACTCATTAATTTATAGTGCATGGGATTATACAGAGAAGGATGTAAAACAGAAAGGAATGAAAGTTAGCTTGAGGCTGTTATCCACTCCCAATCTAACTGCTGCAGGGCAGGGAGGAATCTATGAATGCCAGAGAAGTTCCTGCAGACAAGACAAATTCTACAGTCTGTACTGATCAGCTCTTCTGAAATGAAAGGGTAAACCACTTATGCCTTTCCTGTGTGTCTACTTCTCCCTCTAATTACTAGGGGTAGTTTCAGGTAACAGAGAGAAAGAAATCTTAAATTGCTGATCTGCTTGCCCAAGGTTAGAACTTGACTGTTTCTTCTATATAAGCAGAACTTAAAAAAGCCAACCAACCAAACAAAACAGATTAGTTATGAGTGTGTTATCACTATACGTAGTGTGTAAAGCTCAACTGGATCATGCAGTCTTTCCGACAGAAGGGAAGAGATGCCCAGCACAGTATATGGACAGTGGCACAGAAATGCAGTCAGATCCCGCTTGACAACAGGATAATATGAATAACAGCAGGTTAGATTTATTTTGATTTCCTAGCCTTCATAGGGTAGTACATGAAATGGAAACAACCACAGATGAAGAAAGGAGAAACAGTACCTTGAACAGCAAAAAAAGTAGATGTATTCAGAAAAAGAGTCTCATCTTGATCTTCCATGTAGCTTACTGCATTGGGCAGTACGGCTCAGCTATCACAGAATCACAGAATCACCTCAAGCCCCAGCTTTTGCTCACCTCTGTTCAATCTGGCATTGCTTTGTTGTTCAGAGACACCTTTCTGCACTCTTTCTGTCATCTGCTTTCAGATGACAAAGGAAGAACAGGTTTCTTATCTGAAGCACTTACAAAATGTGAGTTTGCATGTTTTCACTGTGTTGCAGAGGGGAGTTCTTGGCAGTTGTTTCAGGCACAGTAGGTCATGTTTTAAACAGATCAAAGAGTAATTTGAGTTGGAAGAGACCCTTAAAGGCCATCCAGTCCAACTTCCTTGCAATGAACAGGGACATCCACAGCTCCATCAGGTGCTCAGAGCCCCATCCAGCCTGACCCTGGGCGTCCCCAGGGATGGAGCATCCACCACCTCTATGGGCATCCTATGCCAGTGCCTCACCACCCTCGCTGTAAAAAGCTTCTTCCTTATATCTCCTTAGAGTCAATCTCAGTCTCTCCCTCCCTGAAACAATGTCTACTGTGCTGAAAGTTTGCATTCAGATTCTGAATCTTTAACTATTCCTGAAGCATTTTTCGCCATGCAAGCGACCAAATACTGAAAAGGATTCTTCAGGGAGGTCTAAGGTTCTCCATCCATATCAGTACTTCAAAATTAACTAGATATAACCTTAACTTTAGTATTGGCCTTGTTTTAAGCAGGGTGTGAAAACACTTGCCTCCAGAGCTCTCTTCTAGCCTAAATTATTCTATGAGCCTGCATGACTGAATGAGATTTGTTATGTGAAATTCACAGCAGGAAAATTAAAATATTAGTAATATTCCCTTAATCTGGCACCCCTATATTTATTAAAAAGTTCACAGAGAATAATTCATCTGGAGGAATATTTACTGTGTCAGATAAGAATTAGTGTAGCACTTTAGAAAATTCAGGAGTACATCCTGTATTTGCCTTTTCAGTCTGAAATTTCATGGGATTCTGACACTTAGTCAAAGACAAGTGAAAAATTCTGAAGGATATGTTTTGATAAAGCTGAGAAAGCAATACCAGTTCTTGCCACCCTTTACAGTGAAGCTTATGAATCATAAGTAGTTTTCTGTGACTTATTCCTTTAAGCAATAAAAGAATCTCCTTAGGAAGTTGTGCAGTGAGAATACAATTCATGGTTTTAAAATAATAGTGGGCTAATTAGTACAAAAAAGTGTTCCTACTTTCAATTAACATCATTCTAAACCACTTCCATGCCAGAAATAGCACAAAAATCATACAACAGATTTATCTCAGTGGAATTACATCAGACATAATAAGTTTACCTAGATTAAATGAATGATAAATGTCAGGATGATATATGGTGTTACTGATGTAATAAAAAGGACTGTAGCCACTATAAATAAGACATTTTGAGCAAAAACTTTAAAGATTGTTTATGCTTGAGACTATCAAAGAACCTTCACTCTGATGAAAATTGTACCAAAAGATTGTTTATAATTTTGATATTTCTCATGAACCTCCTTGCTATTACTTTGAATATTAAAAAAAATAAAAATAAAAATAAATAAAAGGATAATAGAATCCTTTTTAAATTTGGATTGTGAGAATTCGAAGTTGATGGAGTTATAATAAAATTAACATTCTCAGCTTAATTGCTGGCGCAGTAAATTCTACTCTAAAGAGGAAAGCTAGAACATTACGGCAAAGTTTGTAAGCCATCAGTGATCTCAGAGGAAGGGTGTTTCTTCCAGTTGTTAACTAAAACAAAAACAACTGAAGACTTTACACTGGTCCTGGACCAGAACAAAACAGATTGAGTTTCACAAAGCACAAACTTTAAATACATGTGCCTAGAATATCTTTGTGAAACTGCCACCCTCATTTTAAGTGTTGGCCCACTGTAGGGAAGTGGGCTTGCCCCAACAAAAAGATCTGAAGCTGTAATATATCTGAAAGCTTATCAAAGACAAAACTGATTCAGACATATTTCTTCTGAATGGACCCTATCTGTTTACAGCTCCATATCATAAATTATTTCTGCTCAATTTCTGCTCACTTTCCTCCAAGGATTCCCATAGAAAAAAAGAAGAAAAAAAAAAAAGAAAAAAGAAAAAAACAAAAACGACTGAACTAGAAACCAGAAGGCACAAATTCTAATTATGTTTTGCCACAGCTTCCTGTGTGATTACAGACTACTCAGTTTCACTGTGCTCTAGCAAGGGTAAATACAGCTTCTTCACAACTTTTACTATATTTTACAGAGATGGGAACCAACACAGAATCTGAGATATTTTTCCTGTCCTTTTTCATGATGGTAGAAGGAGATGAACAAAATGTGGAACAGAACAGAGCTGGCAGCTCCTCCTTAAGGACACCCTTCTGAGAGCAGAAGACCTCTATATCCCCATGAAGAAACCCATATGGCTGAGCACGGACCTGCTAGTCAAACGTAGGAAAAAGAAGGATATATACAAGAAGTGGAAGTAGGAATGTGTGGCCTGGGAAGAAAACAGGAATTCTGTCTGGACATGCAGAGATGAGATCGGGAAAACCAAGACTCAGATGAACTGCCCTTGGCAAGGGATGTAAAAAAATAACAAGAGTTCTAAAGGTACATTGGTCAGAAGAGAAAGGCAAAGTATAGTGTATCCCCCTGATAAATGATGAGGGAGAACTGGATAAAACAGACATGGAGAAGGCTGAGGTACTCAGTGAGTTCTTTGCCTTCGTCTACATCCCTGAACCTGTATGCAGATATCAGAGGAGCAAAATCTCTCCCACTGCAAGAACAGAGCAAATCAAATGACGCCTCATGAGACTGAACGTGTACAAGTCTACTTGGCCAGATGACATACACACAGGGGCCTGGATGAACTGGCTGATGTAGCTTTAAAATGAAAGAGGGGAGACTTAGTTTAGATATTAGGTGGAAATTCTTTACTCAGAGGGTGCTGAGGCACTGGAAAAAGGTTCCCAGAAAAGCTGTGGATGCCCCATATACTGCTGGAACTGTTCAAGGCCACGCTGTATGGGGCCCTGATCTAGTGGATGACAAACCTGCCCATGACAAGGGGACACTGGAATTAGATGATCTTTAAGGTCTATTCCAACCTAAGCCATTCTATGATTTTAGATCTCCCCTTCACTATGAGTGTATTTAGCTCATTTCTCTCTCCAGCCTTCTTCTTCCTACCCTGCACTAAATTCTTGAAAGACTTCTGACAATCCTGGGAGCAGAAGATCAAGTTGCTATATCAACAAATCATACAGATATCCTGAACTTTCCATCCCCATCTTGTTCCTTTTAGAAAGAGATTTTTTCATCAAGCATTTTCTTTGTTTGCAAATTTGGGCAGGGTGATCTGGGCCAACAGCTTTTGCTTTATGTAATGATCAAGAGCAAAAAATTACATTCATCTAGGAAGCTCTTTGTCATGTTTCTTTCATAACCATGTCCTCCAGGATTTTAACTCTCCTGCAAAAGGATGATTCTAAAAGTGATTAAAATGAGGGTAAAGTATATCACATTTTACCCCAAAACATTAGGACAACTCTTGAAGTCTATTAACTAGGACATTGACATTTCTGTTTGTATGATTCACCAATGAAGACAGGAGAACTATCAAAAAAATCCTATTTTTATGTGGGGTCAGTCTTTGCTTTTATTGTCCATTGAGAAAGATAATTGATGGTTTCTAGTAGTTATGAATGCCCAAAAAGACCCATCTTCTCCAAGAACATGTTTTTGAAGTTCAAATCTCTTTAAGCAATCTTGAAGGGAACACCCACTGCCGAAACAACCAAAAATGATATCATCCCCAAATCCACCCATCTTGTGGAACCACTGAGGCCCACATGTTTGTCAGCTGTGTAGCAATGTTCTCATTATGAATAGAAGAGTTCTGGACTTTTCCTGCCTCCTACGCACATTTCTATGCCTGCAAAGATGGAATAGAATGGCTGAAGAGCAGAAGAGTGCAAAGTCATGACCAGATTTAGAAGAGCACAGCCAGAAGACAAAGAAAAATAACTTTTCCCCAACTCCCCACCCCTCCCCTTATCTTCCCTACTCTCCTCCTAGTTTTGTTTTTTTTTAATTTTCACTTGGACTGCAATGTTATGTTTACAAATTTTGTTCTTTGAAAGGGGACATGCTCCTTCGAGACAATAAAAGTAATCAAAATAACAGTACCAGGGAGAAATAGGTAACACCTCAGCTGAAGATGGCCTTTGCTGAAAGAATATTTCCTCCAAGAGACCATTATTCGCAGAGTTGTTTCCTGCACAACTGAGAGAACAGGCTAGATTATTCTAGAAGCAAATAATTGGTAGACTACGGTAGAACAATTTATTCTGAATATTTTATCCCTTGATTTCTTTTATCGATTGTTAGAATCTCATGCATTCCACCATTATTACATACCAAACAGGAGAAATTTAAAGCAGAAAATGTTATTTATTTTCATTTGATGTAGAATAAATTAAGGTTTTAAAAAGTGCCCTGGAGTTGCTAATAACACTGATTTTTATATGTAGCTTGTAATAAAACAGCAGTATTTTTTGATTACAATAATCTAACTGAAGTGTTTACATTGGACATTTGCTTTTTTGATTTGTAATTTTGAGTATTAAAGAGATTAAATTTTAATTCTTATTAAAAGAACAGTTACTGTATTAGCAATTTCCATCAAGAGCACGTGTAGTTCATACTTTTGAAGGTTATTATCAGTTTGAAGCCTTAGAAGTTTTATTTTTTAATTTACAATTTTACTGTTTTGTTAGTGTTCTAAAGGGAACTGCTGTGAGCATGGGGCTGTACTCAATGGCCTAAAAGGTACTCAAAGCACAGAAGAGTTACTATGGGATGGATAACAATAACTTTACACAGAAATTTTGATACATATCTGAACAGAAACTGTCAGTAAAGAGAATTACATCTATTTTCTTTCATATGCAGGAATAATTTATGTGTTGGAAGTGGATAATAACATTTAAAATGTTCTTTGTGCTGTATCACTTAATTATAAAATGTGCATTAAATGTATATGTAAGTAAACACATGCAATATGTGTGTATTCATATAGACAGACATAAACACTACATATTTTAGATTAAAAATTACATTGATGCCAATAAGGCAGTTAAGTTGGAAAATGATACATTCTGTGTTGATATTAAAACTTAGACATCTATAGATTTAAAAACACAGAGATCACTCTGACAATAAGAAAATATCATCATGGGTGGGGTGGAAGTCTGCATCCCTTAAATCAAAGCTGGACACAGTAAACCCACATAATTAAATAAATACCTCACTGTGCGTACATAAGAACATCCACTAATGGTTATAAAATTTTATGAAGGGCTCATAATGAATTGTTTTGGCTTTTAAAAAAACGTCGAACCAAATCAATATCCTAGTTGGAACAAATCTATTTCAAATAGCTCACACAGGCTCCCTGCCTCCTAAAAAAGAGGCAGCTGACACACACCTTTGTGCTTACTTCTAGCTACTTAGGTGCCTTATTCAGATGCTGTACAACATAGCTACCATTGACCAAGAAGCTTCTTTCCTCAGTTTCTTTTTTTCACGTTCACAGTAGGTTTGCAAATCAAAACCAGAAAAGGAATCTCCTGAGTAAGGACTTTTTCCAATCGATAAATCAGTTCAGATGATTTAACTGCAAATTCAGTATGTTATCAGCAAAGATATGTGCAGCACTGAATGAAGGAAAATGAAGCAAATTCAGTATCTTAGCAGGAAAGATGCAGCACTGAATGGAGGAAGATGAGTATATTTATGCATCAGGTGGAATGGAGCTATTGTCTTACTCACAATTTTGATAACTTGTCCCTACCTCACTTTGATCAATGCTGTTCATTGCAAATAGCAAGTAATACTCTGCCCAGACCACCCTATGAACCCTCAGAAGCAGTGTGCTCTTATGTTTGCTTAAAGCCAGCTAAAAGGAACATGTGGCACACCTGTTATGCTTGATATCAAGTCAGAGAAAGCTTGATGAGAGAGTAATGAGTAACAGTAAAAAAAGAGTTCTTCAGATTGTCTTAGACACACATCTCAAACACTGAAACATATTGCTGTGCCATGACAAAAAAAAACTTGCACAATTTACATCTGAATGAAAGTGCTGTCAGAATTTTTATTCTTTTAATGAAGGTTTGTGTTTATGTGGAGATGGAAAGTGAGGGAAGTTCAGACAAAATTCTGAATACACCACCAAATTAAGGCCTGGGATCACAGCCATAAGAAAAAACAGGATACAGATATGGATATGGAGTGTCAAAGGTACTTGAAGCTGTGAGCAAATAAACTGTCTGCTGTTGGATTCTTGCTACAACGAAAATGGAATTTTGTATATCTTCAGTAAATAAACTGAAGAACATCTATCACCAGTTTCTCATCCTAACTACAACTGGATGTCAAATTTTTAATGATTGCTTGGGCCAGCAAAAATTCACAAAAGAAAGTTAAAAAATAAAACCTGACACTTAGCGTTCTCAGAAAGGTGAGGACGTTGTGTAGATTGTACTTTTTTTTTTTTTTTTTTTTTTTTCTGGCCTTCCATATGCAGTTTTGGTCAATTCTATGCATTCATCAGATTACACCCAAAAATATGAAAAGTGCTTATGAGAGTTGGGTGAGACAGAAGAACTTCAATGAAGTTTTATGAAATTGCGTTAATTATTTCTATAAAGCAGGGTTTTAGCTGGGGTACTGCATGAGATACACAATATATAAAGGGATATATGTATATATATGTATATACCCTAATATAAAAGGGTATAAATGTTCACAACAACTTGAAATGAATAGCAGTCATTTGCTGCACCTATTAAATTAATACTATTTTTTCACCATTAAAATGTTGTGTCATTAAGTTATCTTTACACTCCACTTGCTGTAAGTTCTTGCTGAGTGACTGTTCAGGGACAATGACACCCAAGGACAGCCATTCAAAAATGGAAATAAAGGTTGCTGGTGTTCACATCAAAACCAGCTGTACATTATTTGATGTGGCAGAATTTGCTTTTAACAGTGTAACTTCTGCTATGTGAAATAAGGATACCAGTTTTCTTAAGTATACATATAATATCTGAAGTACAGACCTAATGATGTGACTGATGTTACTTCTCTTATTTTTTTTAGTTTGATTTTTTAAAATGACAACATAACGTTAGACAAGTTCAATTTTTGAAGAAGTAGGTAGGTCAATAACATTTTGAGGAAACTGTTTGGTAAAAGTGCTTTCACTGCTGGTAGTACTGATGAGAATTACTGACAAAAGAAGATATTTCTTAACTACAGTTTTCCTAAAACTGCTGGAAACTAAGGAGGGAATTTCTGGGTCCGGTGGGGGATTAATAGAGTTTCTTTTAAGCTTGTCTGGATCTTGAGTGCTGACAAGATATTTGAGATGTCCAGGAGTGAAGAACATGCTGTCCATGCTGAACATGATTTTGGATTCAAGACTGCTTTGCTTAACACATATGCTGTCTTCATAAGGATCGGACATCCTAGTCAGTCAAAAAATTTCTTACTCTAGTTGAAAGGATAGACAAGAAATTATGCTGCTTGTTACTGCATTATGATAAGACAGAAGATAATCTCTTGAAATCTGCCATTTCCTTTCATTTAAACCTTCTTTTTTTTTTTTTTTTTTTTTTTTTTTTAGCAATTTTTAATCTGGTTGCAGCCCCTCCCCGCTCTCTCCCCAAAAAACACCCCTCAACCCCCCAAAAAATAAACCATAAAATACAACAAGCATTATTTATTTTTATCAAAATATTAAGCAACATTTTATTGATTATAAAAATTGCAACACAGAATTAAAGCCTCTCAAATGCAACTTTTTTTCATTTATAAAGTTCACAATTTTGTCCTTTTTTTTTTTTTTTTTTTTCAGCAATTCCCTCTAAAGACACAAAAGTACTAACTACTGTTTCTCCCTTTCCTAACTTTTCCAAGTTTTTTTCTTCCATGTAGGAGAATGGATTGAAAAATGTACAGACTGCATTCTTTTCCTTAAATTTTATAAGTCAATGAAATTAAAACTTTTTTTTTAGAGACCAGCAAGTCTATTCCATTTTATTAATTTACTGCAAAACATTCTTCATAAAAAGAATTTTGTATAATTTATGAATATTGAATTTACACCACTGGTTTTAATGAGAAGCAAATGAGAAAAGATATCTCTGAATGAGTTTCACATTGAACGTTTATTTATATTAAATTTTGGAATTGGATTTGGAACAGTGGTAAAACAAAGTCATATGTGAATTATAGTGCTATGCATATGTATGGATTTATGGAAAAGGAAAACTATATTTCAGTTGTTTGGGGAAAAAGCACAGCAAACACCAAAACTTTTTTCCTTGTTTCATTTATACAGAATGGAAAGTGAGATAACAGAATTGAAAATTATTTTACTAAAGGAGTGTTAAACAAATCTTTACTGCTCTCATTTCTCAGTTGTTCTTAGTGACTTCTGAACACAGCACCATCGAAAAACAGTTGTTCTGTCAGCAGAAGATTATAATAAATGCTTTTACATGCATGGAAATTTATTTTGACCTCCCATGAAAAGATTTAATTTTTCTTTAGGATTGTTAGATGATTTAATTGACTTTTTTGCATTCTTGCAAAAACTGATAGACTTCCCATCATTTAACCAGAATTCCAGACAATAGTAAGGAGATTTTGTCTTAGATGATTATAGACAACATCATTCTTTGTGAAATGCAAATTAAATTTAGCCATAACTTGGGAGATGGCACCTGAACTGTAAAGTGAGAAGCTTTTTGTACAGGGACAAAACTTGCACAGAAGGCTCTCAGGGTCTCTGGGAATAGTCCAATTCTGACAGGCTTTCTCCTTCATCAAGTAACTATTACAAAGAATTTTCCAAACGAGATCCTTTTAATGTGATTTAAAACACCTCAGTAAAGAAGAAAGCACAAATTTCTTAGTAACTAACTTTTTAGCATTCCACCCATTTTGCCAGAGAAAACCATTTTAACTCATTTGAAGGCAAACGTCTAAAATGTCTATGGATCTTTTGCCAATCAGGGGAAAAGGAAAGATAATGGAAAATGCAACAGGAGAAAGATTCTCAGGAGTCAAGAGGATGTCCAAGCCACAAATACATTCCAGTAGATCACTAATGAGTGAACATGTCTCATGTCTTACCGCCTGCTACAATCACTCATTTGATTTAAAAAACATTTGGTTCCAATGTGTGTTTCATTTCCAAAAGGCGGGCAAAACTCTAGCTGAAAACCATATTCAGCGTTGTCTTTGCTATTTTGATTAATTTCTAGGCAGGATGACTGTGGTTTGGGTTGCTTTGAGCCCTGGCATGAACAGTTCCCGCACTTTGGCTCACAATTTACTATGACCAAACCTTGTGGCAGCTATATTCTTTGTTAAAACCCGGTTGAAACTAAAAATTCTATCTCCACATGAAATATTGACATTTGGGGAGGGGGAAGGAAAGGACAAACTGCAATTAAAATGGAAATCTAATCTTTTTCTGAACTCTACCGACGAGATTCCAGGGGACAAAAATTGCTTCAGAAAGAATGAACTGTTGGAGATTAATTGTGAGCAGCAACCTGGGTGGCCCCTGGAAACTGGGGGCCATGAGATCATCTAATTTCAGAAAATCAAAGATAGCCTGAATCATTGAAAGCACTGAGAAGAAAGCCCAGACTCCCTTGACACCAGCAGGGCCCTCAGGCATTTCCAACTGCATGACAAGAGGACTGGGGAAGATAAAGCCAGAAGTATTAAAACTTCCAAGACTCAAATTTAGCAGCATCAGTGCTGTCCGGTTTTCTGACTTGTAGCACAGGATGGACTTGAAGCTGCATATCCTTGACTTCATACTGCTAAACATCATTCTAGATGGATAGAGGAACACAACCCATTTCAGTCACCATGGAAGTTCAGTGTGTCAAGACATTCAGTGGAAAAGAAAATATTTGTGAAGACCTTATTTTCAATTCTGAAATATCAGCCAAAGCAGGCTCACTCCATTGTTGATGTAAATTGGCTTCTTTCAGGCATACTAAGTACTCTATTCACTGGAATTTGCATTACTCTGCATGAGGTGTCATTTAAAAATCTTTTGTATTGTAGGAATGAGTCCAGAGAACACACAATATAAATGCACAATTCTTGCCCCATGGCTGAAGAAAGAATGAAATTTTCAAAAAATAGTTTATCTAGAGATCAAATTCCTCCAGTCTGACATAAGAAAAATACCACTCCTATCTCTCTCCCAGAAACACCCTGCTATCTCTGTTTTTCAGTCTTTAATTGAAAAAATGCCACTAAATTCTACTTTGTTTGCTGCTTTGTTTGCTTTGTTTTCAGAGAAGTGACCAAGAAAGGCTCTGCAATGAGTAAAATAGAGTCAAAACAAACTCTTATTCTATGGCTACTTTCTGTGGAAAAACAGAATTGATTAAGCCTAAAATTAAGTTTACTTACACGCCAGGCTGTGAATAGTAGCTGAAATATATAAAAGAAAGAATAAACTCTAATTCCAAGGTAGCGCAGAGTAGATAGAAATTACTTTGATTTAAAGATAGGTTAATATGGAAATAGATCCACTGAAGAGGAAAAGGTCCCTTCTTGAACAGTTAGTAATTCCACTGGCTCTTCTTCTACAGCAGAAAACTGTCTTCATTTCCATTCAGTTTTTTTTTGCTGCTTATTCTTCTTTCATCTCTGAAATATCTCCTTGATCAGAATATGGTGGAGTGCCATAGCTTCCAAAACTACTGTTTCTCACATTTGATGATGATGTAGTGAGCACTGATGAACTTCTTCACCATGTGTTGACTTGAGTTTTCACAACTGAAATTATTTGATAATTTTGACTATGCTAGTCTTGATCTTAACAGGGAAAAGAAGGTACTAAATGTGCACTTCCAACTCCCGATGTGTCTTCTCTTGCAGAAAAGAAGCAAGGCAATCATTCAAATATAGTAATCCAAATAATCAATTCAGTGAACAGAATGAAGTCATTCAGTCTGGAAAAGCAGAGGTTCAGGGGAAATCTTGTCAATGTGTATAAATACCTAAACGGAAACAGGTTCTTTTCAGCGGTGCCCAGTGCCATGACAAGACTCAGTGGGTACAAACTGGAATGCAGGAAGTTCTTTCTGAACACCAGGAAGCAATTCAGTGGGTGATGGACCACTGGCACAGGCTGTCCAGAGGCTGTGGGATCTCCTTCTTGGAGCTCTCCAAAAGCCCCGGATGTAGTGCAGGGCCCCCTTCTCTGGGTGTCCATGCTATTTTGTGATTCTGTAACATAACTCGGAAGGCAGTCTTCCTGTTGAGAACAGTGAGTCTCATTCTTCTATTCATTATGCAGACCTTTTCTGGGCTGACTCTATTGCAAGACTGCTATACTACTGCAAACCCAGACTAGTACATATAGTCAGTTCCAGAAAATCGTGGAAATAATACTGAGAGGATTCTTCTTTGTACAAAAATTCATTTTAATTTTTCTTAGAATTCTGTTCTTACTGTATTTCATCTTGTTGTCTGAACTGTACAGACACGGAAAAGTAGTTACAGGTCATGACTAGGATAATTTCAACAAAGTGGATTCATGTTTCATGTTTTGAAGCCATGTTCAATCTTGCAGTATCCCTTATGTTTTTGCAATAGTGCTGTATCCAATTCACCTCTAAATACTATAATGATTTGTCCTTTGTTATCTCTTTATTAAACAGAGAAAGTTATAATTCTATCCATACTGCATAGCTTCTATTAACTAACTTTGATACATTCAGGAGGAGAAATAGAAACTGTAATGATGTTTAAGAACATCACCTCAGAAATTTTTTAAATGTTGAAATCTGTGAGGAATAGTCTTTAAGCAATTGAAAAATATATGCATGTTAGCAGGCGTATGCATGCATGCACACACACATATGCATACTCATATATATGTTTAGGATTTGTGTTGTGTTCCAATATGGAATGAGAAGAGTCTGTAGTTCTTGGCTTAAAAATCCTTCAAACACATGTATCTTATTAAAGTGTACCTCAGCCTAACTGTGGCTAAGCAAACAAAAGTGGTTCCACATGGCTGGTAAAAAACTCGATCAAGAATAGGAAAGAAAAATGTTTCTACTTGTTTAGTTGCCTCCGGAAATCTGCAGATTGAAGACTAAATTATTTTGCCTTTACTGCAGTATATGTAATCACTGAAGTCTGACCATATCTCTATTCAAATGAGAGGGAAAATGTCACATATATTCAGCTAAACAAAGCACAGTGATTCCACATTGAAACCTAATGACAGAGATAGCTATCTATGAAGCTCTGCAAGCTTTCCTCCTGATATCTTGCAATTGACAAAGGCTACTCTGAAAATAATGCCTGCTGTTTCACTATGTTGGCCCACAACATCAGAGGCAGATGTTGGTGGTATGGTAGTAGAGGCTGAACCCTCCTGCCAATATCCCATTACATGTTGTTGCTGTGTGACAGATGGCAGCAGAGTGGCACTCTGACACAATGGTAGCTGATGTGGAAGTGCATATGAAACAAATATGTGAAACTGAATTCCTTCATGTGGGAAAAATGGCACCTATTGACATCCATCGATGTTTGTTGAACATTTTTTATGGAGACCAAACAGAGGAGGAGAGCACAGTGAGGCAGTGGATGGTGCATTTCAGCAGTGCTGACAGGTACAATGGGTCACTTCCACTGGTACAGATTTTGACAAGTGCAACATGCAGGTTTTTTTCATCACTAGAGAGAATGCATAGCTAAAAGTTATGTTAAAAAACATTGCTTTTTAGTAGAGAATTTGCTGTATCAAATAGTGTTGTTGTGCTCTTGCAGTTGCAAGTTGCAGTTTGCATGGAAATAAATGGAAGGCATTACTTTTGGAACAATCTAAATATATTCTTCCCATAAAGCTGTGAGACTAAGGAATTTGGAAGACAAACTGGAAACTATGCTCAAGTATATCTGTTGAGAGGGGCAACCTTTACATGGTATAGTATTTATTTGTTAGCTTATACTATTTATAATAAAGAAATATAATTAACTTTTTCTATAATCATCCTTATATTTGCACACTACGTCTTGTAAGGAAGAGGACTTCTTCAACAATTTATACATTCTTCTGGAACTTAAAGGGACACCTGTTTGTCAGCAGAAACCACACTATACAAATACCTTAACAGCCCTTTCATTTCTTCATTCAGTGCAGTTCCAGTTGCACACCCCATCTATCTCCAATACTTCCTGACAAGATACTGCAAAACTGCAGCTTACTGTGCTATATGTGAGAGAAAATACTTGACAGAGAAATACAAACAGCTTCTCACATTATAAATCTGTTAATATTTCCAAATTTAAGTCATTATCAATAAGGAGTCACAGGAGAATCTGACAGAGCCACATAGTGAGAACAAGCATGTAAAGAGACAGAGCAATCAGTCCTGTGAAAGGAGCCTGATAGAATAATGTAAGAAAGGTGGAAGATATTAAGACAAGTGCTCACTTGGAATTGTCTTGATTTCCTGAAAATTGCCATTGGTATCAGTAGGGATATATAAACACTTCTACTGATACTAAAGCAGAAGGTATGTACTGGTTCATAAAAATGAAATTGTGACTAACAATCAAGGCAGTTTTACAAATCAAACATTTTTTTTGTTTGTTTGTTTGTTCTGTTTTAAATGATGTAAAAGAAGTAGGAGTGAAAGAAGCAAGCAGAGGGACACACACAATCATATAGTTTGTCCAATAGATCTCTTCAAATTCTCAATCTCTTCCGTTCTTGTTCTTCTCCCATATCCATCTGTTTCTGAGTTCATCTCTCTGCTCTCCATCACCAGTGAGTGTGTTTTATCTCCACCCAACTAGACATTTCTTCATTCCTCTTCCTCGGGACTTTCCCCTCTCCAATATTCAGTACACTTATCCTTGATCTAGTAATTACCTCATCCTGACAAAAAATGTCTACAGAGATAATGGCGCAAACAGATAACAAAGTGAAAAACAGTGTGGAGGCAGATTAATTTTTGGTTTGGATTGGTTTTCTTTGTTTCTTGTTTTGTTTTTCTGTTGTATTATCTGATTCTATGTTGTTCTTTCCCAGGACCCAGGATCAGAATGGAAGGAGTCATGGATAGACTATGAATGAATCCTTAGATGTTGGAAGCCTCAGGTTCTCGCCACTGGAAGAAAGCAGAGAGACAGAACAGGGAAACTTTACACAAGATATAGCTCTGTCCTGAAAGTGCTGTCATCATGTTCAGATAAAATTTCTTGCTTAATCACCATGCAAACTATTAGTGTCCTTAATGCAGATTTATCAGATATGAAACAAGTAGGAGAATCCATTCCCATATTCTATTCTATAGAATGTATATTATTCTTAAGACATTGTATAGGACAAACTAAATGAAAATGAGACACCCCTACCCTAATATATAGTTCACATAAGATCTGGTGGTGCTTGGGGGATAATAATATTCATTATCCATTGATTAGCAGATAGAATCATAGAATCATAGAATCACCAAGGTTGGAAAAGACCTAAAAGATCATCCAGTCCAACCGTTCACCTATTCCCAATAGCTCCCACTAAACCATGTCCCTCAACACAACATCCAGCCTTTCCTTGAACACCCCCAGGCTCGGCGACTCCACCACCTTCCTGGGCAGTCCATTCCAGTGCCTGAGCACCCTTTCTGAAAAGTAATACTTCCTAATGTCCAGCCTGAATCTCCCCTGCTGTAGCTTGAAACCATTCCCCCTGGTCCTATCACTAATGACATGAGAGAAGAGGCCGACTCAATACTTTTCTGTTATTTTTCTGTTAAAGAGTCTTTCCTACCAGTATGCGTATATGAATATGTTATGCCATTACAATAACATTTCAGTTTTTTAAATTTTAATCAAATTTCAAATCAAATGACTTACAATTATATAAATTGTTATTTATCAGGTTTGTTAAAGAGGGAAAGCTTAAAAAACAGAAAAAGCAAAATATTTAACTCAAGACTGCAAGTTGTGCTTGGAAGCAGACCCCCTGAAGTATAAATAAATATTTTTTTAAAAAAAGTTTAAGCTCAACATTATTTTTAAGTTTGGCCAGAAACACTTGCCAGAACTTCTTTGCAATAGTCTGATCTTGTGCCACAGAATGAGGAATTTTATTTGCTGGTTGTGCAGAGGAAAATAGGCAAAACATCAGGTTTTTGAGTCCCTTTTCTGGTTACAATGCAGGAGGAATATCAAATGATATTGGGTTTCTTCTTAAAGAAGTCTGTCTTCGAGAATCATTGTCATCAGTGCTAACTGTTTTAAGGACAAGAGAGATGAGCACACCTTAGCCTTCTCCCTTCAAGCAAGAATGGGACCAAAGAAATCCAGGCATAGCAAAACATACTACGGCTCAGATTCATTACCACTACCTCCCTCAAGTTTCATTCATCTATGAAAAGACACCAATCATTAGGGTTCTTTTTTTTTTTTTCACACTCACCCATAAGAGAAAGAATGCAAATTATTAAAGCCGAAAAAAAATTCTGGGATATTTTGTTGGACAAATTCACTTGATAACCTCATAACCAGATGTGTGATAAACTAATGCTCTAAATTGTAGAAACCAGTGATGCATTCAAGGACAACATGACTTTTTGAAACAAGGAGAAGGTTAAAAATTAGAGTGCTTCTTTAGAACACAAAAAGTACTTCCAGTAGGCAATGTATGTAGTATTATATATCATACAAGACAAATGCTCTGTGGCCCATTTTTGCCACAAAAATAAAAGGAATGCCAACATCAGTAATGAAAACAACTTATAGAAAAGTAAGTTCCCTAGAAACAGATTTTAACTTTCATACTTTAGTGATAAATCCACAGATAATAACATGAGAGGAGAAATGTAAGTCTCATATATGGTTAGGTATCAGGTTTACGTGACAGGTTTTTGGTAGCAGGGATCTGCAGTCGTGTCTTGCACTTTCTTTATCATCAGTGAGGGAGATGCTCCAGCTGCTCAGATCACTATTCCAGAAATTAAAGGTGGGACAGAAGGAGAGGAAAAGACACAAACAGCTCAGGGAAGGAAGGGAAAGGAATAGTAGAGGTTTGCCTACGGTCAGTAAATACCCTGAATATTGTGTAGGTGGGAGAGAGAATGGGAGATAGGAAGCACATATCTTTATAAAGAGGAATTAGACAAAGATGGTACTTCAGAACTAATGGTTTAGAAGCTGGTTATGTGTTAGCAACATCTTTGTTCATGACAGCATCAAAAACAGAATGGAAATTTAAAGGTGATGGACAGAATAACTGATTAAATGAAAAAAAATCGTTTATGCTATTTTTTATTAGAGTTTTCACTCAGTTGACTCAAAAAAAGTAAAAACACAAGCATTTGTGTTTATAGTTCAGTTCCATTTCTATGGACTTCAAGTAAGAAACAGATTTTTCAGGAGAATGCTTGCTTGATAGTAATCTGGGATTTTACACTGATATTTGAAACTCAAAACTCAGAAATTCTTATCTGGAAAGAAAAGTACATCTGCCCTCTTCCACTTCTGCTCGTGCACCCTGCTTTTACATGGCACTCAGTCACTTTCTGACCTTGCTATGGGATATATCCATATAGGGACAGTATATCACTGAAGTTAATTTCATGATGCAGATGCAAAAGGGAGAAAAATCTTCTTAGTAATTTTCTAATTATACATTTAATTCTGAGAAATTGGAAGAGGATTAGATAGCTGCACACATGCCTCCATGGTACTGAGTAAAAAGATCACGTAGGTAATGCTCAAGCAAGTCTGAAAGGGTGCAGTGCACCTGGCATTCTTTCTTGTTGTGATGATAAAAACATTGGCAGATGTTTGGGAAGAGCTCCAAATGTGGTTTGTATAATGCTCACAATGAAGGTACTGCTACTAATTTCTCTCCTCCTTTTCTACTCAGCTTTTATTATATACTTACAAAAGCTGTGAACTTTTAGGAATAGCATAACATGAAAAGGGGGGATAGGGAAGGGAAAAAGGTTAGCAGGCAAACAGTCTGAACATACAGAAGTCTTTTAACCCTCAGGGTTTAATGATTCATCAACTTTTTGGGGTACCATTGAAGTCAAAGCTCAATTCAGGCCCAAGGGAGGTACCTGTTAGGAGCATACTTTCCTCAAGGCAACAAATGGACTTCACAAACCAAAGTAATAGGAAAATAGAGAAGCTGTGGAAACCCTTTGGGGAGATTTCAGCATTTCAATGATTCTGAGAGCTAATAGGTATTTCACTCTGGGACTTCTATTTGTCCCCAGGACACTTAGGCGTGGATTGGTGTATATATTTCTTCCTCCCAGTGCAGGATTCATTTGTACTGTGCTGCATTGGGAAATGCTCAATAATCTTTCATTCTTAAAAGTCACAAGTACTCATGGAAGCCAAGAGGTCCTTGTTGGACATGCACTGACTGTTTGCTTTGGCTTCCACATATTTGATATGCAAGACAGAAAAAGCTTTGCATTGAGTTTGTTGTGTTCCTAAGTCTGAGAAATCATGGAAGTAACTGCATGCAATGTTAGTGCCTCTTAATTCCCAAGACAGAACACTAACAAGACAGATGCATTTGAAAGAATGATGATGAACAAATTTGAAACTGAAGCATTACCTAACATATGGGATTAAACAAACCTGTCTGTAGAAAAGAAGGATGTGTAGAATTTTGTCAGTAATCAACCAAAACTGGCTCCCTTCATAGCCTTGAAACAGATACTCTATCTCCTATCCATGCAATTTCATTGCATTTACTTCCAGTCCAGAAGTCCAATCAAATTCCAAGAGACTATTACAGTTAGTTTTTGCCCACCTATTAACAGGGTGATCTGGAAACCTTATCGGAACTACACTTTTACCAGGCAGACAGATTCAAAAAAGAGTGAAGTCTAAAACCCTGAAGTCAGCCGGAAAGTTCCTCATGCCTGAAGGCCAGGCTCACAATGCATTTAGAAGTTCTATTCCTGAGTACAACTTCAGTGACATATTTTATGTAAAAAAATATGTAATGTGAATTCAGTTAATTCAGTCAGACTCCAGCTAAGATTAAGCTTGCTGTTGGGATCGTGGAGAAATGAAAAGCCAAATTTCTGAGTGTTTTTCCAAGTCAAACAAAGCCATTTAACTTTTTGGGGTTTTCTTGGCACTGCTAGCGCTACTGGGAATTTGAATGGTGCCTGTCCGAGGATAATTGACTCCCTCTGTATGCTATTGTGATTTTCCAAAAAAGCAGCATTATTCTCAGTCTTTCCAGGCACAGTCATGTTATTACCAGAGGCTGGACGTAGCAGTAAATGGAATGGGAAATTCTACAAGGTCTCAATTAATGGCCATGAAAAAAGTAAACGCCCCTTGATTGCCTCAACAGGTGATGACTCAGTTATGTTAATAATTCAGTACAGGATTTTATTGACCTTATTCATACATGGTGCTCCCATTTAGACTCGTTTGAAGGGTTTAGCCTCAGCAGGAAAGAGGAGATTTAAATCTTTCGTTTCTTTTAGCCTTGTTTTAAGAAAGAAATTAACATCACTGTACAAAGGCAAAAGAACTATAAATATTTTAGGTGTGAGGGGCAGAATGGCGAGGCCAGACTGTTTTCAGTGGTGAGTGGAGACAGGACAAGGGGAAACGGACGGAAACTGCAGCATAGGAAGTTCTGCACAAATGTGCGCAAGAACTTCTTTACAGTGAGGTGACGGAGCACTGGAACAGGCTGCCCAGGGAGGTGGTGGAGTCTCCTTCTCTGGAGATGTTCAAGACCTGCCTGGATGCCGACCTGTGCGACCTGCTGTAGGGAACCTGCTTTGGCAGGGGGGTTGGACTCGATGATCTCTGGAGGTCCCTTCCAACCCATACAATTCTGTGATTCTGTGAACTCCAGGCTAAACAACTATACTAAAAGCAAAAGCAACAGCGGCATCAAAGTAGTGAGTTGCAAACACAAGTCACTCTACTTTTAAATGTCATGCTTTATTAAGGTAGACCATAGCTCATGTTCTTGATGAAGTAGAAATTTTTGCTTGGTTTAGTTTTGCTGTTTAAGTAAGCTTGCCATCATTGATACACTCCTGAAAATAAAACATGGATACTCTCAAGGTATCTTTCCAATTGTTTTTCCAGTAATGCATTTGATTATTTTGAGTTTGAATACTACTGATACTCAAACAGATTAGACTTTTTTTTCCTCAGTATTAAGCAAGTCATTAAAAATCATGTTAATTTTAGGACATTTGGACTAAATCATATTAATTTTAGGACATTTGGACTTATGTTTTCTCCACCGCAACATAAATGAGCCAATCCATAGCAGCTATTCTGACCATCTCCACTCAGTCCATATCGTAATGTTTAGATGCCTGGGGAAAATTTTTGCATAAAAAGTGTTGGGTAATTTCCTTAGCAGTAACAGATGCTAATTAAATTCTATTAATAAAATTCTACAAAGAATTCTTATTAAGTCAACAAAGCAACATTTTTTTTTTTTTTTCAGTAGTGAAGGTTCAAAATAGTTCTCAATCTACAGAAATCTAAACAGTACTACAGACACACATTTATGATTAGCCTGCAAGAATGCTCTGAGCTTGCTTATTTTTCTGGTTTTATTTTTCATCCAAAAGAAAGAGTGAAAACAGTAAAATTAAAAATCCAATAACTGCACAAGATAAGGAATTTCTTATGTCCCTATGGGCATCCAAGCCAAACACCATTATCATTACAGCACTGCAACAGATGAGAGTGCTAACTAATTGCCTCTTCTCTAACTGTTGGTTTGTTGGGTTAAAAAAACCCAGCTGTGAGCAGGGGGAAGACACTCACTTAAAACTGATAACACCCCCATGATAAAACAACCCCCAAAAGGCAACAGCTGTTTAGAGAAGTGAAAACACTGAATCTTCAGAAGCCACCCAAGCAGAGCATGTTTTTTTTCTCCCTGAGTCTGCCACCTAGACTAACAATGAGTCTAAAAACATCACTTGTAGCTGCCAACAAATGCCAAGAACACACCAGAAGCTGCACTAGCATATATGAACCGAGTATCACTAACCACAACCCCCAGTCCTGCAAATGTTGTAAAAGTTTTTGTGTTATATTGTATTATTAAAAGTATGAAAATTTCTTTATCTAAGATAGAGGAGAAGGAAAAAAATATATATAACTGAGGGATCCTACAAACTGCATTTACATCTGTGGCTACAAGGTATGGCACAGGGTGCTGGGAATAGGACTCTTCCAACCTGCACTGATAATAGGTGAGAAGAAGGAAATCATAATAAAGGTAAAGACAGGTAAATAAGTAAGTGAAAGCAAGAAGTGTGCCAAGGCTCTTGCAAGGAGGCAGAAAGTCCACAGGGAGAAAGCTGAAAGCAATGGCTAGTGGAAACAGCAAGGACTGGGCTCCCTACCCCAACATGCGACTTAGCCCCAGGGAATTTAGTCCACCAAGCAGGGTCACTCAGGGAGTAGTGAAACCCAGCTTTGGTATCCATTCACATAACAGATAATTGTTGTTGGGAAATACTGAAACACAGAATTACACTTTAGGTTTTAACTGCTATTTATAAACCTCTGTTCTTAAGCTTCTTTGAGTCTTTATAAAGCAAGTATCTTTCTCTTCATCTTCTCTAGAAATTCTGGGATTTATTGAGTGGACTGTTTCAACCAAGGTATATCTCCAATAAGAAAAGCATGAAATATATGAACTTCACAGAGAGGATGGATACTAGTGATGCTGTTGTCATATTTCGTCATATTTTGGAAAAGTCAACACATAGAAGCAAGATTCTTTTGGGAAACAAGCAGAGGAACAAGTCAGGGATCTGGGGAAACCCCCAAAATACTAACCTGAGTATAAGTATTACATTTAGGCTTATTTAGGCTTATATTCATTTACCAGGGATATATCTGAATCATGACCAAACTGAGCTTTCATTGTGATTGCATGTACGCCAGTGTCATCTTCACAGATGCACTAGCAAAGAGGAGCATATATTATTTATCCTCTATGCTAAGGCCTACCTCAAGAAAGCACTGTGGGTGTTCATGTTATGCTGAAAAAACCATGTTACAGGGCACATTGCCAAGGGCAAACATGAGCCTCGTGGGTGGTGAAATCAGTGCAGATCCCAAGTACAGGATGCTGGAAGACCACAGCAGTATCTGTGACTGATTGCCACAATAACTACATCCTCTAGGCTACAGTTTGTGTGAAATCAGAACCGAGGGCCTGGTGGGTAAAAGAGATATGTTTCTGCAGATAGGTGAGGGAGAGAGAAGACAGGGATGTTCACTTTAATGTTTCAGAGCTTCAGATAATAGGAATTCTGTAAGGGCTAATAAAGTAATAGAAAAAAATCAGATTGGAAGGTACTTCTGGAGGTCATATAGTCCAACCTCTTGCTCAAAAGTGGAGTTACTTTCAAAGGTAGATCATGTTGCTTAACATACTAACATCAGACAGGGAGCGACAGCTCAGTCTTTATACAGTGAAATAATAGAAATGGAAGATAATAGAAACTTATTCAGCTGAAATACACAATTGAATGTTAATTTTTTTTTTTTTCAAGACTAGCTTGTAAAATATGAGAGAGGTTCAGCCTGTGACATGTTGCATATCATTATCTGCAGCTTCATCCTTGGTTTTTAGGTTTCTACAACCTTTATTCTGTCAGTGTAGGTGAAGAAAGAGGAAGATTAGGAACTGGAGACTGGAGCATAGAGCTGATTTTACTACTTGCATTCCACTGCAGCTGGAAACAAGTCCTGTTTGAACACCAGCCCCTCAATTCCCCAAGCATTACAGTTTGAAATTCTACCTGCCACCTCTCTCTTGTACTTTAAATCTTGTCTATAACACAGTGATTTGCCAGCTTAATCTTCACATGCCACAGTATGATAGTAATGACTGTAATAAGGAAATGCAAAAGTCTGGTAATGTACAGAAAAGGAAACTGTTTTCATAGAATCACAGAATCCTTAGAGTTGGAAGGGACCTTGAGAGGCCATGTAGTCCAACTCCCCTGTAATGTACAGAGACACCACAGCTAAATCAATTTGCCCAGACTCACTCTGAAAGTCTTAAGGGATGGGTTATAAACCACATATCTAGGCAAACTATTTCAGTGCCTCACCACCCTTCCTGTAATAGATTTTTTTCCTTATATCCAACCTAAATCTACTCTCTTTAAGCTGGAATCCCCTTGTCCTATCACCACAGACCCCACTAAAGAGTCTGCGTTCTTTCCTGTAGCTCTCCTTTAGATACTGAAAGGTCGCTATCAGGCCACCTCGCAGCCTTCTCCAGTCTGAACAGCCTCAGCTCTTTCAGCCTGTCCTAGTTTTATTAACTTTCTGTATCTCCTTCCTTGATTTTTCCCCCACTAAAATTGTTTAATTTTATTTCATTGACAATTTACTTCTTTCTTCCTGAGAGTCATGGCAAGGTATTGGTAACCACAGATTGCATAATATATCCACTCAAAATGAGTAATGGACATTGAATGATACTGCTTATGAAAAATATGAAGGGCTGGCTTGAAATCTTATGCCTTCACCAAAGGTAGGGCATGAACCACACTATCCAGGGAGGGACGCTGTGACTCAGATGCATAGTTCTCTCCTCAATTCTTTCTTGCTCTTGGCATGTAATAGTTCACTCTTTAGCTACTCCACAAGCATGAAACTCAAATTATGCAGAGGGAGGGGAGAAGAAATCTTATTTAACTATATATTTAACAACGCAGACACTAAAAAACAAACAAACTGAACTGAACTTCAGAGCTCACAGTTGAATATAAGAACAATGTAGCTGAAAGTGAAAAGTGTAGGAAATTACAGGAGATTAAAAAAACATTGAGCGTTTTAAATGCTTTATAGAAACAATATTGTTTTAGTAGCATACAGATGGGAAACGACACTTGAAGGTGATAAGATTTTCAATCATGTTAGAAGAAAAAAGTCTACCTTAAATTATTTTACCTGACTTTGAAATTCATAATTCTGTCTTTAAAAGGAGGAATAGGAAAGTCTATACAGGCCATTTTTTGTGCCATATTCAACTGAATATTCTCCTCACCCCAGATCCTCTTCTTCCACTGCAAATTAGTTTGACAGGTTCCTGGCAGGGCTTCAGCAACTCCGCGTTTCTCTGGAATTAGCAAAAATGCTAATTTGGGCATTTTGCTGCCAGTGCAAGTTTTTTAGCCTGGCTGAAGCTCCAAGGCTATTTGAGATAGTATCAAATCAAAGAACAAAGGGGCACCTGTCATGAGCCCCAAGTGAAGGAAAGAGGTAGCACTTAAGGAATTAAAATGAGATTTCTTCACACCAAATGGCTAACACCGTGAATGAAGTGCCATATGAACAACTGGGGCTGCAAGCTCCATATCAGAGAGGAGGGGAGGAGGGAAGAGGGAGGGAAACGTGGTGCATTTCTTTAAAACAACTGCTTCCAATGAAAGGGTGGGGATGGACTTAGATAAGCTTCCTGATCCACTTCCACTGAGACACGGGAACAATGGGGTGGCAGAGCCATTTGCAGGCAATGGGACGTGTACATCCGACTGCACCCCTTCCTCTTGGATGAGGTTATGGCTGCATTCATCCGGATGTGGAACTACATGCTTGCAGGGAGCTGTGTCCAGAGTTGACAGTAACCAGAGTACACACAGCAGTGTGAGCACAGTGTAACACACTGACCCTCAAATCATGACAGTGGGGAAAGTGGGGAAACAATTAAGCAAAAATCACCAGCATGACACAGATTCCCCGTCCTCTGCTAAGTCTTATAGGTTTTCAATGCCAGTTTATAGTTACAATCTAGAGATTACTCCAGTGCATTTAAACAGGGTTAACCTGAAAGTGGGATGAAGCCACTTTGTGTATATAATATATGTAGATACACAAAAGTATATACTTTATATATACATTCATATCAAAGAACTTGAATCTTAGGGGTCCAAAACTAAGGGGGGAAGCTGATAGTGCCTCTGTGGGAGCAACTAGGATTTACATTAGCACACATTGCCCTTGTAGTCACAACTTTAGCATATCACGGATTGTTTTGGGCTGGCTTGGATATCTGTGACCATAAGACAGAGTGCAAAGTGGGAAGAAAAAATCCCTGCAAGCTAGATGTGATTGTCCCCTTTTACACAGTTTTTGAGGCCCAATCGTCCTGGTAGGACAGTTTTAACCACTGCAGGTAAGTAGCATGGATATTTTTTTATTCAACTGCAATATTCACATACTCCAAAACTTACATGCTAAATTGTGTAAATCTTAGAATAAAAAGTACAAGGAGCTCTTCGTACCCTGCAGCATAAAAATCTACCAGAAAAAGATTCATGTATATTCAGTAGCTAATAGTTCTCACAAATGCTTGCAATTGCTGAGAAAGTTAATGCACTTTCTGTCATAGGTTGGAATCAGAATATTTTCAAATAGAAAGGTGAAAAAGCGATCAAAATCTGTCTGCCTTTCCTTCCATTACATGCTGCTGCTTTTCCAAAGTGCCAGTACTGAATTCAAATCTAAAGCAAATATCATAAGAAGTCAAATATAAACTCTGACCGTTTCTCCAAATGCATGATGTACCAGGGGTTTTCATTAACAGCCAGCTACCTCACAACTTGGCAGAATAAAAACAAAATAAAATATTTATTCTGCCATTAGGATTCCACAGGCATCCATCAGATTAAGGAAAAAAAACAAAACAACCACCATCTGAAAATGTACATATACCCACAGCCCTGAAGTTTCTTTTAGAGTTTGATATTTCAGCTAACATTTTTAGATGGATGCCTTTTCCTCCCATCAAAAACATGGTTCTGTTGTGGAAATTTCTTGCCACGGGATATTGAGTGATCCTGCTTCAACCCCTGGGATGCATAATGAAGAGAGAGTGAATTAGGGAATTGGGGCTGCATTTTTTTTCCTGTTCTTATCTGTTTCCCTATCCATCTCTTTTACTTCATCACAGTCAAGGGAACTGATTCACAAAACTGATCAGATGGTCCCATGGTCTGCCCATGGCCATTCTTTAGCCAGGTAACAGCAGCAGCACTAAGGGAACTATAACTGCCCTATTTATGTATAATAATCATATTTTAGGTCATTTTACTTCACTGTTTCTTTTAATTTATAATCACTATAAAACTCTTGATTCTCACAGTTCCAGAATCCTCTTGGTCTCAGCATGATTTTGGTCTTTGGTTTCAGGCCAGCACAGTTATTCTTCTGTAGCCTTACAAAAAAGCAGAGTCTTACACAGAGAATTACATGTTCATATGACCCAACACTTATATCTATAGTGATTTTAGATAATACCATGTTTGTAAGAGATATAATCCTCATGTTTTGGGACATATGCCAGGGATTTACTGCCTAATGTTAGAAAGAAACTTTCCTTTGAGCAAGTTACAGTAGAATTCTCCCTTTGCAGGGATTTTAACACTTCCTTCCAATGCGCAAAGAATTAATATCTGAAAGGAAATACTGCAAAATCTTGCTTTTCCAAGGATTAAAAGATAAACTTGGCAAATGTCTCAAGAGACTGAAATGGAAGATAAAATTCTATTTTACAAAAAGAGATGCAATTTTAAGATAAGCAATGTAAAGTGAATGCCACTTTTGCAAAACTGCCCTGCAATCATGATCTTCAGGCTTGCTCAGAAAGAAGCACAAACTCACCTCAGGCAGACAGGTCTAAGGTAATATTGTGGGAATGTCTGTTCATTACTGGGGTTAAGTGAGTGCTAATGCTGAAATTATTCCTATAAAGAAGAGAAAACAGTGGCATTCTAACTGTCAAATCTGTCATGTGTCTCACCTTGACAAGCTATGTGGAGGCCCTGCAGAAAATCTGTAATATAACATCAACTGTGAAACAGGTTAGAGATGCTCTACTGAGGATAGTTTTTGTTATATGGCAAATCATATGGTATTATCAAAGTATGAAAAGGTTTCTGTTACAAATCATGCATTTTTAGAGGGATGAACCAGGATATAAATTGCTACAGGAACACAAAAGAGCTCTAGGGTTTGTGAAGTGCTGTAGGACAAATTTAATCTTTGTGTTTGAATCTACTAGGAAACACAGTTGATGGAAGTGTGAAAGCAATACTTCAGGTTACTTCAGGGCTCAGAGACCCTTTCTCAAATAAACTTACAAACATTCCATTAGCACTATAGATGACAAATGGCGAAAGTTACATCCATTAGAGCATTAGAGTAGATCTTATTAACAACGAAACAAGACATTTCAAAGCATTTCAAAAGATTCACAAAGGCAAAAATAAAGACTTGGTATGATAGACACTGAATGATAGACACCCTGTAACTAGTATTTTTATGTCAAAGTAGAGGAAAAATTTAGAGACTTGAACCAAAGCAAATATTTTTTTTCTGAGAAGCCCTGTCTGGCTGGGGGGCATAATTACAAGAACAACAAAGTCAACCACAATTTCAGTTGACCTCTCAGCATCTCTGGCGGAGCCCAGGAACCAAATGCTTGGAATGGAGTATGAGTTTTATTGATTTTACTATGTAAACCTGTTTCCTCACTCTGTAACCTGTTTGACTTTTCTCTTGGTAGGAGAAACCAAGATGTTTAACCTTTAACCTTAACTTGCAATAAGCCTGAAGCAACACCCACATACTACTGTGCTTTAGGGCAAGAGATGAAGGATCTAGATTTTTTTGTGTTTTCTCCATTTTTTACTTCCAGGTTCTCAACTGTGGGAATTTATCATCATAATACCAGGCTGTACTGGGGACTGGTGTCATAAAATGTCACAATCATGGAACACAATGCTCTCCACTAAGCAATAACTTTTCCAAGGCAATGAAAATTACTTATGAAGCCTCCTCAGCTAACCCCAGCTCTTGTCTGTGCTTCAAATCATATTAAGCAGGGATCTGACATTAAGTCGCCCTCATCCCAAGGGAGTGCTCTAACTGCTAGGATACTTTGGGCTAGCCAGTTTTGGAAAAAAACCCTCACCTTAAAGCAAATAAATAATCTCAACAAACAATTGACAAAGAAAACTGCCACAAGAAAGTTTCAGTTTCAACTCAGCAGCATTTTTGAATGAAAACATATTTTGTGGAAACATCAGAGCCAGCTCCACTTGCTTTTCACATCATAGGTACAGAGTAAAATGAGACTGAAAGCATTTCTGAGGAAAAGTCATGTACAGACAGATGGTTGAGCTGTGACCCAGATTCTCCAAACACCAGTGGAAACCCAAAATAACCCTATGGAGTAAAGAAAGATAAATATGGCTCTGGTACTTCAGCTATGGCAGGACTAGCAGTTCAAGAGTTACAGGCTGAGATTTCTGTACTTCACTATTATTTACGTATGTTTCTTACAAACTCTAGAGGAAACTTAAAACTTCCTACACTACACACAATCTCCTTGCATGGGCAACGGAGGTAAAGAAGCTGATGGAAGAACTGAGGCGCACACATAACATCTGAACAGCTCTGCCTCCAGACAGCATTTGTACAAAAAAAATCTGCATTTAAAACGCTTTTCTTTTTTCACTGAAGAGCCATTGATAACTTGAATATAAACAGCTAGCCTCAACTTTATAGGTATATTGGCGTAATTTAAGAACAACAGTGATGAAAAAGCTTTTTATAAACCTGACTAGAAAAATTTGTTCCAACATGTGGCAGATACAGTACAGTATGAGAAGTGCTGCCACTGACCTTCAGCCAGCATGCTGTGAAGAAGCTCAGAAGTGGAAAGATGGATTTAACTTTACAAGAGGAAAGTCTGCATATTTGTCACATGCACTGACTCTGCTTCTGCACCATGCAGTGTGAAAAGCATTACCCAAATTGATAATAGATTCTTCCATTATAATAGTCATATACCTCTTTGTGATTTGGCAGCTTTCGACCACATTAAACTGAGAAAACAGACACCTCTTAAAAAAACAAACAAAAAACAACCAAAAACCAACCAACCAACCAACAAAAAAAAACAAAAAACAAAAACAAAAAAACAATAAACAAAAAACATTACCCTCCCCAAACCCCAACCCACAAGAGTTTTACTGTATTAACAACTTAATTTAGATTTTAGAGTTCCACAAAAACAACAACAAACCATCCATTCTTCATTCTCTCAGCTCCCTCAATCTGTGCAAATTAGGAATTTTGCA
The DNA here is from genome assembly GCF_026119805.1 of Tympanuchus pallidicinctus. NCBI lineage: Eukaryota > Metazoa > Chordata > Aves > Galliformes > Phasianidae > Tympanuchus > Tympanuchus pallidicinctus. The sequence continues at coordinate 13,148,654 of NW_026294618.1, read as the reverse complement.
GCTGAAAAATTTTGTAGAATAAGAAGTGCAATTGTACTGTTTTGAAGATACCTTCAAATCTATTTTGGTGGCTGGGTTCGATCAAGCACTTAGCAGTATAACACTTACTCTCCATATATTGTTCCTGCTAGGCCCAGCCCAAATGAAAATGTACGTCATGCCAATTCAATCAGACTCAGAACATTTCTCAAAGGAAAGATCACTTCTTTTGTTTGTAATAAGTGGAGGGTATAGGTTCAGTTTCTGTCTCTACCTTAAACAAAACTCCCTAATCTCCTGGCTATCTTGGAAGACTTCGTGTTTGTTCAAGGATAAGGAAGGCGATGGAAAAGTTGGCTCTTCTCAGTAGCTCTGATTGAAATTCTTTCACCTTGGGTTGAATAGCCAAATATTCAGTTCAGCAAAAGAGATTCAGTAGTAATGAAGAGAAAGCTAAAATTACATTAGATTAGATTACATTACATTAGCCACAATAGATCAAAAACTGAGGCTCTGCTCTAGTCTAGACCCTACAAAACATACAAATTCTGGGAGTATAAGTCAGTACCAGATTCTGATGGAGATACATGCACATAAACAGGTTTCCATGCTTCTTTTACAATTAATAATACCTTGAGAGAAATTTCACTTACCATGAAGTAAACACCTATCCTCTTCAGATGAAGAGCTCTTTGATCTTTGGTTTCTATAATACAATCCGAGATACTGTGTTCATCTCTAGAAAGACACTTCATCTCATTCTATATATACAGAGTTTCAGGTGTCTGTCCTACTTTTTGCTCACATTAGTACAGTTAAGGAAGAGCTAACACTATTTCCTCTTCCTTATGTGTTCACAGAGAGTAGCTTGGTATTTATGATCAGAGAACACCTACCCAAGTAGGTCAGGAAGCAAAATAAGCTATAGGCACCCTACTTCGTTGGTCTCCAGGAGGTTTCAGTTGCAGTCATCCTTAAAGTTGTGACAGTTTGGGGCAGAAGTGAAAAAAAGGTTAAAATCCTCTGAGATGAATTGAAATGATGGCTTCTACAATTTAATCGGCTATGGAGGAGAGGGAAGATGAATAGAGAAGTCATCTGATGAGAACATATAATCTATTACACAGATGCAAACTTGTGAGGTGTAATGCTCAGAAGTAAAAAAATGACAGTAATAGTTTTGCCTGTACATTTCTGTCCTGATGAAGTTTTCATTATTTTGGCATGGAGCATCTCCTGTACGAGAAAAGGCTGAATAATCTGGGTCTGCTCATCCTGGGGAAGACTGAGAGGGAATCTCATAAATGTTTGTAAATTTTTAAAGGGAGATGGGAGGCAAATGGATGAGGCCAGGCTCTTTTTAGTGGTGTGCAGTGACAGGACAAGATGTAATGGCCTAAAACTTAAACACAGGAAGTTCTGTACTAACATGTGGAAGAGCTTCTTTATGATAAGGATGATGGAGTACTGGAACAGGCTGCACAGAGAGGCTATGGAGTCTCCGTCTATGGAGATTTTCAAGACCTGTCTGGATGTCTACCTGTGCAACATATTATAGAGTACCTGTTTTAGCAGGGGGGTTTAGACTCAGTGATCTCTTGAGGTCCCTTCCAACCCCTGCAGTTCCGTGATTCTATTTTGTCATGTTTGCTGAAGTGTGAACTGCATTTTACTATTCTTTTTAAAACCTTTAATATGTGGTATTTTTAATTGTAAATACTACATGTGCGAGAAAATTATTCATTATTATTAAATAAGTCCAAATGTTAAATATTTTGCATGAACTTTCTTAGAGGATCTTTCAACAATACATCCCATTCTAAAAGAACACACAGATTTCATTTTAAAGATCTATCAATATCTACTACAATATTTTTAAACTCCTTCACCATTTCAGATTTTGTAGCTATTTGCTGAAATCCCTCAAATTCTCACTATGTACCCCATTGTGTCTCATACCGTCATATCTTCTTTCTTTAATCTGTGCTGTCATGTAAATATCATCACTTTGTTAATATCATGGATGTATCTCTGTTCTCAGAAAGATTTACTACTACTATTAAATTGTTCTTTTATAAGACCTTTAATATCTTCTTTTGCATTGAGAGGTATTCATATTTTACCCTGTGCAACAGTACTCAATGCATTGCATGTGTATACCCTTTTACTACATACATGGAACAGTAAAAAAGTTAAGAAATGAAAAATGAAGTGACTGCCTTCACCAAGTTTCTTAATAATATTAATCAAAGTAATATTTCTGCTCAGCTTCAAGTTTGCTGGACCTTCAACAGAAAACGATGAATTGAATCTACACCACTTAGCACTAACGCCTTCAAACTCCTTTAATTGTGGATGTAGAGGTGGAGAGAATAAAATCACTGCCACATTAAAAATACTGAGAAAATTCCGTATGACATCATCTGTGCGTGTACAGATGTACAGCACCTTATATAAGGCCCTTTGGAAATATTAATAAAATATAAAGCCTGGCACTGAAGATTGAAGATTTCACCTACACAAGCTTACAAAAGTAGAATAGTCTAGCCCAGTTGAAAAAAAAAAAGCAAAAATCCCTACTGCAAAATTACTTGCTTTGCTGACTAAACATCAATCATGGACACATCAAAATGATTTTAGAAAGCTACCCAGGAGAACACCTGCAATCTGTGGGAAGATGGAACACCTGCTCCATTGTGATTACTAAGACAGGAAGTCAGCATCGTTCTGTGTAAAACAGCTCTTTCTTCAGAACAAAAGTAAAATAGAGAGGCTGCATGTTATCTGTGTAGAATCAGTACAGACAGAAGGAGCATTTGGGAGCATTTGCTCTTATAAAAAAAATACAGCCCACTTGAATACAACACTGAACCAGAAATTTCTACCATGATTTCAGTAGACTCTTAGGTATGGCAAAGAAAGAAGAAATGTAGAATTCAAGTGTAAAATTGTTTAAACACACACAATCCAATTTATGCATCACTTTAGCTTGATTCACTGAAAATCCCCCTCTTTTCCTTTCTTTTTCTTTCTTTTTCTTTTTCATTTTCTCTCTCTCTTTTTTTTTTTTTTTTAAATTTTAAATAACTCACATAAGAAAAATATACCTGTGATATTTATGCTACATCAAAATTACACGCATCTGATCCAGAAGGGATAGGTCTTTTCCCAAGGACTTTATATTATGGAGTCATTTTATGGAGTCATACTTTACATCTCTAAAATTTCACTGCTTCTGATGATAAACGCTGTGACTCAGGTTACACAGCATATGAAGTCCTGTAGAAGCATTTATCAGGATTAGTTCATTCAGATCTTCATGGTATAGACGGGTGTATATGCACTGTTCATATTTACCCTTGAAAGAAAATGAAAAAGATGCTAAAAACCAGCATGAGTCCTTACAACTCAACGCAAGTTTTGAAGGACATAGTTTTTCTCCTGCACAGATGAATGTGCCACTATCCCACCCATTTGTCACTTGCTGAGTTTTTTCTGTAAATTAATCCTCATAAGGCTAAATTTCATTCCCCCACCTACAAATTTATGATAGTTTTTTCAGAGGTTGCCATTATACTTCTTTGGGCAATTCAAAGAAAGAACAAAGTTGAGGAACATTTTGTCCTTTCTGAGGACAAAATATCTTTTTCCCTTCCTTCTCCCTTCCCCTCCCCCCTCCCTATTACCTTTCCCTTCCCTCTTTTCTTTTCTTTTCTTTTCTTTTCTTTTCTTTTCTTTTCTTTTCTTTTCTTTTCTTTTCTTTTCTTTTCTTTTCTTTTCTTTTCTTTTCTTTTCTTTTCTTTTCTTTTCTTTTCTTTTCTTTTCTTTCCTTTTCTTTTCTTTCCTTTTCTTTTCTTTCCTTTTCTTTTCTTTTCTTTCCTTTTCTCTTTTCTTTTCTTTTCTTCTTTTCTTTTCTTTTTCTTTCCTTTTCTTTCCTTTTCTCTTCTTTCCTTTTCTTTCCTTTTCCTTTCTTTTCCTTTCCTTTCCCTTTCCTTTCCCTTTCCCTTTCCTTTCCCTTTCCTTTTCCTTTTCTTCCCTTCCCTTTTCCCTTTCATTCCCTTCCCTTTCCTTCTTTTCCTCTTTCCATTCCTTCTCCTTTTTTTTTTCTTTTTCTTTTTCTTTTTCTTTTTCTTTTTCTTTTTCTTTTTCTTTTTCTTTTTCTTTTTCTTTTTCTTTTTCTTTTTCTTTTTCTTTTTCTTTTTCTTTTTCTTTTTCTTTTTCTTTTCTTTTTCTTTTTCTTTCTTTTTCTCTTTTTCTTTCCTTTTCCTTTTTTCTTTTCCTTTCTTTTTCTCTTTTTCTTTCCTTTTCCTTTTTTCTTTTCCTTTCTGTCTTCCACACTTGACAGAACAAGACAGGAGAGGAATTTGGGGCTGTATAAAGACAATGATCTAGTCTTTTTACAAGAACTTAACATTTTCTAATAGAAAGAGAGGACAATGATGTATAACACACATACCATGTGACAACTAAAATACCCTGAAACTACGAAAAGTATTCTGAATAAGCAGTTCAACAGATAAGCCTTTAATTAAAAAGTGGTGGTTCCAGATACCTGTGAAAATGAAATACTGGCTTTATGCGCAGCTTTAACATACGTTACGCAACATGTCAACTGATGTAGATGAAACTACTTCTTGCTACATTGGTTATTACAGTTAGGATATTTTTAAACTGTGGTTAGTACCGGCATGGATAATGTTTAACTAACAATTTCACTCTGTGAGATCTCAGCTATTTCCAACAAATGCTAATGAAGATAAGCTGTATTTCAACTTCTTGTCTCCCACTTCATTTGCAAGTTATTTCCAGTAAAATTCTATATATTTTACCTAAATAATATATATATAATATACACACGTATATGTATGTGTGTGCATATGTATATATATATATATACACAAACATAGCACAAGGGAGATGATAGTTTATTTTTTGGAGGGTCTTTGGCAGCAGATTCTTGTGCACTGCACACTGTGTTCTTAGCAGCTCAGATGGTGGTCTTGAAGACCTGCACATGGCATAAAAAGAGAGATGTTTATACTGGGTCACACCAAAGCTGATCCTCTAGATCAGCACTTGGTGTTTCATACTGGAGAATTCTGGTTGACCTGCTCCTGGCTGTGCCCAAACTGGTTGGGGCAGCACTGGGAGAAAGAAGACTTCAAGAAAGAATCCAAATCACTACATTGCTCATTTCTATTGCCTTGTCTTGCTGCCCAGGCTAAGCAGTGCTGGGCATTATCTATTAACTTGTGAGATGCCATCAGAATGACGCTGTGCTCAGTGTTGCCTTTTGGCTTCCTATGATTTAATATATGGTTCTAACATATTGATTTTTTGATCTTGATGCTCCTCCTCAACCCTCGTGTGTTTGGCCTTCTATAGGCACACATCACTGTTGCTTCCATTCCTGATAATTTCTGGGGATACAGCAGGAGAGTTGTGCTGTGGTCAGCCAAAGAAAGACAAGCAGTAACAAGACATAAACCACCACCGTAACAATTGCCAGCAGTTTATGTTCTCATTCAAAAAATACTGTTAGGCTCTATATCATATTTACATTCAGAATATGAAAGAATCAATTTAATCTGGAGTTATGGACAAATACAGCTCCTCGTGTCTTATTAGAATTAGTCAAGGTCAATGAGGCTTGAACTGCTGCTTAGTTTTAAAGACACAAATTCTCCACCAATATCAGTGACACTGACCATGTATTTCAGTTTAGTTGCACGAAGAAACACCACAGTGGATTGAGCCCATGACTCTACTCAACACCCAACTTCCCTTTCCAAAATTCATAGAGGTGTGTTTGCCACAAAAGTTAAATAAATATTACTGTACTAAACACACACCAACAATGACAATGAATTTGAGAGTTCATTTGCACCAAGTTGTGGCAAAAATGAAATTTCTGAAGTAATCAGCCTTAGCCATAGTAATCTGTTCCTAAGAAGGACTGTAATATATGTACAGTTTTACCAAGAGTGCAATAAATTGAATAGCTTGAATAGAGCACAAGAGTTGGAAACATTAATTGAGTTATACATAGTGATACTTCTTTCTACTTGCAACACAACAAATATTTCAATTCCTAGTTAGGCGAAGGTAAGCATATCTGAAAACCTAATATAAATATGGCCTACAAACTAATATGGGCAAAACCAAAATGGCCCATTCAATGTTAAGCACAGAAAAATAATATTGAATTGCTTTCTGTTCAGAGGTAAATGAATATATTTCATAAATAAGCGGCACATTATCATCTTTAAGTCTTACAGACTCTAGTACAAAGATGAGGAAAACAGCTGAAGGGATTAGTTAAGACTTGATAAAGAACAAGAAAATAAATTCAAAAATAATTGCAATTGTGCAATAATTATTTTTAAATAAGTAAAATAATTTCAATAATTATTTTTAAATAAGTAAAACAATTTTCTAAAAGCCATCTACATTGTCTTCCTTTTCGTTTTTTTAAATCAAATTTGCTTTGAACAATTGCCTTACCACTAGCTAAAGAGATGATTAATACTCACCTAAGAAATCATTCTAGTTTTACTCAACAAGCTTTCTATTACATATCTAAGTATATGTTTTACTTAGAACAACTTTATTATTCCTTCTTGAAATTGTATCACAATAGGAGACAAGCTACTGCTTAGCCATACTCTTCACACACACAGACCCACAAACTAGAGGAATGAAAGTACGAGGACTTGTGTCTTGGCTTGTGCCAAGACTGCCATCACCTCTGAGGTATTTTTTCATAGCTCAGACTCCTCCATTTGAGTCATAAACAGAAGAGACATAAAGAGCTTTAAACAAATTAACTTATTAGGTCTATGTTTCCTCTTTTTAAGCATTCAAGTTATCTGCTCAAATGACTGTTCACTGAGGCACATTCCTTCCTCACCACTGCATTTATCAACATTTAGGTTACAATGGAAAATCCTTTAAGCGTGACCTTGTCTCCCGAGGCCCTAATTCAGTAAAACATTTAAGTACGCATCAGCATGCAACCTTGTTCAGTGAAATATCATGAATTTATTTGATAACTACTTAATACAAGCAGAGTTCCCAGATGAAATGAGGCTGTAGTATATTTTGTGCATTGTGTATTTACAAGTCAAGTGAAAACAGAGCCATATAAAAGAATGTGCCATCATGAAATATACAATTTGTTATTTTGGGAAAGCACACAGTAAATAAGATACACATTTATGAGTGGCTGACTGTAATTAAAAGTCATTTTAGTATGGGAAGAGATGACTCAGTATCACTTTCAGTTATTACAGCTAGTAAGGTCACGGAAAACCAGATGACTACAGTGAAAAAGCAAATCCAAACACAATCTAATCTAGATATTCCATTAAATTAATTATTTCCAGGAGTTGTGATTCAAATGACAAAGGAAAGAAGGATAAAGAAAAATCAGACAAGCTCATGAATTCGTTATATTTTATTTATTTAAATTAATTTTGCAAATATGTACAAAATGTAGAATTAAAAGCAGAATTACTCTGATGAACATAGATTGAACAAAATAATATTGCATCCTTGAAAATAAAATTTTCTTCATTTCTTACCATTAGCCAGATTAAGGAACTTAAGTTTGTGCCATGAAAAAGAGTGGAGTGTAGATCACAAGTAAATAAAATCTAAAATATATACTTTTTAAACTGCAGAACAATTCCTGGCAAATTAGAATACCTAGGGAGACAATGATGAAGATGAGAGATTCCTGTTTCACAAGGACAATGTTAGGATCAGTATGTTAAAATATCCTGACTAAGACTGATGATTATGTTTTAGTCCTGTTAGCAAGAAGGATAATGCTATCTCTGCATTTTAAATGCAATTTAATATTCTTTATGTTGGTGTTAGTCCATACATAAGGGGTTTACTGAGGCTGTCTAACAACGGTGATTTTCTCATTGTGAAATATTTTTAAGCAACAGCAAATCTTTAGCAGCCATCCAAGGATAGTTAGTAAACTTTCGTATATAGTAAAAAGCACACAGTGAAATTGTCATGTACTATTTCCCTCAGGAAAAACAAAAACAAAAACAAAAACACAACAATTCTATAAAACAAGACATTGAAGACTGGCATGAGACTTCTTGACTGTGTTTCTTTATGTTAACCTGTAGACTAGTCTTCTGTCAAATGCTACTTAACCCTTTTTTATCAAGCATCTGTCATTTGGTAAAAAAAGTTGCTTCAGAAAATGTGTGTTGTCAATACAAGTTCAGTTGCAGAAGATGAATAATAGCAGAGTGAAAACATAGGAACCTGCACAGAGGGATAATTTTGGTATCTTCTGACAAAACAACCTTTGTGCAAGACCTGCTTTGCACGTTGGGATAAACAAAGGAAAGCTCGGTGACACAGTGGAGAAAAAATCAACACAAGCTCTTACTGTCACAATACAGTGACAGGTATAATTAACAGAGCTGTTCTATGTGTGAAAGACACAGAGAGAAGCAGGATCAGAAAGATGTGTACAATAATATACAATAAGTTCCGGTGTTCTTGCTATTTTCTCTCCCTGAGACTATGGAATTTTTTTTCATTATTTATACTGAAAAAATCAAAGCAAGAACAACAACAAAGCAAGCAATAACAACACAAACAAAATTCTTTACAGAGAGAGTGGTGAGGTGCTGGAACAGGCTGCCCAGAGAGGTTGTGGACGCCCCATCTCTAGAGGTGTTCAAGGCCAGATTGGATGGGGCCCTGGGCAGCCTGGTCTAGTACTGAATGTGGAGGTTGGTGGCCCTGCCTGTGGGGGAGATTCATGATCCTTGAGGTCCCTTCCAACCCTGTGGTTCTGCGATTCTGTGAACACAACTCAAAAAAAGAAAATAAGCAACTACTGGCATATTTGTACAAGTGTAACTGATCCTGATTTTAAGTATGAAGTAGGTCCATAACACTTCCCTTGGCATTACATAGCCTTGCTTTCTAGGACCAAAAACAATCCTGAAAGCTGAAGAGGATTAGTAAGAAAGCTACAAAGGAGCTGTCTGCAGTTGTGGTTTACTGGGGACAACAGTAGTGTTCCACAGTTTCAAAGTAGTTCTGTCTGATGCCCCTATCTCTGTGATACATAATCTTACTGCATATTACTTAGGACTAGATTTAAGATTCTGGATCAAACATCCTTAATATTAATGTGTTTTGAAGCTGTCCAAAGGATGCATTGAAACAACTACTACAATATTTTCTGATGTCCACATAAGGAACTAGAGAATATTTCATACACAACTGAAGCAGATCTTCCATATTAATTTCTTCATGTATCAAGAACTGACTAACTTTCCTTATTAAAGGCATCCGCTTTGTTACTCAAAAGGAAGGCTGAGAGAAGGCTGAAAGTAGTATGAAAGTGATATTTTGTTTTCCTGAAGCTAAATATTGAAATATTCTTGAATCTATAAGAAAAAAATAATGCTTAGAATAAAGCCAGAAATTCTTACTTTGAAGAATTCAAATTTTAAGTTAAATGAAATTTTTTAAAATGATCATCACAGCTGAAACGAAAAACTTGATCCCTTAGGATTTATCTCAATTACCATTAGCCACCTGATACAGAGATCACATAAGGGTAGTCTAGACAATGTTTGCAAGTACATGAGATGAAGTATTCTCTGAACCCCTTGCATTGGACTGCAGCTTAGAATGGAGACAGTTTTGTTCGCTAGAAGATGAATTTACACATGGTAAATGTGTAAATCCAAATTAAATTTACCCGTCCTGCTTCTTCTGGAAAGTGCACTTGCAGATGCCCTGCTTTATAGGTCCTTGTAGATTCCTGAAGTAGCTCATGACAGTCAGACTAGAACATCTTGACTGGTCTTAGGCACTATGAAAAGACAGAAGCCATGAAACAGGCTCTATTTACAAGTGGTAAACATGAAAGATCTTGTGTGTGATTGCACAGATAGAGAAAGCAGGACAAGTAACTTTTTCTGCAAAAAGAGAGAATGTGGATCTATGATTCTTGCTGATCTAAACATTAGCATTGTAAAATTAGATGCTTTTCTATTAGGAGCACCTAAATCCCTTTGAGAGTCCTACCCTGTTCCTAAATTTTATTTGCTTTGTTTCAAAGATTAGTTAAAATGTGCTTCAAAGCTGCCTCTGATCCATTCAACACAATGAAAGATTTAATTACTGTAAAGATTTTAAAAATAATATTAATATTAATATTAAAAAGAACAGTTTCGGATGAAGTTGAAGCTTTCAGAGTAACTCACATATCTTTAATTCAGGGTGTAACAAGGCCTTCAGTACCAACTCTTCAAGTACACTCCCTGCTGTGGCATTCTCACTGCCTCAAAATAACTCAGTGTGCAGTGCAGAGATACTAGTCTTTAATTAGAGGCCAGAACAGTTTCAACATATGGGTCCAGATTCTATTCAAAGCAACTGTACTACAAGGGCACAATCCACCTTTTGTTGAGTTCAGCAGAAACATAACCTCCTGCATTCAGCCTGGTATAATACAACCCTCCCTGAAATCAGTGTAAGTCACAATGGGGTGTACAATCAAGGCTTAGACTATTAACTAAAGTAGCTGGTTTTTGAAGTCTGCGAAAATCCTTCCCTTCAGCCTTTAATAAACAGACTGCCAAAGCCTGGAGCCAGACCCACTGGTTCTCCTATTTCTGCAGGGTTTTCTGAACAACAGTGTGAGCAGTTAAAAAAAAAAAAAAAAAAAAAAAAAGGAAAAAAGGACTGAAATGATACTGAGGTTCTTTTTGTGTGTGTAACCACCATAAATAAAGTCTTCATAACATTAGAACTAAGTTTATGATGCGAATCCAAATATTGTAGAAGACTAGTAGGCTAGCAGCAGACTTTGTCTATAGCAAGAACAGTTGGATGTGCTGAGAAGAAAGTCCTCTCTTTGACGATACATCAAATGTCCAGGTAACACATATGGGCATTCAGCTCTCCAATTCATCCTACCAGCCCTAGCTCCAAACTCCTGCTTCTCGTTTCAAGTTGAAGTCTTTAACGCAATGATAATCAAATTGCTTTTGTTTTGGTTTCCTCTCAGACAGCCAAGCTGCAGGGTGGTTGTTTTATTTGGGGTCTGGCAGCAAGCAGACCCACAGCCTCATATGCTGGAGCATCTGGAGGGCAAGAGCCACACAGTGACCGTCTGGCCAGCAGTTATGGTTCAAGCAATTGAAAGTGTAGCACATGCCAGGGTTTTATTTGAAAAAAAGAGTGCTTGTAAAGTCACTAAAAAGGGATTTGTGTGTTTGTTTTCAGTTTGACAGGTAGAAGTAAAGCAGCTTAAGCCTTTGAAAATTCCTGACAGTCCTCATAGGACAACTGTGAAGAAATTAAAAGACTCTTTAAATGGGAATGATAGCAGTAAATGAAGCTCTTTTCTTTGCCAGCATGGCTGCTTTAAGAGACTGCCTGGAAAAGAGCTGATTCCCTCAGAATGGTAAGTTTTTATTCAGATTAACGAGGCATTTTAGAGTGTTAAATGGTAGGAAGTTCAAATAAGGAGACAAAGCTTTTCTCCTTATCAATGGACGCAGTGTCCAGACCTATTAGGAATGCTACAACTCATGTTTCACACACAAACACACACACACAAATGGGTTACTTAATTGTTCATATTTCTACTAACAAATATGGGCTATGCTTTCAAAAAATCCCACACAAATTTGATTAGCCATATACAGCCACTGTGTACTCTCTGTTTTGTGAGTGGTTGTGTATAGAAGGCTTTCATGATGAAATGTAGTATTTAAAAACTGGTTTAGATGAAGTCTACCCTATGTATAATCAAAGCATGCCCCTCCAATCTTTCTCTTTTTTCCTATAACAACTATCCTACCTGAAGACATCCTTTAGAGAATGCTTTCCCTAAAAATAAAACAGAAAAAGAAAGAAAAAAAGGAAAAAGATAAATAAACATCCATTCTATCTGGATAAAAATTTATCTGTGGAATAAAGAAACTTATGTATCCCCTGTATCAAGGGGGTGGAAATTGACAATCCTTGAGGTCCCTTACAACCCAAGCCATTGCATGAATTCTGTGATTCTATGATTCACTGTATTTTCACAAGACAAAAATACCAGGGGAGGAGAAAAGAATGCTTTACCCCTGCTAAAAAACTAAGGTTAGGAAACAGCTACTATATTAGAGAATAAAAAACGGAGAGCAGTCTACAGTAAAAGCAAGCAGAAACAAAAGTAATAATAGCAACATTGTGAGAGGAATTTTTTTGACATCCTGAGAGATAACTTCAACGTCAGCTTGAAATGATTCAGTATACATGGTTTCCATATGTTCGTTGTCAGTTCACATCAGATTCTAAAAGCTTGTGATTATCAAAGCCCAATAATTTTTTTTTTGTAGTTTATTTTTAAATTAATTTTAAATTCATACAATTAAAAAGGCTTTGTAAGTTAAAAAAAAAAAAAAGGCAGAATATTTTTCTCACTGGTGATGTTCACCCAGCAAATACACTCAAAGTATCTGAAATGAGTGCCTTTATTTTTCAGGTGTTTGTATCTGTTCTGATACTCATCTTTTTTCTTGTGGTGAAAGCACAAAATGTACACTAATACGCAATGTCATCCTTTAGCCACAATAACTATGGCTCATGCCCATGCAAAGCATTTGATTTTGTAAAAGAGTTGGCATTCACATTCTTATCCAGATTTGCTATTGCAAGTGAATAGTCAGCAGGTTTGGGCGTCACTTAATTGACCTTTCTTATCCAGAACACACTGCAGGAAATGCTGTGAAGATGACTGCATTGTGATCCTTTGGCTCTGCAACACTTTGCACAGAATGCTTATCTCACTTCTGTGCTTGGGGTACCGAGTCTCCATTTGACACTTGGAGTACATTTGACAATGCAGTAGTTTAATCATCGGCTGCACCTCAAGTATTGTGTTCAGTTTTGGGCCCCTCACTACAAGAAAGACATTGAGGCCCTGGAACATGTCCAGAGAAGGGCAACGAAACTGGTGAGGGGTCTGGGAAGCATGTCTTATGAGGAGCGGCTGAGGGAGCTGGAATTGTTTAGTCTGGAGAAGAGGAGGCTCGTTGCACTTTACAACTTCCTGAAAGGAGGTTGTGATGAAAAAGGGTCTGGCTTCTTCTCCCAGGCAAATAGTAGGACCCGAGGAAATGGCCAGAAGTTGTACCAGAGGAGGTTTAGGTTGGACATTAGGAGAAACTTTTTCTCTCAGAGGGTGGACAGGCACTGGAATGGCTGCCCAGGGAGGTGGTGGAGTTGCCGTCCCTGGCAGTGTTCAAGAGGTGCCTGGATGAGGAGCTACGAGATGTGGTTTAGTGCTTGTGGTACTAATAGGAATGGGAGGGAGGTTGGACTAGATGATCTTGCAGGTCGTTTCCAACCTTGTGATTCTATGATTCTATGAATCAGTTGAAAAGTAATCAGAAAGAGACTTGGATTGGAAATTCACCTTGTACTGAAAGGTGATTGCCCATGGGTCATCTTGAAGGGTGTTTCTTTTTAATTTTTAAAAATATCTAACCTTACCCCTGCATTAGTTTGGTTTGGCTCAATTTCAAAGTGGTCATGGTATTGAGCTCGCCAGAATTCAAGAGGCATCTGGACAACACTCTCTGGCCTGTGGTCTGATTTTTGGGTGGTCTTGTGTAGAGCCAGGAGTTGAACACAATGATTCTAGTGGGTTCCTTTCAACAGAGGGCATTCTATGATTCTATGATTTTGGCTGAAAACATATATGATATCATTTGCTTAGAGAGGACAAACTCCTAGTAGTTCATTATATGGCAAATGGGAACATTAAACACTACTCAGAGGGTGACACAGATGGCAAAGTGCAAGTGATCCCAATGCAGCCACCACAGCAGATTCCTTCATTAATGAAAGCATCAGTGGACAAGAAGTGCTCCTAAAACAATCAGTTTCAATGTCAGAGCTAGGTTTTGGGATACCATGTGGTTAACAACACTTTACCCACTTCAGTGAGTAATTTGCAGAGCTATGTCTCATGATGCTATTACTTGGTGGAGTCTGTCTGACAATTGGTGGCAAGAAGAGAACAAGATCTAGCACAGGGTAGTGTTTCCCAGATTTTTGCTGTTATTACCAGTGAATGTATTTGCACTTGAAGCTCATATGTTTCCATTTGGAGGGTTTTTTTTGTATTAAAGTTCAAAACTTAGTGAACACAAGCAATGAAGCAATTTAACTGGAACAGTCTGTGTTTGGTTTGATAATGTGAGATATTCTTTACACACTGCAGAATGCTACTAGATCATTAACTCAATGAAAGACCTTTTTTGCCATTATAGTGAAATAATGGAAATCTTAAGAAACGTATCATCAGCTTTCAAAGCACCCTTTGAGTCTTTGTAAGTTTCTCTCAGCTGAACATTTTATGGTTCACACATCATAGGTTTGTTCCTGCTGTGAGTGTTTACCGTTCCTATAGCTGAACTGCCATTCACGCCTGCATATATCTCTATATATATGCACATGCACACACCTGCCTTCTCAGATTTTATTAATGCAGCTGTGTGAGAGTACATAAAAAGGGATGTCACGCATGTTGTTTACACGCACTGCAAATGTAATAGCTAATGAAGAGACCAACATATGGTATGTTAATTGTCTCATGCTGAAGCAAAGACGAACAAGCAATGGAGAAACAGATTCAAGTTGACAGCACTGTATTAGTTCTGGCATCCCAAAATAAATGGCTTTGTAGAAAGAACTATGAATAACCTAGAAAATGAAAGCATGCTGCAGCAGTCCTTATCTGAAGGCTGCAAAACCGTGCAGCATGTGTGTAATCACATATGGATCTTATCTCTTATTTATTTTTTAATTGATAAAGATATTTCTTGTCACTTTCTTGAGATGCAAAAGTATATCTGCATAGATTAAAAATACCATTAAAGACTAGGAAAATATCAAGGAAATTGAGTGTACCTATACTCAGTACCTAACAGTTTAGTTTACCTTCACTACTAATCTTCTTATCAAGCCCAGGGAGGACCACATCAGTACAAATGGCATTATAACCTCTACAATCTTCCCAATTATCTTTCAGTTCTTATTGAATTCACATGTAGAGAATAGAACTATCTAACTAAATCCCCCGTGACAGCAGTAGAGAGGCTCTTCAGTGTCCAAAGGAAAAGGTAAATCTATCAAAAGCTTTCTACTTCTAATTCAGACATACTGAGAGTGAGAGTGAATCAGTGGTGAAAACAATTTGTTCAGCATGTTGGCGTTCTCTTCTATGTATGTCTCTTGCTGTAACTAAAGAGGTTAGCAACTCTCACTCCCAGGACTAAAACACTATGACCAATTGTTGAAACAAGTGTTTTGCATTGGCATTCCTGCTAGTGGATGTGCTTTTTGTAATTGCTTTCCCTATTTAGAGGAATGCTGTCATCACTTATGCCCGCTGGTGCATAAATTTACAAACATCATGCAAATGCACTATTTGTAATAAAACTGACTAATGAACTTTAAAGGCCAATTATTTGTACATGTCTGCTGGCTCAGAGTAATCATGCATCATTCAGATTTACACTTACATGCCTTCTGTAGAGCAATTTTAATCACTTGTTAATCTATGGTTCATGATAAGTATCACAAGTAAAGCTGGATGGAAAATGGATTTCTCAGTCTGTAAAGGTCTGACACTCTGCAGGTTATGCAATTAAGGTAGAAAACAAAACAGAGCTTGGAATCTCTTTCAGAATATATACTGCAGTCTAAGTGACAGTCACTAAAATCCAAGAACTAAGTGGTCCAGGCTGGGCATGGGTCATCCTTTGGTGGATGTGCACCTGATGTGTGCATCCATGGATGGATGCAGACAGTTTTGCTGTTTGCTGATGGATAGGTAGGCTGAAGACCTGCTGGCCCACTTACAGATTTGGTGTTCTTTTTCCACTTTAGTTTTCCTACTTATCTTTATGTTTTCTCAACCAAACTGTGGCTATCCTAGTTGTTGTAATAACAAGGGACTATAACATAACTACAGAAATCATCAAGGCCAGGCTGGATGTGGTTCTGGGCAGCCTGGTCTAGTGGCTGGTGACCCTGTGCATGGCAGGGGGGTTGAAACTAGAGGATCTTTGAGGTCCTTTTCAACTCAGGCTATTGGATGATTCTACGATTCTATGAAATATATAAAACAGTTACCATAAGGAGCTAAAGGCTGTTTGCTGGCCAAACAAAGATGGCTCAGATTCAAAGCTCTCCTAGCTCTCACTGGTCTCAGACCGGGAGAAATCTGCTAGCCAGGCTGATTTACACTATCAGAGGAGCAGAGTGAAACTCCCAGGGGCTACTTGTGACTCCATCACTGACCTTGGGTAAGTCCCTTGACTTCTCCATGTTTCATCTTACCTAGTGCAATGCTTAACTGTCTTGAGCAAAGATTTAGAAGTTTAATTAAGCTTTGTAAAAACATTTCAGTCCCTGAATACAAGACTCTTCTCTGGTTTCATAGAATCATAGAACAGTTTAGGTTGAAAGGAAAGTTAAAGATCATCAATTTTTTTCTTTTCTTTTTTTTTTTTTGGTTTCTTTTTTGTTTGTTTGTTTTTTGATGTCTCTTGCACCAAAAATAACAAGATGTAAGCTACTAGAAACAAGCACTGAGAGTTGCTGTGCTGCTCCCCTCACTCATTGCTCAACATCTCTTTGTCAAATGCCCACACTCAGTCTCACTCCTGCTGAGGACTGCCTTTCCTGCAGTGATGGAGGTGATAGTGAGAGATTGTCACCTACCTGATGCTGTGTGTAGTGACACTGAAGCCCCCAGGAAATTCTCTGAGAGAACAGTTTGTTAATGTCACCACTAAAACTCTCATTAGAAAAATCACTGCTAAGAGTAAATGCCTTCCATCTCTCTACTCCTCTCTTTGTCTCCTCTGAGCCTCATGTTTCCTCTGGGAGCCGGGAAAGTACAAGAATCTGACATATTGTCATAATAGAAAGAATTGAAAGAACCTGCAGTTGCTGGCTCTGGGGAGTGTTAAGTCTTTCTTTATTTTTTTTCTCTTTTACCTAGTAAAGAAAATGTTAAAATTTCACCTCAGGAAAGACAGGAAGTTAGGGAAGGGTGGGTGGAAAGATATGGGAATAAATGTCACAGGTTCATTAGGAAGCAATACTAGGAAGAATAAGCTAGAAAAGAATTCAGGTGAAAAAACAATTGAGTCTTTTCAGAAAGCCCCAGGCAAGTGGAAACCCCTGCCCCAGTAATACACGTATGTCAAGGAAGACAATATCAAGGGATGCTTCATTAAATCAGTTTTTATGTGATCCAGTGTGAATCAAATTTTGCCATTCCTTGCACAGACAATTGCTTAGTGCAAGAATAAGGGTTTCAAGAAGGTGAGGGTGAAGGAACTTCACAGGCAGACAGTTGGTCTGGGTAGAGAGGCCAGGCAGGGTCCCCTAAATCCGGTGTCTCTTTCCAAGCTGATCTCCCCTCTCTCAACACACTCATCAATTCATCACTTTTCTCAACACTCATTCCTCTCCAGTTTTATTCAGTATCAGTACAAAGCAACTCAAGGAGACTGAGTGACACTTCAAATTAAAATACCAGCAATTCCCTGACAGATGATGTATTTCCTTACATCTAATCACAGAAGAACTGTCCTACAGTGTGCTGCATATAGCTTCAACATCCTGAGAAAATGCTGATAGAGTTAGCCTCAGGCAAGAGAGGGGTTCGAGCAAGTAAGAATTGAAACTTTTGAGAACTTTATTCAGCTGTGACCTTATTTGCTATTGATCCCACCAGGTCAGAGTATTCAGGTCTTTCTCAGCATAAATTTGATTTCTAAACAGTGACACAGTTCCAGCTACTGCAGAGAGGTCTCTCTGAAGGTTACTGAATTCTGGAATTCCCCCCTAGGAAGGTTAAACATTGTTGCCCAAATGCTTTTAAGAGCTTTCATCCAAAGGCTGCACAGCAATAAAATCCAAAATAAAACTATAAAGCAACTGAGGGCCAGGTAACTTTCTTTCCAAACAGATTGTCCTGTTCCTAGTAGTTTCTTTCCACTTTATCAAGGCATGGTTTCATTAAGATAAATACTAGCTCATGTCTGACTGCTCCAATTCCTCAGGTCTTTTCCCCATGATCTTTCAGCTTTTGCCACATGAACAGCAGATTATTGCAATCATCTGACATCCTTCTGGTTGTGTGTTATCCTGTTCGGACTTGCTCTACACCTACATTTAAAGGGACATCAGAGGAAGCTTGTTGATGTCAAAAACAAGGCACACTCCTCCATTCTGGGTTCTGCATGTGGGTAACAGATGATGCTGTGCTCTACCAAGCTGACCTTTGTTCAATGGGCTGTGGGGAGAGCTCTGGCTTGATGTGAAAGTTTTCATTTCAGAAAGCACCCAAAAGGACATCCAGTCACTATAAATAAGTTCTATGAGACATAAACAACCTTTTAGATATGGGAAAATTATCTGAAGAGGCAAAGGAAATTACAAGACTCAAAAATAACTTTACTTCATCCAGCAATTTCCAGTGGTTTCAAAAGTTTCAATAAACTATGCAGTCTCTTCCTAGTCCGTGGATAAGAGATGTTTTTGTCACTTCTGGAGTGCAGACATTGCTTCCCTGCCCTTCTCAGGAATCTCCTCTTGCAATGCAGGCAGGCACAAGGACATGTTGCTATCAGTGCACGTTTCTCCCTCCTCAGTGTGTTCATGTGCGTATGGTTACCCAGCTCCTCTTGCAGAGGTCTCACCGGGATCAGAATAAGCATCCAGGCCACAGCAAGAAGGCAGATTTCCTGCCTGCTGCCCAGCTGCAGCAGTCTTGTAGTTGAACCAATAAACAGAAATGAATGTAAGCAGGCATTGCAATTGCAATTTAATTTACAAAGGAAATTAGCTGAAGAAAAAGAAAGACCTAATGGCTGAGAACCAGGCCTCCCTCGTGCAGTGGCTCTGCTCCATGGCTGCTTTCCTGGGAGTATGGCAGCATGCACAGGGTCTCCAAACCTTGCTTGGCAAAAGAGCACTTTTATTTTACACTCTATTTTTGCTGCCTTATCCAAAGACATGAATTAGAGAAGCAGCCTCTACTTGGAAGACAGAAGGTATCGCAGTAGTAAGAAGTAAACAAGCTTCTCAGCTCTTCAGGTGAAACTTTAGTGTGCCCCATCTTTCAGATCCAGAGAATTTCCTTTCTGATGGAGCAAACCCATAATCTCTGTCCTAAAGAGTTAACCCAAATAGAATAGCCTCCAGAGGAAAGGATCAGAAAGTGGTCAAATGAATCATTTGTATAACCAGTGTATCATATGCTCTGATAAAGAACACTATGCCTTTTTTTGTTATTATTGGGCTCAGTTTTACATAAACGCAATCATCAATCACAATTTATTTAGATTCTCACACTTCTAATGTTTGCATAGGCTATACATTGTTTATTATCTAAGTTCTCGTTATTATATCTTTGGAGACACATTCTCATCCCTTACACAATGTCTGATTTACCACCAGGGATCCATTATGGTTTGGGGTAATCCTTCTCCCAACATACAGCTATACCACAGCCTCCCAGTGGTAATAACAAGCCAAGACAGCATGCACACTATTTCCCCTAACTGCTATCTGTGCAACTCATAAACAACAGCAGCAATAACATTTCCTCCCTCACTATTTGAAAACTCATCCTTTTCCTCGATGCTATCAACAGAACTCAACATAAAAGTAAGTGTCTAAAGCATGCTACAGAAATGGGAATGATGATTCCAATGCTATTTTAATTCAATAAAGTTTTTAAGTATTTTTTTAAGTAATTTAGAAATAATGATGTACAGTCACAAATGAATATAACCGGATTATGTTTACTCCTTATTAAAATAGCCATTTTTCCATTGCCCTGGGAAGAAAGCTAGTTCACTATTCTGCTCATTGGTTTTCTTTTAAAAATTCACCTAATTTTTTTAACAAAATCATTTTAAACAAGCAAAATACCCGTGGTATTATTTGTGTGAAGATTCCATAATGCACAGCAGTTTTCCAAAGGTGAAAACAGCCTGTCACTTTTGTGACTTTTAACATCTTGGCCTTACACTTGGATCTGGGGGCATCTAAAAATAAGTATAAAATTTTACTTCACCTTTCCCCTTTACAATATAATACAAAGAATGCCAGTAACATACATTCCAGTATAAGTCCTTAGAAGCCAGCCATCTTCCTCTTAAATAGCAGCTTTCCAGTGCTTACGTGATCAAAGGAGTTTATATCAGCCTTTCAATGAAAAGCAAGTCACTTGGTTGCAATGCAAGCTACAGTGTGATTCAAGTACTTCTGCTGGCCTTGCAACAGAGGTCAGAGCATATTAAGAAGGCAGTTGATAGAGTGAGCCCTTATGCTCTCTCCAGATTTATGACTTTAGACTTTAATGGCTTCAAGGTGGAAGAGCAGAGCAAGGAAAGAGCCCTTCTGCCTCATCTAGAATGTGAAGTCTCGAAAATTGCTTCTGTTCATTTAGCAAGACCAGTAGGAGGATGCTTTTTCATGTGCAGCCTCTCTAGGATGCGCTGAGCAGAACTTTGTAGAAAAACAACTCCCTACTCTTCCAAAACTTTTTAAAAAGTTAATCTCGCTTTAATTTTAGCTAAAACCAGATCTGAACAATTTTTTCCCAAAGGAAGAGTTCACAGATTGATAAATATTCTAATGAATACAGTATCTTCTGGGATACAGGAACCCAACTTCAGATTTCCTTTGGATCAGGAATTTGATTTTTACCTATCACAGGAGATGTTTTTCTACACTGGTCAGCCATACTTAGGAGTCTCACTTCCAAAAATTTCATCCAGAAATTCTATCCCAATTTAAGAAAACTAAATTTAAAAAGTGGTTGGCAAATTTACCAGTCCTGTCACACACACACACACACAGTCATGAATGAATAACCTTTTTCAAGATAATCCAAGCTCAGGTAAAACTCTTTTTCCTATCAGGGACATGCCAACTCAGTAGTCTCACACAGCTGGCACGCTGATTCTGCCAGGCAGGCTGCTTCTGTAGCTTCCCTTCACAACCTGAGCCTTTGCTTTTCCATCTTGTTCACAGAATCGTGGAATCACAGAATTCTAGAGATTAGAAAAGAACTCTGAGGACTGTCCTGATCAATCTCCTATTAAAGCAGGTTCCTTGGAGTAGCTTACACAGAAAAGCACCCAGTCAGGCCTTGAATATTTCCAAAGAATTAGACTTCACAGTCTTTCTGGGCAGCCTGTTGCTCCAGTGCTCTATTACTCCCATGGTAGAGAGGTTTTTTCTCTTGTTCTTATGGAACTTCTTGTGCTCCAGTTTCTGCGTTTTACTCCTTGTTCTATCACTGCACACTCCAGAGAGCCTGGCCCCATCCTTCCAAATCCCCTGTCAGCCTTCTTTTCCCCAGGCTGAACAGTCTCAGATCTTTCAGCCTTTCCTCCTACAGAAGATGTTCCAGGCCCCTCAACATCTTTGTAGCCATTTGATGGACTCTCTCCAGCAGTTCCCTCTCTTTCTTGAACATAGGAGCTCAGAGCTAGACACAGTACTCCACCAGGGCAGAGCAGAGGGAAAGGATCACCTCCTTCAAATTGCTGGCCACATACTTCGTAATACATCCCAAGATATCATTGATCTTCTTAGCTTCAAAGACACTGCTGACTCATGGCCAGCCTGTTGTCCATCAGGACACCCAGGCCTTTGGCTGCAGGGCTATCAGAACTTGATGGAAGAGCACATTTCCTTTACCTCTGCAGCTGCCCCAATTTTGATATGTTCCCTGATATTTCCTAGGACAAGTCCTCTGGACTTTATGAGGCCTGATACTCTGTTATGGGTTTTGGATAGACTGCTGCTCTAAAACTTAAAGCTAGACTTCTTGAATATAATGGATTATATATATAAAATCTTAATGATATGTAAAGTAAATTTGTGCAGCATTAATCATATAATCGCTCAGGATTGGAAAAGATCTTAAAGATCATCCAGTCCAATCATGACCTTACCAAACTACCCTAACAACCCTTCACTAAATCATGTCCCTGAGCACCACATCCAAATGGTTTTTAAACTCATCCAGGGATGGTGACTCAACCACCTCTCTGGGCAGCCTATTCCAGTATTTAACAACCCTTTCTGTGAAGAAGTATTTCCTGATATCCAACCTAAACTTACCATGACGCAACTTAAGGCCATTTCCTGTCACCTGCCACAGTGAGAAGAGACCAACCCTACTCTCATTGTAAGCAGCAGATATTGGAAGTGAGCAGTAAGGTCTCCCCTCAGCCTCCTTTTTTCCAGACTGAACAGCCCCAGTTAAAGAACATTAAGGAATATCTGTCTTGCTGCTCACATGCTCTGAGTCAGAGATAACTGCATGGAGACAGCAAGGGAGCTCCTGGTGCATCTGCCAGGTTTCAGGTAAGCAAGGTACATGAAGACAAACATGCAGGGTGAGGGAGCAGGACAGAGCTTGTGGCTTCAGCCATCCCATACTGACCTCAGAAATGCAGGTTGAAGCTGCTCAATGTCTGCTGCACTCCCTTCTACCTTGGATGGGCTGTGGCCAGGACCCCATTTCACCTCTGTGCACACTCCTCCTGCAGCAGCTTCTGATTAACAAGTGCACAGTGTGACTGTTAGACTATTTACAGTGTTATGAGGGAAAAAAAAAAACAACACAAGAAAGAGGTCAGCATATTGATTTTCACATGATCCTGACCATTTAGGAGAAAGTACAATACGAGTTTTATTTCCCTCCCCCCCCTTCTTTTAAAGTTCAGTCTTTAAATTATAGTTCTAGTGAGTTTGTTTCAGTTTGCTCCTCAAGGTGAGACATCACAGTAAATTTCCCCTTTAAAAGGCTTGTAGGACATGAAGTTCGGTTGTGCACTGTACAGTTCTTTGCTGAGCATGGAAAACCCACAGCAATAAACTCCTTGGCTTTGGCAAATTCTGCGTCTTTGTAAGAGAAATATTGTCAGGGTCTAGTAAAGATTCACTGGATTGAAAATAAAACGAAGAGTGAGAGAGAGTGTTGAATGCTAGTAGCATATAGTAACAGATAGTAAGATAGTAACCTGAAGTATTAAAATAGATATTCACTTTAGATATTCACTTTCTGTATGTAGATGAGGGAACAGGAGCAGATAGAGTAGTCAACATCAAGTTAAATGAGACACAGATCTCAGTGCACATTCACAGCAATTATCTATGTCCCCACTGCAGTCTCAGTGTTGGCTATCTGGTGATATCAAGGATGGCTTGGTCCTGGCTTTTGTGTTTAGTTTTATGTGGCTGGAGCAGCATGAGCCTCTGTTAACTGAAGTCATGTCTTAGGCTTTGCTGTAGTAGCTGTGAAACATAGAAAAGCCCCATAGGCTGCATAGCTATTTTCACAGCCTTGGTATATGTCAGTTAATCTTGTAAAGTGGTTAACCAGTAAGCATAGGCATACTGGGAACAGATGATGATTTCTACTGGTGTAATATCATTACAAAGCCATGAGGGATGCGAGGTTAAATGAGAATTAGAAGTCCAGGAAGAAAATCAGCAAGCTTAAATAGATTCAGAAAGATACAAGCATTTCAGCTCCCATAGAGCAAAAAACATGGTACCACCCAGCTGCAGATGATTTCTCAGGAAAACCAGAAATGGTGCCACCTTCTGCCCCATGAAATTTGTATGCACTGTCTATAGGTTATTACCATTTGTTAACTGAAAACCGAGTGACATATTTTGACCTTCATGGACAGTAAAAAAGAACCAAAACAACAAACACTACCACCACCACCATCAAAAGCTTGTTTTCTTTTCAGTATATTATTTTCTGAAAAATGTTTTGTTTTGAACATTCATATAAAAAAGCCAGACATATCTGTTTGGAGAAAACTAGAATCTCTCCTCTGTGGACTAACTTCTTCTACCAACTATGACTCCTAGGAGAAAGAAAGATCTCATACACAATGCACAGATGAGATTGTGTTTCGTCATCTTTGTAGCACTTGTAATCAAGCTTCCAGTCCTTCCTGTTTTGAAGACAGTAATTTGATACAGCTGTGCTCTTGGCGCAAGGTAGTGATGTAAATCTGAGCTTGTCTGGTTACTTTGGCCCTTAGCTATAACTGAACTACACTCTGCATTTCCAGACCAGTGCTGGTTTTTATATAAACACTTCTGATGAAGGCTTGATTACTACACTTTCTAAAGGAAAAAATAATAATAAAAAAAAAAAATTCCAGTTCCTGGCTCAACAGGAGTCTTCTACTTTCAAATCAAGATTAATGTAGAAAGCTTGGTATGGATGCCAAAACCAAAATATTGTTGTCAAAGATTTACTATGTGGAAACTGTGTAAAAGACTACACGAGACTTATGCAACATTAAATTTGATTCTTACGACTACAAATTATTGGAAGGAAACATAGCATTATAGGTGTGTGTGATCTCTGAACCAAATACATATTAACCTGGATCACTTATGGACCTACTGAGATATCAGTGGCTGTAGCCAGAGCTGCCAAGAGATGAGAGAACATTCAGCATTCAGAGCAGCTCCAGACCACCCCACCAGTCCTTCTCCACATCAGTACCTCCTAAATATGAGGAATTGAAGTAGGCAATGACTGAGAAACAGAGAGAAGATGTAACATTAAATGGGACTAGTAAAAAAGACCCCAAAGCTGTGCTTTCTAGGTCCTGAAACTCAACTATTCTGCCTGCAGTAGAGCTTCTGGCTGGATTTGTCACCTAGAGGAAAATCCCTCTCTGAAGGTGAGCTACAGCTACACTGATTGTCTGTAGGTACTCTTTCAACCCTCTTTCAACCCTGAAAACTTTTAGGCCAAAATTCAGACTTAAAACACAGCTACCTCTGATTTTTTTTTTTTCCTTAAAATCTCTATCTAGAGCGCGGAGTTAAAACCTAGGCTGTCAGCAATTAAATAAAAATGAAGTTCTTTGCTTATTCCCAATACTGGCATCCTTTGCTTACCCCATTTTTGTCCCTGGCATTCACTGCTGTCATTACAGGGTATATTCTCTGGGAATTGGCAGAGCTCTGGCACAAGGGGAACCGATCACATCACGCCATGGTCTTCCTTTTGCATTTCAGCCGTAGAGGCTCTCCATGTTTGAGGCTGAGAAGCTGTGAAAGCCAATCCTTGATTCTTTTCCAAGACACAGACACCAGTTAGAGATGCCCAAGTGTTTTAAGGAAGAAAGTTCCCTACACTGCCTCACAAACTTTTTCCAGACAGACCATGGGGCTATGGCCACTTTCTGTGCAAATGATGATTGCCTCCAGCTTTTGAACCATTGCATGCCATTTTGGCTGAAGTGGAATTGGAAACTCACCTTCCTTTTACTTGCTTTAATTTTCTGTGGTTTTGATTTATTTATCTTTATGTGAGAAATATTAAGCAATATTGGGCAATACCTTCATAGCTATGTCACCATTCTTGCCAGTTAATGTTATTAAGGCTGCTGTTAATTTCTTCCCCCTGCTATGCTTTCTTGCTGCTTTTGGAGGTGAGGTGGGGTGGATGCTGGTGCAAGAGCTGGTGCTGTGCTGGGCTGCGTGAACCATGTTAGTATTTCAGTGGGGACTATTCACATCAACCAGCTGCTCTGTCAGCCAGCAACATGCCTCACATGTCTCCAGCAGAGACAAAAATATACTTGTGGATCAATTCAGTTCCCACTGAGTTTTATGGAATGTTTTCCATTGATTTCTAATGAGATTTAGATCACAAACATTTATTTCTGCACAGAAGGCATGTCACTAGCCTTCAGGAAGGATAAACTATCATGCATTTTCTTCTTTTTGCCCAGTGCTGTTCCCCCAGATAATGCAAATAATAACTATGTGGTGTACATAACAAAGGGGACCCTCTGATCCATAGAGTTCAAGGCTGGCAGCGTTAGTTCCCCAGCCCCATGAGTGTAGCTATTCAGTATTATAACATTCAAAATAATTATACCTTTGATGCAGTTCATTTGAAGTTGCAATGACTTTTTTTTCCATGAACTCTTTCTAATTATTGTACTTGAAGTGACAAATTAAATGTCATTTGAAGCAATTATACAAAATACTCCAAAAAAATTATACATAGGTATGTCAATTAATATAATTAAGTCGAAAGTTACATTTCACAGCTGATTCAGCTTTTCCATTACAGACCTGAAATTGCTCATGAGTTGAAAGCAACGTTTGAACAAATCTGTAGAAAATCTGAACACTAAAAGACTTATTTTTAGACATTTCTTAGAGAAGTTTGAAAAGGCATGAGCGATTCTACATAAATAAGATGGAATGATATAGTATTCTTTTTTCAAATGCTGTTGGTTTTGTTCTGTTTTTCCATTTAACTTCAATAATGTTGTAGAAATTTGAAAGAAACACGTTGTTGAGAGCCTCCACTCTTATTTTGTGGATGGAAGAAGTAAACAAATGTGATCTGTAGGGATTTACATATTTGTTTTCATTTCACAATGGGTATAATGTAGAGCTTTAAATGCAGCAGCAGCATGATAACTTGCTGCTGTCTCAAGACCGTCTAAAACTTTGCTATTCTTTCTTGAACCACTTGATTATCCAGAATATTGGCTCAGTAGACTTTTCTTCCTTAGAAAGAAAAATAGTTGATGAAGCCTTGTATCTCTAACATGTCCTGCTCTCAGAGGAAAGGCAAAGATCTCTAGCTCTGTGCCAGGGAGCCCAGGGGGTACAGATTTTTGCTCACTGCTCTAGAAGTCCTTTGCTCTCCACTCTCAGGTCTGTCCTTAGAGTTGTACCACCAGAGTGTGTGCGCCTATGTTATATTTAAGCTTCTCAGATTTGTGCTCTTGAAACACTAGAAACCACCTGGTCTGCTCAGTTGAACACTTGCTCAACTTTGCCTTACTCTGGTGTTTCGGTTGACATCGCCTTGAAGAGTGACATGACCTTTGCTAAACGCAGAAGTGCTGATCAGATGTCTTTAGCATGCAACGTACCCTAAAACCTTTCTGCACATCTTTGTGCAACGATATTGATAGAGAGCAGCCAATTCTACCCTGGGAGTAACTATACCTGATAAGTGGCACAAAGGTGAAAGAGAAAAGCTGTGATACTGCACAGAGAGTGCATGAGTTACCCCATGGAAATACAAAGGAGCAGCAAGCCCCACTCAGCCACCTGGGAAATGATACTGCAATGGCAATGTGCCACAGGTCCCTGAAATAACACTGAAGTACTTTGCTGGAAAAAGCAGATTTCCTCTAGTAGTTTCTTTTATTTACAGCACTGTCAGAGAACAAAATAAAATCAGTGATAGTGATCCTGAAAGGTCCTGTGACCTTTTCATGTCTTCCATGATTTCTTAGATTTTCTTACACTAAAACAATGCAACTATAGTCCAAAAAGACCTGTCTATAGGTCTGAGAAAAAAAAAATAGTACTGCATGTTAACAAAGTTAAGTGACGAGAACACAAGCCACAGATAGAATCTGGAGATCTTGAAGGGTGCTGAAATTACAGCACAAGAGACAGGTGGTACTCATTTATCCACAGATCAAATACCATGTGTTTTGTCTTCTCTCCTTGCTGGTTAGTTTCTGTAATCGAAAATAAAAAACACTGAAAAGGAATGTGTCTTTTGCTCTTGCTTTCTTACAAAAACATTACTCCCTCATGCTCTTTGAAAGCATAAGTTACAACTTTTGACCTACAGCTCATGGCCCAATGTGGGATGCAGGTGCTGAGATACTGCAGAAATGATGGCCATGATGTAAATACTTGGATAGATAAATACACAAAGGGGAACTCAGAAACAAAATGAATGTTTCAGAAATGTAGCAGTACAAGAGTCTGTGAAAGACCAGGGATTAATTATTTCAACATATACAACATTGGTAACCAGTGCAAATGGCAGAGAAGATTTCCCGTAGATATAAAACGAAGGCTCTACATCCTTTTAAATGATAACTAAGAAATGTGCATGCGTTTGATTTTTCTGGAAAGTTGGCAGTACTTGCGTTTGATTTGGAACAGTGGGAATAGAGTGATTATTATTTAAATAATCCACTGAATGAATAATTGTAAAATTTACTGACTCCAGTGCGTGCAGAATAATATCTATCCAGTTAAGCAGCAGAATTTGACAACTATATTTCATTACAAAATTATTAAAACAAACAAACAAACAAACAAAAACAACTAAACGTCACAAAGAGAAAGTAGAGGAATGAGTTTGATGAAGGAGCTTTGGAGACTCTGTGAATTTAGGGCCTGATGTTTATTTGGGCTTATGAGACCCAAGTGAAGGCAAATAATGAAATCAGCAGTGAAGTACTGGCATTCATGATACTGTGCTCATCACTCGTTGGCCTAGGGAGACTCCAGGGAGACTTCAAATGCTTCTCTATAATAAAGTGTCTTTTTATTATCTTGCCATTGTTTCAGTTCCAACTGAATGGCAAACCATTTGCTAGAATTTACACAGGTACTTTCTTGGTGCATTTTTAAATTGACAATACACTGACTTGGTTGATAGAAACTTGAAAAACAGTTCGCTCATCTCCGGTTTATTTTTATTCACCAAGTTCCTGACACTACACATAGCTTTTTCCACATTTCTCAGCCACAGTAAAAGTAGCCTTGTGATTGTTCAAACTTGTCAAAATACGAAAAAGCCATTTTAGTGTCCTTCATTTTTCTACTATGCTAAAAATGTGTTCACTTTGCAACCAGTTAGGTGTTGCATACATAAGAATAACTGAATTCCTTATGTGTGAATTTACTTATAGTGGTTAGTGGAATTGGCTAGAATAACTAACAAGATTTGTCTGTTTACAAATACCTTTCATAATATATATAGAGGCATTTTATCAACTTAGAACATTACTCCTCCTTGTTTAAAACCCAATGGACTGAATGTCATTCCCTCATCTTCTGACTTGCTTTGATGACACCTGCTAATTATAGATTATTTCATAAACATTTAATTAAGCCTAGAAATAGTCCTACATGACTGGCTATATCTCCTCATCCCTATCCAGGAGATAGGTATCTAAGACTTAGATAAGCAACTTAACCATGAAATCAGAGCACAGAATTGTTATTGTCAAGAATATCTTTCATGTCAAGTTGATTTTCAGTCATGCATATATTAAGTATTTGCTGCACACATTTCTTCAGAAAATTATTTGTTTATATGTTTATTATATATTTATAAAATCTGACAGATAATGTCTGTCAAACTACAGGAAGATTTTTATAGTGTTCTTGCAGCATTTCTAGGCTTACTGTTTTTCTGCCTGGCCAATACTGTTTAAGGAACTTCAACGACTGAGTTACAAATGTGCTTTGCAATGAACAGCTACCTGTGGTGATACTAATGATTACCTAGACAAAGCACAAGCATCAGCAGAAGTAGCCACTCCTTGAATCTGTTTTTAAGATTTATGTGCCTTTTTATCCAGATCCCACACCAAACTGATTTAATATCAGTAAATTTCACAATAGAAGAGCCAAAAATATAAATTGTATGTAAATGTAAAAGTCTTATCTTCTGTCAGCTTTAACCAAAAATCTATTATCTGGGTTCTGAAATTCTGATTTATTCCAGTTTTCTGCATCCCAATGGATCTTTCAAATATTGATTTGAATATGACTGCACACAATTAAAATACATTGTTTCTCAAGAGTCTATGAAGCTATTTACCATTTTACCTCAATATTTAGTTTCCACAATTTACCAGTCCAGAACCCTATAATTTTTTTGTGTTTGTAAAATGCATCAAATCAATTATTATTGTTTCAGTTTTCAGCTATGAAGCTCATATGTATTCCTTCCTTCCTTGTTACTCTGCATTTATTCTCTTATGTTTTAAATGGCAACTACCATTTTATGTTAAAATCCTTTTCTTTCATGGCATTTAAAGTCTACTTTCCTGCATGGACTCAACAAGTTTTCAAACAATCTTCCTCAACTATTAAGACAATCAAGCAAACATGCAGTAGACAGTTGTTCATGTTTGAAGGTCTCAAAATTCAGAAGACTTGATATTTCTGCGAGTCAGTTCAAAGCTCTCATACAAAAAAGGTAGCAGTATGTCCGTCTGACTTGCTTGAGATTTCTCAAGAGGAACCTTGGTCTGCTGAAAATTCAGTCTGCTGAGTTCTGCAGGGAGCAAGTTTTCATTTTATGATGTCGTAAGTTAAACTGTAAGTTCAGAAGTTTAGAAGAAGCAAGGGGAAACACAAGTCCATGTAACTCAGAAGGATAATTGGATGTGCAGAAGCACTTCAGAATCAAATGGATGAAAGCTTTAAATTTGACTTGGAGAGATTTGGTGATAGTGGAGTACCAAAAAGTTGATTCCTACATACAGACATGGAGTGAGAAGAGGAGGAAGTGAGAAACTACAGCAGCCATAATTGACATAAGAGGAAAAACAACGGACAAAAAAAAAAAGAAAAAAGTGTTTTATGCACAAATGTCAGGATTATGAAAGCTGGCCAAATTACAAATTTTTATTAAGCCATGATGTATATGACACCAAGACATCTAATTAAGATAATATGTTGTCATTACAGAACTCTAGAAGATAAAAGTAATAGACTTGCTGAACTTATCTGTGTAAAGACAATCAGTGAAAGCAAGAAAATTATCTGGGTAGTGTCCAGAATGGATCACTCAATCCCAAAGTTTTTTTTTTAAGCAACCATGTAAAGCATATTAAGGATAGTAGCTGGAAGTAATGGGAAATTTAGTACCAGCTGTGGCCTATAGGAAAAACAGTATGAAATAAGATTAATCATTCTTCATACCTTCAAAGAAAACTTCTATTTCTATGTTGCAAGACCTTCTTGGGGTCACTGTAATATGTTGAAAAATGGGGAAGAAGGTTCTGATACTCTTTTTAAACAGAAAATTTGGAGGCAATTTCTAGGAGAGAGGGCAGGATTTCCTGTGAATTCATTCAGTTTGGAGTTAGAACAATCTGCGTTATTCTTGCTCATGTATGCATATCTTGTGTGGTTGTACAAATTATGATGAAAATGTACTGACGTTCAACATTTGTCTGTATATAGTCTGCATCTCAAAAGCATCTGGAGATATCAAAGGTAAATAATGTAACATAGAAAATTCAATCAATATTCTCATTAAAGTAATTGCTGTATTTCAACAGGAAGTCTTTTGCAGTATTTTATACCCTTCATGGTCTGCCCTGGGAAAGGAGGGGCTTGTGTGTGTGTAATTTCAGTGCAATAATTTTGTACATGGAAAAGGATTCCTAAAAACTGTAACTATTTTAAATAATTGGATTATAAATAAAAAACTATCCTGCCAGCTATTCATCTCTTAAGGGACACTAATGAGTTTGCAGAGTTCTCCTTGACATAAATGCAGAAGCCCCAAGATATGCTTGTGATAGGATGATTCATCAGAAATACAGTCAAGAAAAATACTTTTGGAGAAACTGACAATGAAGAAACAAAATCTTATTCTCAGGAAAATGAAGCGTCAGAAGACCAGAAAACTAATGATATTTTATAAAAAATCAAGACTTGTAATTATGACTTACTAATAAGGCCATCTGAAAATTAGTACACTATGCAAGATGAAGCTATTGCTGTACAATGGTGAACTGCTTCAAAATAAATGAATAAGAGAGAGTAATCATACATAATACAATATTGGTGACTTTTGGTAATCTCAACATTTTTTAAAGAATGATCTAAATAATTGAAATGAATCCTGGGAGAAATTAGTGTAAAATGGAAGAAATATTAAGTTAAAAATGAAAACAACAACAAAGAAAGAAGAAAATAAGAAGTATATTGCTTTAAAAGTAAGACGGTGAGTAAAGTAGAAATAAGAGGAAAATAACAAAGAAATAACTGTCTATTCTCAAATGAAAAATGATAACAGTGAGTGAAAAGGAGAAAGTTATAAGCTGTAGTACTCCATATCTTATTGATGTTAGTTTAGATAAATTGGAAAAAAAAAGAGAGAGGAAGAAGGAAAGGAGCTAAAAAATGAAGCTGTATCTCAATTAAATAAGTAATCATTACTGCTTAAGTTAATAAAGTTAACTTAATAAAAACTTAATAAAACTTACTTACTGCTACCCCAGCAGATAGGGGTGTAATCAAGAGTTCAAGAAGAAAAGATGAGATCAATGCTTTCTATGACATGGCTTGTAGTATCTTTGTTCACTACAATATCTTACATAAGTGGTGATTTTGATAAAAATACAAAAATGTAGTCAGTGAGAACAAGTGATTGTGTTGCCACAGGGCACTATCTCCTAAAGTCTGACACTATGGTCTACAGACAATTGAAATGAAGAGATTTAAATAAGATAGTTGTATCAAGCTCAGTAGGCCCTAAGGAGCCACTTGATATGGTCCCTGAGATGTTGACCATTATCTTTCAAGAACAGGATAATGTAGGGGAGGTCACAGCAGACTGTAGAAAGTCAAACAATGTGCCTATCTTTAAAAAAGAGGCCTGAGGAATTGCAGACCAGTGTTACATAAACCCCTTGGGAATTTTGTAACAAATGTTTGGAGACTATTTGCAAGTGACCCAGAAGGTAGCAATCGGATTAAAACAGCCAATGCATATTTGGCAAGAGCAGATCATGGAAGCGTGGAAGCAGACTTTTTCTTCTCTCTCTCCTCTTTTTTTTCTTTTTTTTTTTTTTTTTTTTTTTTTCCTTTTTTTTTTTTCTTTTTCTTTTTTCTTTTTTTTTTTCTATCATACAGGCCTAACCTGCATCATAGAAGCTACAGGTGAAGTGTTTCTCAGTTTCTCATGTCAAATGCTTTTGACATTGTTCAATTCATCTTCCCCATATGCAAGCTTCCACATTTAATCTTTCTCAGATGCATTTATAATTGACCATAAAATATCTTTGTATGTTGCATGTTTCAGGGGAGTGATTTATAGTCACTGAGTAATCAGCGTATGCAAATTTAAGTCAATATTGTCAGAAAGATTTTGGGAAACAGTTCACATATAAAATGAAAGGCACCAGCTGAGAAGAAACAAGTATTCAGAAGAGAAAAAAAATTGAAATGACCTTGATAAATAGCAATCTGAAAATCATTTAAGACAATTACAATGAATTTATTCACTCAGCTTTTAACGTTAGCTATATGCCAAAAATACCTGAGACTTAGCGGCTCACAAACTAAACACTAGTCAACGCAAACCTCTTTCTTTAATATTTTAAGGGAAACACTGAGTGTTGGACATGAGAGAACTCCTATGTTTGATGTGGTCAGGGATGCAGCAGTTGAAATAACACATCCAGCTCTGACTGTCACATGCACAGTGCAAAGAGCTCAGAGAACAGCAACAAACACAAAGCTTAGCAAACAAGGTGTGGCTGATGGAAGAAGAAGCTGAATATGAGGTGAAGCCTCATATGTGACATGACAGGAGAGATTTCAACTGTAGAGAGCACAGGCAAGGGGCTGGCAATTCCGTTGTGCCATTGTGCAACTTCCATAGGTGGAAGGATGAGGAGAAGTGCTCAGTAGAGAGAATGAAAGAAAAAAATCTGCTTTTCAATATATGAAAAAGTGGCAACCAAACAAATCTGTCCTGGGAGACAGACTTCTGTCAGAAATGTTGCCTGCTGTTTTGTCCTCTTCTCAGAAAATTTCAGTTTGATGAAATGAACTTGGTGATTTTTTTATTTATTTATTTTTTTCTATTTTGTGACATAGGTACCCACATGCTATCATACATAGTCACATGGAGCACACTGTACTCTACGGCCTTCCATCCTTGACCACTTCAGGTGGGAACTTGGAAAAAAGTCTTTGCTGTTCCCTTCTGCTTGTGTCTCTGATCCTTCTCCCTGCACTTGAGCAGAGGATGAAGGGCTCTTGGTCACCTACTTTCTCCCCTTGTTTAGAGTCTTGGGCTTCCCTCATTGGAAGTAGCCTTTCAATTTATATTTCTATAATAGTACAATTTCAGTTGGAAGGCATTTAATGATCATTTAGCTCCAACCTTTTTGTCTTGGATAGGGTCAACTTTTGGTAGACTCAAAGCTTCATTCAGCCTGGCCATGAACAATTCCAAGAATGTGTTCATCAGGTTTTTCAGATTACAGGTTTCAATCTCTGATCACTCTCATAGTGAAGACTGTATTCTTTTCAAGTAATCTAAATCCACTCTCTTATAGTTTAACCCATTATCCTGTGTCCTATCACAATATTCTTGTGTACTTTGAAACACATTATCAAAAATGTGCAGTCACCTCAATTAATGATTGACCACGTGACCACATCTCACAGCATGCACCATCTTAATGTTACTGCATGTGCCTGTGTGCTGGGGGTTAAGAACAGGATAACTGGGTATTATTAATTTTATCTCAGAAATAGTGTTATGAGTGCTATATTGTAAGTGCTACATTTCCTGCCAGAAGTTAAAAATATCCTTAGGGTGCTTTACCTTCATGCAGTGACGCTGTTTAGTATTTGTGATCTTGATTTTTTTTTTTTTTGAAAAAAAGAAAGAAAAAAAGCACTGCCCTAACTGTAAAGCACATCCAGTGTCCATGGTTTGTGAAAGCCTGGATGTCCATGAATCACATTTATGGACATCTGACCTGTTAGCTATTTACATTTGTGCATTAGTATGAATAAATGGAGCGTGGCAGCAGTCTTGTGAGGCTACTTCTGTGTGTTTCTTGGTTTATGCCTTATACTTTTCCAGAAGTGCCTTCCTTCAGTCTTACTGATTTTATATATATATTATATATATATGCACATATAAGCTTATATATATATATATTACAAAAATTTGTATGTGTAAGTATTTTTTCAGCTTTTTTTGCTTTGTTACTTCAGTTTATTAACAATTCAGGCTTTTCAAACTGCCTCGTACTAGATAAACCCATCCCCCTTTATTTCAGGATGATAAATTAAACTATTTAAAGAATGACTCATTACAAGTATATATCCTGTTGGTGCCACCACCCTCCTACACATAATAATTATTGAAGTTTGCGATGTGACGCACAGTCAGCACTTTCAAAGCAGGGTATCAGCGCTGGCTGTTGCAATGCCTGAATACCTTCCTGGCACTGGTTACCCATGGCAACTAAAATGATCTATTTGTGGTGATAATGGCTTGTTGTTCTGCTGGTGGTGTTGCTGTATTTCTTCCCTTTTCAATTTTAACACCAATCTACAGATTTTTTTAAAAATCGTTGTAGAATAACAGAAGAAAAGTTAAAAAAATCCACTCTTGCTATCAGTGAAAATATGGAGTAACAAGAAGAAAACATCATTTCACTGCAGATTTGATTTCACTGTAACAACCCCTCTTGAACCAAAACTAATGTAATTAAGTCATTCTACCTTGTCTATAAACGTGCCCTTTTATTGTTTGTTAGTAAGCACTCACCCTGGAGGTTCTGGCAAGTATGAGAAAGTGGGAGAGCACAACAGGATTTCTATTTAGATATGGCTGGTATTTGCAGATCCTTATGATTTCTTATTGTCTTTAAGAGTATTTTAAGAAAACTTTCCCAGAGATTGTGAGCATAATCTCTTGTATCTAAGCTGTTCAGATAAACTTATTTGGATTTAACACATGATTTGTAAGCTCATGAACACTTTCGCTGCTACAAGCAGTTCATAATTGGCAAGTATTTTTAATTGGCAAGGCCGAACTGCAAATATTTTGGATTCTTCAATCAAATTCAGCATAACCATGATGTCTTTTGGCAGTTCTTTGTACTGTAGCATGCTTAAGACCAGAATCTCTCTCTCCTCTCTCTCTCTCTCTCTCTCTCTCTTTCTCTCCCTCTCTTAGCTATCAGATACACAGTAATAGAAATAAAAGTAGAAATCCTTCAGAATTGACTTCTTTTTGAATTGTGGATTAATAGCAAGAATGTAATAGCCCAGCAGGTCTTGGCCTTTTGCATGGGAGCACCTCTCTGCCCCTGTACCTACAAGCAACTGTGCCGGCTGGTGCTGAGCCTGCCTGGAGAAGAGCCCTCCATTTTCTCCCTTTCTCTAAGGTGCCCACAAACTGCAAAAAGACATTTGGGTCCCTCCAGCATGTTACTCTGTTAATACTGCTTGCAGGTGTCAATGCAGACCAGCCTCTTATCTTGCTGTTATCAGCAGTTTTAGGTGTATCTGCTCTCATTTGGCAACCATGCTGCCATCCCATCACCTACTGGATAAGCCTGAGGTTATTTCTGTTTCCTGTAAAATAGTAAAAGGATTTCCTTCACATCCA
The DNA here is from genome assembly GCF_026119805.1 of Tympanuchus pallidicinctus. NCBI lineage: Eukaryota > Metazoa > Chordata > Aves > Galliformes > Phasianidae > Tympanuchus > Tympanuchus pallidicinctus. The sequence goes on along the minus strand of NW_026294618.1, from coordinate 13,112,371 downwards.
ACTTATGCACCAAGCAGCCCTTTATCTTGGGAATCAAATATGCTCCATTAAGAATAACAATAAATATATTTAGTTTCTACTGCTTTGAATATAAGATTCAATTACCAGCTGAGGTACATAGAACCTAGGGGAAAAAAAAGGTAAAGGATTTTCCTCCTAATTTTACTGACAATATCTCCTTCAAATCAAGGCTATAAATTCTGTTGTTCTTAAGTGGGTAAGTTTCAGTGAAAAAAATGGGAGTTTGTCCAAATGTTAACTAAATAAGGTCCTCAAAATCTGGCCTTATGTCAGAGAAGCTGCTTTTTGCAGATTGTGGTTAGGACTGTGGGTTGTGATTAGTGTTTATTATTTTCTAACAAGGCTCACCGAGCTTTCCCATAGTCCAAATATCCACAGTCCTGAGGAATTTAATACATCCTTTCATAAGACTGCAGTCTAAGACTCAAGAAGCCTACATACTATTATCCCTGAATAAAAAATATTCTCAGCATTATATTTAGTTGGGTGTCCCAGAGAAACCAGCAGTTCCCAGGGAGATAGAAAGCAAATAAAGCTTCTTCAAGACTCGAGATTTATGAACAAAAAACACTGTGATGGAAGATATTTAGACTATGGCATATCCCATAAACACAATTATCTCTTTTTTTTTTTACTGAAGACCTCTTTGTAAAGAATTCATTCTGTAGTTTTGTGAGAAACAGGAAGGTCTGTTCCTATCGCAGTTTTTCTGTTTCCGCCTTTATAAATAAAATATGAAGAGTCTTGACTTAATAGTTCAGAATCTTCTGTAAACACGTATGTCTGAAAAAAAAACCAAAAACCCTCATGGAAAATATTACTATTCTGATTAACCACTATTTTACACCAATCACTTCCTCACTTAGCATGATCAATATCCTGAAGTGTACAAAAAAAAAACCAAACAAATAAAAAAAACCCCACAACCTTATTATACTAGGTTCTATTCTACCCATTTTAACCCAGTGCAATAGTAATTTGATTACGCTGAAGCTGAGATCAATCTAAACTCTGCTGCAGAACTCAGATCATCAATTTTGATTTCACTGACCAAGCGTCTTCCCTACTGGGAAGCTTTATGAATGATGGACACATCAATGAACGCTTACTCTGAGAATTGCTCCATATGTTGTAGCACAGGGATGATTCACCTCATTCATACAGGGACTGCTCAAGTGAAGAAAAGGTGGTTTGTCATTCATCATAGATTTTGTGTACTGCAATTTGCAGGCTCATAAGGATGATATCTCTGTTTACTGGGTATCCCACTGAAATAAAGTACCCTCTGATATCCTATCAGAGAGGTGGAGAGAAGAAATAGGGGCTGGGGTTTGGGACACAACTAGCTAAACTGTCCAGACACTGCGAAATGTGAATTTTGGTGTCACCAATACAGGCTGTTCTTATATCCAAGGCACTTTTATTGTTGGTATATATTACCTTTACTCCTGTCTCTGGGAAACACATGCAAAGCTAGACAGGAAGCTGAACAGCATTCATGAGTGCTTTTCATGTTGTAAAGAAAACATCTTCATCCTGGGCTGTGTCAGTAGAAGTGCAACCAGCAGCACCAGGTTGGTGGTCCTTCCCTCTAAGTAGCACTTGTAAGACCACTTCTGGATAGCATTGTTTGTTTGATAGTATTGTTTACAACTCATCAGCAAAAGAGGTACTGTGCTGTAGCAGGTCCAGTGAAGGACAACCAAGCAGGAAAATAAAGGCTATAAGAAATAATCAAGAGAGCTGAATTCACTCAGCCTTAGAAAGAAGTGGCTGAAGGCAATATCATTTTTGTATGCAACAAATTTATTGGGAAAATATAGAAAAGATACAGAGGTGAGAACTTGAAAGATAAGAGTCCCCAGTCACTGTCTGGAACATAGGAAACTCCAGCCTGATACACATGAAAATTACAACGGACAAATACTGCACCAGAATGCCCAGAGAGGCTATGGAACTCGGTCCTTGGAGATGCTCATGCCTTGACTACATGTCCATGAGCATGTTCTGCTCAGCTGGACTTGCTTTGAGCAGGGGATGAGACTGGGAGTTGCTTCAAGGTCCCTTCCAATCTGTGCAATACTGTGATTGTCACATCATTTTGTTTTGTTGCAGTGATGACATATTCCTTTATCATTACCATACTCAGTCTACCTTACCCTTTTGATCCTTACACGCAGTTTGCATGTCTTAAGCTATCTCTGTATTGGGTGAACAGTTGCAGGCCATAATGCGGCCCCAAACCAAGCTGCTGCATTTGATCCCTATCTTGATCCTAAGTTCTATTAACCTCTGTAACACAATGATGATTCTTTTTTTTTGGCTTTTTGTTCTATTCTCACCCAGAGTCATAACTGTGAATCTTTTTGGCTGAGAATAAGATGGACTTGGCCAAAACTGCAAGTTAACAACAGTGGAGATGACCAAGTCCCAGATCCTGGGCTTGAACCCAAGAGTGGTTCAGTTCAGAAACATAAGCAGTCTCATTAAAAAAAATAAATAAATGATTTCCCTAGGTTGGTGTGCAAGGAAAGGTGAACTGTCAGTTATTCCACGTGAAAGACAGAAGAATCTACTGCAGGTTATGCAAAGTAAAAAAAAAAAAAAAACCAAAAAAAAACACCAAGACACAAAATCTGATATAGATATTCCTGTTTACTTTTTTTTTTTTTTTTTTTTTTAATGCATACAGTACATTGGTGAGTCTCTGTAAATACTGCCCATTTAGATTTTAAATTTATCTTCTTCCCTTTGATGATTTATGTATAGAACATTGCTTAAAATAGCATTGCTAATATCCAAATTATGCCATTATTCAGATTGCTCATTGTACATAGAAAGTGGCCTACAGGGAGACACCTGCAGATTAAATGAGATATACAAAAAGGTTATCTGAAGGTTTGTCATACATATGGAGCTGATGCTGTATCATGCAGAAGTGAATGCTAGGGGGAAAATATGGAAAATTATATTACCAAGACATCATTGTATCTCCCCATTCCTAGTAAACTGGCAGGGGGATGGTAAAGAAGGAAATGTAGCAAAGCTCATCATGTTTTGGAAGACATTATTAAATTAAGCTGCAAGTTGAGCAATAATTAATTAATGCAATGAGGAAGATGTAGGGTGGAGAATTCAAAACAATTCTGCATCAGCCTGACTTTGTTCTGATTGAAGTTACATTGAGTTGTTCCCAGTGATGTCAATGGGAGCCAAGCTAGATCAGTACTGATTATTTCTGACAATCTAATGTTAATATGCATTGACCCAAATTGTCAGGAATCATTTGTGGTTTGTGGTAGTGTCCAAAACAAAACACAGTAAAGTCCTCTTTCTGAAATAGGTGTCCAGCACTAGCAATTAGAGGTTTATTAGAGATCTGGTAACCAAAAATCACAAGTCATATTTAAACCTTTAGGACCTTAACAAAGTATTTGCCATAGTGTCTCCAAGTATCTGTAATGAACAGAAATTATATTTGTGTTCAGTTCAAGAAACTGAAGTGCTTTGATTTTCAATAGGCTGCAACAGTGTACTTTGTTTGGGTCCTTTGATTTCTCTCATGGAAAATTACAATTTCTGCAGAAACTGCTTTTTCTTTTGAAGTGATTTTTCTTTGCAAAATTCCTAAGTCTATTAATTAGGCATGCTTGGTCACACCAAGGAATATCAACATGTATTACAAGTGCCCTTGAAGCCAATAGTCAAAGTATTTTTTTAAAGCAAGTAAAGGTTTTGTTCCTTTCATTGTAGTGACATTCAGTACACACCAGATAGTCACCAGCATCGGGGCAGATATAACTCCTTCTCTACATGTTACTCAGCCATAGCAGATCTCCCTGTTCCCACCCAGCCTCCTATTTCTTAAGACTTCTCACTTCTCGAAAAATAAAAACAAACAAAAAAAAACAACAAAAAAAATACACATTTGACATTCCTTTGCATTCTCATCCAGTGCAAAGAGACTAATCAAATCATGACCTCTTTTATGTAAAAGAAATTGTTTGTTCTAATTTGGTACTGGACACCAATGCACAATCCCACTGGCTTTTGAGAGTCACAGGAATAAATACGCAAACCAAGCAAGGGATATTGCACAGTATATCAAAGGCACGTTAAAGAACAAAACCATACAAGTTTTTATGCTTTTTTTACAAACTTCTCTTTTAGTCTCTGTATTTCCAATTCAATAAATAATCCATCCAAAACTTAACTCCTCAAGCCATAACCATGAAATAACAATTGTGTTAAGCAGCTGTTGTCTACTCAGTGTAGTCCTAGCTCACGAAGTACAAGTTCCAAGAGAGGAAATCTATTTGCAATGAGGAAGGATCCATTGCTGTTCTGCTAATGTCCTAGTCAAATGTGGAAGATTTATCTGCTCAGTATGTTACCCTTTCTGTTACTTATGTCTCAGCTTTGTTCTTTCTGGGATTAGAGAACAAGCACAAACACACCTCCTGGCACCACACCATTCAGATGACATGCCCTCCAGGAATAAGATTGATAAGATTGTCTCTGGATATTTTTGTGCCTCTTACAGGGACCCTCAAAAAGACTGTTGAACTTTCCAAAATGCAGCTTTATCTACAAAGCATATAGCAACTCAAACAGCAGAGGGTGCTTTGTAAGCAAATACAAAACACTTGCTCTAAAATTACTGCTGTAGATAGATCCTGCAGCTGTGCAGGTGCTTTACTACCAGCTCTATTCATGAAGTGGCAGATTCAACAGTTCACTGCTTATTAGAATTGTTTCAGATGCTCCAATAAATCTCCTGTGAAAACCACCTCCAAAAGTCTAGATATAGGGGATAAAAATGTAGATGTTTAATCATGAAGTTCCATGTTTTTAAATAAGGTGAACAGTGTGCTATGAAATAATGCATTATTCATAGATTCATACTGTTTCAAAATCTTGATAAAGAATTTGATTAATAGTCCAAGCATGTGTCCCACATATTTATATCCCAGTATGCATACAAATGTAATGTATAACATTAGATACTTGTAATATTCGCTTGTCTTTTATGCTTTGTTTTTTATGCTTTTTGAACACTTACAAATTCAGAGCAATTGAGTCAAATTGCAAAACAAAGCCAAGCACACCAAATTGTTATCATTCTGAAAAGTGGGTGGGTGGCCACCCTTGACAAGGAGTTCTATTTCACTACCATTGTGATGATCTGCAAAAGTTTGAGAAAAGAATATCCTTGTATGGCCAGAGCTGAATATTATGAATGAGCTGTGATTATAGAATACCATCTAAAGCATAAGAATGAATCTTTATGGAAAATGAAATAAAAACTGTCCTGTCCTGCACATCACAAAAATGTTTAATCTTATTGACAGTCTGCTACCACCTGAAGCATTCAGTTACTGTGGGCGAAAAGAAAACCCTTGTTCTTAGGAAATGGTAAGCCTTTGAGACACTTGTGTGTTCCCTACGTACTAAGGAGTACTGCATGGAACTACAGCTAAAGCTATGGGTTATTCAAAAGAATATCAGACTATCATTACCCCCAACATCATAAATGTGTTTAGCTATGTAATAAATATAGTTTTGAAGAAGCTTTTCTAAGGGACTGATGTTTTGAGAAAGCACCTTTCAATAATTGCCTCTGTCCATTCATCTGACTCCTCTACATTTCTTTCCTATGTCACCATCTGGGTCTTCTTTTCTGTATATTTTCTTTGAATTAACTTGTGTTTTTGCCTTTTTTCCTTTCTTTGTTTCCCCTCCTTAATATCCTGACTTCCACTAGCAAGGCAAAGTGTAGTTCGGTGCTGAGTAATGGCAGAGTTTTTAGGCATGAAGGCAATCAGGTAATGAAGGTAAGGGTGAGGGAAACTTTAAATCTTTAGTGCTTATGTAATTGCAACTTAGCCATTTCAGCGTTGAAAACACAAGACTTTCACCAGCTGAGGATCTCATCTGGAACATTTTTGAAAAAAGAGTGAAAGAAATTAGGTTTTGGGCCCATCTATTTTACCCTGCTATGATCGTTGGACAGCACATCAGGCAAGGAGTTTGAATGAAAGGAAAAACAAGAGATAGCAAGGACATAGAGAAGTCAACTGGCACAGCTATGGAATTTAAGAAAGATGAACAGGAAACACTGGTGAGGAGCAAAGATGCTGAGGCAAAAGTGGTATTAGGCACAGCTCGTAAAAGACAGAGCAACAGATAGATTCACTCTGGATATCATTGGGGAAAAGCAGTTACTGTGGCAGAAAGAACACCACAGAGTACAGAGAAATCCTGGGAAGTGAGCTCATCAAGACATTTAAGCTAAAGGCTTCACTCACAGTCTCATTTTCAGATTTCTCTTAAATTTCTTCTTGCAAGATCCACTTCTGCTATTGAATTCCAATAGAATTGCAGCTTCTACTGACACATGCCCTGACCATATCATGACCCTTAGTTCAAGGAGAGATGTTAGAGGTTAAATTGGAACATGTTTGATTTCTGTAAGTAATACGTCCTCAGCAAAATAAAACTGAATTCCTAGCTGCAGCTTTTTTCTTCTTTTTTTTTTTTTTTCAAGTTCCTAACTTCAGTTGTTCCATTGGCTACTTTTCCTCATGAATAATATTTTGCTGTACATTTGTAGCCTCAGTTTGTCATTTTTTTTTTCCAGTCACTTTATTTTTTTCCAGAAATTTCTCTTGTATTATGTCCTCATACAATCCAATGAAGCAACCCTTTTTTTAATAATAATGAAAAAAATAGAAGTTCTTTTTAACTTCTTCCATTTACACAATTGTTGAAAAGCTGACAAAGCACTGTCTGCAGCATTGCAACAATAAAATTTCCTTGTCCTAAGTTCTCCCATTCTTACACCCAAACATACTTTCAGCATATTTTCAGGGGTTTGTATTGGTGGCTATTTAGGGGACAGGAGCACCTCCCCTATGAGGACAGGCTGAGGGATCTGGGCTTGTTCATCTTGGAGAAAAGAAGGCTGTGGGGGACTAATTGCAGCCTTTCAGTACCTAAAGGAAGCCTACAAACAGGAGGGGAATCAATTCTTTGAAAGAGTTGATAATGGCAGGACAAGGAGAAATGGTTTTAAGTTGAGGGAGGGAAGATTTAGGTTGGATGTCAGGGGGAAATTCTTTACAGAGAGTGGTGAGGTGCTGGAACAGGCTGCCCAGAGAGGTTGTGGATGTCCCGTCCCTGGAGGTGCTCAAGGCCAGGTTGGATGGGGCCCTGGGCAGCTTAGTCTAGTATTAAATGAGGAGGTTGGTGGCCCTGCCTATGGCAGGGGGTGGGGGATTCATGATCCTTGAGGTCCCTTCCAACCCTGGCCATTCTGTGATTCTGTGAACTTTACCTCCTACCAAGATTGCACCTCCTGTTGAGTTTGTGGAGGCATGACTTACTTTCTCTCATCAGCTTTTCTAGGAAAAAATGCTTTCACTAATATGAAGGAGACAAGGAAAAAGGAAAAAGTAGATCAAGAAAATTTAATCAATTGAAAGTTCTTCCAGTAAGAGAAAAGAAGCTAAAAGAAGTTTAAGAACAGTGAGATAGCGAGTAGAATAGGGAGGGAAAGGAGTACTGATGTGCAATATGCCATGGAATCCACAGAATCGTAGAATTTTTAAGATTGGAAAAAATCTCTAAGATCATCTAGTTCTACTGGCATCCCATCCCCACCATGCCCAATATCTAGTGCCATATCTACACTTTTCTTGAACACCTCTGAGGACAGTGACTCCACCACCTCCATGGGCAGCCTATGCCAGTGCCTCACCACTCTTTTTGAGAAGGTTTTTCTAATACCAAACCTGAACATCCCCTTGCACTGCTTGAAGCTACTCCGTCTAGTCCTATTGCTGTTACCTGGGAAAAGAGGCCAACATCTATCTCACCACAATCTCTTTTCAGGCAGTTGTAGAGAGTGATAAGGTCTTCCCTGAACTTCCTCTTCTCCAGACCAAACAACCCAGTTCGCTCAGCCACTTCTCAAAATACTTGTACTCCAGACTCAGGAGCACCCTCTCCTTCCAGGAGAAGTAATAGAAAGTGGTTACTAGTATATACAGAAAGAAAAGCCTATGCATTGCTTTGTCTATTAGTAGACAGGATGTAAAAGTGGTAAACAGCACATCTGCATTAGAGATGTACACTGGATACTAAACCCTGGGGAAGCTACAAATCAAGACAGTGCTTCAGAGTAAACAGAGGGGGATTGATGTTATGCTGTGGAGGTGGAAGGGCATCAACAATAAAAGAAAAAGGTGAATCAAAAAGAGACATTACAGGGAAGGAGACATTACAGCTCTGATAAATAATGGGATTAAGAAGGAGGAGGAAAGGCAAGGAAAAGATATAAGTGATGACATGGATGGGAAAGGGTGGGGGAAGCAGTGGGACACAAAGGCAGAGGAAAAATCTTGTTATGGCAGGAGTCACCAGATGGCATTGTTACACATAGCCTTAAAGGTTATTTTCTTTGGCAAGTAAGCAAGTTTTTGTTTCAGGAAAAAATGCTGTGTTTTAACTGTTATAAATGCCTACAGAAGGAGTCATGATTAGCAATGGGCCTTCAGACAGTGTTAGAGGCAGAGACTGTGGAAGAAAGGGAGAGGAGTGTTTAGTCTTTCAGTCAAAAAAAAAAAAACAAAAAAAACGACAGCAACAAAAAACAAAATTATGAGCTCATCATGAATGACTATGTTGATTCACAACTGACATACAAGCATTAGAATAAGCTAGGAATAAAAACAAATTCCACATTCTTTCTCTCTCTCTCTCCCTCTTTTTTTTTTTTTTTTTTTTTCTTTTAAGTGGTGAGCTAATCTATAAGGCTATGACAGCTCCTATCCTTCAGTAGAAATGTATTCCAATAATATCAGGGAGGACACGAGGTCTGAAGACAAGAATCAAGTAAGTGGAGGAGAAGAGTGTGAAGTGGAAAAATATCAACATTGAGAAAGAACAGAGAAAACATTAGATACAATCAATGTGTAGTGAAGCACATCTGCAAGTCAGGGCAATCAATAGAATGGCAACTGTAGAACAATGAAGATGGCTCAAAATTCCATGTAGAAGTACTATACAGCCAAAATAAGGCAGGTGAAAATTAGGAGTGCTGTTTCTGCCTGTTCTAAGAGTGCTAGCGTATTTTTGAAAACAAACTGCATCAGAAACAGACAGTGGGAAAGAATGGCACTATTGTGGAATTAATGGATTTTGGAGCAGAGGATCCCTTCTGAACTTACTGCATATCAAACATTTAGGGACGTACTCAACTATTGGAAAATCCAGGACTGAAACTAGGACAGTCTCAGTTGCTTTCAGAGCCTTCTTCTGCCTCTATGCTGTACCTAGCCCTCCTTCCCACTCTACTCTAAGAGTCCTTCCAGAACTACCTGCTCTTAGCAGGCCATCTTTTCAAATAGAATTAGCTATTTTCAGCTAATCAGGGTCTGCTCTACTTTAAGGCATATTACACCTGCTTGTATTTTAAGAAGCCTTAGAAAGAGAAACAAAACACTTATACATGCCTCTGTCCATCTGCTCTCACCTTCATAAGCTCATAGACTATTTAGAATTTCTTCCTGCTGTAATAAGAAGTTATCTTGTTAGGACAAAAGACTTAAGGGAATTGGATCACAGTAGTAGGCTTTCTTTTAAAAGAAAACATTTTTAACACTCTAATGGAACTGCACACTCAGCTAAATTTGTGAGAACCAGTTTGCATTTCTGCAGGAGTATTTTTCTGGATCTGAATTCCATCTCATTGTATTTTTGTTTTGTTTGGTTTAGTTGATCCTACTTACATAACTGCTCTTTTTAGTGAGTAAACTTAAAGGTCAGTGTAACGTAACACCAAAATTGAGATTGTAACATGTGAAGGGACAATATAACAAACTAATGTCCTTTGGGCTGGTGACCCCACGTGATGTAGATGACTATGACTAGTTTGTCCTCACATCCTACCTGCGATTGTCCTGTGACTTATATCTTATTGTTACAAGCCAGACGAGAAATATTTGTGCCACCACTCAGAGTGAATGCTATCACTAGTTCCCAAGAAAGGAATGTTTTTCAGATTACTGGAAACTGGGGAAACAGATTATTAATAATAAAAAAAAAATCAACAGCAAAACCAAACAACAATGGTTGCTTGGAAATTCAACAGAGCCAACAGGCATAGTCATGCTCTTTCAACCTTCAAAAATGTATCTGAATAAAGTACTGGATCGCATTCAAACAAAAGTAATTGTAACAAGGTAATACAACAGTACACCTCTTATACATTGTAGACACCACTTTCACTGTATACATATGGCAGGATATCCAAATTTAAACAAAATATTTTGTTTAAAGAAAAAAAAAAAAAAAAAAAAGCCAGATGGATATACAATTTTGAGAAGCAGAACAGTGAAAAGTGAGCAAAGAAGATCCCTACTGGCAGAGAAAGTCTCAAATCCTGTAGTCAAATTATACCATTTCAAAAATAAAATTTGCAAAAAGTAATGCAATCTTTACCTAAAAGGAATAGTATCAGGATGTCACAGTTCTTCAAGAGGATCAATCCCATATAAATTAGATCTTCAGAGAGGAAAATCTATATTGGTTCATGAAAAGGAGAGTACATTTTAAGTAATTCTAAGTAACATATTGGTACCTACCTACAAATATAGCTTCAATTCCCTCTAATTTTGGCACATGCTTCCCAGACTTCTTAGATTTTACTAGAATTTGCCCTTGTTTTAAGAAATAAAGCACACTACAGAAGCTTTATTTCTTTCTATGAGTCTTAGGGTTCTAGAATTCTCCTTCTTTTCTGTTGAAATCATAGAGATGGCCATGAGCAAACCTGAGCATGACAAGATAAAAGCATGGAAAAGACAGATGGAGAACAGATCTTAAGCAGACAGAACTCAAAACGTAAATTCACTCAACATCATGGCTACTCAATTATTCTTTTTGGTAAAATAGTCAAACCATTTTTCCACCTGTAAAGCACCATTCATCTTCCAGCACAGACACAACAGTGTCAGATTATACTCTCCAAATCAAATGCTGTTATTCTTGTTTAACTTCACACTTGCTATATTTCAGGAATGGTAAAGTTTGTCTGTGACTTTGCCCACAAAATGTTGAGTTCCCAACACACTTAATTTTGCATGTATTGAAGACAGATTCTCAGCAAATGAAATCCTATTTTAGCCTCTTACATGAATGGACAGAATTATTTCTCCATACACTGTGTAGACAGACTATGATTTTCAAGTCCTTGATTTAAAGCTGGGACAAATTATCTGACAGTAGGCTTATTTTGTTATATGTTTTGGTGCGCAATATAATATTTGATTAATAAGTGAAATGCAATTCTATAATGCACTGTCTGCCTGTGAAATTGTGTTGAATCAGCCCCAGATCATAGCTCTTGTTTTTGTTCTCTCTTACCAAGCAAGATGGAGTTCATAGAGCAAGATGACGACAATAAGCTCTTTGCAGCATACCAAGTGAGGTGATTCAGCCCCATTTCTCCACACACTGTAATTAAAAGGCAGGCAGACACACATTTTCAATAATATGAAGGAAAGTGTTTTCTAATTGCTGTTGTTTTTTGTTTTGTTTTGTTTTCCATTTGAAATACACTTGTTTAACCGACAGTGCAATCCATCTCTTCCTACCATGTGTCATCAGTGAAACTGAAGGTTTATTCATGCTCTGTGCTATACTCCCTCAGTCATCTTGTCATCTTATAGGGAAGCTATAAAGTATATGTTGGCATTCTGCAGAACTGTCTCAGACAGTTGATAGTGGCATCTTCAATATCTTCACCAAAAAAAAAAAAAAAAAAAAAAAGCCAGAAGAGATGGACAAATCCATTTGAAATCAAGTCTGGGAGAGTTTAATGATTATAGACGAGAATCATGCTATCATCATGTCCTGTGTGGAGTCACAGCCCATATCAACTCTGAAGCATTTGGCACTATCTACCATTATATTCAATATTAACACTTATGATAAGGAAGGACATGCAGGAATACAGAAAAGGATTACTTTCTTTCAGTTTCTTTTCCTCAAAATTTGCTGTCAGTGTGTTATTACATGCTACATACACTGTTACATTAACTTTTAACCTTTATTATTGTAGAGCATAATTAAGGCACGTTTTTTTTTTTTCCCTTGCTTTTGTTTTGTTGGCTGTCAGTGCTCTAGTTGCTGTTTAGTCCTGGGAAGGTGTCATTACCGTACAGAGGTTTCTTTTCCTTCATTAGTATCAGTACACATGAATACATTCAGGTTTGAACTCAGCCTAATGTTCCAGCTCCTCACATTTCATGACCAGTGCTGAAGGAGTTTGGTCAGTACATTAACTGGAGATTCTTTATACTTCTGCTGATTCAGGGGACCTTCAATTTTCAGCCACTTTCCAGCATAGACTCAGGAAATACTTTTTAGATTAGACTAGGGACTGAAATTAAATTCGGAAACAGGGGTAGTCTGCACAAAATATACCATTTTAGTGATATTTTTTCTTCTCAAGTGTAAAATAAACATTCCTTTTAAGTTAAGAGATTATTTCATCTGTAGTTTAAAGCATGTAGAATAACCATACATAGTCAAAAAAAGGAAAGGTTGCAGATCTACACAAGGAGGAGAAGAGTTCAATACTGACATTTTTACATGAATTGATAGTACTTAGGTTGTAACAACAGCTTAGTAGGGCCTTCTATGTTCAGTATGCTTTGTATTAAAGATGGTTTTACTGAGGAATCCACAGCTGCTCAGTCTTAATATATATTATTCCCACTGTTTGTTTGTTTGTTTGTTTGTGATGGAGTAGACTGAATGAAATCTTAGTTTGTGGATGTGTCTATACAAAAGGAAATTTTTCTGCAGCTTATTTTGTTGTTTTTAAGGAGGTGAGCCAGGTCCTGGGTAGGTTTAATCCACTTAGTTAGCAATGTTAACATCCAGGCTTTTACTGAAAAAGCCCCAGGCTGCAGAGCTGTAGCAGGTAGATTAGGTGAACAGATCTCTGCTTGGCTCCTGGTGCCTACTTAGTTTACACTCAGTGATAAATATTAAACATCACCCTGACAGGTCACACAGACAGCCCTGGGCTTTATCTACAGTGAGAATTTCTTCTTTTTGTTGTCATCAGTAACCGTCCTGCAAAGCAGCTGCACACACACCATCTGCAGGCCCAGCAGATGGGACTGGGGCCCGAGCAAAGGTTGCTCACGTTGAAGGTGCAGTTCCTGCTGGCACATACAATGTCTGTCTGGGTCTGCATGTCTACAGACCCAGAGGCAAAGGATGACATCCTGTATGAACAGGGACAGAGACCCAAGACAATTCTCTGTTCTGTTGACACAGGTTTACCTCTTGATTCATAATTTTCCTGACAATTCCTCTTCACATCTTGAAAGGTTGAGAGTACCTAATACAGAAAGCAGGCTTGGTCCTGCTCCTGATGAAATCATTAGAACGTTGCCGCTAACATCGATAGTTGCAGGACTGGGCCTGTAGTGAGCATGCATCATGTTTCCTGAAATATTAACTAGCCCATTCATTGCAGAACACCACACAGCATCCTTGCCAATCTTCATTCCTCCAGGAGCTCCTCCTGTGGCAAGGCAACCAGCTAGCACTCTTCATCTGCTTTGGCTTATCGGTGGTGTAGAGACTTTGCAGAGTTTCATTGAATGAAGCTTATAAATTATTACTGCTTCTTGCACTTGGAATTGAAAAGATATCTTGGAAAGTATTATTATTATTTTTAAAAATTATATTTAATTTCTTCCTGATGCTTTCTTAAGAGCATCACATTAAAAAATCTGATGTTTTTATTGTGTTTCTAAATCATTTTATTTGACATATTTTTTTCCTTTTTATGTTTATGGAGGTTTATCCACAGACTACCTTGCAGAATGAGCATTAGCACCCACAATTCAACAGCTAAAGTCTTAACATAGCCAGTGACTTCCTTCCTCTGAAATGCTACTGAAATGAAATGTGAACAAGAACACCTAAAGGTGAGGAAGCAAGAAATCTGCTTTCTGCTCTTTCCATTCCTAACTACCTTTGAAAGAATGCCTCTCAGAAACAGTCTTTTCTTGTGCCCATGTGAGCAAATTAGGTGGAGTAAACATGTCTGTGCAGTGGTAATAAAAAGAGAGCCATGTATCATTTCATCCTGAGGGAAAGCACATCTGATGCATCACAGGTTTGTCAGGAATTAGTTTGAGAGTCACAGCACTACGTTTTTTTTTTAATCCTGTTTGACTTTTAACTTTGTTTTGTAATGAGTGTAATAGAAAGCATCGCTGAGACACAGGGATTAGCTGAAGAGAAGAAAAACAACAGCACAGACAGCTATTTGATCTATTTCTATCTGAGTTAGGAAGTGCCATTTTAACAGCTCAGAGAGCTGCATATTTAACCTCAGCTTAGCAATCACACTGTCCAACGCTTGAAGTCCTAGTAAAGGATTGTCTAAACCAGACAGAAGCAAACTGAGCAATTTAGAAGTGAAGTAAAAATTCAATATGTAATAAACCACATTAAACCCGGATTGTATTAGGTGGCTATAGCTATCAGTAATGTTGAGCATGTGAGTAGAAAGGAGCATTTAGTAATGAAAATGAAATGCGTAACATAAGTCATTTAATGGAAGAGTGCCCGTCCTTTAATTAGAGGAAATGGAAGGGAATCAGGGTAAATCCTACATATGACTTTGCGAACATATGCACTTCTCTTTTGTGCAATTTTTTGAATCCTGGCTTATGAACACAGTCTGAGTGATCATGGAGACCTTCAGTCTGCGGAACATGAACTGGGATTTATCACCCTAGAGGAACTGCCACTGTAGAAATGCCTGTTTCAACATTGTTAAAAGCTCTACATATTTGGCAGTGGAGCAAAGCATTAGGAATTCTTTAAAACCCATCTTTTGATCCAAACTTGTGTTGTAAATAACACAGCAGCAGCTGCAAAGGATTCTCAGTTTCCACCATTAACATGGTAGGGAGAGATGTTTCTTTCCACAAGTACATTTAAAACTTGTTGAGTTTATTCCGCAAAACTTACACACATCCCTCTGAGCAAATAAATCAAAATTATTGTTTGTTTTTTTTTTTTCCTTTTTTTCTCCTTTTAGTTTGTGTGCTCCTACACACATTACACACATTTGGGCCGGAAGAACCCCAGGCACCCGTACAGGCTGGGAGGAGTGGTCCTTGAGAGCAGCTCGGCAGAGAAGGTCCTGGGGGTCCTGATGGACGAGAGACTTAACATGAGCCAGCAGTGCGCTCTGGCAGCTCGAAAGGCAAATGGGATCCTGGGCTCCATCAGGAGAGGGGTGGTCAGCAGGGAGAGGGAGGTGATTGTCCCTCTCTACTCGGCTCTTGTGAGGCCCCATCTGGAGTACTGTGTCCAGGTGTGGAGCCCTCAGTACGAGAAAGACATTGAGATTTTGGAAAGGGTCCAGAGGAGGGCGACTAAGATGATCAGGGGGCTGGAGCACCTCCCCTATGAGGACAGGCTGAGGGAGTTGGGCTTGTTCAGCCTGGAGAAGAGAAGGCTGCGGGGTGACCTCATTGCAGCCTATCAATACCTGAAGGGAACCTACACCCAGGAGGGGAGTAAACTCTTCAAAAGGACTGACAACAGCAGGACTAGGGGAAATGGATCCAAGTTGAGGGAGGGAAGATTTAGGTTGGGTGTTAGGGGGAAGTTCTTCACAAGGAGAGTAGTTAGGCCCTGGAACGGGCTGCCCAGGGAGGTTGTGGATGCCCCGTCCTTGGACGTGTTCAAGGCCAGGTTGGACGGGGGTCCTGGGCAACCTGATCTGAATGTGTATGTTTGGTGGCCCTGCTAGGCAGGGGAATTGGAACTGCATGATCCTTGAGGTCCCTTCCAACCTGGGTGATTCTGTGATTCTGTGATTCTGTGATTACACTTGCAAATTCATCTTAAATAATAGAAGTTTTGCAATAATCTGAGTGACAGAATCAGAGTTAAATGTGCACTGAATGGTTTCTCTCTACTGACAGTCAAACAGCATGTCATCAGCATTCCATTGAAAAGAGAAAGGATTTAATTTGGAATTTTACATATTAAGTTTTAAGGAGAGAATATGGGATAAGGAGAGAATATGGCCCAAGACTCTCCACTCTGTGCCACATAAGCTCTGAGAAATCTGATGGTCTGTCTGAGAACGTGGCTAATGAGGCTAATTTTGGAAAACTGCTTTAGGCTGCATCTGAGAAAAAAGATTCAGAAGTTTAATTTGGGCAGAAAACCTTAGTCTGTTCTCCCTGAGGTATGAGCCAGCAACCATTTCAGCTATGGGCAGTTCTGTTTCTATCCATGCTCCCGCATCTCTCTTTCAGTGCTAAGCAAGCTGGTACATGACTCAGCCTACTAAGATATACAACATAGACAAACTCTTTACTATGTCCTAAGGCACTGCTCTTTGCTTTCTAGCAAAGGCAGAAGCTTCACTTTCTCTTAGTAGCTTAGTTTTCAACTAAACAAATAGACATACTCTGACCACAAGAAGAAATTAAAGCTCACAACATTGCTTCCTAGGAGAAGACACTCATTACTGAACTGCACACTTCAACAGTGTGGCTGCACATCAGACAACTCTCTTCTTCAGTTTCTTGTTCCACTGTCTCTGTGTCCACTAAATATAGCAGGGTTATTTTGTATGGTGAAGAAATGTACAGGAAATATAATTACCACTAATAAAATGTTCACCCTACTCCTGACAGAGGTTAAGAATGTCTTTTTTGTTTCTGCAGGAAGTCAGACTTTCTACAAGATGGAATGCTGTTTCTCAGCAGAGATTGGATAGAAACTGTGAACTGAGAAATATATATAACGAGGAGTTTGATTTCTTCTTTCCCGAAACCCTGGGAACAGAATAATCAGCAAATGTTTGGTATTTGTATTACAACAGTAACAATATATGAGTTTTGTTATGTTTTCATTTGCTTATTTTATTGTCCTTTCCTGCATTTGTCACAAAAACCTTGTCTGTCTGTCTTAAAACGACAACATTGCATCACATCTTTTAATTTTTTCTTCTCTGACTTTTACCCTGAACTCACACTACCCAATAAAGCTCAATGTTCACCTGTTAGAAGAGTAAATTGTTTCTTGTATTGTTATTATTTTTTTTAACTCACGAGCACTAGCACATGTACTTTGCTAGCTGTGTTCAAAGTAACATTAAGCTAGCTGGAGTAGGTGGCTTTGGTCATTACAAGTAAAAGTTTTGGGCCTAGTTTTTGTGTGAAAAAAGCAACTGTTATTTGAAAACTTAAGTGGGTCAATAAACGCCTGAAATCTCAATATCAATAAGCATATGCTCCATGCAACAAAAATCCCTTTCTGTCAGCAGCAAAGACATAGCACATCTCCCCTTCTGGTTGCTGTCAGGGGATGAAGCTCAGGCATACGCTAATGCACACTGGTGGATCCAACTCAGAGAAGTCAGTATTATTTGTCTATATTTTTTCCATTTAAAAACTAGCTTTCCACAACATTGTTGTTGACAGATTGCTATTCAAGAGCACTGTATTCAGCCAGACAGAAAAACACATGTATGGAGTAGCTTACAACCTACTTAAATGTGAGCTACTACGGCACTTATTCCTTGAAATTTCTGATTCTCATCTGGGGACCAGAAAGCTGACTGTTTGCATTTCCCTTTCTTTCAAGGTAAAGTCAATGACTCTATGCCAATTTTCACCTGATGGGGATCCGACTCCCTGAATAAGAGACTAATGGCTTCTGAAAAAAACTTCAGCCTTGGCAGCAATACTAAATACTGCTTCATGTTAGCTATGTATACCTCATACACTCAGCTCTAAGTTACTGTAAATAGAATGAAGAGTGCTTTTGTTGCTGAATAATTTATTACATATTAAATATGGCCCAAGGCAATAGAGTTTTCAAGTTCCACAAAGGCCTTGTATATTTCCTGCTGTTGTAATTATGTAAAGGAAATACTGACAGTCTGAATTATGAAATATATATTCATTTAGCATATATCCGTTCAGCAACAGTTCAAAGATATATTGTGTGTGAGAGCAGTGAGCAAAGACAGGGGATTTCAAACCACATGTATACTCTTATGGCAGGTACAGCATCTGTTTAAAGATCTCTTTGCTATATAGCAAAATTGCAGAACATAGTTACCTCAACAAATGGGCATGGCTGACACCACTGACTCATATCTCCTTTATAGGCACATTTTTTCTCTCTCAGATTTGTTTTGTCTCATATTATCACTTTATCCTTCAAGTTTAATGAGACATAAAAATACCTTTTCTTCACAGAGCATCTTTCATCCAAACACAGAGAACACTGCAGAATCATTAAGGTTTACAACACCTCAGTGAGGTTGGTAAGAGGTACCCAGAGACATTTTCACCAATGGTAAGGATTATATATTCCTAAAGTGAAGTCTTGTATCTCTTTTGAGAAGTACTTCATGCTTGCTCTTAAACTGCATGTTACGTTGATTCAGTCTTGCAAGATCAAGATGTTGAACAATAGTCCTAAGTCAAGAAAAATACTTAGTAGTTTTATATAGATTGGATGTGTGGATGTATTGGAACTATTCATTCTTAAAATCACAGATGACTAAATGTTTCATTTTTATATGTCAAAGAACCAAGCATTTTAGTAAATCAGAGTCAATTGATTCTGAGTTGTTAGTGAGATCTGAATGCTAACTGAGATGGATGGGCTTTCAGCTATGGACAAATATTAAGAGGAATACTTTGCAATTCTGCTGTAACATTCATCAGAAAGCTCAATATAAATTATAAAATTTATGAAGCACATAATCTTTTACAAATAAAGAAGCTTTGCACAAGCAAGTGATGAGATTTCCAAAAGTCAGTAGCAAACTAATATGATACAAACAGGAACACTCTGTTGGCCTTCTGGACCCTACCTTTCACACTGAATTCTACTTTCTCTCATATAAATTTTTGAAAGACTCATCTGCTCTCTTTAGAAACTGGGCAAAGATATCCATGAATTTTAGTGCTCGAAACCCTGGTCTAGGATTTATAAACAAAAAAAACCAAAAAATCTCATCATGACAGATACAAACATATTTTGAAAAGTACTTCATTATAACAATGTGTGAAAGGAGAACAGGCTGAGAAAGCAATCCCAGCTGTTATACTGAGATAAGTTGGTTTAGGCTTAACTAGATCAGAAATACAATGTGGTCATTGGAAAGGGAGATTGAAAGAAGGCATTCCTTGGGCATGCAAAAAATAGAGCAACAAGTGTGATTTTACTAAGTGGCAGATTTAGAGAGAGGCTCGATTTGCCCATATAGACCTTCTGCTCTTCTTTGTACTTCTGCACAGTAATTAATTATATTGATCACATACTTACAAAAAATAATATTAATTCTGCAGAATAACTGCTTCATTTACTGGGTGGTACTCAGTAAACAAGGCAGCTGTTCAATATTCTTTTCTATCCACTTTATTCACTGTGTGTGGTCTCATGCCTTATTTAGTTCACACAATCCCAAATCAGCCCTGGGTCTGGAATTATTCTCTAAATAGTATGTGATTGTGCAATTAAAGACCGTATCAAAACACAAAAAGGGGTAAAATTAGGATTGCATGAAAGTTGAATTTAAGTTAGCTGAATTATCTACATTTTAAGTTCTTGATTTTTCCACCTTAATCTTCTTTCAGTAGTTTTGCTTTTATTTTTGCTAATGTTCACACAAGAACTCTGCAGTCGACCTTTGTAAACCTCAGTTACTACAACTGAGAAGTTGTGGCCTAACTTGTGAATGGTACACTGTGTGGAGCTAAAAAAACCTTTAATTCTCAGTGTATCCCCACAAAAGCCTCAGGACTTTCTCTGCTGGGTTACTGCCTGATGCAGTACTATCATTCTTTCCTATATCCTACTAACACTGCCTCCCGATAAACAATCTTACCTTGGCTGGAGCACAAAAAAAAAAAAAAAAAAAAAAGGCTCATTGTTGATCCCACTTAATATAATACTGTGTCTCATGAAAGGAAACCCACAATGATTTAGAGAGAAACTATGCATCCTGCTTAACATCCCCTGGTCAACTGGGGACATGTTGGGCATGATGGTATTCTCAGTCATAACCTATGGGCTGTGCTTGTGAGCTTCCAAGGCCATCTCTTCATCCTCAGTTCACAAACAAAAGGCATAAGCTGGCCCATGTTATTAGAGATAAAAGACTCATCCTGTTACCTACTCCATTTCTGCTGTGGTTTTCACACATTTTCCTTGCCTTATTCCCACATACAAGGGATCTCACTGTTAGCAAGGTTGTTTTTTCACATTGCTTTTTTTTCCCCTTCATTTCATCCAAGTCTAATTATACCCAAGTATGTCTAATTATATCCCCTAATAGTAGGCTAAATAATCTCTAACCCTTCTTGGCTTTTACCCTATTCAAATATTTAAAACCGTGGCCAGAATCTCCTCTCATTTCTACAGGTCTATGTCACAGGATAACATTTAGCTTAGACCAATGGAGCTGCAGACTCACACTGATGGCAACATGGTGTGAGAAGAGGACAGTGTCCTGTGCTCCGAGGTAATCCTAGGATACAATCATTTCAGTAATTCAGGCCTAAATTGATTCAGTTTGGCAATTTTCCATAAAGCCTAATTTTTGAAGCCTTGCGGGATCTGAAAGGGGATGTGGAAGAGAGCAGAAGGATTAACTCATCAAAGGGTAAACTGATTATTTTGAATTTCAAGTACAGAGACTTTGGTAAATGAATGCACAGAGGGCTCCAAACACACACGCAGAAGCACTGGGCTGCGGGCACTACAAAGGACTGACTGTTAATTAATTATTGTCACACATAGGTGGATTGTAAAACCACAACTACTCTTACAGAAAGGTATGGCTGGAAATGTCACCCTTGTTCTTGCTTTATATGACCTGGTGCAAGACACAGATGAACATTCATATAACTTGTGTAAAGTAGCCCGTGTGCTGGCCGCTGCTCACATTTTTTTCCTCTTTATGTTGGCTGCCTTCCTACATGCATTGCACAATTTGGTGTCCTCCACTTACCACCACAGCCTCCTCTTCTTCCTACTCCACCTCGAGCTATGAATAAAGAAAGGCAGCTGGCTTTTTCGTAACTGTGTAAATTTGCTCCAAACCCACCCACCTGAGACCACACCTCGCCTGTGGCCTGGATCTGCTCCTGTAGAGGGAAACCTCAGTAATTCCATTGACCACTATCCAATGCTGAGTAGCGTACACCAAAATTGAAAAGATAAACCAATATTAAAGGAGCCTGACTGTTGAATATTAATTAAAGTCCTTGTTTTGAAGTAAACACAGTGCAATACACGAAGTTTTTATGTTTTCTGTCACTGGGGAAGAGGGAAAAGGAGGAAATTAACAATAATATTACTGTTAATATTACTATGATTATTAATGACTTTTTGTTTTTAATATTTGCATTCCTAAATTGCTGTTATTTCCAGACTCAGAATAGATTCTTCTTTCACAGAAAATTCAATGAATAACTTCCTTCTTTCAATTTGATTTGATTTTCTCTCATTGTTTTCCAGGGGACTTAAGCTGAAAATTTAAGCTTTTTTCTTCATTCCCCTATCCTCAGTTTCTGAAAACAACTCACCTTTGGAAAATATGGCCCAAACACATGAATATAGAGAAATGTGCAACTATGGTATCTAAATATTGCAGACTTTTGCACATGAGGAAAAAAAAATCTAATGTGTTTTTAAAAATCAGTGACATTAACTTTGTAACTACAAACAGCACTGCACTCCCATCCTAATTGCATTGCTATTTCTTTATGTCACCACAAACAAGGCTCAGGGTATTTGGGCATGCTGCCAATCCTAACTTCGTTAGATGTCTTCTACATTAACCTCATTTCTGATTTTCAAATATTGTAAGGTTTGTTTTTGGAATGCTTGTTATTTGTTTGCATTTGTGTTTCTCTGCGTATACTGAAATTTCATATGGCATCATGGAGATCTTACCTAAGAATTTTTAGAGATTCTGATGATTCTCTTTCACTAGTAAGCATATACTTTTCTAGCATGAAGTCTGGAGTGATTCTTTGCTTGAAGTTCTGCTTGTAGTTCTGCAGCAATCCCGAACTCTGCAAAAGCTAAGACAGATGATGATTTAGTCTTTGAGTAAAACCTCTGCAGGTCTGCAAGACTAAGTTAGAGACAGCTGATGAATTCCTAGTACCACCGGTAGGTTTATATATGGATCATGTTAAATCTTCCAACAGCAAAATAAAGTGTTCCAAAACTTTGGAATTGCATTAACTTTGCACTATTTCCAGAGAAACTTCTTGTATTCATTCTGCTCATCATTTTACAGTTGGCATGGTAACTGCCTAAAAATGTGCTAGAGGCATTACAGCTCTGAGCTTTCACTGTAGCCTATGATGCTTAATCAAAAAGTTTGCAATACATCCCAGTACTGTAAGTGGTAAGACTAAAAATATTTCTCTCTTCAGAGCATAAACAACTGCAACATGCTTTCAAGAAGAGCTTGTGCTTACAATCAAACAGAAAAGCACCAACACTTATTCCTTTATCTATTTCAGTATTTTAGCACTGTGCAGAAATTCTGAAATCCTTGAATGTCTGTTGAGTAAATTTTTCCTTTAAAACATCATATTCTTTTAAGACTGATGTAAGTATGTAGGTTGAAAGAGTTTGTTCTCTTTAATATGTGATAAAGATGCTATTTAAAGCCATGATACTGCAAATGCATGCACATGAGGGATTTGCACAAATGTTAATAGTAGCATTGAACTCATGGGGATGGCTTACAGTAGCATGAACCTGTATGTTCAAATAGCTACAGAATTTGGTTCCAGACCTTATAATTCATAAAAGGACAAAATATTTTCTTAATACTTTGCTAGCATTGTACTTAGTCAATATTCCTAAAAGACATGGATGTAGACTTAAAGAGGGAAAACCACCACACTTGATGCACAAACATGTAGTGCCCATGAAGGGAATGACTGCATATAGCTAGATTCCAGATAAACCCATGCCTGTCTAATTGAAAGTACTGAAATTGCAGCTATCATAATCTTAAATTATGTGAAAATTGAGTATGACTTGCTTGAATTAGCTTCCTTCAATTATTAATATAAGTAAGGAGTTTCCAGACATTGCTCCGGCACACAGGGCAAATACCTCATTGAAATAAATGATAGCCCTCAAATAGTTCACATAGGTTTGCAATGTGGGTGACAATTTTACTTACAGTGAATCACAGAATCACAGAATGGCCAGGGTTGGAAGGGACCTCAAGGATCATGAATCCCCCACCCCCTGCCACATGCAGGGCCACCAACCTCCCTATTTAATACTAGACCAGTCTGTCCAGGGCCCCATCCAATCTGGCCTTGAATACCTCCAGGGATGGGGCATCCACAACCTGTCTGGGCAGCCTGTTCCAGCACCTCACCACTCTCTCTGTAAAGAACTTTCATTCCTTTGTGGTACCATTATCAGTGGTACCAATATCAGTGTAAAATCAGAGATTGCACCATAGTTTTTCCTAGAAGATTATGATAATACAAATTTATGCACCCTGAATTGGCAATGAATTATACACTCTGCGTGAGGCCAGATTACCCTGCAACTTAGCAAGCACAAGATTTACAAGGTGTGTGTTTGGTTTCTATGGTTATGCAGTGATAGTCCAGCTGTGCATTCTCTAGCACACAGCAAAATTGATTTAGCTATATGCAAGGCATGTTCTCTCTTATCATTGTTTTTCTGTTCTATCTTCTTTTTCTGAAGATTTTCAAATGGGGATCTTGTATCTGTTCCTGTGTGAGAAGCATGAATAGCAGTGCATTTGTAGCAGTAGTAGTGATGGTGGCGACAGCAAACAAAACTCTTTCTGAAATTGTTGAGATTTGCTGGAAGATCCTATAATGTAAAGCCTTACAATTTTAATATCTGACAATCTGAATGTTTTGATGGGACATGGAGGTATTCATATTTTCTGAGGACCACGTTTCTCACAGAGGCATTGTGTAAGAATGGAATAATCTGTATTTGAAAACCTTGTTTTGAAATGTTTGGCCTTATCACTCAGTGTTGTACTCAGCTGAGAATACAAAAAAATTCTTTGATTTCCCTCTAAAGCTCCACTGATGGTATATATAAATCTAAAAAAAAAATTTTCTTCTGGTCTGAAATGAAAAACACATTAGCTATTTAATAAAATTGTAACTGAGGAAAATCATTTTTACAGTCCCAGTTTTTTGGATTACAGTTATTTACAATTTCTTTCTTTGTCCATCAATTTCTTGCAGAATCTTGGATGAGATCAGGAGATAAAAAGGGCAAGACTCACCGTGGCAAAGAAGCTCCATCTTCCACATGCTGAACTAAAGATACATACATGAGAGAGTTATGGGCCTGTAATCTATAACCACAGACGTAATCAAAACTTCTGGTGTTTAATATGCTTAATTTTTTTTTAAGGAAATACCAGGTGCTTAGGTGCCAAAGAACCCATCATTCAAACATTTAAGGGGTTATGATTGTACTGGTGTGAGTACGACGTCTTTATATGGGATTGTAGCAATAAGCTCTTAAACACCATCTTTATCGATCTTTTGAAAATCTTATATTTCTTTTAAATACAATTTTAAGGTATCACTAGGAAAAATGTCTCAGAATAATTGTGTACTCCTTTAAAGCTATAAAACTGCTGGAAAATATATTATTATTTATTTAATAGCTTTTCTGTTTTTAATTCTAGCTGCCTAAGTTAGAGGTGCCAACAAGACCATGATGCACTTATCTGTCCATGAGTCATACTATTCTATCTGCCTGTCTTTAGAAATTGCTTTTGAACTTATTGGACAATTGCAGAGAAATAGAAACTTCAAAGTTATCTTGCTTTAAATGTTTTGAAAATATGGAATTGGTTATGTCAGAAATATGATGTTAATTATCCCCACTGGGTATAGGGATACAATGTGATTACACATCAGAGAGTCCAAAATGCAAAACAGAAGTATGCCAACCACTGCATACATTTTAATATGCATTCGTGCCTTAGTCAATATTGGGTGATCTATTTCTCAGCTGTTATCTCACCTGTGTGATTTCCCAGAGCTGTGGGTAAGGCCTACACCAGTCCTGCAATTGAAGCTGAACTCAGTTAATAACATTATCTTAGTTTACTGTTTATTGTCACATAATATTTTATAATTTTCTAGAGATTTTAACTGTGGTCCAATTTGATTGCCTACTAGTTTGTCTATTATAAATTTATTTCCTGGACAGACAGTGACAGACATTACTGCTACAGGGATTCAGGTCTCTTTTGCAACTGAATCCAACCCTAACCCTAACCCTCAGCATTCAGGTAGGCTTTGAGCTTCATCCCTGTGATGGATGTGGTTGAACTAAGACCTCCACTGTTGATTCTGTGATTAACAGAGCTTGTAATACCATTTAGTGAAAACTATAAAAAAGGCACTTAAAAGAGACACAAGAGTCTTTCACAAATAGGTCTTCTAAAATCCAAGATAATATTTATGGAGAAATTTTCATTATGTTTGGCTCCTGCTCTGACCAGGAAAGAAAGCATTTCAATTTGGAGGCAAGCAGGCACCAGGTAACAGTTGTGTTTTTCTGGGTCTTATCCAATTCACTTCAATAACCCACAACACAAAGGTAGACAATACTTTTGACTTCTAAGATATAGGATGTTTCACTTTAATTACTAGTCAAATTTTACCAGGAAACTTAAAATTATTTCAAGCCAATATTAGAAATACCAAACAGAAAATTAAGGGCATTCACCAGGAAGGCCATTCTCCTTTGATGAATCTGATTCCTGCAAGAGAATTCAAGATGCATGTGGCCTCACATACTGCACACTTTTAATCAGGTCTACCCTTCACAACATCAATATGATGTTACATATGCAAGTAAAATATGTGGATGTGGGCCAGGGTAACATCTAAGGATGTATGCCAGATCCTAATTGAGCAATAAGACAGGGTGTAGACTCTGATCCCATGCTTTGGTATGTTGCTAAGCAAAGGGCAACAGCCCTGCACTGTCACTCAACAAGGTGTGCTATCATTGCACAATAACTTCCAACCGTACACTGTGATGACTATACTGTGCTATTTCCAGAGTACAGGACATATTTTATTTATGTGTATTTTATTCTGCTGACATGCACAGGAAATAGTTACTTGTTAAATGCCATGTTATAGTAAGTGCATAGTGTATTTTTATCTGGACAATAATGTGAAAGGGATGTTGTTTATAGGTCACTGCAGGTGTGCATGGTCTTCCATACAAAGGCTGGGTGAATAACCTGAGGGCCTGAAAAACCAATGCCTCATTCCTGCCTGGAGCTGTGGGCATGTAGAATCTTACCTACACATTACACTGAGGAGTGGGGAGTCCAGCACCTTGCTATTTCTGACACTGAACATAAAGAAAAAAAATTTGCCAATGCATTTTGTGAGGAAAATCAGGATATGCAGAAAGATAACTGCCCCTTGGAAATTTCTCATAGGAAGCAGCATGAAATTGTGTTCAACTTCACAGTTATCTTGTTTGTTTTGCTAATCCTTACAAAGATTAATAAAGGAATGATGAGACAACAGCAAACTGTAAGCACAGGAAACGACTATTGCCTGAAGCATCTGGATATGATTATGTAAACACAATGTAATAAGAAAGCTGAGAGATTTAACTTTCGAAATCTCCTCTGTTGCCTTCTAAAAAAATACCCTCAGAATATTTACCTTGTTGCCCCAAGCACCCTGAGAGCTGCTAAAACACTGCAATTTTCACTGCAAGTTCCTTGCTACTGTTGATCAATCTGCCTCAGATTTGATCTTTTATCCAAACTTTTCCCAGTGTGTATTCAAGTATCTGACCCTCTAATTTGAGAGAGAGGTAATTACAATTTGAAGGGACTGTTTTGGATCTAACTGCTGTACGTACTATTTTTCTCCTACCTGCTGGCAAATACAATCAATACTTTGAACATTTATTACATGCTATGGCTTCCTTTTTCCTGTTACTGAAACAGTGACCTCTTATTTAAAAGCAAGAAGCTAAACATTACCCACAGTGAGCCATGCTACTCACCCCAAATGGTAACTCAAACATTCCCAATTTTTAAGAATAATGAGTTCTATCACATATAAATATTAGTATTTTTAATATCCATTCTAATACGGTTTTTAGCTTTTTTCTCCCTCAGCAGTTCCCTTTTGTACACTGAGTGCTAGTTTTACAGATTTTTTTAGAACTTTCATTCAAAGGTCTCCAGTTTTATTAACAAATAACCCTAAAACAGTACTTTATACAAATATATATACTAATCTTATTTTGACATTTTTGTGGTTCTCCCTCCATAGATAAGCATTACAGAGCTTGTTTGCATCAGGTTTCTGGGAGACTCTGTCATACTATTATTCCTATCATCTGGCAACTGATGCAGAGACATCTGATAACACCCTCTTTTGTTCCTAACAAGTGATTCAGGTAAACAGTGGCAACAGGAAGAGTTTTGCCCTTCCTAAACCACAAAACGTCACATGAAGAAGATTACCCAGAACAAGCATATTTTTCCATCTGCGGTACTTCATTGCTGCAGCTAGGAGTCCTCAGGCACATCTGCGTACTCACCAAGACTTCTTTCAGGTCTTACTTCAGATAAAGACATAGACAGCAGTAGGAAAGGGGCTGTTTTTGATGATTTCTATAGTAAACTGCTGGTCTGGATGGATTGATCTGGACTGGGGAGGGAGACATGCAGACCCAAAAGCCCACAATGGAGGACAGTGCTTTGCCCAGGTTGTATGCAGCACAGGCTCATCCTTAAACTTCTCTTGCAGCCACCACACCAGAAAACCCAAATGCAAATGACACTGAGAAAGATGCAGAGGAAGACCTCCAGCTCTGTAGCTGAAATGCTTCCTTCAAACAAAAAAAAATGCACAACCTTTCTGTGTTTTTATATCCATGCAGAGTGACTGGACAGTCCAGAATGGAGAGGGAGCTGGTCTGGCTCCTGTCTGGCACCACTCTAGTATCATCACAGTATCAGTGTAATGCTCAGACAATGCTGCTTAATCTCAATAGCCTTTGGCATAATCACTGCAGAGATCAGCAAATTTCAGTCTCATCTCTACTAAGCATATGCCACAGAGGCTAACAATTAGGCCAGAGCCATTTGGTGGACCACTTCTCTGACGGTAGGACAAAACTCCTCTTTAGCTTTTGCTTTTTAAGCACAGGGCTGTAACAGTCTACCAATGACACACGAAGTCAAACACAGTCTCCTTTGTCTTTTCCTTCTTTTTTTTTTTTCTTCCTTCTTCAAAACATCATTTTAGCTGAAATTTTCCAAAAGAAAGCATGTTAAAAAAGGATGAAACAGATGTCTGGCAGGGATACTTTCAAATTCAGTTGATTGGAGTTTGATAAGATTATAAACAACAATGTTCTTCTTGACTAACCCAGTTAGTCAACTTTAACAACAGACAGTGAACTAACTTTGCTCATAACTGAAATAAGGAACTACTGAATGCCAGAGCATTGCAGTCTTGCCCATGATATTAGGTGTTAATACATAATTACAGGTATCAAGATAGTCAGCTGTTTTTCTGAATTAGTTTTGTCCTTTTTTCTTTTTTTTCCCATTTTGATAAAAAGCCACAAATGTTAAAAATGAGTAGTCATTCATTATATAAAGCAGCAGATGAGCAGTAGGTGGAGGAATAGTTATTTGTTCCTACTCATGAGCAAACATACATGGTTTCACTTTTCAAAACCCTTTGCATTTTATTTTGATAGCAAAGCGATCTCTAATGACAAAGAGTTTTGACTAGTAAATCTTTGCACTTTTTCCTGTTAAATCTCTGAAAGCTGACGTCGTTCACTGCAACTGCCCATAGCATCAGCTTTATTCTCTTGAAAGAATGTGCTCCTATTTAGTTTTCCATTAATGTTTTGAACCCTTATCAGAAGTGATAATCTTCCTCCGGTGTTGGCGGGAGCCATACAATTCACCAAAACTAAAGCTAGTGCCTAACCAAATATTCCATCATAAGCACCCCCTTGGGATCTATGTCACAGACAGTATCTTCCTTCAAACAATTTTCAAGGATCAGCAAGGAAAGAGAGTTTGGGGTTTTGATTAGTCAGATAAGAAAAAGGTTATGAAGAACATCATACTTAAATAGAGCCATCTCATTGCTTTGGGGCAAATACATTCAGCTCAATTTGTTTGTTACAGCTGGTCTATCAGAGTTATTTAATTTCAGTCAGCCATACTGGTGCTGGCTTCATCCTTAGCACTGAGGAACTTCCCTTGGTAATTTAGCCTTTGTCAAGACTCCTCTCTTGCTGCATACTGGCTCTGTCCTGTGTCCCATGTTAGAGAGAAACCACCCAAGAGCTGTGAGGTACTGCTGCATATCCCAGTGAATCCACAATCATTGTGTCACGACTGTGACATGACATGGCACCTAGTCTGGAGGTGCACAGCTGCTACGTCACAACGGCACAGGGAGGGCACAGCAGCCCCCAGGAACTGGTCCAGGGATGGCTGCTCTGTCCTACAGCAAGAATCCAAAAATCAGGAGTGACTGGAGAGGAAATGTGAGCATCACTTTCACTGTTTATTTCACCTTTTATGAGAAGTAAAAGGCTGAAATGAGGATGATTCTGGAAACTCTGAAGCATTTGGTTGTTTCAGCATGGGTTGGGAGTTGCCACTGTAGCACCTATTAAAAAACAGTGGCTTGCATCACAGGAGCATGATGAGACACAGAGATACCTGAGCTAAGTCACCACAACTTCCCAGCACAGCTGAAGGTGATGATGAGTCCCAGAGTAGCTGGCATTCCGCTACAAGGAAAATCGCTGCTTTTACTGTTTCATACAGTGGTGGTTATAATCTGCTGGATCAATCTTTCCTTTCCTGCAGCTGAAATCCCAGTGACTGACAGAAGATCATATTTGGAGGCTCCATAGTTCTGAAATTGGCTTATTCTGGAAATGTGCCAGTGTCACAGCCTGGCAAGGCGCAGGGATCAGAATTACACTTGGCTACTCACTCAGTCTTACTGGCTGTTGCATCATCACTGAGGGATGTTAGAAACTTTTGAGTATAAGGGACAGCTCTTTGCTTTTATTTTAGGATTATTTCCATTTATTTCCACATACCTACAAATCGAGGAAAAAAAATGCATTTCTCAAGTCTACTACATTTTGAATGCATAAAATGACATCATTCTTCTGCTTAATGTTTCTTTACCCAGCTTAGCTGAGGAAGGTAGGGAAACAAGTAATGCAAAATGCTCAGAAGTCGCAGACAGGGGATCAACATCGGAAGATCAGATGACAACAGTTATTCATTCATGTCTTGCGAGACAGAAATAAAATGACTTTATGTTCATTTCCTCCCCACACTGCCACCCTTTTCTAAGGTTAACAGAAAGGATTCCTGTAGTACACAAGTTATTTTAAGATCTTGAACAACTTACAGATCTAACATCTTTTTCCATGTGTATAAATAACCCCACCTGTTGTGGTATCACATATAAGTGATCATTAAAATAGATGCTAGCAAAAAATAGTAGTATAGTACATTTCAATCTAAAAATGATTCTAGGAACAAAGCGCAGATAAGAGATGCAGACTTTTCCATATATCAGAAAGATAAAAGGGATTCCCCGCTCTGAGGTGGATTTTCCATAATCAAAAAACAATTATACATTCATCAACATCAACATTATTAAAGTAACTGAAAATTGAAAAAAAAAAAAGTCCTTGATCACATTGTTGAACATCAGACAACATTGTATTGCACGTAGTAGAGGTTATCAAAGTTCTGCTAGAGATGAGTAAAATGTGTCTCAGCTTCATAGATGCACACATCCCCTTTCATTGTTGCATCAGAAGAAATGTGAATTCTCCAGGAGTTAATGAAGTGCTTTTTTTTTTTTTTTTTTTTTTTAATTGTTCAACATGTAAAATGAGAAATTTCCAAGAATTTTTGTGATAAAGTATGCACAGGATACAAGATGAGACACAAGACACGAGACACAAGACAAAGGCAATACTTCTGCTCCAAACTGCAGGCTGATTCTCTGTGCAACCCAACAGCACTGTGCAGGGGAAGAACTGCATTTCTGATAGGAGATCTGGAACCAAACTTCTTGCAAATTGTTCCCTGTAAACTAAAAAATTATGTTGTGAAGGAGGTTATTTTCAAAGTGATATTTTGGCTTCCTTGTCTGGTGGTCATATCACATTTTAGCACCTAGAAATCCTCCACTTATGAAAGCATCTGAATGAAATGTTGTTACTGACGTAACAATTGTCTCCTCATCCTGTAGCTTTAAAGTTATGACTTAATGCTGAGAAAACTTTGAGTTAAGTGAGTTAAATAGCTTCAGTACCTTCAAAGGATGTGGTTAGAATAGTCTGCAGGGGTGGTAAGAGAGTTTTTCTTTGCAGTCAGTGGAACAGCAACAACAGAGAAGCTTTTCAATTGCTTCTGTATTGCAGCCCAGGGCTTTTAGCCCCTGTCTGCTGCACCCACACACGATCTGGTACAGTCACTTAAAAAGCATACAGCAACCTCTCAGCTCAAGGAGTCCTTTCAAAGCAAGCTTTGCTCACCCAAGGGGGCCAGCAATCTGTAGGGGCTGCTTTTTCTATCCCTGAGACACAGTATCACTTCTGCTCTGCTACACTGGGACCACCCTATGCCCATGGTACAGAAACAGGATTTGCTTTTCATTAGTTCTGTTACTATAAAAAAAAAATCCTGTAGGATACTCTGTAGCTAGAGCACTGAATCATTTCTGAAACTTCCTATTCAAATATTTGTTTTATATGGCAATGGTATTAGTAATGTGCAAGTTTTATGCACTGCTATTTCCTCCCACACCCACTGAAAACTAACAAGAGCTGGCCTGTCAAAATAAGTATGTGAATTATAGATCAGCTATAACATGCTTCAAATAGTCAGTGTTCCAGCCTAGGTGATACCTTATAACTTTGCTTTCCTTGTGCTTGCAAAATTGCACAGTCTACAATTCACACACACAAAAAAAAAAAAAAAAAAAAAAAAAAAAAAAAAAGCCTGCATACTGAAGTCTGGATCTATCCCATCTTGCTGTAATTTCCCCCTTGAATGCTTGAGAATGGAGAATTTTCTCTTCTGGTTGATGGAAAGAGACTGAGAATTTCATTTTAGCACACCCAGAATTTGGCTTACCTGCAATGAACACCACTGTTGGCTACTGATGAAGCCCAAGGGGATTCTGATTTCAGTTCAGGTACCTCACTAACACACTTCAACTTTCTTGAAGAGAAGTGAAGGAGTCAAGGCTATCTCTGAAGCTCCAAAAGGCCAGTAAGAAGACTGAGGTCTCTTTTCAGAGCTCCTTCTCTCTCCTTTTGAGAGGATGAATCCATATGCTGCCCTGGTGGTTGGTTCTGGCATTACTCTGTGGTATCAGGTGCTACCCTTTCTGAATACCTAACACATATACTGTACTGTAGGCTATTTTCAAAACCATTAGAAAATGAGAACAAATAACATTGCCTGCAATGTTTGTTTATGTGGTGTAACAAGAACAAAATCTGATTCTGAAGAGTTGTAGAGATGCCTTATGCTATGGAAGCATTGGGTAATAAAATGGCAGAGGCAAACCAGTGTTGACAAATGCAAAACAGTTCACATGGGGGAATAAATACTGACCCATCAGTGAGCTCTGATCTGGTCTTAATCACTGAGGGGACACAAAGATCTTGGAGTCATGACACACAGCCATAGTCACAGATTGTCACATTCAGCAGAACAATTCACAGTGGTGAGAAAAACAAGTCAACATCAACAACTGCTGGAAACAGATACAGAACAATCTAGAGGCCAACTGTGTCACTATAAATCCATAACGCTTCTGCATCCTGAATACTGTGCAGGATTCCCAAAGTATATAATAGAAGTAGAAAAAGAACAGTGAAATGAGATTTTTTTTTTTTTTTTTTTTTTTTTTCATAAAAAGAATTGCTAAAAGGACTGAGATTCTTCATCTGGGAAAAGAGGATATAATATAGGGTCTATAAAATCATGAATGGCAGAGAGAAAGTAAGTATGGAATTACTCTTTGCTGCCTCCTCTAGCACAGTAACAGGGGGGTATCAAATGAAATTAGGAGGCCTGAATGACAGAAGTTCAAACAAAGAGTTACTTCTTCATATATACAATTAAGTTATGGAATGCCTGGCCACAGGATGCTGTGGTTGCTAAGCGTGTCTGAGGGCTCAAAAGCAAATCAGAAGAATTCACTGAAGAAAATGCCAGTGATGGATATCGAATGGAAAGGCATTGCTGCTGGTTCAATGAGAAAATCACCAGGGAAAGGGCCCGAGAGACTGCTTTGAGACTGCACTGTTATCCCCTCCCATGAATGCTTACTGTTGGTGCATGTCATAAAGAGAATACTGGGCTAGACAGACCATCAGTCTGGCTTTGCACAGCCATTCTTGTGTTTTTAACATCTTTATACATCTCTCCTTGAAGATAACAAAAGATACATACCTTTTGTCCAGTTGAACCATCACTTAAGCAAGTGAAGGATTAAAAAAAAGCTCATGGAAGTCCAAACAGGAAGCACTCTGCAAACACAGAGGCATAGGCTGGTGCCTGCAGAGCTACTAGTCTTCATGCTCCATGGGACCTGAAAGAGTCCTCTGCTACCTGCAGCCAAAGCTCAGATGCAGACAGACAATGAAGTGATCTCATTCTCTCTTTTTTTCCCTCCCCCCCCCCTTCAAATAATGGCAGAACCGATACTTATCTTTTGAAAGCTAGGACACACCTGGGCAGAAACAACACAGCAATGAGCCAGAAGCGTGACGGACAGTAACTCTCTCTCATTAATACATCAGGCCAGCACTCAAGGAATACTACTCAGATTTTAGCTTTCCCATGGACTTCAGTTTTCAGTGCCAGCAGCATGGCAGTGCTGCTCGTATACCATGAAGGCTTTATTCCAAACAACTCAGAACTGGCTCATCTAACCAGCTCTACCTCTGGGTGTAGGGTGACCTTCCAGATTAGCCTTTTAAAAGCCTTTCACTATATATGGCATTTTCAGTCTTGGCAAGATAAGTCTGAAGGGAGAGCAAAGGGATGTCTCATGATGCAAGTACTAAAGCATTCTTGGATTTTCAAGAAAAAATACACAAAACAACTTCCTGACTCAAAAAGAGCTGTATCTGGCATGGGAAACTTCTGCATTAGACCTCATCCTGACAGGGAAATATTAACCACAAAATCTAAAGTTTGCTTAGGTGGAAGTGGTAATGACTTGGTTTTATGTTTTATGTGTCTTTTTAATGCATTTTACATGTTATATGTGTAAGCAGGTTAAAGTGCTAACCAGCAAAATTTATGCTTTTGCCTTGAAAGATTCATTTCTCAAAGCCAAAAACAAGTAAGGGATGTATCAGCCAGACTGGATAAGAAAATTTAAACCAACAAAAATGTGAATAATTAGTCAGAGCAACTCAGAAAAACTTCACTAGATCCTCAAAAAGCCATGATTAGGAGAGAAGCCCAAGCTGGATAAAAACATCATATTTCTGAGGAAGTACTGGAAGAAAGTTAAGTATTTTACCGATAATTCTACAGACAAAATAGGACAACCAGGTAATTATAGGCCTGTCAGTTTGACGTCTATTCCAG
Organism: Tympanuchus pallidicinctus; assembly: GCF_026119805.1. Lineage (NCBI taxonomy): Eukaryota > Metazoa > Chordata > Aves > Galliformes > Phasianidae > Tympanuchus > Tympanuchus pallidicinctus. Next base: position 13,077,552 of record NW_026294618.1, on the reverse strand, counting down.
GCAGAGCGATGGAGCTGCTGATAGGAAAGTCAATTAATAAAGTATTAAAAAACAGTGCAATTTAATTAATGGCAATCAACACAGATTAATGGAAGAAAGATCTTATCAAATTAATATGCTATTTTTATGATAATACAACTTTGATGGATAAAAGCAATTGTGGTAATATTATATATTTTGATTTTGAGTGCATTTGCCATACAGTATCACAAGAGACTGTCAGAAATCAGAACTAATATGATGAGCATACATAGCAAACTGAATTGTTTTCAAACAAGGTAATTCTAAATCTATCAGGCCAATGTAATGTGGGGATATGAGACTGGGTTCTGCTGGAACTTCTTATCAGCTTTGTGCTTATTCATAATGCTATTGGCAGTGCAGGAGAAAGTAATGCCAATGCAAATAATATTTTTCAACAAACCACAATCTGGAAGTGGGCATTTTCTGATAAAGGCCTTTTAGACACTGCTTGAAGAGGAGATGCCAAAGAGAGAGCACGCATCTTGCATATAACCCAATGTAAAGTATCCATTTAGGAACAAAAATCACAGGCTTTTACATGAGATGAGTTCTTCTTTGGGAAAATGAAATTGAAAAATGAACAGGCAGTCCTGGTAGACATCTAGCTAAGCTCAAGAACCCTCTGAAACTGAGCTTCAAAAAAGGGCAGTTTAATCTTATGCTATGCGTAGAGGACGGTATCAAGGGGAATCAAGAGCTTGTATTACTTCAGTGTTTGGCATTGGTGAAAGCTACTGGAATAATGTCAGCACTGATGTCAGCAACTTAAGAAGGATGTTGGCAAACTAGAGGTAGTTCTGAGAAGAACCATGAGGATATGAATGAAAAAAAAGTAAGGTTGTAGAATGGAGCAAAACCACAGTATAAGTCTACTTAGATTTAGCATGTCACAGTAAAAGCTAAAGAATAACTTGATTATAGTTTGTAAGTGCTTTTATGTGGAACAGGCAGTGTCTAACAGGGGACATTCCACTCTGATGGAAAAATATACAAAGAAATCTAGTACAGAGCTGAAAGCACATAATTTTAGTTGCATTAAGGATAAGTAACAACTGCAATCATTTACAACACAATGTGATAGAATCAAATGCCTTTTCTAGTCTTAAGCCCTGCTCTTGCTCAAGTGGGAATAAGTTGTAGGTGAGCTCATGACCCATGATGAAGAGTCAGAATTGGTTATAAGATGGCTTACAGCCTTACCATCTGTGAATGCAACTATGCAAACTGCATCAACGACTATTTTAAAATAAATAAAATAAAAACCTTCTGAGTGAGGAATGGGATACAGACTTGGCTAAGGGAAGTTTCTTGTGTTTTGTGAATGATAGGGATGATGTTTCATTTCAGCTCTGTTTAGTGAACCTGCTCATTTTTCAGTGCTGTCCAAAGGCTGGCAATGCAAATTGCAAAGAAATTTTGGAGAACATATCCTAGAAACACATCCAGTTATCAGGTTTTCTTCTCACATACGCCTCTACCAGCTTCATACTGATGAGTGCAAATGAGGTAGCAAAATATGGCTTAAAAGAAATCATGTTCAGGTTGTATGCTTGACTGGAAAATAACTCCCCATGGCAATTCATTCCTAAAGAAACAAATGGGCACTGTATCTTTCTAAAAGAAGGGACATGTTAAGAGCAACTCAGAGTCCATATGAGTATGTTCAATTCCAAAAGGTTAGGAACAACTAGTCGTACTATTTCATTGCTCCTTTTGCATATAAAGGATTCCCCATAAAGTGAAAACTCAACATTCCTCTTCTTGATCATCATGGATGATCATCATGTGCTCTACTCACTTGGCCCATTTAAAAGAAACAAACCCATCAGTTTTTATTAGTTTGTTTGTTTTCTGTCAATAATAATAGCATGACTTAAAATGCAGGAAATATAAAAGCATTCCCACTATTACATGTGATGAGTGCATGCTTTTCTTACAGGTACTTTTACACAGCTAAAAGGGGGCTGGAAGTCCTGTGCGGGGAAAAAAAATAAAAGACTGTTCAGAAGGGAATTCCACCACAGAGATTGATCTCAATTAGTGAGGTATAACATTAATATGGATATACATAACAGAACCACTTTTCTGGGAATGGTGCCATCCCTGAATAGTCAGAGCTAGTGGTAACAGGGAGATGTAAGGTCTGTCTAGGATAGCCAACAACCCACAGTCTTGACAGGCTGATTTGGAGGGCAGTGTTGTGATTTCTACAGCTGATTTGCTGTTCCTCATGCTATCTGAGACCCATCAGTAACACATCTGACATAGTGATGGAGCTTTCCAAACTAGCAGGACTGGGTAGGCTGCAAACATACTGTGGTCATGGCCACACTGAAACTTGGCTATGTGATAGTATCACTGAAAGATCTAACATGTCACTGGGATCTGGAAACAGAAATAAAGACTGCTGTTTTTGAGCTGAGAACTGGTTTCCCTCCTAGGCAGAACACCCTCCTATATGCACAGATTTGTCCTGCACACAACTGAGACACTTCTTGAATTCCAGCTGAATAAGCACATGGAGACAAACCTCACACTTCAGCTAACAGCTAAATTTCTTTACAATTTCTGTACAACATATCAGAAAGGCAGTTTGCAGAAATGTTGGACCTGCTCCTCTTTGCCTAATTTAACTGTCTTCAGTACGTAAATTAGATTGTGGAGTGTTGTCTTTTTTTTTTTTTTTTTTAAATTGTGTTATTCAACAACACTTTATTTTGATTTATTTTATTATTATCTGAGTGAAGAATTTAGCCTAAGGCTTGATTCTGACTACAGATAATACGCACAGGTATTTATCCCAACATGCTTTGTTCTACCCTTCTTGAACATGCATGTAAGCCCCTCACGTGCAGTTCATGCAAATGAGTGTTTCTTGTTGAGTTCCCCCTCATTAGTAGCTCATTCAGACACACACACAAAAAAAAAAAAGAAAAAAAGAAAAAAAGAGGACTCCTATACCACATGCAAAAATCACACCTCACACCTCTTCACCTCTTTTTGAAGAACAGATGCTTTTCTCTGTGTACTTGAATTACCCTTTTTGATGTATAGAAGAAAGACATATTCCCTTACTGTCCCACAATTTACCATTTTGCTTAACGTGTCTTACTAGCACACTAGAGTTCCATAGCAAATGATTAAAATTTTTCTTACAGAAAATAGAAAATTATATTCAAATTGGCAAGGAGATTCAGTCTTGACAACTGATGAGAAGGTACTCACAAGCATATTTTGAGCTAGCTATTTTGATTAATTTTGCTGGAATGAGGCTGTCTTCTCAATATGACATTTTTCAACACTTAATAGTTGTTTAATGCTCCCAACAGGCTCAGCCCTGCACTTTGTAAATCAGCAAAAAATAAAATGAAGGTCTTTATTTTACCACTTCAAAAATTATTATCCTTTTTTTTTCCGGCTTGCGTTTGTATGCTGATAATATATTTTCTGTAAAGGGACAAGGAGCAGACTGACCTGGAAAAGGAAATCTTTTTTATGTAGAACTGTCTTTGATCACTCACAAGACTTCTGCTCTGATCTAAGCTCATTGACATCAATGGAAGAAAGACTGCTGTCAGCTTGGGAAGAAGGGTTGGCTCCTGTCCACACAGTGTCCATATGCGCAAAAGCAGATGCTAAAAGATAAAGCATATTGAAAGTCAGAGTTACAAGTTACAAAAAAGATACTTCTCTTTCCCTTCCACAAGGTTAATGTTTATCACATTATTATGTGTCTTTTCACTTAACATTTTTTCTTAGTCCCTGATACAGTAAACTCCAATTTCAATATCTATTGTTGCTGCTTGCCCAAACATAAGCCTTGGGTACAGAAAAGAGGAGAGCTTGGTTCACACTTTCTATAACATAAAAATGGAAGGCCTCCTTCATAGGCGCACCTTGTTCTCCAAAAAAAGTAGGAAAAGCAAAAAATGAGGTTCTGTCCCCTGACACTGACCTGTATTTCCTTCAGGAAGAGCCATTCCAGAGAATGAACTCAGCACTTCAATAGTGGACATGATAATCAAAATAAAAAAATAAATAAATAAATTGCAGAATGCATTTAAAAGATAAAGAAACTTCTAATAGGATTCTCTCTAGGTGACAGCTTCCAGACAAGGTAGGTCAGCACAGTGAAGCCCAGAGATGAAAAGTCATCCCGTAAACAATCTCAAAAGGAATCTCCCCCAGCTCATTTGATGGCAAGGAGGAAACCAGCATTCTGACAACAGAGGTAGCTTCAAAAAGATCATGAGGATATTATGATCATTTTGCCACATGCCAAGGCAGGCAGCAGATAGATAGACAAAACTTTATTGCTGAGCTGGTCTATGGACTTTGATCTGACTTTTAGGGCTTGACTCCTTTTCATATCTCAAATATAATATGCTGATTTTGCTCTACAATTGATATGAATTATTACATCAGTAAAAACAGACACAGCATTATATTCACCTAATGTCTCAATAAGGCATATACTGTTCATTCAGAGTTTGTTCCTTTAACATCAGATTGAAATGCTAATATTTTCACTGACATATCTGTAGAAGTAATGTTTATGAAGTTTTAGGTTTGGAGAAAGATACCAAAGAAATTAAAGTATAATTTTCAAATTATACTGGAAAAGCTAAATTGACCTCATGGATAGACATGTATCATTGCTACTCTAAGAGGCATGGAAGGGTAGGAGTAAAATCAGAAACTGAAATGTGTAACTTCTTCCTTCCAAAACTGAATAGTTACATTTACAGCAAATGTATCCCCTTCCACTATGAATCACTGCTTCAGATTCCATTAAAAATCATGAATTTCCAACAAGAATCTTAGAGTAATCCAGATTTTTTCATCCATCTCCTTTCACTCATTTCTCCTGCTAGCCTTGGAGGCTCTGTGAATCCTCTCCAGATCTGCTAGGGTCTGTGGCTTCAGCTAGTGCTGGGAAACTAAGCAAGAGAAAAGAAAACACTGGCTCAAAGAACAGAGATTGGTGCAAGAGCTTAGGTCTCTCATGTTTTGTCATAGTCAGGAGTATAGGGTGGGGGGGGGAAGAAGGCAGAAATTGTGTAAAAAGCCATCTACTAAGAAAAGAATGTTTGATTTGGATCACAGGATGTGAGACTGGAGAGCAAATTGCATAACTTTATGGCTTGTCCTTATTTGCAATGATTCAATATCCGGCACTGCTCATCCCATTTCTAAAAATGGTATTGGAGAGTTACAGGGAATTCAGAGGTGAAGGGAACAACTGAAGAATGGGGGGAAACACCTCTTTATTTTGAGGCAAATAGCAAAGACTGGGTTTGCAGGTCATCCTAGAGACTGCTGCAGATCACTGCTTCTGTGTCCTTCTCCACTGAAACATTCACCAAGACCAAATCTCAATAATATCTGCTGTCTGAGGCTCATCTGCCCCATTCTAAGGTTAATTCAGCACTGCAACAATCCTTTGTCAGTAGTCTTCCTTTTACAGCTACCTAACACAGCACGGAGAGCCCCTTACATGGATGAGGAGCGATGAGGTAAGTGTGATGCCATGACAACTACCCTCATTGCATCCATGTCTATGCCTTCCCTGCCAAGACCAGTCCACTGTAGGGGAATCTCTACAGCCTCTCCGCAGCCCTGCTCAGAGGCATTTCTTTGTCTGAAAGTTATCCTCTGAGTAATTTTGCCACCAAGGCCTTTTCATTATTATCAGGCTCCGTTGATTCACCAGCAACATAGAATCATATAATGGCCTGGGTTGAAAAAGACCACAGTGATCTAGTTTCAACTCCCCTGCTATGTGCAGGATCACCAACCAGCAGACCAGGCTGCCCAGAGCCACACCCAGCCTGGCCTTGAATATCTCCAGGGATGGGGCATCCACAGCCTCCTTGGGCAACCTGTTCCAGTGCCTCACCACCGTGAGTGATCATCTAAAGCACACAATCATTAAGGTTAGAAAAGACCACTAAAATAATTTAATCGAACTACCAATGCCCACTAAACCATTGCCCTCAGTGCCTCATCTCCACATTTGTTGAACACCTCCAGGGATGGTGACTTCACCACCACCATCCCCAAAATCTCTCTTCTCCCATTTCTGACTCTTCTCTATCCTGATGTGAGAGCAAGGGAGCCAGGACACAGCCTGCCTTTTGACATTTCCCCGCAGAAGGGCTCCTCTGCCCTGCCAGGCAATGGCCACGGGCTAGAGCACTGCTTCCCACACCTCCCTGTCTTCTTACTGTTCATTTCATCTTTTATACATATATATATATATATATATATATATATATATATATATATATATATATATATTTTCCTGTCGTTGCTTTGAAGGGAACACCCCTTTCACATGGCTGCAGCTGCGGCTGCTCTAAGGACGTACAGCCCCACGCTGCCCGCAGGAAAAAAAAGAGAGAGAAAAAAAAAAAAGCAATTTCTTCATTGACAAAAAGAGAAACCAAACACGCCCGCTGCGGCTCCGGCACATGCAACGCACCCAGCATCCGCATACAACAGCCACTCTTCTTTTAGGAAGCTTCGTTCTTTCTCGAGTTTGGAAGTTATTACTAATTACAATTAATTAGTTAACATCTCACCCCCAACCGCAAGGGCAACCCACCCGACTGCTGAACAGCCCCAAGTCGCTTCACCTTGTTTACCCCTAGCGCTGCTGCCGGCGGGGGGAGGCGGCCGGGCCGGGGCGGGCCGGGGCGGGCTGGGGCGGGGCGGCGGGCGCCCGGGGCGGGGCGCGGCGCGGTGGGCGGCGGGGCCGGGCCGGGCCGGGCCGGGCCGGGGCGTGCGGCGGCGGCGGGGCAGTCAGCCTGCGCGCTGGGCACCGTGCGGGCGTGCGGCGGCCGGCAGCGAGGCTCGGAGCAGCCAGCGTCCCCGCCACGTAAGTAGCTTTGATGCGGCGGGGAAAGACGATGCCCTGCTGAAGGAGAGCGGCGCGGTCAGCCTTTCCTTTCCTCTTGTGCAATCCTCGGGCGTGGGGTGGGGAATCCCAAACAAAACCTGCGATCTGCTTTTTTTTAATTATTATTATTTTAAGCGATTGCACAGATTATCGCACCCGCAGTGAGAATTGGGCCCCCTTTTCGCAGCGTTGTTTTTTTTCCTCCCCTTTTTCCTTTGTGCCCCCAATCCCAAATCCCGCTGTGCGGTGAAAGCGTTCATCCTCCCTTACACTTTTTGTTCTGTCGGAGCGGAGGTCGCAGCGGCCCCCAACTCCCTTTTCCCCACGCGGAGCCGCGGTTCGGGGCGGCCCCTCGGAGCCTCTCGCCGCGCCGCGCTTCCTTTTGTCGGCCCGGCGTCCGCTGCACGCTCCCGGTTAAATGCTCCCTCGCTATTTCGCGGGGCATTTTCGGAGCGCCGCGGGCGCCAGCGGCGGAGCTGCCACGCCATCTACAGCCCGGCCTCGGCAGCGCGGATCAGCCTCGCTGTAGAAGAGAGAGAAAGGACGGTCCCCGTGCGCGTAGCGCCCGACTTAACCTTTTGTTTTCGCCCCGCGGCAGCGCCGAGCCCCGACCGCGCCGCTCCCTGCCGCGCCGCCCCCCGCTCCGCGCCCGGCCGCCGGCGGAACAAAGGGCGGCGGGCTGAGCGCTCTCTCCCCGTGCCAGGACGCGGCGCTGAGGCTGGTCGCCCGCCGCCGCCGCGCTCCCGCTCCCGCCCCCCGGCGCACACAAAGGCGGCCGCAGCTGGACGGGCGAGGGACCGCTCTCCACGCCAGGGCTCCGGTGCAGCGTCTCGGCTGGGCTTCTCTATACTCATGAACATACAAAGGTCAACCCCTATCACGATAGCACGATATGGGAGACCGCGGAATAAAACCCAGGATTTTGAGGAGCTTTCGTCCATACGGTCCATCGAGCCAAGCCAGAGTTTTAGCCCGAATCTAGGCTCGCCGAGCCCGCCGGAGACCCCGAACTTGTCGCATTGCGTTTCTTGCATCGGGAAATACTTATTGTTGGAGCCTCTCGAGGGAGACCACGTTTTCCGAGCCGTACATCTGCACAGTGGCGAGGAGCTGGTTTGCAAGGTAATGCCTCACCTCCTTGTTATCCTCACGTCTCGTGTCAGTTTCCCGTGTCTCGCAGGAGGGCCGAGTGCAGCCGTGGGCTTCAATTATTAAATACTTTTAAAAATGAAAGGCGCAGGAGCAGCATTCAGGGTGCATCCTGGAACTTTTCCCTCTCTCCAGACAATGGCCACGTTCTAGCGGTGGCCCGCAGCCAGCTCTGCCTCTCACCCCGGGGACATTGTTCTGGAAAGAGCAGTCCTTTAAGTAGGTTTTAGCGGGAGTTCAGGGCAGGAGAAAACCTCGTCTTTCCCACTCTCACTCCTCAAAATGGAACGGGGAATTGCCAGCTTGTTTGGAGGTGTTGGACCTGCTGGCTGCCTCGGTTTTTCTCCCCATCCCTTGTTCTGGGACGGAAGAGGATGCGGAAGCGGGAAGGTCGCAATGAGCTTTGTCTCAAAAGTGATTTAAAAAAGAAAAAAAAAACCCTCACATTGAATGAATCAGCCCGAGCTTCCTCACCATGGAGCTTGTTTGCAAACATCATCCTCCCCCATTGCACAACTGAGCAAGAATAAAATCTGCACACCTACGGCTTTTGGAGGAGCAGACAAAATAGCTGGCCCGCTCTTTGTAGCCTGTCTGCCCTCCATGCCTCCTCTCTGATTGCTCAGCCCTTAGAGGTGAGCTGTTGGAGGAGTACCCCCAGATATGTGCACGTCTGGTGAGCGATGTTATCTTCCTTTTGGGCTGAGGGAATATTTTCCTTTGTTCCTAAATTGCAGATCTCATTGTCTGTAGTGAGCTAGACTCGTGCCCCGCAGTAGTAGTTCTTGTAACTGTGGAGCAGATTGCAACCTTGCAGCAGGCACTGCAGTATTTGCATTGTTCCTAATTTAGAGAATAGTGCCCTTTGGCAATGTTGGGTGTCAAACTAATGCAAAAACTGAAAAGTAGACGTATTGTAACTTGCTCACATTCCAGGGATTAATACTCGTGTTGCTGATGGTTTCATACTTCTGTGCTCAATTCATAAGTTCAGGACTGGCTCGTAGCAGAGAAGTGAAAATAATTGCTCCCGTTTCTCTCTTTGTCGAGCTTGGAGTTCAGAGGGCGATTTAAATGTGCTCATTGATTGAGTTATACAACCTGATGTTAAGGCAACTTCGGACTTTGTGTGGTTATTCAGGGGAAAAAAGGGCCCATGACTTTGCAAAGGGCTAATATTGCATGCTGAAATGAATGCTTTGTTACTAAACTGAAACAGAGCAGGAGAATTTCTAGAATGAAAGCCAGCTTGGTGCAGCAGCACAGTGCTGCACTCTAGGACATTGGCATCTTTTCATGAAATAAACAGATCCCACAAAGCTGCTGCTCTGTGTGAAATCATAGGTGAACTTGTGTGGCAAGTGGTGAAGTGGGGGCTCCGCTCTCCTTTGTTTCCTGTTTGGTTTGCAGGATTAAGGTGGTGTTTTGGTAACAGCAGGAGTGGCGTGGCTGCAGCTCACAAAGGCTGGACTTGATTTCTTTCCTCCCTTTAACCTGTATGTTTTTAAGCTGATCCTGACTTTTCAATAGTATCAGTTTTTCCATATGTGCAAGGCACTACTTCTAGCAGGGCTCCAAAAATATAATCCTGGCTCAAATTGTGGGTTTGTGAATATACAGTTGTCAGTCCTGAACTCAATTTAAAGCCTTCTTTAAAATGCCTGCGGTAACACGACTGCTATTTGTCAAGTAGCCTTCCGGCGAAGAGACCTGCTATCTGGTATCTTATTGAAGATGCTCTTGGAGATTGCTTGCACAAACATTGGGTTGGATAACAGACACATACTGATGATTCTCAAGATTCATTTGGCTGCACCCACTGACTGTACAGATGCCGTTATTTGCTTCAAGGCTCCATGGCATCCGAACAGTGGTAACTTCTCACTTCCAATTCCCAGCGAGAACTAAATCAAACTGCAGCTTATTGGACATTTACTGAATAGAGGCCAGGGATTTTAAAAGCTGGGATACAAAGAAGCCTTTTATAAAAGGTATTCTACCCTGTAGCAGTGTGATGGTGCTTCCCATCTCCTCCTTTTCAAACACTGTGCTGATACAGATCCATACCTGCTTAACCTAGCCCAGGGGCCAGAAAATATGGCAAATTTCTATCAGGACAATCTGGTTAGGACAGTTCTGCACTTATTTCACAAAGGATTTGAGCTCTGTGAATATTCCCACTTAAATTTTATTTTACAGCAGCCTCTTTGTAGCACGGCCATTCACTTAGAGTTCTGAGATATAAATGTCAATGAGTTCTCCTCTGGAATGATTTACACCCGGGTGATTTAAGCTACACCCCTCCCCTCCCAAGTTCTGCTTCCTTGGCTCACTGTGTCGCCAGAATGCCTCCGTGCTGATCTGCCCCCTGCAAAACGTGTGGGATCTGGCTGGCAGCCGTTAAGGTTGTGTCTGCTATGCTGGAGTGCAGCCTCACAGGTGTGGGACGAGGAGGGGGTTTCTCCATGGTGTGAGTTTGGATCCTTTTCTGTGGAAAGGGATGGTTAGTATTGTGCTCTGAAGCAGTGCATGGCACACATTGTGAAACCTTAGGGAGATTTGGATTGAACTGTGTCTTAAAAGCCCAGTCCTGAAAGCTTTGTAAAGGTTCAAAGAAAGCAAGGAGGTTTGCTTCTGGGAGAGTACGCAAATACTTGCTGCTGCAATACAAATGCCAGATAGAACACAGAAATAAGAAACGGTGGTTTCAGTGTGTTTGGCGGCTTTACCAGGCTCTTCAATTTTGTGTTCAATTAAAATGGGACATGACTACCTTAAATTCTTTTTACCCAAGTAACAAAACATCGGAGAGCAAGTTACATATTAATAGCATTTTTATGCTGGTGGAAACACTAATCCTTTGCTTTGTAGCACATCCGGAGCAGGTATAATTAAAAACAAAAATCCCTGCCATCAGTACTTGGCTTATATTCTCCTCCAGCACACTGACTGCTGTTATTCTCAATGAAGTCTTTCTTCTTCATGTAATGTGGGCATTTCTCAATCGACTCACATACTGATTCATTCGTCATCACTAGATTATAGTAACTTTTTATGTTTGGGTTTCCCAGCAGCCTTTTTAATTCCTACAGCTCATTCACAAGATCAGTGATAACATACTCGGTATTAAAGGGACACTTTGCTTTTAATGGAGCACTTGACTGAAGCACAGAGAGCTCGGGGTGGTTCTGCCTTTTCCCTTTTGAAAGGTGTTTGTCTGCACTCCAACACTGGGGCTGCTTCCCTGGTTGTCCTTCTGATCTCATAAACAGCCATTGTAAAACTGAGACTTTGAAAATGAAAGTGACTTTGCTGTTTGTGGGAGGGGAAAGAAATGCAGGAAATAAATATGAATGGTGAAGGATGATATTTAAACCTGAAAATCTGTCAATCGTTAATGGGTTAATAAAGTCAAGAGGGAGCATGGGGATCAGAGTGGATTTAATCCGACAGCTTCTCTCAAGGCAGAACTACTGGTCAAATTGTCTGTGAGTTTGGATACAAATAAACAAGCTTCAGTCTGAGAGCTGCTTATCACTGATCTTTAGAGCTTAATTCAGATTAAGTTGTTAACTTGATCAGCTATTAGCAAATGAGTCTGTTCTTGCTACAAATTTTGGAGGCCTGCCTTTCTCATAGGGGCTCCAAATATGCGTTGTGAGGGGCTGCACAGCTTGTTTTGTCTTGTCCTCTATGCCGTGAGCCCGTGACATCCTGTTTGCCTCAGTACAGTATAAACTATGCTCAGAGGTGCTCTGTTAACAGAATTAGATACGCTGTCGTTCACTGTCCTTCACAGCGCTAACCTTGGCTTTACTGTCATTGTTCCTGCAGGTGTTTGATATTGGCTGCTACCAGGAGTTATTAGCACCATGTTTTTGTCTGCCTGCACATAAAAATATCAACCAAATTACTGAAATAATTCTCGGGGAGACAAAAGCGTACGTGTTCTTTGAAAGGAGCTATGGGGACATGCATTCATTTGTTCGCACCTGCAAGAAGCTTAAAGAAGAGGAGGCAGCCAAACTCTTCTATCAAATAGCTTCCGCTGTTGCACATTGCCATGATGGTGGACTGGTACTGCGAGATCTGAAGCTGCGAAAGTTTATTTTCAAGGACGAAGAAAGGTAAGAGCATCCCTTATGTTACAGGTGGAAGTATCTGAGGTCAGGTTCAGTGTTATGGGATGCTGTGCTCTTCTTTGTCACCCTGCAGTTCATTTGTGGTGCATGACAGGTTTCACTTTCCTTACTTTCCTCTGCAACCTGATCATGGGAGGATGTACCATGTGATGTTCTGACTTAGGCTTTGGAGTAATGTAAGTACAGTGGTGTTTGCGTCTGTGCCTGGCCTGTGCAGCTCCTCCTCGAGGAGTACCCTCATTCCTAAGCAGAGGATGTCTCCTGCAGGAAGGCTCTGTGGAGGTGACTGGTGTAGGAGCTCCACTAACGTAAATACAACTGGTGTTCAAAGAGGAAAGGACTAAAAGATCTGCTCTGTTAAAGACAACTGGAGTCTGAAATGGCTCATTCCAGTGAGCAAGCAAGAACAGGAAGACCAGCAAGTGGCTAATGCAGATATAGGTTAGAGGGAAGGGCCGCATTGCTTTGAAGGATCACTCTGAAGACAGCTGCTTGTTACCCTGGAAGGGTCTGGAGGCTGCTTCTGAGGGTATTGTCTGCAGTAAGACTAACACTGCCTTGCTGCTGTGTGGGTGCCTGCTTTTAGTATCAGCTATTCTGGTACTTGGGGAACTACCCTTTTTTGGTTTTATTTGTATCTCCTCCTTACATGCTTTTTTTTCCCATTAATTGTCTGGTTAATGATTGGGGGGGGGGAGATGGAAGACAGGGAATGAAGTAAAGCTGAGTATTCCAGGTTGTTGAAGTGCTATTTCTGATGCTGAGCCATAGCTATACAGTTGAAGCTTTGGAAACTTCACATCTTTTTCCGTGTGGCTACTGGTTTTTCTTAACTATGTTATGTCATGTATTTTCTTGCAACTTCCATGCAAACCATTGGGGTAATGAACTCTGCCAGAGTAAAGTCAGGCTTTGACGGACGGATTAAATGGGAAGAAGGCCAGCAGAAGGAAAAACTGAAAGGGGACAGAGCCTCTCTTTGTGCCTCTTCATGTCCTGATGGAGGATGGGCAGATACTTTTTCCCTTCTGGCTCAACCCCACAGGTTGTCTGAAAGCTTGCTCAAGCTGTCGAAGGGAAAAGTAGATGTTCTGGAGAGAGTCACTGAGAATAACTAATGTATATCAATTCTATTTGAGGCTGTTTGTGGAGTTGTAAGAAAAGTAGGGTTTTTTGCAAGCTCAGGAAATCCGTGGTCAGAGAATGACAGAAAGCTAATAGACAGTTCAGTCATTAAAGAAAAGTTTCTGACCCTACAATAAAAAATGACAATGTCTGTCTTGTTTAAATATTCTCTACTTAAAATTTATTAAAAGGTAAGTTTTCTAAAATGTACTTTTCCTTTTAAGGAGTTTAAAAGGAGTAAAGTAGAAGACCATTTCTTAGTTCAGTTCAGGCAACTCAGCTATTCCCCATTTTCTTGCTGCAGACCCAATATGTATGATTACCATTCACTTCTGTTCTAATAAGAAAGCTTAAAATGCAGCTGGCTTTGTGTCCATTCAGAGAAAAATGCAAAGCAAGTAGATGTAAGCTGCACTTTCACAACTTTTATTCTGAGTTTAATAATTAAACAGCATTATAGCACCTTTGATGTAGATAACAAAGAAACTTGTGTGAAGTAGGTGGGGATTTCTGCTGTAGCTGATAATGTCCTTACATTAAAATGGATTTTTTCCTGGGTATATGCAGAAACTTGTCTGGTTTCCTAAGGAGGACAGGACTGGAGCCTACTTTCCTTTTGCTGTGAACGAAGGCAGCATGAGCTCAGAGCAGTGTAGTGGGGGCGGGTGCAGGCCCTTGCTGAATACTTTTGAACTCCTACCCTGCTGCTTACTAGGAACTGAACGCAACCCACGGCACGAGGCCAAGTCCTGCAGCCACCCAAGAAGAGTGGTGTGTACTATAATAGCAGTGTTTGCATTTGTGAATGCTTTTCTCATAACTAGTCTGCGAAATCACACAGTTGCTCACTTTTGAACAGTGTCTTCTAATTGTACAGTAATTCACTTTAAAGGTCAAATATGACTTGCTAGTTATTTTTAAGATAACCGTAATGTGGTTCTCTTCTGGATGTGCTGTTGATTTGGATGTAGGGAGGTATTGCAATCCTTTCTCCACTAAATAAACAGTAAGATGAAATAGTGGGAGATGGAAATAGAACCTCTCAGCGACTGGCTTTTTCACATGCTCTGATCGTTAGACTGTAATCAGTTATCACTTTGTCAGCTGCTATATTTAGGCAGAAAGATCTTCCCAATCTTTTGGAGTTCACAGCGTGTGTGTGCATTGCTTGCACCCATCCGAGCTCGTGGTTTGGGAGCCTGCTGGCATTGCTCGTGTGCTGACAGTTGGGCTAGGTGATCTTGAGAGGGCTTTCCAACCATAATGATTCTATCGTTCCGAGGTGCCTTGCGTTCAGAAACTGCTGCCTGTGTGATGGGTCTGCAGAATTTGCTTTTCTTTGATACCTGTGGTAATGCAGGGAGAAGGAAAAGAGGAAAAAATGGTATTTTAAGAAAAATCTGTGAACTCTGCTGCTGTGTGTCACCTGTTCCTTACTGGAGCTCTTTTTCAGCAGTTCTTTTCCTGACTGTTTCCTCCAGTCTTTAGAGAGAGTTGCCAGACTGACTGCAGGAACCAGTAAGAGTGTGAAAGATGCACGAAGGCAGTTCCATTTGTTTAAAAAAGAAAATCAATTAAAGGATTTCATAGTACATGCTCCTTCCATTGATTCCAATGCTGCCCTGGTAGTTGGGTATGAAATTGGAGCTTGTGAGTTTTGCAGGCAGGTGAATATGACATTAAATCTCTTCAGATTTCATTCCCATTTATCTGAACTACAGCTGGAATTTGTAAAGATTCAATATCTTGATCTAGTAGAGTTAGGAGTGCTCTCTGCTCCTGCTGATGTCGCTGCCTGGAATGCATGTTATTTGGATGTTGCAAATTACAGTGCCCTTTTTATAACCGTAATGAACGAGGAAATAAGAAGGTAGAAGAAAGAAATGTTGGAGACTGGTAGTGCTGTATTTTGTAGGGGTCTTGATCTTACCAGCAGCGTTCTCTTGACATACTAAATCAAAGCTAGACTGTGATGATGTGTTACATCTTGCTATTGTGTGTGTATAAATATCAGCACTTAGATGCAAAGTTCCACACTGCGGAAGCCAAACAAATTATCTGTTTTAAGGTGCTTCAACTTAGAACTTGAGTCTTGAACTGCAGAAATTTTGAAGATTGCATGCCATGAAAATGATGTGTGCTATTGGCACGCATCTTAAGTCTTTTGTTTTTTGTTTTTGATTGTTTCATATGAAGGAACATTGGGAAATGTTGTTTTGGGGGGAAGTGCATCTATGTTTTTCTGTCTGTAAACTATAGGTGAAATAAGCAAAGTATTGCTTATTTAGATAAGCAATTATTTAAATAAGCAAAGAATTTCAGAGTTAAGCTGCTTAAACCTGCAGCAGATCTTGATGAAGCAGAGCATCTAAGACATTACCGCATGGCTGGAAATGTTTTGTAAGGCTGGGTTAGCAAGCAGCAGCACATCCATTAAATGAGGGCAGTGACTGTTAGAGTTCTGAAAACATGGAAAACACTTAATTTGCCACGCTGGGTCTCACCAGACTTTTAAAATTACGTATCAGAGCCCTTTATATGTTTTCTGTTTCCACATGTGTCAGTCACTTTTCTCATCCTGGATATGAAGATGGGTCAGTGTTGCTGCTGATCTTTGTGGTGCTCTTTTATTTTTTCTCTGTTCCTGTTAATGGTATTTATGGTTTTATAGTCTGCCCTCATAGTAGGCCCTTGGGCAGAGCAGCTCTGCCCTTCTGGCATCCTATAATGATGTTGCAGAATGGGCAGGGCTTTCTAGGTTGCGCTAAAAATAGCGGTATTCACAGGATAGCTAATAAAGCAGTTCATCAGTGTGATGTACAGCAGATGCTTTGAGAGAGCCACCTCAAAGATCTCGGAATTAAATCAAGCATTTATCTGCTGCTTGTCCAATGGCTTTCCTAATACAAGAACGTTTCTGCTGTCAGGGAATTATTAATTTCTTTAGTGCTTTTTTTTTAAGCCTTTAATTTTATTAAAATATTAGCTGTCGTAACATTTGAAGCTTAAAGACCCTGAACATTCATCATAGTTGTTGGGGGGAAATTAAAATAACTTTGGTATTTAGATATCATAATTTTCCTATATACTTTTGAGTAAAAATGAGAAGTGATTGATATGTGGGTGGGATTCAATACAAATAATATCATCTGACACATTCTGCTCTGCACCAGGGGATTCCACCTTGTACTTTTGCCAATTTAGAAAGTGTGTTAGCATAACATATTTCTTTGATGCTCTTAGAATTGTTTTTTCTCCTCCCCTCCCCACCCTGAGTTTCTCAGCTTTAAGTGGATAATGCTAGTGACCTAGTTATGTTATCTGCAATCCTAGTGGTACAAATCTGATTCTACAAAAAACACAGAATCCTTGTACATATGTGCCTTTTTCCAAATAGGCATTTCATTTTCTGATAGTTAGCTGTAAGTTTATTTCCCTGTATTTGTCAAACTGTAATCCAATCAGCACTTTTTCCCCATGGTGTTAAGAATCTGTTATTTTACTGATGACTCAATAGAGAAGAGGTAAGTTAATGCTTTCCTTAAGTTCTGGTTTTCAAATGCCAAGAACATTACACACAAAGCTGATCTTTACCTGTTTTGATATTTAAGCTCTTCACCTTACCCTCAATGGATGCTGCAGGACTATACAACACCCCTTCTTTAATAGCAGAGAATTGTAGGTAAAATTTCAATCTTTCTAAACTATTACTATTTTGCCTCTTGTGAAATACGAATTGGAAGGCAAACCTCTACAAATCTCTTCTGTGAAACTTCAGACCTAGGAGCAGCTACACAACTGTTCTTTGCAGAAAAGTTTGTGCTTCCAGTTGCTTTGTGGGGTTTGGTTGCAAAGCTCCTCGTTTCTGCCAATGTTCCTGGGATTAGTGTGCTATGGGTTTATTGCTGATGTGATGCCTTTCCTGATGGGGGCGTGGGAGGCAATCTGCAGATGTCAAACATCACATCAGCTTTGTGAAGTGCTTAAATCTCCTGAGGGCGTATGGAGACACAGAGGTTAAGTGTTGTGCCTTAGGTCATAAATGAAAGTAAAAGCCAGGGAGAAGTTGACTGCTGGCTGGCTGCAGGATATATCTCAAATTCCAAATGGGCCTTGAGTCCAGACATTCAGCATCCTTCAGTGAGACCATGAGTGGTTAGAGCATGTGATGTAGCTCCTATGGAGTCTGCAGCAGGTTTTGCCCTCAGACTGTGATGTCTTCTGGTATTTGCTTGGCAGCTGGATATGTAATACCTTATCTCCCTTCTGAAGGGCAGTGTGGGATGCAGCTCTGTGGGGGACCTGGAGCAGTAGAGAAGCCATGCTGGGGTCCTGCATTTACTTCAGGCTGCAGGTTGCCTCTGTGTTCTGTCCAGCCTCTCCCACCACAACCACTGACAGACCTTCCTCACTGTGTGCTGAGGTGGTTTGTGTTGGCAAGTGCCCGTATCACTTTCTTATGATGGCTCAGCATTATGTTTGTATTTGGATGACATTCTCATGGTCACCAGCTTTTTGGAAGGCTCTTTTGGAGGGGTTGTCACATTTCCCCCACTGTGAAGACTGCATATTGACTTTCTGGTCTTTTGTATGACTTTCTAAAAGTTGACTTACTCAGTTCTGCATTGCATGTTGGCTGTATTGGTTGGCATGGCTGGGTGCCCATCACACAATGCCTGTCACAAGATTCCTCTTTTTGAGGACATGCTCTCTGCAGTCCCTGGATAAAGATGTTTCTTGGGATATCTTGTGCTGAGAGTTCAACATCTGGCCATTTTGAAAACTTTGAAAGCTCCAACCATAGACTCAGTGCAAAATATATTCTGTGTTGATTTCTGAGTCTGCAGGCCTCTGAGCTGGAAGGCACCTGCAATATCAGCTGCTATGGTGAAATTCTGTTCGTGTATATTTTTTTAGTTGTCCTTATCACACTGTGAAATTACTTCAAGGTTGTGAGTGGAAAAAAGCAGACTGTAAACAGGTATCAACCAGGAATTTTAATTTAGTTTTAAGCATATGCTTTTTAGTAGATATATATTACTTAGAGGCAGGTTACAGTCATCTAAGCAGAAGGTTTGCAAGTTGAGTTGTGAAATAATGGCCCTGCTTTATTTTAGAGGTGCCGGGCTTCCACTTGCAGCTCAAAAAATCTGGAGCCTTATTTGCAATATGTGGCTACATGAAAAAAAAAAGAGATTTTCACTTTTTTTTTTTTCCCATGAACCTTCACCATATATTGTTTGGACAGACCTGGGAGGGGAAAACAAAACAAAACAAAACAAACAAAAAAAAAAAAACAAAGATGAACATGGCACACAGGTGAGAGCAGAGTCTTTTAAAACTCTGACCTTTATTGTGATCTAAAAAAGTAACAGCAAGGTGAAGTAGATGCCGTGGGCCAGATGCTTATCGTATAATGGCCTCCTTGCAAGGCTGCTAACCAGGCCTCTTCATGAAAGGTTCTGCACTGGATTTCAGAGCCTTTACCCCACACAGACAATCAGTGCATCACTGCTTTCCTCTGTGCTTTTTGGGAAGCTTGTTGTCACCTTAAGCGGTGAGGGCATGTAAGAAGCTCGGTGCATGGCACACAGGCTGGCCTGTTCCCAGCAATCCTGTCTGAATGTTTTAAGGCCAAGGCCATGGGGCCTCCAGCTGTACCTGGAAGACTGTGAGAAGTGGGTCTGGGTGCATTTTTTTTTAACTGGAAACCAGCTAAAGTCAAGTTAAAAGCTCTAAGTGTGGCATGTTGACAAGGGGATGTGGGGCCGGATAGGATCCCGATGGAGGAAGGGTGGGGGGGATATGTAATTTTTAGAGGCTTCCTTATTCCACGGAAGTACCGGTGAGGGAATCTTCCCTTAGGAACAAGGTTCATCCTGTAAAACCTTTTCTGCCTGCAAGTCCCTGTTGCCTTTTGAAACATATCCATGAGCCTGTTTCATTATGCAAGAGACGGTTTGTCTGACAGCCTCTGTTGAGGGCTTTTTTTTTTCCTGGAGTTGCGTAGGATGCTGTGCAATGAACTCCCAGGCTGTGTGCTGCTATGTGTTGGAAGGGATCTTAGCAGCAAAAGGAACAGGATTTAAATTGATGACGTAACATTTCCCCTCTGAACCCGAGTGCCTCGCTACCCTGGGAGGAGATCGAGTAGCTCCAAGTTCAGGATGGGTATTTGCACCAAGTTGCAAATCATCTGCGTGGGATTTGACTAGCTGCCATCCTCATCTCACTGCCTCCACAAAGGCTTCTGCATTATTTAGGAGAGATTCCTTTAGTTAAAATAATCAATTAATAAAAGAGAACTGTTTCCAGTGTCAAGCTTTTTTTTTTTTTTTTTCCTCCTGCCTGATGGCATAATTGCATTCATGCTCATCTTTGTGTTGGGGTGCTAGCAACTGACCTTGATTAAATGACCTGTAAGTTATTGGCCACACAGGAGCAATCCCTGATCTTTTGGGCAGTTATGGGTTCCTGTTGATGGCTTGAGTGCTTTCACCTAGGGAAAGGCTTTCCTGGCCTCGGTCAGAGTAATGTTGAAATATGAGAGAGGATTGCTTGAGTGCCTTTGTGTTTTTTTTATGGGCAGGTTAATATAGGGGGGAATGCCGTGAGGCATCTCTTCTCTTTAGAAGTTGCTGTTTTATGTTTACCTGCAGTCGTATCACTAAAATTGCAATTTGGATGGCAATTTCAATTCAGCTGATGGTTGTCCTCTGATCTTGGGAAGCATGAAGCTGATCTATAGGATCTGTAAATCCGGAATATCTTGTTTTGACCCTAACTGAATAGCAAGTGGGAGGTGTGCCTGTAGTCTGAAGCAGGATGCCTCCTTCCAGAGTAGCTGATTTTTGGTCATCACATTAGAGGTGATGCTGGACTATAACTGTGGGTACAGTCTGCAGTTAGTGTTCCCAAAATGGTAGCAATGGCTCAGCTGTGGTTCAGGTACTGTCTCCCACTAGATGGCTTGGGGGGCAGGTTGGAAGCAGCTGCTTTCATTGATTCAGGTATGGATTCCTCCACTGCAGTGAATAAACAGTAATAAAGATATTTTCCTCTGAAATGCTCAGTCTTTCAGTCAGTATTTCTGCTTTAAATGTTCCTTTTTTTTTTCTTTTTTCTTTTTTTTCCCTGCCTCACGAGCCCTCTGAATAATTCCACTGTTTCTGGTATGGAAATCGTGTTTGCTTTTGGAGAATAAGAGTGGAGCAAGCGTGAACGCCGGGTTCTTACAGCCCTGGCTTTGGTGTCAAAAGGCAGGGGAGTAGTTTGCCAGTAACCCGTGAGCTCTGCGGGGAGGAATAATGTGAATCACCCTGGAAAAAAAGGTGTAGGATGTGCAACAGAGCCCTCCGCCAGAAAAGGGTGCTAACTTAGGAGGCGGCATTGAAGAATCTTCTGGAAGACGTTTAATTGATTAGGTTTTGTTACATTACTGAAGAGCAAAGTCTGAATGCATTCAAGTAATGAATGGCATATTGATAAGAAATTCAGAGTGGTATTGTTTTTCATGGGTTTCCCTGACGGTTTCTATGGGGACAAAGGCGCATTTCCCGTCTGAGTGCTGCTGCTGCCCTCTGATTGCACTTCTGTGGTTTCATTCACCAGTAATGGGAAAGCATTCATAGGCAGAATAGCTTCCCCTTTTTAAATAGCCATGATTCAGGGTTGTATTTTTTTTTTTTTTTTAACGCATTAGACTAATGCAGTGTTTTATCAATGATCTGATAGATGCATAATGCTCTTTTTTCAAGTTCTTATTCAAGGTCTGCATTAAAACTTGAAATTATGTACTGTAATTACGTAAGCCGTGACAAAAGTCTTTGTTGCCCTACAGTGTGTGTACAAAGTGATTCTCATCCGGCTTTGGCAGTAGTTTATGTTTCAGCTTCAGGGATTAATTTTTGTTGCAACTATTTAAATGGCCAAACTTAAATGCTGATGCTCTGGAAAACTTTTTTCTCTTGTGGGGGTCCTTCAGCTGGCTGATGTGTGTTAATTATTTAAAGAATGAGAGGTTTGGTGGTTTTGTTTTGTTTCTAGAAATGTGACTTTAAAGAAGTTTGAAGAATGATTTCATTTTTGTTTGTGCCTTCTCTTCTTTGTAATAGGAAGTGCTTCAAAGCTGATGTTGATTTCACATTTCAGTGTTTGGTTTCAAGTCTGTCCCCTGCCTGCCAAGGGCCAAATTGAATTGGGTTGTCTGTTTGTTCTGCAGTTGGATGCACTTCCAGCCTTTGCTGCAGAAACTCTGTGTTCTCAGCAACTCCTTGCAGTTTTGAGGGTCTGTTTGTTGTTGTTGGCTTCTATTCTTTTTTCCTGGATATTTTATTTCAGTGCTTCCTCTGAGAGAGGAGGTGGAGGGGAAGAAATCAGTGCTCATCCAGAGTGTCTGTGCGCATTTCTCTGTTTTTAGATCCTCTCTTTCCTGTTGTTCTCCCCCCTTCTCACCCCTCTAGAGGGAAAAAATAAAAATCTCAGACTTGCAGAAAACAGAGCTCTTTTAGGCAGTGCTTGAAATCTGGAGGAAGGGGAGGCTAGCCAGAGCTGGAAGCCAAGGATATCTGTTTCTCTCAGAGAGGCTGTACAGTCGGAAATAGCAGCTCCTAAGCCAGGCTGCTCCTTTTCAATTGCCTGAAAAAAGCATGAAATGGCTGTAAAAAGCGGAGTGATACTTGCGGTTCATAGCAGCATGCCATCCAACTGTGCAGTGACTGTGTGCTATATGCAAGGCTGAGGTGTGTGGAGTTGCTGTCTCTTAAGAAGCCAGCCTGGCTTGGGTCTGCCCTGGCTCCGGGTCATGGGGGCAGCCTAGAACAACACAACCAGGGCCTTCAGCGGTGACATTTCATGATTGTTTCTATGCATGGGCTGCGGTTTCTTCCTCTGGAATAACTCAACCCTTAGGGAAATAAGAACATCCCAGTTGTTTCTGTTCGTGAAGGGGAATGTCACACTTGGGCTGTGTACCCAGCAGGTGGGTGCTCAGGTGATGCAGGACAGCAGCTTGTGAGGGAGATGCTTGTGTGCTGAGGGGGCTTCTAGTGCCTATATTCATGTTGGAGTGCAGCCAGGTGAAGGAGACATTTCCTTGTTTTTTACCTTATACATCAGGGTGTTAATGCGTGACAGTTTGGGGGCTGGCTAGAAGGGCAGAAGAGAGCTGAACATTGTATTTTTGTTTGGTTTGGGACCTTTTGTTTCCTCAAAGATTGTCAGCTGAGTGGGATGAAAAACCTGGTTGAGTGTTTGCTTCATTTGGTTGCAGATTATGGAGGAGCTGGCAGATAAGGGCCAGCTGTTGTTCCATTTGCTTGCTTAAACAAAACCTGCCGTAGCATGCGTTGAGGGCTGCTGGCTGCAGAATGCAGCACCTTGCATGAAAATGGAGGGAGGGATACTGCCTTTGTGTGCTGCATCTGGTTTTTCAGCAATGCATTTCTGCTCTAGGAGAAGATAGGTTCTGAGCTTTTTTGACACACTTTGCTGTCTGCTTTTACCAGTTTTGTGCAGCATTCATTACAGAAAAGAAGAGATTTAGGAATTAAAATAATTTTCTGTAGTATAGCAGCTGCTCGGTGAGCTGTTGCTTTAAATTTTTTTGCAACGATCAGAAATGTAAAACAGGGTAGGAGAGTAAACACGGCTTCCCTGCGCTGTTGACAGTCCAGTGGCAAGGCTGTGTGTGTGGGTGAATTCTCTCCTGCAAGTTGTTTATAAATAGATTACCCTGCCCCATTCCCTCTGTGTGCTCTGCTTCTGGGAGCAGCAGTGAGTCAATGCTTTCCTGGCTGGTGGTTCAGTGACTTAATGCACGTTTGAGTAGCTGGCTTCTCCACTTCATCACTACACATACTTTTCTGTGGAAAAACTGAGGTGGGCAGTGCAAATGGAACCACAACTTGTGTCTCTGCCTTCCCTTTCATTTCTTCCTCTCTGTTCTCTGCCCTACTAGGAGTGTCTTTTCTCCCTGGGCATTTTGCCTTGCTGCTCTTCCTGTGCCACACAGGTATGGGAACACAGTGAAGCTGAGCATGCTGGAGGGACCCTTCTCTAGGCACTCCCCTGTTTGGGACCCTCTAAGCTGTGTACAGAGGGAAATTGTTGTGATCTTGATAATCACAGTCAGTTTCTCCTCGCAGCCAGCTTCCTGCATGAATATTGCTGCTGTAAAGTATTGTTGGTGTGCTCTGTTGCCAGAAGAAGTGCTGTTAGGCTGGCAGTGGGTACTTAATCAGGAAGCAGGTGTGTTGCAGAAACCCCATCAGCATCGGCACTGGAGAAGAAAACAGTGGCCTATTTAATGAGGGAAGGAGCTGCCTGAACACACTCTGCTTGGGAGCCAGGTATCCTGCATTCTGCATTTATGACTTCCTGATCCAAGGCATGTTGCCAAAGGGGCTTTCACCTCTGCTAGGAAACATCTCTAGCTGTTGAAAAGGTCCAAGTGTCATTATGACAGTTTATGGCACAGTTGCCTTTGGAGTACTCCACAGAGTGAAATGCTCTTTTGTTGGTTCAAAGATGGTAGCACTGAGCTGCCCTGAAACCAAGTGCCAGCCACAGTTACTCTTTTGCTACTCAAACCCAAGCTATGTTGTCTTCAGTAAACACTTAAGAAACAGGGCTTTCCTTGTCTGTTTTTAGCACCTGTGAAATGATGTGTTTTAGTCAAAAGACACCGTTCTGCTTTCTGGAATGAAGTTCAGTCTCTGCCTGTGAATGTCTGTGATACAGGGCAGGGTATGGTCATGACACTGGACTAGGGGTGATCACAGAGAACCACGAGATTAAGGAGTAAGGACAGGAATACTTGCAATTGATCCCTGGGTTGCTTAAAATCTGCACTGCTGCTAGGTCACTCTTCATCTGTATGCACTGGGAAAATCCTATTGCGTGGTGCTCATTCTACTCTTAAAGCCAACTATTGCTGGCAAATAGTCTAAAGGATAATTGCTAATCCTTTTTTGGTTGCCTGTGAAAGGGACAAACTTTTGAATATAGTTACAGATGTTAGCTGTCCAAATTAAAAGGAAAGAAAGGTTATGTTAATCTCATGCTATGACAAGCAACTTTAGCATTTTTTTTCTGTCCTTGAGGTATTTGTAATGGAAAAAAATTCTTTTGCAGAGGTAATTAGTGTAGCACTATGACAAGCTCATAGTGCTCTGCAGGCAAAAAGCACTTTGCAGTCACGATAAGGCATCTATGCCATCCTTCTGCAAGCCCACTGCTAGCCTCTGTTTGTTTCGATGTGAGGCATTTTTCTAGTTTGGCCAAATAGATAAGCTCACTGTTCATCTTGATGTTCAGCTCACCTGATCTCTCTTCAGCAGAAAGTTTGATTAAGATGACTGGAATTGGTTAAACTTGCTCTTCCTGAGTATAAGGATAAAGCAAAATATTGGTTAGTCAACAGGAATTGGTTAGGGTCGGAGCAGAAATTTTTATTCCTCTCAAGCCTTGTGGAATTAAAAGTGCAAGTAAACTGTTGACTAGTGTGAAGGTGTCAAAATAACTTCATCTGTTTAGGACTTGACCTGGATTTGGACGTGAGTCTTGAACAGGAGTGGAGTGCAGTCAACAAATAATCATGAGACTCATATCTCCTTTTGGAAATCGTGTTTATGGAAGTGTTATCAAACACATGAATAGAGCAGTTATTTTTATGTTTTTAAAAGACCTTACTGATGTGCTTACTGGACGTAAAAGCAATTGAAATCTTGTAACAGTGTATGGCAATATTCTTCATATGTCTTTTTAACTGGTATCCATACAAGTTAACTGTAACAACCAATACTGTGAGTGGGAATCTAAACTGATGCACTTCAGTGGTTGCTGAATTTTGTAAATTTTCGTTACAGTCTTTGAACTGTAACAGCCCAGAATATGTGTTCAGATCTTTGCTTACCTTATTTGCTTTGTGTTTGTTTTGTTTTGTTTCTTTTGCTTGCAGGACTAGAGTGAAATTGGAAAGCTTAGAAGATGCTTATATTTTAAGAGGAAATGATGACTCTCTTTCTGATAAGCATGGATGCCCAGCCTATGTGAGTCCAGAGATCTTGAACACAAATGGCAGCTACTCTGGCAAAGCAGCGGACGTATGGAGTCTAGGTGTCATGCTTTATACCATGCTAGTTGGACGCTATCCTTTCCATGACATTGAGCCTAGTTCCCTCTTCAGCAAGATCCGGCGTGGGCAATTTAACATTCCAGAAACTCTGTCCCCCAAGGCAAAATGCCTCATACGTAGCATACTGCGTCGGGAGCCATCAGAAAGGCTGACTTCACAGGAAATTCTGGACCATCCATGGTTTTCTACAGATTTTAATGTATCGAATTCAGGATATGGTGCTAAGGAAGTATCAGATCAGCTGGTGCCTGATGTCAACATGGAAGAAGACTTGGACCCATTCTTTAACTGAGCACAAAGACTGGTGTTCAGAAGGTACACAACCTGGAGATGGACACATGAAGGAGCCCTTCCTGATGGTGTTAAATCACATCCTGCATCAGCCTAGCTTGGTAGCAAATGACACTCGGAGGTCCTCGGATTGAGAAGGAACCTCCACAAGGAGCTAATATAACAAATGTAGCATGGGGACAGACTGGGGGGAGGGGAGGGAGCTTGCTATCAGGTTAGATTGATTTGGAGGAGAAAAGGCAGCATGGAGCAATTGTAGCTTCTCACCTTTCTGGAGCCAAGGAGACTGCACATGCCAATTCTGGTGCAGCTATATCACTCCTGATTCTGTTCCATTAAAAATAGTGGTAACTCACAACAAATAGAAACTTTTTGCCTCAGCTCACATCTTGGCATCGCACTGTTAAATATTTAACTTCAGCCATTATTCAGGGAAAGTACAATTGGCTAACATTTTTTTTAATCAGATGTCTAATAATTGATGGGATTAATTTAAGAAAAAATTAGGTGCACAAAGACGGACATGAAAAGTGGGTGCTAAAAACAAACAAAATTTCAGTTCATGTCTCTTGATAGCTATTTTCAACTCATTTCTTCTAAATAAACTACTTAATATTCTTGTCAGGAAATGACATTTTAATGCTTTGTTCCCTTAAGGGGAAGTATCTGTCATTTAACAAGCTGTTCTGTTTTGTGTCAAATGGTTTGTTGCAGGAAGCTATTATAACTAGAACTTCCAGATGCATTACTGCTATAATAGGGGAGAAAAAAAATGTAATTTTTTAAAAAAAGATACGAGATACTGGCTTCCATATCTGCCATGCTGCACGTATGTGACTAGAGAGGACAGAAAGCCCTTAATCGTCTCTATCTGAGAACCGATCTCTTCTTTACCTGACTGGCCCACATATACATAGAGGGCTCTTTGTTATTGAAGAAGAGTATTGTGGGTTGTTGTTTGTTTTTTGGTTTTTTTTAGTTCTTTGAATTCCTCTCAACTTGGGAAATGAATTGTTTGGGTTTGATTATTATTTTTTTTGTTTATGTCCAGAATAAGAAATAAGAGGGTATTAATAAGCTGAACATTTATATTACAGATATTCCTCTTGAAACATACACAGTAATATGCACCTTTTGTATTGTCAAGACTTATTCTATTTATTGAAGAAAATGTCACAGTAGTGATGTATTAAGCCAGTACTTCAATTACGGGTTGACTTGGGATGACATGTTACATGCTGTAGTTAACACACTTCTTTTCTGTTCAGGTATTTCTGTCCCTAAATAACTTTTTATTTAGCTTTTTTGATTTTTTTTTTTGTTGTTGTTTGTTTTGTTTTCTTTTTGTTTTGTTTCTGGATAGCTTTATTTGATTTAGACTGGCAAATGTTTTTATTACTGCTTTTATATTGCTGTATGATATTGAAATCTCTTGGCATAAATATTTGTGTTTCCAGTACCTCAGTTGTTCTGATATTACTGCCTGTATACGTTTTGTGAAGTGGTCATGTTTTTTGGGTAGGTACATGTGGACTCTGTAGTATGTAAATGTTACTTGAATTTGTGCTTAATTATAGTATGTGGCATGTGCGTACAGCTACTTGGCATTTGACGTATGGATGCTATTTGCCTGCCTCGCAGGAAAGTTATGGTCCCACTCTCAAGAGGATGTTTCACAGTTCTTTATCAAGAGACAAAGCTAGCTGCAGCTGACCTGCCTTGGTTCTATTTTGGTAACTAAGAATATAAAGGAGTAATGTTTTTACACTCTGAAGATGGTGCTGTGTCAAGAAGGACTTTTTTTATTTTATAAATACCTTATAGGAGGAAAGATTGGTGATGTGCATGGTGGGGTTTTACTGCCTCTGGTGCTTTGTCATGTATTTGGTTTAATGTTTTTGTCCTAATCTCTTCAATAAATAAAATTGTGCATATTTAACTAAATTTCAGTTGTGAACCATGTTCTTACTGAAGGCTTGAAGCACTGCAAGAGTTTTCTCTGGTAGGGCCGCTTAGCTGCTATTTTTTGTGCTCTTGCCAGACCTGTGAGCTGAGAAAGCTGAGCTCTTGTAAATAAAAGGTAATACTGTGTACCTTCTCATCAAATAATTTGCAATCTGCTACGAGGGAAACTGTTCTGGCTTGTCCCTGCCGTTTAGCAAGTCCATTTACCTGATTCAGGGAGGGTACAGAAATGCAGTGAGAACTATGTCTTTTTGGTAGTAAGAGGCACTTCCATTGGTGGGGAGATATAAAAATTGAGCAAGCTGGCATATCCGCTTGCCAGAGCTCTAGAAAAACATGCATCTTGCCTTCCGATTCTAGAAAGGATGAATCTGAAATAATATCTCCTTATTTACTGCTTTTTATTTAAGGCCAAACTCTACTACTTTCATTCACTCTGCATAATAATTTATAGCTGCATGGTGAGACTGCGTAGAAGTGTATGTGGAGTACACAGTGTTTTGTCCAATTGAGACAAGACAGATGAGTCTTGGCCCACTAAAGAAAGACAATTTGAATAAGCCTGTGATTTGAACACAGATATAGTCTGTTTTTGGCAATTCTGTAGTTTGAAAAAGCCACGGGTAGCAGATGTCTTCCCCCAGAAGTAACAACCCTCTGCCTAAGCTGCTGTACACCAAAATAGCAGAATATTGCACCCAAACTGCACAGGGATTATTATCAGGCCAACTTATGTTGTGCTTCATGATTTCAGTCCAGGTAATTCTAGCACATGTTGAGTATTTTGGTTGATGGGTTGAAAATTAACTGTTGGTTATAGCACCAAGTAGAAATGTTATTAACATGCAGAAACACTTGAAGATCAGCTTTTAAATGATGTGCGTGCCTTCAGCCAAAGTTAAAACTACTTGAAACTCTTTCAAATCAAACTCCCACAATAAATGTGCTTCATAGAAAAAAGCAGATTGTAATCAGTCATAGAGGGAAGGAGGGGGGAGGGTGGGGAAGTGCTGAATATTTCCCTCTCCTCCACTAAAACTTATGTGAGCGGCTTCTGTTCTGTTTGGGTGGAAGTAGCTAGACCTTATTTTACAGCAACCTGCATGCTTGCTTTTTCACTGCCAGTAATTATATGAAAAATGTGGCTGACTAATGATTGCTCATTCACAGTGCTTTTTATATCAAAGGCAAGAGCTTTCTTGGTATTGCTGCAGAGGAATCCTCTGGCAGCTGCAGTCAGCTTTGTGAGATGCTGAAGGAGTGCCCTGTTTCCGGAGCTTCCTCATCTCTGAAGTGAAACCCTAGAGGGGAATCTGTGACTTAAACAGCTGATTTCTGGCCTTTTTTTTTCTTTTTTTTTTCCCCTCCTCATCTCAGCTACCTCCCAGCGAGGGGGAAGGGGCTGAACCCCTTGCAGTTGAATGAAGTGCAATATGGTATCCACAAACTGAGCCACTTCCCTCATCGTGACCCTGTGATCGACTTCAGAAGCAGAGCTCCCTCTGAATATGTCTTTCTCCACCCATGCTACTCCTTGATGAAAACAAAACAAACGAAAAAAAATCGAAAAACTTACCAACAAAACAAACCTATATTTTTTATTTACCCTGACTTCAATTTCATCAGTACAGTGGAAGTGTTTCCAAGCTATGAGTTTTTGTTCAGGGTGGCATGAACACATTGCAGTTATTCCTTTGGTACCACAATGTCATAATAACCTGATCCCTTTGCCTTGCTGAGGTGTGTATGTTCTAGGGGTATAAGCAATCAATTAGAAAGGCATTCTATCAAAGAAGAAGCAACCTTGAGAAACTTGTAATTTATTATACAGAACAACAACAATAACAACCAAAAAATGAGATCCTGAAACCCTAAACCGCACTTTCCTGACAGAGATGAAGTCTGTGAAATGTAATGCCAAGGAAAAGCTACTTAGAAGGGGAAAAAAAAAAAAAAAAATACTTTTCAGCCTGAAATGATTATGTTAAAATTTGGAAATGTATGAGTGAGCTCTGTGACTAATAGTATAATGAATACCAAAAGAATTAGTATTGATCTATTCTTTGTTAAAGTTTTGTCTAAGGTTTCTATAAAAAAACTTGCTAATTTAATAAGAGGATATAGCTAACAACTTACTTCAGTTGTAACTTTCCTATTCTTTCAGTAGAAGAAAATGTTGAAAATTGGTAACATGATGAGACAAATTGAAATCAAAGCGTAAGGAAAGCAGGGTATAAATGACCTGTATAAATGTAGTATGGTATAATTCCACAGGAATATAGGAAACAACTGAGGAGAATTTCTCTAGGGGGAAAAAAAAAGATGAAACTAAACGAGTTCTGGCACTGACTTTTGCCTTTCCCTATGTTCTTTTCCCATGCCTTCATTTCTGTGTTTCTGACTCCTGAGTTACACCAAATTAGCCTATCTGCTTCCTCCAAGAAGCCTTATGAAAGGTTGAAAATCTCAGCCATATTTGGCTTGGAAAGTTTTGAGTACATTGGTCAGTGTGTTTAATTGGGAGTAAAAATATGTTTTCAGTGATAGCAGTATAAGTCCTTGAAAATAATTTTATATTATTTGCACTGATGTAGATGAGCCTGGAACTCATTTCTTAAGGGCCTAAATGAGCCTGACTTGTGTGCTGTGAGGTGTCACTTATTCTAGCTATTATTCAATTAACTTTCATTTAGATTCCTCAAGAGAAACGACCTTAGTAAAAGAGCAGATCCCATTGTTCTGGCTTTCCTGCCTTCTTTGCACAACTTCTGTAGCCTGCAGGGGAAATATAAAATAATCTTGGTGTGGCAGCTTGTGGAAAGTAATAGGTTAGCTGCTGCATTTATTTCTACTCAAAGAGATTAAAATGCAGTTGCAGAGGTGGTGCTGACATCATCCCGAGTGCACAAATAAAGTTGACGTCAGTTATACACTGTATTGCAAGGTGTTTATCTTCATCTGATTAGGTTAGTAAAATGCATATTGCAAAGCCAGCACACACAGGAGGAAACGGTGTGGTTGTCCCTGCTTCCCATGTGCCCTCTTACACGGTGGTAGGTCTTGGAAAGACTGAAACACATACTGCTCAATAAGGCTTCTGTGAAACTGTGGAGCTGCCCCTGGGCTTGATTTTTTTTCCTTTGTTAATCTCCAAACATCAGTGTTAAAACATAGCTTTTATCTGATTTAGGTGTTGGGCAGCCCCTTCTTGCATTGAAGTCCAGCTCTGAACTTTTGACCTCTGCAAGTCATAGAATTCTTTGAGGCCTGTAGAGATCATCTAGATGCAATCCCCCCACCACAGGTGTCACCAATTGGCAGGAGAGCTGATGCCAGCTGTCTCCAGGCACATGCTTGAGATGTGGAGGGCAGCACCAGAAGACAGGTGCCTTCCCCCCTTCGGTTATGACTGAACGTACATTTGAAAAAGACACACAAGATAAAGTCAGTATCCGTAGTGTTCTTCATCGGTCAAACCAAGCTCTTTGCAGTATGAGGTGGACAAATGTCTGACTCCTTCTCATACTGACTCTGAGAGCTGGCACATCTGGACTCTGAGACCCACACTACTGCTATATGGAGATGTCTTTAAGTACATGTTTATGTTCTGAGCTTACCTTTAAAAGGACGTTTTCAGTGTTTCCAGTGAGTACTTGGATACTTGTGTGTGCTTCCACTAGAAGTATCGTTGCTCCATGTGGACCACGAATCTCAGCTAGCAACCACTTGGCTGATGCAATCAGACTGTTTCAGCCTTTTCTTTTTCTTTTTTTTTTCTCTTCACTTACCAGTTCCTTATGCTTGTTGTTCCTTTCATAAGACTTTGTAGTTAAATTTTGATCTAATTCAATCACCTGATACAAGGATAAATTTTAAGCATGCATTTCAAACATCTTTAGAATATTGTGGGTTGGAGCACAGTCGCATCTATGCAGTTTCAGAACTCTGAAAGCACAGTATTAGCCTGATTGAAGCAGGGAGCTCATACTTACTGGATGCCAATGGGTTCTTTATTAGTTTGTATTTTGTTGTATTCTACTCCCTCCTATGTGTAACCACCATAACTACAGGCTATTAGAAATGATTTGTAATTTCTAAGTCTTCACAATTGCTAATTAAGTGTAAGGTTTTGCATTAGCAAAAGTATAGCAAAGTATATGCATCTTTTAGCAACAGTTACTTTATAATAACCACAATTTAATCAAATGAACACCTCTTGGAAGAGCAGTAGCATGTGCCTAATCCATGCGAACAGCCTTTAGAGCAGCAGGAAGTTGGATCTGTGGGTAAAAATTGCAGCCCTTCCGGGTACCACATTTCTGATGGGGTTCTGCCTGCATTAGAGTAAAAAGATTTTACTGCATACAAGCTTTTTATTAGCGTGCTTCAAAAATTACATAATGTGTCTACTCTCTTTGGTAACTCAAATCAAGGCAAATCAAATCAACGTGCTCAAGATGAGTAAGTATATGCATCTTTTAGCAACAGTTATTTTATAATAACCACAATTCAGTCAAATGAACGTATCTTGGAAGAGCAGTAGCATGATTGCAACACAGGCTTTATGGCAAAGAAAGAATATTTTTTTTTTCATCTTTTCAAACCGATGTGCGATGTTGACAAATTCATTTTCTTGTTACTGTGTAGACTATCAAATCTTTGCAGTGTTTGAGGAGCTGCTAACATGAATAACCAGTGATCTCATGTAACCTGAGGACAGCAGCAAGATTTGTCAGAAAGTTACTGAAGTGCTGTTTTTGCTTCAAAAAAGGAACAGTAGACAACGTGAAATGCATGATTCAGAGAACTTCACATTTTACTACTGAGTGCAGCTGATGAAACTGGAGTAGTCAGAATAGTCTGATTGCATCCCCACTGATTGATCAGGCCATCGGAAAGCCCACATTTTACTGCAGGATGAAATTTTGCCAGAACAAATTTAGCTGTGTGTAGGCAGCCAGGACAAGGCCAAGGTTGCATTTATATCCCTAGAGTATAGAAGGTACAGAGTTATTGTGACCTTCATCTTTTTCTTTCAGAGTTGTCTGTCTGTATGTTTAATCCCTTACCCCTTGTATAGGAGCAACGCAGCTGAGCCATTCTGGGGTGACTCAGCATCCTGACCTGCCTGGGAAAGAATATTTTGAGTACTACTTATTTGCTAGTTGAGCAAAGGGGGAGTTTGGGCCTTATTTTTTCCATGCAGTAAACTGGGATTTTTCAACTGATCTTGCAAAATGCCTTGAAATATATTGATAAAATACCCCCATTTGATTTATTTAACAAGCTCCTTCTACAGTTCTCCTCTGTCATTTTTTTCTGTAATACTTCAAGAGATTAAGTTTCTAGGTCTTAGACAGTCTTGCCTAAAAATAAGAGACAAAGATAAAAAAGCATCAGGTATGTGTTATTTTATGAAAGAAAACTTAGCCTTCAGACATTCTGTTTTCCTAAACTTCCAGAACAAAGAAAGAAATCCCATGGTCATTTGGTCTTAACAGCTTTATTTTCTGACTTTCTTTACTCTGCCAATACACTTTGCTTTTATTTAGGATGACCATAAATGTAAGTGATGTTTTCTACCTTCGTGCTGCTAGGTTATACTTGAAGGCTACCATAGTAGGCACACTGTAAAAGTAAGGGAAAAATGCATGGATTATATCCAAAAGCTGTCTCAGAATTATCAAACTTGTCTGAAGGGCAGAAGGCTTTTCATAATCTTTTTAATGGTATTGTAGGATTAAAAACCTGAATATTGCTGTTCCCATCCATAACTAATATTTCTAACCTTGTATATGTTGGATGCCAATTATTCAGAGTAGAAAATGTGTCCAAAACGCATCTTATGACTTACTGACACCATAAATTTACTGTGAGCTCCCAATAGCAAATTCAATAGCAAATTCAGATATCATCCTTAGAGGTCCAGGGAAAACCTTCTTTAACAAGGTTAGTAGGCTGTAGACTGGCTGTAGGCTTCATTGTTTGGGGTTTTGTTGCAGAAGTAGCCTGAAGATTGTGATATTTAGAGCAGTTTCAAATCTTATTCCAAGGTTGTTTTTACAACAAAAGATTACACTGTCAGAGCACAGGAGGGGAGTTTGACAACAATTCTTGAAGTCACTATAGACAAATACAAGCTTTGTTCTGCTTCTCAGCTCTTAAATCAAGTTCCTTGCAGAGGGATGGAGAACCCACTGCCAGCTTTACATGGAGAGAGAGAACAAGGACAAGATTCAGACCATCTAATGCTATTCAAGCAGATAGCTTACACAAGTGGAATTTAGGGGTGGGATTTATCCAGCTAAACGTTGACAACTTTATTTCTCTCTGCTGGCTATAAAAGGAGTTCAGTGTGACTAGCTCAAACATGGATGTCTAAAGTTAGATGGGATTATTCCTCCCTGCTTGCCAAGGCCCCCATTTGTTTGCATACACAGAAATGTCTAGTTCCTTTTGAGGCACACCAGGTGTCCAGGACATCTCCACAAGGCCTACAGATGTGAGCTATGGAAGGACTTCTTATGAGGAGACAGCAGGAGATGCTATAGGATGACTATGGTCATCTCAGATGGCACTAGGTAGGTACATCTACTAGCTTGCGAGTTCTCTAGATGTCAACACTTGAGTATCTTTATAAATGTAAATACGCATATAGTTTATGCAGAAAAATGCTCCCCTCCCTCCTTCAGAAATGAACACTGTGAAATAAGAGTGCAAATATTGTTGCCTCAGAAGAGTTTCAGGCTGAAGGAGGCCTGACCCTTATGTAATCCATGAGTAAGCACTCAGCCACAGGCACATGTGGACTGCTTTAAGCCTTTTACATCAAGCAGTCACTGGACAAAGCCCAGAAATAAACCCAACTGCAGAAACAGCATATATCATCAAAATAAAAAAAAAATGGTAGCCACAGATGTTGATATATTAAGTTATACTGGGAAACTAAATAAGAGATAAAGAGCAAAATGTGTTTCTTTACTCTAGCATGTCACTATTTTATTTTCCTCTTCTTGCACCTCAGTGTAAGGTATGCTCCTATTGAAGTCAAAAACTACCACCTGCTAGGCGGAGAAATTAAAAGTTCTAGAAAAAAAAATCCATTTATTTCTTACGACATCCACCAGAAGATGTGTTCTCTGGCCACAGAAGCATTTGGTGTAGCTCTAACAACTCATTAAAGATGCCTTGTGATCCTTTCTGTTGTGTACACAACACCTTAACCTGTTTACTCTCAGACTTTCTCCCCTTGGAACTTCCTGCTAAAACAAGTAGTTTTTATTTGAAGGAGAAATCTACATGTATGTCAGAGAGAAAAATTCCAATCAAGCAAGCACAGAGACGTAAACACAGCACTTGCGAATCTCTGCTTTAGGCAGTCAGTAGGACTAGCATTTGCTAATACTTCTCCAGACAACTGTATTCATTAAACAATGTTATGTTTTTCTTCTCTTAAAAACCAAGCTATGGTATGAGGCAGCCTTGTGTTTAGCAGTTGCTCACTGAGTAAAAATCCTATGGCAACCAATAAATGGAAGCCAAAAAATGTTGCAATATTATTTTAGAGGACTCATCTGCTTATTTTTACTGTTAGCCTTGCATAACCTTCCGAATTTTTGGACTTTGCCTTATGTAGAATATTTCTTAAAGTTTCCATTTATTTCAATTGTACACTGCGCGTTAGGAAAACTCAGTTATTAAATGAGTCACAAATACTTTCCCTTAACGATGTTATTCTGCCCTTCCATAACCCATTTATGCACTGTCCTTACATAATATTTATTTGGTGTTACATTTTTGCTGAAGATCTAACACTAATTTTTCATTCCTCAAAGATTAAAGTGATGTTGTAATGGTAGTTTTACATGTATATGCTTCCTGTGATTTAAACATGTGGACATGACACATGATGAATACAGACTGCAACTGATGATCAGGGCTAGGTTTACAGCTTCAGCCTTCCCATAGCTGTCACAAGCACGGGTGGGATTTTTTATGAGCCTTTTTTTCCCTTTCTGTGCAGCTGGAGAAAAGTAGGTTCATCAACAATTAAGAAAAGCCTAATGCTAGGTTTAAAATGACATAAAAATTTCCATTTACTATCAGCCCAGCTTGGCACTTAGTGTATGCTCATCTCTGTATTACCCTGGAACAGCTAGCAGCTGTCATCGGAAGAGTATCGAACACTGCATCTGTGAGATCTGACCATGATACTGATATGAAGTCCAAACAGTGGTATACTTTTTCTCTCTTCCTTCAAAAATAGAAACAAAATCCTCTGTCCATTTGTACTTAGCCAGCAGTATTGTAGTACAGAAATTGCTCCATTGGTGATGTTGCAACTCCATCACCCATGACGAATTACACATGTAACTATTGCAAAATTGTATTCAGAATAAATAAAAGGCTTGGAACCTTTTCTCTGTCTTTCTTCAGCAAACAGGATCTTATGTAAAAATGGAGATGGATGAGTCTGTATGCCTGCATGTGTGCATAAAGGTGAGCGTAAATGAACAATCCTGAATTAGAGAGAGGGTAGGGGTGGTACAGCTCTTCTTCTCACACATCTCTCCACCAATCTGGATAAAAATCTGAAATAGGGAAGAGTGACATATTCCCCAGTTACTCCAGAGCATTGCAGCTTATTTCTTCAGCAAGAAGTGTCCTTAAGAATTTGGCATTTCTGTAGGCAGGTTTGCAAGCTGCTGTGACTGCTGTTTAGAAGGATGGCTGATGGGAGATTTCTTCATCTTCTCAGAAAATCCTTGCCCATGCAAATACACAAATTTTCTAACCAAAAAGTTTCTGCACATATAAAATACAACAGGGGAACAAACTGCTTCAGTACTTGACTTCCTTAAATACCTTGCCTGGCTAGGCTGAGCCCCCTCAATTTTAGATTTCTGCAGGAGGGGTATCTTAGGTCTTGCACAGTTGGTGGAGACCTCGCCAGCATAATCTGTGGAGCCTAGGGAGAGGCTAATCTCATCCTAAAGTAGACACTGATATTTGATGAGATGAGGGGCACCCTACACGTGCTCTCTGACATTTCTTTTTTAAATTTATTTATTTTTAATTTTTATTCCTTACCAGGAGCCTAAAAATCCAGCTCAAATACATAGGTAGCTACCTTGTAGACACCAGAAACTGGGAGATCTCTGCCTCACTTCCAGCCTGTCATAGAGTTTAGGGAAAAAAAAAAAAAATTCAATTTCCATTGGTTTACATAGGCCTTGACTGAGGCCTTAAGCATGGGAGTGGAGTTATTCATGCAAACAAGACTGAATATGCATGTATAAATAACAGCATAGAGTGCAACTATTTGTATATTAATCATTTTAAAATGTGTACTTAGATTGCAAGTTCTTTGAGATGAGGACAATTTTTTGCTGCATCTTTGCACATAGCAGCACAGTGAAGTCTGAATACTCCTGGGATTAGAGGTCCTTCTGACTATTTGAGTAAAACTTTTACATTAAAATGGTTGAACAGTCTTAGGATCAAGCAGAATATGTCCAATCTTACGAGATCAGCAGCTTTCTATTCTCCAGACAAGGCAAATGCTCTGTTCTAATTGAATTCTCTGTGGGTTTTTTGTTTGTTTGATTGTTTTTATGCAAAAGGAACACTTTTTTTTGTATGAACTTTAGCTGCGACTGACCTAATATTTCCAAACCCATTTCTCATAGAACCTAAGCAGGTTTTAACCCAGCTTTTGAAAAGAAAACATAATATAATAATCTACTTCAGCAACTGAATTCAGAAGATAATCTATTAGGGGTAAATGAAAACAATGAAATATTTTTCTTTTCTTTTGGTCTTGCTCCGAAAAAAGGTCACAGAGAAATCTCATAAGCTGAGGTATTGTTTGCAATTTCAGATGCTTGCAGTATGCCTTGGAGTATCAGTCCAAGAGAAATCATACAGTAAGTATTCTGAGGGTTGTTTTTTTTTTAATGCAACACTATTTTTAGTCATATCCAACACTATTTCCCAATATATATTATGTTATTATACTTTGGAGCAAGCAATCACTCCTTCAGAATTATGAGGAAAAAAGCAAAGAAATAGCATGAGATTTTTGAGAAGTTTATATTCCCCATTTTGATAAACATGGTTTATGGGTTAAAAAAAAAAAAAAGAAAGTGTAAGAATGTAACAGCAATCTCTCCTGATCCATACTGATATTTTGCCGAGTTCTGTTGAGTTTATGGCCATTGTGTATTTTGTTAATATGTTTACTTATGCTCAGCCCTGGATAACTTTGAAGACACTGGCAGGAACAAGATTGCTGCTGTGATTGCCATGTCCATGAAGCTCCTCATTGTTTGAATGAAAGGTGCCAGTGTTCACCTAATGAGCTGCTCACATTTATTCATCTTCAAGGTTTGGACCCAATTCCAAGTACCCCTAAGCAAGAGTTCTCCAAGAGTGTGCTGTGGTCCCAAAACACCTTCTCGTATGTAACCGGCAACGGCAGATCTATGTGAGCATCAAGCTGCTCTGGGAGTACCTGAATTGCAACCATAGTAAATGCTGGGGTGTGCAGTGAAGCTGAGTTTTGGGGAGCCCTGAAAGGTAGAGTTGTGCCATTCAGTGTTCAGTTTTGTCGCAATCCTCCGTCCAACCTTTAGACAATTCCACATAAGGCCAAAAGCTGATATCTTCATAGGGCAAATTTCAAAGAGGCATGTAGATATGGCACTAAGGGACAGGTTTTAATGATGGGACTTGTTAGATCAATTGATGGGCTTGATGTTCCTGAAGGTCTTTTCCAACATAACTGATTCTACCAATCTGTAATTCTATGAATATATAGCTCTCTCCTTTATAAACAAGTATGATAGGGTTTTTTCTTTGCAAGAGAAAATGCTACTGTTGAAAGTATAGGGTCACAATTTGCCCATGCTTAGCACTTACTGAAGGCTAACACAGTGCACATTTACTAATGCATTAATTACACTAAGTTAATTATAACTAACCCCCTCTTTCTTTTGGAGTATCTCTCACTCCATATTTCTCCTCAAATAACTCTCATGAATGGGAGATTGAGGATTAAGAAGGAAAAGTAAAGACCATTTTTTTTTAAAAAAAAAGCTTTTAAAAATGATTTTAAATTAAAATGTAATTTCAACAAAGAGGAAAGAAGAGTGCTCTCTTCTCCCCTCTGTTTATGTCTCATACGATGGTACAGTAAAGCTAAAAAGACAGAATTGTCTTACATAAAGTATAAAGTGTGTTATTTTTCAAAGGTTCACAGTTTTTGAACAACTTATGTGTGTTTTGGAGGCCTGTCTTGTTTGTTATTTTTAGTGCTGAAGCTGAACTGAGCAGCAAAAGCCAAGAAATGTTGTAAGCACTACTCTCTAACTACTGTGTTGTAAATTTATTTCATTCAGCTGCTGAGGGCTTATGTGACCACTGCAAAGAACGCAGCTCTGGCTGGGTCCTCTTCATGTGAAAAAATGTTAATTTGTTCCATACCATTGCATTTATTTTTTTGTATCTATATCCAAAGCAAATTTTTTTTTGGTCACTCTGGGTGAGAAACTGAAAGGCAGGATTGGAGACTGAGCTCCCCTGTAAGTTCTGGACTTCTCAGAAATAGTATCTTTTAAGAGTAGTAGATTTGCAGTGTGGTGTTTTAATAGTATAAAATATTGTTTTGTAACTCAGTATTCTACTGCAAAATATCATCAGCTTCTAAAGTAAAAAAGATTGTAAAAATGATGCACATTATCAAGGGAAATTAATAATAATAATAATAATAATTTTAAAAAAAAAAAAGCAAAAAAACCAACACTCACGTGACCATTTTATTCTGTGAAGCTCCAGGAATAATGAGGTTTCACTGCCCAGATCTTCTGGTCACCCTTGTGACCAGTGACATGCTAAGCATAGGTGCCTGTCAAAATTATCATCTGTGTTTGGATAGAACTGTGCCTAATGCTGAGATCTGCTTTCATTTGCCCCTGGTGCTAAACAACTACCCACATCATTATTTACTATAACACTGTATTATTTTGACAGTGTATTTTATATTTATACTTAAAGTTACTAAATCTATCTTACATATAAACGTTTTATATAATTTATACTATAAAGCACATTACTATATATAAATGTATATTATATATTTATCTATATAGATTTAAATTACTTCAGTATTTATAAAAATACCTTCTTATAAACAAAACTCGAGTCCATTTTGTAGTACTTTCTGTTCAATTAGGTGAGGAACAAGTTGTTCTGATGCTGGATGACACAGAGTTATTTCACTAGCTTGCTCCTTTCATACCAAACAGACTAAGCAGAGTCTGTAGCAAGAAAGCAGCAGGCTGCAAGTGACTCATTGCGCATATTTTCCTTTCACGCAAGGTTACTTCTAAGGTAGAAAGACTCAGGTTACTGATGGAGCTAACGTCAGCAAATGCAAAGATAAGGAAAGCAAACTGATAGAAAGAACTTCAGTCTCCATAGTCAGTATGTCCTCTCCTCTCCTCTCCTCTCCTCTCCTCTCCTCTCCTCTCCTCTCCTCTCCTCTCCTCTCCTCTCCTCCCCTCCCCTCCCCTCTCCTCCCCTCCCCTCCCCTCTCCTCCCCTCCCCTCCCCTCCCCTCCCCTCCCCTCCTCTCCCCTCCCCTCCCCTCCCCTCCCCTCCCCTCCCCTCCCCTCCCCTCCCCTCCCCTCCTCTCATCTCCTCTCCTCTCCCCTCCCCTCCCCTCCCCTCCCCTCCCCTCCTTTCCCCCTTCTCATTCCTACCTCACATTTGTCCTCATACTTCATATAATCATATAATCATATAATCATACAAAGGCTTGTTTTGGAAGGGACCTTGAAGACCATCCAGTTCCAACCCCCTGCCAGCTCAGGCTGCCCAGGACCCATCCAACTCAATCTTGAATGCCTCCAGGGATGAGGCACCCACAGCTTCCCTGGGCAGCCTATGCCAACGCCTTACCACCCTCTGAGTAAAAAATGTCCACCTAACAACTAATCTAAATCTCCCCTTTTTTAGTTTAAAGTCATTCCCCAGTGCTCCTGTCACTTTCAGACCATGTGAAAAATCATTCTGCCTTCTGTTTATAAGCTCCCCTCAAGTACTGGAAGTCTGCAGTGAGATCTCCCAGAGCCTTCTCTTTTCCAAGCTAAACAAGCCCAGCTCCCTCAGCCTTTCTACATAAGAGACCTGCTCCAGTCCTCTGATCATTTTTGTGTTCCTACTCTGGACCTTCTCCAACAGCTCAATGCTTTCCTTGTGCTTGAGGGTCCCACATCCGGACCAGAAGAGGCCTCTTGAGGGCAGAGCAGAGGGAGACAATCTCCTCTCTCTCTCTGCTGCCCCCCCTGTTTTGGTGCAGCCCAGGATACTGTTGACTTTCTGGGCTGCAAGCATACACTGCTGCCTTGTGTCCAGTTTTTTGTCCAGCTAGGACACCCAAGTCCCTCTGCACATGGCTGCTCTCAAGGAGCTCTCCCAGCCTGTACTCATACCTGGGATTGTTCTGACCCAAGTGCAACAAGGCACTTGGCCTTGTCGAATGTCATTATTAGGTTCTCGTGGGCACAGCCCACTCTTCAAGCCCTTTGAATAGCTTCCTCCTATACTGTGATGAAGTTATGGGTACAGTGACCTGAGTGCTATAAAGACACTCTTGTTTCTAACCTGCAAAATCTACAGTCAGAAAGGGATGTATTCCCCTTGTGTTTGTCTCTGGAGAGTTAGCTTTATGCTGTAGCATAAACAATATTTCTAACTCATTACATTTGATCAAACTTGAATGCTCTCTAGCAGAATTTCATGTAGATTTTCTAAGACCCAGCCTTTAGAAATCAGCATAAATTGTTTCAATTAACAGTTTGTCTAGCAGCCGGCAAGTCACTTCATTATGCTTTAGTATGTCTCAGTCTGTTGAACAATAAGACTTTTCTTTGCTGGAGTAGGACTGGTGTGCATGCAGTAATAATACAGCCATTCTAACTAAAAGCTTTGTTTTTCTGTTCTATATAGCAAGTGATAGTTTGTAAATACACGGTCTTTAAGCGTGTGTGGTAGCAATATGTCAGTTAGGTAGATAAAAGAAGAATTGACCCAAACTACTCAACCTAATAAGATCAAAATACATCAGGGAATTTTTGCAGGTTTGTTTTTTGGAGCTTACTGTTTTGCTGTTGATTATTTTTTGTTTGAAAGCAGGACTGCAAAATGCAGTATGAAAGGGAATTCTTACGATATTTTTCTATGTGAGCAGGAGCCAAAACACGCTTGAGAAAAACATTTTTTTCATCTTTCCTGGCCAATATTGCAAATATGGTTAAGTATTAATTTATGTGATCATCTAAGTGGGATATTGCTAATTATTCATCAGCATCGTAAAAGGATTTAAATATGAAGCTTTACATACCAAACATACTTTTCAGGTGGAGGGATGGATTTTCTGAAATTAACCTTCTGTGCCTTGATTTTTCTGATTTTGTTCCTCTTCAAGATATTCTGGATTAGATGCTACAAGGAAACATATACTTTAAAGCAGAAATTATCTCTGGCAAAATGTTCCTTCTTAAGCCATGATCAATATATCCCAGCTATTCCAGATGAAAAGCAAGCTGTTTTTTAAGGAGAATTCTCCTTGATTTACAATTTTGTAAGTCTCACGTACTGTATACGGCACTCACAAAAAGTAACTTAGTAACATAACAAATAGGGGTATGTTCTCCTTCTTCCTCCTAATTAATTCTTATCAGTTAGGCTTGTTCTGAAAATTACAGTTTTAGTTGAATATCACTAGTGAATTAGCCAAATGTTGGCCAATACTGAGAAAATTAAAAAAAAAAAAATCTGAATATGTCATCTCTTTTTTTTATATGAAATATTGAAATACCCTGAGGTAAAAATATTGTAACTGCTGTAGGAAATAAAAGCCCTGTTACTGACCTTCTCAGGACCTAAGTTTCATTTTAGGTGCTCTGCAAATTTACTGAATGATCTTCCCTCCTGATTCTCAAATGTAAATCTAAAGAGAAGTAAAAATTTTAAAGCTACTTTTTTGTCAGAAGGAATGACTGCATTTTCTCTGAGAATTTGTTTCCTTGAGCAAGTGATAGGAATGAATTTTTGACTTTCTTCTTATTTATTTATTTATTTTCCCCAGGGACAGTGAATAAACAAAAATCAAAATGAGGGGACTGATTTTTTTTTTGGTCTTGTCTTTCTGTGTATGTCATACTTCATTCCCTTTGAATACATATGCCTACAAATATATCTTTCTTCATGACACTGCTCATTCGTTCTCTTTAGTAGCAGTGAATGTTGGAATGAGGTACTTTATATTTGGCTTAAATCTTTCTTTCATTTATAGTTGTCCCATGTTCCTAATTAAGCCAGAAAGTCAGCAAACCAGGATCTCTTGTCTGGTCTTACTGTGGTCTGCAACTGTGTTGTTTTTGTGGGTCTTTTTGTGGAGATAAGAATGAATGAAAGAATTATCCTGTTTTTCCCTGTCATTTCTGAAAGGAAATTAAAGAAAAACCACGTCCCTAACACTATGGCCTTCCTTTCTGCTTTGTTGTAATTTTAGCCATCTTTTGCTGGTTCCTGTTACACTTAGTTCCTGAACTCTCAGCACAGTAAATGTTATTGTTCGTGAGGAGAATGAGTTGTACAAATTTCAAGTCATCAACAATCAGCTGGAGAATTGCCTGAAGCCTTTTCTTTGTTGTTTTCTTCATGGGATATAACTGAAAGTGCTTATTCATATGAATGTTTTACACACTTAAAAAGTCCTATTAGCAGTAGAGGTGAATAGACTTTATTTTTTTTAAAGGCTTGCGTGACAATATCCTGTAAACCCAGGAGTGAAGTTCTAGTTGACACAAATCCTTATCTGTTCATATAAATTTACTTGCTTCTAGCAAGTTATACACCCCATATACTTCTCTTACTTTTTAAAGGGTGATAGAAGAAATCAAACTGAGAAGTAGAAAATTGTTATGCAAACCATTTTGAAAAAAAAAAAGGCATGATGTGGCTAGGGCAGAGCCAGATAGGGGCACTTGAAATCCTGAGTAAAAATATGAAGTTAGATCTGTCTCATGCTATCAGCATCACACTGAGTGATTTTAGAAGCACATAGTGCAAAGAAACCATTATTCTACTTGATACACAAAACACCAAGTACAAGACCATGAAAAACAAACATGACACAACTGACAATGTTCACATGAAGTTGAGGA
Source organism: Tympanuchus pallidicinctus (assembly GCF_026119805.1). Classification (NCBI taxonomy): domain Eukaryota; kingdom Metazoa; phylum Chordata; class Aves; order Galliformes; family Phasianidae; genus Tympanuchus; species Tympanuchus pallidicinctus. Next base: position 13,033,588 of record NW_026294618.1, on the reverse strand, counting down.
TAGAAGCTAGAAAGTAAAAACTAGTAATTATATAATAAACTAATAAAAGAGAATATTATTCTTCTTGCAGTAGCATGAATAAATCTTAATATTCATTTGTATGTATGGTAATAATTAATATCTTCAGACTTTTGTATTTGCCCTCGTGTTCCCTGCTGTTCAGCTTGCTTTTAGCAGGCAGAACCGATCCCATTATGCAGCAAGCAGCAAGTTCTACACAAAGAGGTGGTTTCCTTTCTCTCTTTTCATTCTTTTACTTTCTTAAAGAATGATTTGGATTGGAACCGACTTTTAAGATCATCTAGTTCCAAACCCCTCTGCCTTGGACAGGGATACCTTCCACCAGATCAGGCTGACCAGGGCCCATCCAGCGTGGCCTTGAACAGCTCCAGGAATGGGGCATCTACAGCTTCTCTGGGTAAACTGTTCCAGCTTCTCACTATCCTCAGAGTAAAGAATTTGCTTACATCTAATTTAACCTCCTCTCTTTCAGTTTAAAGCCATTATCCCTTGTTCTGTCACCATCATTCCTGATAAGGAGTCTCTCTATATATTTCCTATCGGCCTCTTTTAGGTATTGGTAGACTTCTATAAAGTCTCCCTGGAGCCTTGTTTTCTCCAGGCTAAACAACTCCAACTCTCTCTGATTCAGCTTAGAAAAATTAGTACAGAGGATGTCACAACAGATGGATGAAAAATCACTAAGGAATTTTGAAATGCCATGAAATTTGTTCCTCTTGTATAATATCGATTCAATAATTCTGCCTTTCTTATGTAAGTTTAAAATCCCTCATCTTCATGCTATGACTCATTTCTACTGGGGACAATGTAAGAGTTCTGTGCAATGACTGGAACTAGGTAAATTTTGAATAGATTATTTATTTTCCAAAAGTTAACTTTATATTTCCTCATCTTGTATTCTTGTTGTTTATCTTAGGTGTCTTACAGAGAATGTATTTCTTCTTTCCTCTTCTTCCAGCATCTGCTACTCATAGCTACTTCTTATACAGGGGATGTTTTTTTCCCACTTTACATCCTCTTTTGAGGTGAATTTTAATTACATTTCTTATGGTATGAGCAATCTGTCTCAGTAATTTCAGTATCTTATAAATTCTGCCTTTTTAGGTAAAAAAAAATACTATCAGGAAAACTTTATTCATTTTTTTTTTCCACAGTGGAAACTGTGAATTATTTATAACAGTAGTTTGATTATATTAAAAAGCACAATCCCAAGTCTGCAGTACATTACTGGCTCCCTTCCTTGCCGAAGAACAGGCATGTTTATATTTTTCCTCAGTAAATATGTGATAATTAAATGCAAATAGACCATATTTTTCAAACGAATTCCCAACCCTGGAAACTTGGATGATGATAATATTGCCTAATAAATGCACAACTGCAAGTGAAATCAAAGTTTACTGAAGCAGAACATTCTTAGCAGTCAGTAGCAGCCATCACTTAGTGAAAAAAATACAGGATTAATATAGACATGTCATTGAAAAATGGATAGCCCTAAGGTATTTTATAATCATGGTATATACCTAAGAATTAATTGAAAACACTGTGGACTCTTTATGGGATGTTCTCAGCTAATACATTCCTGTAAATTATTAGGCTATATTGAAGTCATGCCTAAGGCTGTCATCAGTTCTCTTGTGTGTTCCCCATTGTGTATGATCCCCTGTTTCTAGGTCAGCTTTTCAGCCTTTTCCCTTCTCTTTGTGAAAGCAAGCGATCTCTCACCCATGTATTTTCTTTCTGAGGAAAGTTACTCATATTCTTTCTCTCACATTCTTTGGCTGGGAGCAACTGGTCTTCTCCCACTCCTTTATAATCTGAGGTCCTGAGTTGCCCCTTTGAGCAGTGGAAGGACTTTTGTACTGCTATCCTAGAATAGGGTGTATTTGCCTTCTCCCTCCTAATTTACTAGATTAAAGAAGGAAATACTAATTCCCAGAGAAGAAAACATGAAAGACAAGACTATCTCTTGTCTATCCTTCAATGTGAAACTGAAACCTCTGCAACCCTTCTCACTCCCTTTTCCTTCTCTCACTTTTTCTCCCATTCTACACGGCTGTTTTCTAACATCTGGAGACAAAGTACCATATGACCTTAAAAAGAACATTAAAGAACAGTGGCAAAATGCTGGCGAGGCGCTGAACATTGTTTCTGTTTTACCTGGCTAGTTGCCCTCACTGTCCTGAATAACTAGATCTTTGCTGGCATTTCTGTAGCCACAACCCCACAACAATATTCCCGGGATGTTTGGAGAGCTGCCTAAAAATATTTCCCCTTCTCCCCCTCTGACTTCCTCATATGAAGGTATTTTTCCACTTTTATCTAATTCTCCTTACTAGTTGGAGTCTGGATTTCGTTCACTCTTAATGACCTTACAAATAGGGGAGAATATTGAATGTCCCACAGGAAGCATGTGTTTAAGGTCTGGTGGCTATTCCCTCTGTAGTTCTGTCCTTTTCATGTTATATTGTCTTCTTGCCTGAACCTGGAGAAAGAGAGCAACTGTGGGGGAGGAAAAGGCAGGTTCCTGGAAGAAGGAGAGGCTGACAGGATGTTGCTTTTGTTGGATAAGATCCATCCTGTTGACAACAGGGAGGACCCAATAAGGCTGAGGGTTAGCTACTAACCAAGAATTATCCTGCCAGTCTGAAAGCCAAACTCTCCTTTTTCCTGCTAAGAAAAGGCATCTAAATAGAGACTGAAGTATGATTTCTTCAGCGTAATGCAGACAATAGGGAAACATGGCAACTCAGAATATATTCTTGTCCTTACAGTAAATAAATTTCTTCTCAGAAGTCTGCAATTTTCAATCAGTAGAGAGGCATGATGAACGCTTGGTCCTAGATGTACACAACAGCTGGTCTTTCATTCTACGAAAGGCCAAGAAATGGACTTGCTGGAAATCTGCAAGAAAGGCCATAATTTACATGAATTCTACATTTCCTTTACAAATGCAGAAATAAATGTTTTTAAAAAAAATACTAATGAGGAATGGCTGATCCTTTCCCCACAGCTATGAATCTTAAAACCAACAGCATCTTCCCAAGCCAACCACCTCCTTACACTTACACATTGCAGCTCTCCCACAGCTAAGGGAGGAATGTAAGGAGAATGCCACAGACAAGGCCGTAAAAGTAAAGTTCCTAATTTACAATTTTATTTTATTGCTATGATAAACAGTGATAGAACAATTTTCCTTTCCCTGTTGCCCTCTGCTTATGGTCCTAATGCATGATCAGTCACATAGTCAGGGCCAGATGACCCCAAAAAGTGTATTGGCCAGTGGCGACATTCATTCTTTCTCTGTCTCTGAAGGTGACCAGGAGACACGAATAACAGTTTAATTTTGGAGTTTAGATGCAAGCCTGAGGTTTTCACTTTATGTAATGCTTTCTGAAATGTCCTGAAAAGAACTGAAGAGTTAGGCTGAAGTCCAGGAAAGGAAATGAATGGCAGAAATGATACATAATCTTCCCTGACATCCTGCTTATCCCATGAGCTGTGCCTTGCAGAGCTGGCAGGATGAAGGCACCTCTGCTTACAAACATGTTTTTGCAGCCCTGCCCTGGTTTGTCTTTTGCCATACTCTTCAGCACATGCTGGGGTATCTGGCCTTGCTGCTCTGTTACCAGGTTTAGAAAGCCCCACGTGATATCCCATGTCCCATCCTCTAGTATCTAGTACTGATTTGTAATAGAAGGCAAGGACCCAAATTGGCATGTGTTCAGGTCTGGTTAGCTCATTTCTCTTCTCAGACACCCAGAACCTGGTTCAAAGTCCTCTGAGTGCAAATGGAAGGTTTTTAACTTACATCGGGAAGTTTTAATCAAGCCCTTGGGGAAGAACTGGGCTGAAGGACATGAAGTACAACATAATGCTGTTGGTTTCTTGGCTTCTTTCTTTTCTTTCCCTCTCTCTTTCTCTCTTTTTTTTTTTTTTTTTTTTTTTTAAGATTATTATTTATTTATGTATGTACTTATTGGCTTCTTTGATGTTTTAATCATTACGGAAGCACAGCAACCTGATGGATCCTAATTAACATACATTTAAATACAAAAGAGGTAGTTTATTTTTCAGTAGTTCAAACACCTGCAATTTATATGAGCTTCAGCTGGAATTCTGTGTGCTCAGCAAATTAAACCCTCAATAAACAATGTTAGAACAGCATTGACGTTAAGATGAAATCATAAATGCATGAAAACAGGACAAAGCCGATAGCTATTTGTAGCTGTATTCAATCTGTTATGCCTCTCAGCCCTGAAATGCAAGATTGGAAAAGGTCTCAGCTGCTGCAAATTAGCTCATCTCTGCCGTTATATCACCTGTGAAGATGAGAGCTAGTACTTACATTAGATATCCAACCCAAAATCGTAATGTAAAACGAGAAATATTTTTAAAATTTTATTTCAATATTAAAATCAGTTTAAACTTAGAACGGAGTTTGTCTGATTTGCTGAGTCCTGAAAGCTATCACCTTTCCTGTTTTTTATGCTGAGCCTACTGCCTCATCACTTCTGGTGGGAAAAGTTGAGAGGGTGTGATTTTCATGCAATCTTAATGAACACTAATTGTTATTTTGTTTCTGTAATTTACCATTACCCAGAAATCAACACTAATGGCGTTCACCATCTGATAACTATGCATTTCTAGCAATCTCATGATGCAAATTACAGCAGGTATGCTTAATAAGCAATTCCAATGGTGTTTTGTAAATACTGAGTAACTTGGTCTTCTGCAAGCTCAGTCAATCCATTAAGAGAGACTCAGAGGACCGCTCTGGACTTGCTTTTAGGACTTGCTTTCTGAAGTGTAGTAAGCTGTCTTAAAATGCCTGGGTGTTTGTGGGAGGTGCCTCCTGGATATACTAACATAAGGAAACTGAAGTGCTTATGTGTAGCTGGAAAAAAAAACAGACAATTTTTGTTCTGCCTGGGTAACATATTACCGATTCAAGAGATTATACATACCAGAAATGGGATTTTTATTCTCACTTTTGGAAATTCCCCCAGCAGGAAAAGGCAACATCCTTCCTCAGATTTTAAAAAACTGTGAGAAAATCCTATTGTTATGCCTGCCTTCCTCATGTCACACAGAGAGTACAAGGGAATAATCAGAACTACTTCAGTGTGCTGACACAGTTTCTACCCTTTAGGGAATTATGGAAGTGTATGATAAGTGGTAGAAACCTGTTAGGAGCCCTCTTGTCTTTGGTTTCCTATACAGACGCACCAATGACTTCCTGCTTTCTTATGACATTTCACATAGCTGTGGACTTTGGAGCAAAGAGGAGCTGAAGGTGCCTGGAAGTGTCCTGGCACTTTACCAGCACTGGTAAAGGTGGAGAGTGTTCAGAGTTGTAAGAAAGGTAGAGATGTGATAGAGGGCATGTAAGCATATAAACAAATAAAATTGTGTAGGGAATCATAGAATGGCCTGGGTTGAAAAGGACCACAATGATCATCTAGTTTCAAACCCCCTGCTATGTGCAGGGTCGCCAACCACCAGACCAGGCTGCCCAGCCTGGCCTTGAATGCCTCCAGAAATGGGGCATCCTCAACCTCCTTGGGCAACCTGTTCCAGTGCGTCACCACACTCTGTGTGAAAAGCTTCCTCTTAATATCTAACCTAAATCTCTCCATCTCAGTTGAAAAGTCTTTCCCCTTGTCCTATCACTATCCACCATCATAAACAGCCATTCCCCTTTCTGTTTATATGCTCCCTTCAAGTACTGAATGAAGTTCAAAACTGCAACCCTGTAAGTGTGCAGAAATTAACACAGATCTTATGTAGAAGTGGGCTTCTAGGCAGGTAAAATGTTGCCAGGGACACGTCTGTGGCATGGCCAAACTGGTCAGGCTGCAGCTGAAGCCTTTCTCACTGCAGTCACCCAGAACGCAGTTATGCTCTTCACTGAGTGGAAGGCACTCCCTTCTACTTTTGGAACAGCTACATGGTTTATCCAGTACTTGCTATCACATTTCTTTCAAAGGGAGTCTTTCAGACTCATGAAAATTAGGAAAGTGCTCCAAGGAAACAGCTATTTATTATGAGTGACTCTCTCAGAGCCCTCTGCATTAGGGCCTGTGATTGGAACACTTTCCTTTTTTTGCAATCTCTTTTCTAAAACTTCTTCCAGTAAACAAGTGAGCCTCATAAGTGTATGGGCGCCTTGTCCTCTCATCTCTAAAAGAGAAAGCTGTGCTGTAGCACAGACAGATGTATGTTCTTTAGTATACACTGACTTTTTTGGTGGAAGTAGGATTACAGATAATTTGAGGTAGAGGAAAAACTCATATTTGCTATTCATACAATTCTTGAGCTTCTGTTTCTTGAAGTTCTACTGTTATTTCTCTCAAATGAAGAAGTCTTGCTGAGATTCTGAAGGAGCCATGAGATTTCAAATGAGGATGAATGGACAGGTAAAGAAATTGTTTTGTTCCAAAGAAAACAAAGGAGAGGGAAAATCTGTAAAGTGATAGTCATTTGTGATTCATCTCTACCATGTAAGAGGTAGTACTTCTGAAACCTTAGGCTTCTTAACCTGATTTTCATAACTGGATAACTTGATGTGATTATGTATTTGGATCAGTAAAGAGGGGATATTGCAGGGTGTGATTGATCTTCACCAAAGAAAGGAAGATGACGACCACACATGCTGTTGGATAGATAAGCCACCAGCATGCCAGTAGATATCTTACCCAGAACTAGAAAGATGTGTTTATTATTTACAAATTTTGCTGTTTGCACAGTGCTTGCTCAAGGCCTTTGTGGCCAGGCTTGAATCTTCTTTTTCTTCCTCCCGCTGAGCAGTGGTTTATTTTGTTACAACTCATTTCCATACCTCTTGTGAGTTGTAATTCTTTGCTTATTTTCCTTCTGTTTGAGACTTGGACAGTGATCACAAGGGCTCCATGTACAAATCCTGCAGAGCAGATCCTATCATCCAAAATGGGAACAATAAAAAAATGAGGATAATAAAAGCTTAATGTCATAAATCATAAATTAATAAGGCTGCTTCTGAATAAGTGGTCAACTTTGAAGTTTTCCCACATTATGGAACCTAGAACAGATCTTTGAAAAAAGATCCTGTAACAAGTATCAGGGACAAAGTACTTATGAGAATATTGGAAGTACTACAATCAGTTCAGAGGTTTTATTCACCTAGTGTAGATTTTCAGAATTCAATTTCAAATGTTTGTGAAAAGATGTCACTAAACTAGGCAGAATTTTCTTACTAAAGGCTTAGAATCTAATCTTTATAATCAGTGTGTGTGTACATTAATGGTCAAAGCCTGCTAAGTAGTGCCTGTATACTCAAGCCCGGTTTTTGCATTCAGACCTGGTAGGGCCTTGAAAGATCCTCATATACATCTGCTTTCAAAAGAAATTCAATGGTATATTGGTCTCCGCTGGTGAGCCTGATGCAGAATAGAGGCCTCAGTCAAATGTAATTTTCTTCAGTATGATGTATAAATCTGTAGTCTCAGCCACTGACAATAGAAATTTAAATGTCAATAGCATCATGCAAGGTAAAAAAGAATATATAAATGAGGCACAAGTTGAAGGTAGGCACTGAGTATGAGTGTACATACATTTTTCTACTAAGATATGGCTCTGGATGTTGCTAACATATTTTAAAACATAGTCCTAGACCTTTTCACTTCATTTTGTAAGAAAGAACTGAGTTCTTATTGCCCTCTTCTTTAAGCTCTTGTTTATTTTCTTATCCTGAACCCTCTTGTATTATTTGGTGCTTAGGACTGGAGGAAAATGAGTAAGTGCCCTAAAGAAATCAAATATGTAAAAATACAGCTGTATTCAAGTCCTCTTATAAGCCTATACAGAAAAACATACCTCAGCATAGAGAAAAATTGCACTCTTAATATGGCTGGTGAGGGAATACATTTTTACGGTTTTATTTTTCAGCTTCTGTAAGAAAGGAATTTACAGTACCCACACAGGAGGCTACAGTGCTATACTTCCACAGATAAGCATAAGAAGAAAGAGGCACTATGGTGTTGAACTTCTAAGAACTATTAGATTTGCCTGAGATTTTACCCTTTCTGACCAGTTTTTTTCCCTCCATTCAACTTAGGACCTGAGTGAGCGTGAAGGCAGTCAGGAGCACTGACACAGGTTGTCCAGAGGCTGTGGAATCCTCATAAGATCTTCAAAAACTGCCTTAAAAATCTTCAAAAGCTGCTTGGATTTAGTCCAGATACCCTACTCTGGGTGTCCTCACTGGGGCAGGGGTTGGGCTGGATGGATCCAGAGGTCCCTGCTCACCTCAACCCTTCTGTGACCTAAGTGTACTGAATGAGTTAATTTAAAACTGCTGTAGGAGTGTCCTTGTTTTTGTCATGAAGATCCTTTAGCTTGCACCAAATGTGCAGCAAAAGTAGGGCCAGTAGAGATTCTCCAATTAACAAGGTTCACCCATAATCCAAGGCAAAAACCATGAATTAAAAAACACATCTCCATGGTGTTTCAATTTACCTGTCTATGTGGAGGCCAAAAGTGTTCTGCCTGTGATCAAGGATCGCCTGTGTCTGAATTAAAGTTGTAGAACTGTAACAGTTATTAAACAAACTTTGTGGTGATTATTGACAAATGAAATTTTGTTAGCATAAAAACTGGCATCTATGAGAGATGCTGAATCAAGATGACTCAGGCTGCCCAGAGAGGTTGTCAGGCTACCCAGAAAGGTTGTGGATGCCCCATCCCTGGAGATGTTCAAGGCCAGGTTGGATGGGGCCCTGGGCAGCCTGGTTTAGCATTAAACATGGAGGTTGATAGCCCTGTGTGTGGCAGGGGGGTTGGAGATTCATGATCCTTGAGGTCCCTTCCAACCCTGGCCATTCTGTGATTCTGTGATTCTGTGATTCTGTGACTCAAGAGAATAAAGTAAGCCACTTCTCACATAGTTCAGCCAAGACTTTTCAGCTCAATTTGAAGTCAAGACCAGAAACATGGTTAGCCAGCTCATTTTTTTTTTACAAAACCCACATGGAGATCAGTACAGTATTCTGTAAATCAGGAATATCCTTATCTTCAGTTAATATGCAGTGAATTGTTTTTTGAATAATGAATTTTGAGGAGCCACTCAAGTCATAGTGCTAGTGCTCAAGAAACTTGGAATCAGGCCATTCCTGATAGAAGATGGATGTGATAAAAGCGTACAAAGTAACAAAAATAATAAAAGATTAGAGAAAATACTATTTTACCCAACCTGTAATTCTGCAATTAGCTTGTGGACTCACTATGGAGAGTCAAGAGGAAGACTGTAATTAGATGCCAGATGGGATTGGAAATGTATATTGCTGTAATTAATTATAACTGTGGATGTATATTGGTGTTTTATTTATTTATTTATTTATTTAGCAGTAATATTAAATCTTAGTCTTCCCCCTGGAGGAATTGTGTTTTTGCAGAAAGGCCAAAGAACACGTGGGCAGGATACAGCCCCTAGGTAGTCTGCAACACACAAATGACACTCCTGAGGGAGAAACAAAGGTGCCATTATGGCGCTGAGCGGTAGGGCAGCAAGGTGCTGGGTGGTCCGTGTGTGTGTAAGACTGACACAATAATAACTTAGATTAATACTCAGATGTACAGTCACGGACACCAGATGGTCGCCAGCTGGGATACAAGGTTTCCTCATTTCATAAATTGTACATCCCTTGTAAAATATCTTTATCACTATCAGCTTAAACTTTATTTTAACAGTCTGCTGTGTTGGCTGAGTTTAACAGTACACTAAACATGGTAATTATGGATACTGACGGAAATTTTAGGTTACAACTGGAAAGTTTTTCAAGGGCAACTATTATAATTTGTTTACATAAACTAAGAGGCTACTGTAGTGAGTATGCAACAACCACATGGAGAAGAGCTCTCCAATATTCCATTTTTAACAATCAGAGATACAGTGCAACTCTAGACAGTGTTATGGAGTGTTTAATTGGGTATTTTTCTCTCTTTTCTTATCATAGAGGAAAACAGATAGTATCTTCCTTACTATTTAAATACATAGCTTAGTAGCTAAAATGTTAGAAAAAAACAAAGTAATCAGAAATTGGGTGGTGCAATCCCAAAAGTAAAATAAAACCTACACTGAAACTTTAATAAAGCATGTGATGGAAATACTAAAGGTTAGAAGTGCTTTTGCAAATAGGGAATAGTAACTTTCTGCAACTTCCGTTGCTGGCAGAACGGGCTTGTAATTCCCTATGCTATGGGAGGTCAGGAACAGTCAGATGATAACAACTGACCAGATTACTTGATGCTCATAGACTGATGGATACATTTTTCTTGAACTCTGCTCTTCATTTCAAGCCAGTTTTAACCCAGATGACCTAAATCACAGATATGAAAGCTACTTATGAAATAAATGTAAACATGTAGCTAAAGTAATAGATGTGGACGCACATTTTTTGTTTTGTTTATCAGCTATCTCACTCAACAATGAAGTAATGTGACCATGGAGAGGTGAGCCTGTCTTTCCAGTTACAAGGTAGTTACAGGAATTACAATTAAATTGGAGAGAAATGCAGTGAACAGAGCCAAATGATGTGTTGTTTTCCAAGATCGTTGTGAGGACTGAACATATTTTAGCATAGGCCTAACATATCTGTTCTTACAGCAAGAGGAGAGTTCAGCTGTGTCCTAACTCTTTCTCACCTTTAAGGCCTGTGAAATAGCAGAGAAACCCTTTCTATACTCCCAGAGTCTTTTTGAGGGTCTTTTCGAAGCTCTGTGACCGAAGTGACCTGATTAACACTGCAGTGGAAAAGTTTAAGAAAATCTTCTTAGACTGTAGTCACTTTTGCTAAACCCAAAGAATAGAATCCTTCTCTGTATCTGGAGGTCTTTCATAACTGCATTTCCTTGATCTTCTCCCTGAACTTTTGGAGATTTCATAGTGACTCATACAGAATCATAGTGTTTCATGTTGTTTGCTTGTAGTTTTGGGTGTAAATTTGGCTTTCTCAAAGCACCAAAATTTTGTGGTTGGAAAACTGGAAAAATATCAAACAGTGATCTCTCAGCAGCTCTGCTCACCCCTTTGGACTTTCCCTGTGTGGTGGAACAGTTTAAACTCAAAATACAAGGTATCAAAATAGCCATCTTTTGTACTGGCTTGATTTATTTAAATCATTATTTGAATCATTTAAATCTAGATTAAATTGTGAATGAATTAAATCTGGCTGTAGTTACTTTTCCATATTGCAATACACTCCAATCTCATAAAAAGACTGTTAGAAGAGGTATTATAAAGCAATACTGAAACACTGGTAAAACTATATGAGGACTTAGTATCTGCTTTCAGTAGTGATGTAGCCTTGAACCACATGGGGTAGCAGGAAGCCAGAAAGCTTTGTGTCTCAAGAATAAAATATATTTAACAAAGCACATACATATAGCTAACTGTTTCAGTCTTAACAGTGTCTTTGGAATAACTATTTTCCAGCAATAACCACCAAATGAATGCTAGACAGGAGTTACAGGAGTTTGCTTTACCCCTTGTGGATCTGTGTTATAGTGACACTATAGCTGGCGTCATGCCTGAACATGGACTGTCACAGTTCTGACTCTTAGCATGAAATACTTCAGTTGTCTATAAAATATTGACTTGATTTATAATATCTGGTTCTTCCACTCACAAACACTATTCCTTGAAAAAGGATCAAAACCCAATATTAAGAAAAATGTTGTTTATTTCCAATATGGCTGTTTCTTGAGCTTCCCTTTCCATACAGTGTTTTGTATATGTTTTCCATTGCCTCATTTAAAACAAAATTTGACAGAATCTTGAATGTCTAACCTTTTCTTTTTTACATAGATTATTTGTTGTTGATCAGAACACCTGTTTTATTAAAATCAAGCTTGTATACTTTCTTTCATCAACACTGGCCAGAGTCTTTGTGGTACTAAGTTCTGATTATCAACAGACGGAGTTGCCAGTGGCCAGTGACTCATTGGTTTGCATCCTCATTTGTTCAGAACTCAATTGGAGAGGGAGAATGCCACACTCACAGAGAGCCACTAGCTACTTATCAAACCAGTAAAACCAGAAAGTGTCTCTTAAACTTCCTGGCACAACATTAACTCAGGATGCAAAAGAATACTTAAAATAGTTTTGTAACTTGTGTTTCCAACTTGTTTCTTTGCAAGTCCAAAAGCATATGCTAGACAGATGTTGCTCTGAGTCTGATAAGTGTGCATATGGTATTGATGATCTGTAGATATCAGAAAATTCTTGGATTTATGTCAGAAGATATGTCCAAGCAAAGTCTGTGATTATAAAGACTGTGATTCAGAACTCTTGCAGTTTATGTGACTGGAATATTAGTATCCTGCTTTAGATTTCAGATATGTTGGATATTAATAAAATAATTATTTTTGCCTTTGTCCTTTAAGCCTCTCATTGAGACGCATCAATTGAATCTTATTTTCTGCAATATTTTTACAACAAAGTCAGTAGTTTTGAAAAATCTGTATGTTCTCAGGTTTCATTTATTTATTTATTTATTTATTTATTGTATTTTTTTTTTAATTGTAGCCACTTTCATTGTTCGGGTTTGTACTTTATGGGATTTTGGGCAGGGAAGCTGAAATCTTCCATGGAAATTTTGAGATGTTACTTTCAGAGGCATATGTGTTCTAGTACTAAAGAGGTGCCTACTTCCATCTGTAAATACAAATAAGAAAATATTTATGGAAAATTTCACTGTATGCTTATCAGAGACTTCTTAAGAATCACCAAGGTAGGAAAAGACCTCCAAGATCATCCAGTCCAATCATCCATCTACCACTAATATTTCCACACTAAACCATGTCCCTCAGTACAACTAAATATTTCTTGAACAGCTCCCAGGACAGTGATTCCACCACCTCCATCGGCAGCCAATTGCGGCACCCGGCCACTCTTTCTGACAGGAAATTTTTCCTAATATCCAACCTGTCTCTTATATCCAAACTTTTCTTTATGCTGTCTTTCAGTCTGAACAGCATGCAAAAATCCAGTGTAAGAGCAAAGGAATTAGTTCATGTAAGGACTTGATTAACATCTAGCACATACTTTCTTTAAGCTGTTTTAACATTCCCTCAATTTTTCTTTATAAAAAAAAAATGTACTGAGTTTTAACAAAATTTAATTTTGCTTAGAAAACATCCTTATTGGCTATTTTAAAGCTGACATAATGTCTTGCTCTTAACACTATCGTTTTCCCTCCAATCAATGAAAATAATGGTGAGCAAAACCTGAAACACAAACTAAGTGCAGAATATCTTCTTCTAAGCAGTAGTTGTGATATTAACCAGATGCTTCTGAAACAGAACACTTTCTCAGATGAAGTTTCTGGCCGAAGGAGTGCTACAAAGTTGTAAGTGACTAACGCATTTCTAATTCTCATGGTTTGCTAAAGAGTAATTTCTACTTGGTTGTGGTAAAGGGTAATACCTGCTTGGATTATTATCCTTATTTTACATATGGATACTGGGAGCCTACCTAGCACTTCTGGCCCATGTGCTTTTGAGGATCTTGACCCAAGGAATTAACCAAGGTCTGCCAAGATGCTTGACCTGTTAATTGTTTAGTCTTCAGAAAAAGTTTTGAAGTTAAGTCTAAAATCTCAGTTGCTTCCAGATGGTGAGGTGTTGTAGCTACAGATCTCCTCTGGAGTTCATCATTCCTTAAGCACATGAAGCAGCTCTGTAACATTCATCAGCTGTTAATATTTAGCGGAGAACTGCCCAGTAAGGACTACAGGAATGTGCTGTGCTTCAGCAGTGGCTGGAGCTCTGGATTCTTCCAGTCTCTGACTTTCCTGTCCAGCCATGGAGCTGCTGCCACTGCCTACAAACTGGCTGTGCATGTGTGGATAAAACAATCTGCTTCATTTTATCAAAGGTAAAATGCACTGATCCTTATAATACTTACATCATGTGGCCCAGTATTCTTGAAGACACTTTCCTTGTCTTTAATCCAAATAGAGAAATTCATCATGCTGCTTTTATTTTACTATTGTGGTTTCACAACTCTACCCAACAGCAATGAAATTAAAAACTATTAAAGCATAAATGTTAAGAGAAAAGTGAATAATTCATAATGAAAGATAGATCTGCCAAAACTAGTCTTTTCCTCTGTTCATGGAAAGTCTGCAGGCTGGTCATAATTTCCTAGCATTTATTTACGACTACGGTTTGCTTGGTAGTCTTCTGAGAATGTATTTTTACTCTGTAGGAGGTATCACACAGATTTTGCTTCAAGTACTTGAACTCAAAATCTGAGCTGTGTTGGTTAATTGTGGTTGCTCGTATGTTGTTTCATGAGATGGTAGGAGTTCAACAACAGTGAAAGCAAACAAGAACCAGAAAAGATTTTAGGATGAAGCCTCTCTGGAATGAGCTGATGAACTGCATACATGGAATTATTTTAGACTTTCTAAAAACTGTTTGGCTTGTAGAAATTGTAGTCTTATTTAGTGTAAAATAAGGACAGGATCAGATTATTGCAAAATAATAAAAATACATACAGATTATAGGTGCAGTCTTCAGTAGGCACTTTGAATAAAATAATTGCATTTGTACAGGAAGTCTTATTTTCCCTTATGGATGTTTTTATATGACATTGTCAGATCACCTGAGCTAAACTGCCTTTAAAGTATACATATAATTAGATGTCTTAGGGAAATTTCCCTGTTGTCTCGAGTGTAAATGCATACAATACAAATTCATTTCATTTTTTTGTGCAAATCCCTGTAAAACATATTTGGGAGTGATTTCGTAGCATCTGTATTTTTCTTACAGGAGGAATATTTGCTCTCATATATTACTGCCACTAATTTCTATTTGAGGCCAGATTATTTTTGTGGGGATAAATCTTTCATGAAACTAAATTTTTTATTAGTCTAAATACAAAATATTTATGTTCCATTACATATTTTCAATTCTATTCATAAAAAAATAATGGTCATTCTAAAGAAATATTTCCTTCTTTTTTTTTTTTTCTTAAGGCTATTCCACTGCAACATTTCTCCTACAATAAATGAAACTTGTATGTAAGCATTAACGCTAGGCAGATCGTAAGATGCACACTTGCCATCTTTGAACTTTGCTTTGAAATTCACATTATGTGAAATTTGATCATTATTACCTTCAATTTTTCAGGTAGAAATGAACCTTCTCCAAGCCTTCTCCATGAGAAAAAAACAAAACAAACCAAAACAAAGAACAAAACAAAGAAAAAAAACCAAACAGAAACAAGGGAAATATTTATCACTTGCTATTCCATATCTGCTGTTGCAAAGAAACTGCTGCTTAATTCTGTACTGAGCATCTTCAAATATTTGCAGCATTGCATTAAATGCTGAGCCAAATTAATTTCTGGAGCAACACTATTGAAATTCTGATCAGTGAGCTGAGCAGAGCACATAAGCAAGTGTTTAAACAGTGAGGGTGATACTGGAAGTTCAATGGGACTATTTTCATGCTGCAAGGTAAATATGTGCTTATTTGTCAAGATAGGGGCCGTAGGTATCTCAATGCACAGCATTGATGGGCCTCATCCACAGCCAGACCAAGTTAACACAAAGGCAGTCTCAGATTTTAAGAGATTTTGAGATAATGTGTGAATGACCAGGTATCCAGGAATCACAATAACTGGCTCGAGTTGGATTGTGAATTAAATAATTCCCCAAATTTGCAAGTGGCCCACCTATATGTAACTCCCCCTTAGACACAGGAGAGTGCTCTTAGCATTTGTCAGTGACCTTTCTCAGATCGACCAATTCAGCCTGAAGAATTTATCTAAAAAACTGAGGTTGCAAACTTCAGTTTAATTTTCTGTGCAGTACATGAGATGATTTCATAGATTTTAGGAAGTTTCTAGGTTTTTTCTCTGCTCTGGGTGGAATCATACTGGTGTGGGATAAGTCTTTACTCTCCCATTCACCTCTTGACAACCGGCCAGCTGCTCAAATGAGCACTTGTTTGACTAGAATTTGTAGCAATATTTTTTAAAATATACAAAGAAATCCTTTGTTAAACAATTGTTTCCTGTTTTAAATTAGAAATGCAAGGCAGAAAACAAACAAAACAGCAACAAAACAAACAATAATGATAACAATAACTAGAAGATAAATTTGCTTGCAGAGATGGAGGCAAGATTAAATAAGTTTGGTTGAGTATATTTTGTGGAAAGTTTCCCAAATAATATCTGCATCAGATTTGCTAAACATTTCTTTTAATTTGATGTCAGGTCTCAAATTCTCCTTGTGCTTTGTGTGCCATTGAGATACACCATCCCAGAATTATGGTTTTATGTTGCAAGAGGTCAACATGCTTATGCATGTATTCAGAGCTTCCTGGCAATATGTGTTAGAGCAATTGCTGCCTCTTAGCTGGAACTTGGAGTGCTCAAGTTCCTGAGAATTCACCTAATCAGGTCAGACCTGGAGCCATATATGTCTCATTCACCTTGGAGATTTGTAGTGAACTTATAATCCTTTCCCTCTAACTTCAGAAAAAATGACTCCAAGATGCTTTTGTTCTGAATCTCCTTCAAGCACAGGAAGTTGAGTCATGATTGTTTGGAACTACAGGACTGCAGGTCATGTCCTTGTGTTCTCAGTGTATCCATATGATTCTGATTCTTTTTCATGGTGTCAGAATGAGAGCAAAGAAGGGGTCATTCCTTTTGTGCCAGGGATGTCTTTTCCAAGTGAGAAACATGCATGTTGTACTTTTTATATCTAATTTAAGCCATGAGATTTTCATCATCCTTCAGGTTTCCTGGAATATCTTGCTTTCCATATGTCTGTACTTTCTCTTGGGACACAATTATATACTGATATCCTCATGTAAAAGGTGGATTTGCTTTCATAATGGAACAACATGGGCCAGAGTCCTTTTTGAAAGAATAACAAACAGAATTGAGGAGGAGGTAATGTGAGGTGTTAAGAACAGCTTATAATAACTTCTTTTGCAGGATTAAACAACTCCCAAATTCTGATTGTCAGAACATTTAGAAAATCTGTTTTGAATTTTCTGTTTAAGTACACTCCCTTGTTTACAAACCTGAAGACTTGGTTATAGGGAACGGAAGAAAGTTAGGGACACTGAGATCTACAAAGCCTTTCAACACAAATGCGTCATCTGGGACAGACAGGAATCCAGGCTAAGTGCTTTGAAAAACAAAATGTGAGGGGTTCATGTGGTCCTCAGCGGTCAGTATAGCTAAATATTCTAGCTTGTTTCAGTTAATAGAAGACCCCTGAAGAAAATGAGCATTCAGGTATGCGTTTAGGACTCACTTGGAGCTGAGCAGTCAGGTTGAGTTTAGCTTCATTCATTGGTCGGTAGATTGTCACTGTATAATATACAATATATAAAATAGCTGTGAAAGTACCAAAAGGACACTGTCTGTCATCCCCATCAGCCAGACTTGTCAACTTTTTTCAGTTTTTCACTCCCACAGTTTCCTCTTTACTTGTGTTCCCCTTCCACTCAGCAAGCATCTAGTGGCCAATACTTGTCTGCTGTGGTCCTCCATGATGACCCATGGTGGCCATTCTGTGATTCTGTGATTCTGTCTGATCTGTGATGTGCTGCAACCACCTCAGCCAGAGTGCAATTATGAAACTATGGTTCGAACCCTTCTCATGAAGACACCTGTAGCCCTTCCTCACCAAATGACTCAACCCTGCCATTTTTCTGCACTATTACTCACTACAACAGATGCGTCTTCCTCTTATCTGATCTGAGCCAGCACTTCCTTGCTCATCAGGAAAGAGGTTCCCTGAGAGAGGTCCCTGAAGCAGGAACATCTATCTAGAGGGCTATACTGTGCTGTGAAAAGTTAATGCTTTTGAAAAGAAGGTTCCCATGGAGATCCCCAGTTAAATTTTCCTTCAGGTTCTCCAAGAACTGAAATGAATCTCAGACTGTTTTTTACAGAATTCCCTTTCCTGAGATTTCAGCTTATTAAAATGTTGCCTAAGATACTAGTAACTCGCTCAATCTTTGCTGCAGGGGCTTTTGCCTTACCCCTGCTGAGGCTTTTAAACAGTATAATTTTCTTTCTTTTTAACTGGCGGCTCTCTATCCCTGAGCAATTCTCTTCACCCTCGGCCTCTTCTGCAGCAAATCCCAGGGCTTTCCACCTGAAGTCAGCTAATAGCTGAATTTTGTATTCTTATCAGGAAGGAGCAGTGTGATTAATTCTCCAGTGTCTTTTCTGTTTCTCTGAGCCCTAGTTCCTCATGGGAGATCGGTAATAGAGCAGGGTGAGAGTCAGCCCTGAACTCCCTTTTCCTTAAAATAGACACATCACCTGCTTCACCTCCATGTCAAGGAATAAGCAGTGATGAGAGTAAAATATGCAGTGCTCTCTCATAACTGACTTGCAGTCTGGCTTTATTGCCTTTGAAAAAAATTGAAGTCAGTCTGTAATTATGAAGATGTGATTCAAAGCGAGTGGTGGGTAAAGCGCTACAATTAAACAGGCAAAATCAGCTGCACAGTATGCCTTCCTTGGCAGCACTCCCTGCAAAGATTTTGAATTTACAGTATGCCAGAAAGGAAGTACAAATCAAAAGCTTCGGAGTTGGATTTCGTTTAGAACAAAAAGAGGGACACATACATTCCATGATGGGAAATGTACACAGCAGTACTAGCACTTGTAGAGGTTACTGCACCCTGTAATGCCTTGACAAACATAAACAGCACAGAAGACAACAGGAGACTAAGGAACGTAAGGCTCTTATTTGTCATAGAGAGCTGCTTATTTTCTTTACACTGACTCCAGAAGAAAGTTGAACATAGATACTTCCTTGCCTCAATCAAGTGTCTGAAATAAGTGAGACTGATCCAAGGCAGGAGACTAAAGGAAAAGAAAGGCTGCCAGAGCACAGCCTTTTCCTGAAGCCTCTTACATGTTCCCGATTTGTGCTGGGGAATGCCATCCTGCATTTCTCACATTGCCTATTAACATGATTTATGGCTTGGAAAAAGCTGTTGGAAAGAAAGCTAAGAGCCTCTCAGGGCTATCTTGTTCTTTCTTTAGGAATAGCAAGCTTTTTCTCCTTTCAGGTTTGTTCAAGTTTTTCATTCTTAAATCTGTGATCTCCAAACTGAAAAATCCATGTCACATAGAGAAGCTGATAGTGTTATAATGGAAATATATTGTGTACCCTTAAATAAAGAAGAACAGTCTTGTCTGCATGAAATGTTTCATTTTCTCCAGCTGGCAACAAAATATAAGAGTATTGGTTACCTTCTGATTTCAGACCAGATGATACACAGGTCCTGGAAATGCACATGGTATAGTTTGAGCTCTCTATATGCATATTGGGCCTATTGGAAGTTGTATATTTGTATTTTTTCTTAGCATCACAGAGAAAATATGTTAAGCCACCCTGGCATTTTCTATGACTACCCTTACATTGTGAGTACTTTGAGAAGAATCACCATACTGGGGAGCACAAAGGCAAAAACAAGTGACTCATCTACAACTGAACCGCATGAAGTGAGTGAAGACACTGGCTAGTACCCTTCTTTTCAACAAAAGCTTAGCAATGGCCAGTAATGCTAATGTAAAAAACTGAATTGTTTGAGTTGGAGGGGACCCTTGAAAGTCCATTTATTCCAAATTGAAAAGGCAGGTCATGCTTGATCAACCTCATCTCCTTCTATGACTGGGTGACTAGTCTGGTAGATGAGGGAAGGGCTGTTGATGTAGTCTACCTAGACTTCAGCAAAGCCTTCGACACCGTCCCTCACAGGCTTCTTCTGGGGAAACTGGCTGCCCGTGGTCTGAACAGATATACATTTCTTTGGGTAAGGAACTGGCTAAAGGGCCGTGCCCAGCGGGTCGTGGTGAATGGAGTGAAGTCCAGCTGGCGATCCGTTTCAAGTAGTGTCCCCCAGGGGTCAGTACTGGGGCCCATCTTGTTTAATATCTTTATTGATGACCTAGATGAGGGCATTGAGTGCACCCTCAGCAAGTTTGCAGATGACACCAAGCTGGGAGGTGGTGTCGATCTGCCTGAGGGTAGGGCGGCCCTTCAGAGGGATTTAGACAGGCTGAACCACTGGGCTGAGGTGAATGGGATGAGGTTCAACAAGGCCAAGTATCGGGTCCTGCACTTTGGGCACAACAACCGCATGTAGCGTTATAGACTTGGGGATGAGTGGCTGGATGAGTGTGAAGAAGAGAAGGACCTGGGGGTGTTGGTTGATGCTCAGCTGCATATGAGCCGACAGTGTGCTCAGGTGGCCAAGAGGGCCAACAGCATCCTGGCCTGCATTAGAAATAGTGTGGCCAGCAGGAGCAGGGAGGCGATCATCCCCCTGTACTCAGCACTGGTGAGGCCGTACCTCGAGTACTGCGTTCAGTTTTGGGCCCCTCACTACAGGAAAGATGTTGAGGTCCTGGAGCGTGTCCAGAGAAGGGCAACGAAACTGGTGAGGGGTCTGGAGCACAGGGCTTGTGAAGAGCGGCTGAGGGAGCTGGGATTGTTCAGTCTGGAGAAGAGGAGGCTCAGGGAAGACCTCACTGTAATCTACAACCTCCTGAAGGGAGGTTGTGGTGAAGAGGCCTCTTCTCCCAGGCAACAAGCAGGACACAGGGTAATGGCTGCAAGTTGTACCAGAGGAGGTTTAGGATGGACATAAGGAAGAACTTTTTCTCTCAGAGAGTGGTCAGGCACTGGAATGGCTGCCCAGGAAGGTGGTGGAGTCGCCATCCCTGGCAGTGTTCAAGAGGCGTTTGGATGACGTGCTGTGAGATGTAGTTTAGTACTAATGGTGGAAATGGTGATGAGGAGACGGTTGGACTGGATGATCTTCTAGGTAGTTTCCACCCTTGTGATTCTATGATTCTATGATTCTATGAAAACAGCACAAATATTTATTGTCTCTAACATAGCCAAAAGAGTGCCTTTCAGTTTTGATCTTTTAGAACTCTCTGCTGTAAATTCTTATGGAAATTCTAATCTTTAACTTTGTTACTGTGTAGACTAGGACAACACTTCAGTGTGTTTTCCTCTAAGTCTGGAATTTCAGCCAAACACCTCTGTGCATCTCTTCGGAGTCTGAGTAGTTTGAGAGAGATAGGTACATCTGGCTGTTATATACTAAGATGCATCTCTTCCAAAGCTGGCATAAAAACACCAGTCAACACTTGTATCTAGATTGTGATATGTAAATATTTTTCCTCTAGAATCCTGTCTTAAATTTCAGGTCTGTACAAAACACAGAAACTTAGTTACAAAGTGTTAAATAGAGCCTGAACGCATTAAGAAAAGAATCAAAGAGAAATTCCTGGTGGCTATTGGGCTAAACATTTTTTAATATGTGCACTATTCATAAATTCACTTTGAATAAGAATGTGATCATTATAATTTAAAATTTCAATTAATTTTTTTATTGATTTTTTTTACAAAAAAAACTACCATTGAGGAAATGACTTTATCACTGACTTTAAAATAATATCTGGGGAAGAGGACAGGGTAGAAAGAGCAGTTAAACTATATATATTTTTTTCAGGTGATACAGCAAGTGGTGAAAAGGCTTAATATATAATTTAAATTAATATTGACCTGAATGGCTACATATACAATTGTTTGCACTACAAAAAATGTTTTACAAAGGAATGTGTTAGGAAAATGAATAGGTATAACTGAAAACATACCAAGAAGGATAGCAAAGTTCTTCACCAACTCCTTCAATTGAAGAAACTTCAGGGTGCTAAAAATTTATGAGCTTTTAGTTTTAATTCCATGATTTAATGTGTATTTCATTGTTTTTATAACAAATTAAAATGTTACTATTACTTTTACTTCATTCCTTAGATGAATGAACTAGCAATGTGAAGGTTGACATTCCTAACTGATAAATAGAAGAAAAGGGATAATAAAATTTAACAAGCTGACTACGTTTATCAGCAAAAGTAAAATACTGGCTGGAGAGGTAATGGAAGACTGTTCATTGACTTCTTCATGGCCAAATTTCTTCCTCAGAATTTGTTTCCTTATAATTCAAAGGCATGACATTTATTACCAGCATGTATGCCAGGCTGAACAGTAGTCTGTCAATATATGCAAACTCATATGTAGCAGTTTTTATTGCAATATGTGCATTTTGTTTAATTTGACAGCTTTCTCTACTTCTTGGATTTGGACAATTATGAAAAATATTAATCTTTTTTTGTTTTTGTTTTTTCCCCCAGAGATGAACAGAGACATTTTTAGTTAAGAAATACGTGGAAAGCTTGATAGTTTTGAAAGCTAGTTGATAAAGAAGAGAACAATTGTGTTATTTAAAAAGTAGTGTATATATATATGTGTATATTTGCATCTTTTAAGCTAGACTCGGACTCATCACCTTAGGAGAAGGAGGGCAGAGGAGAAAATTAGTTAACTCCTGTTCTGAGTCCTGTGTGAGCTTGAAGGAAGCATATTGCAACCTCAGAGGGAATGCCTATGCTCTTATGTCTCCTTCATGACTTCACAGCCTGTCCGTTGCTTGCCACCCTGGCTCAACAGTAGGTGAGGTAGCTGATTCTTCAGGCATAGTTTGGGAAAACTTTTGGTTAGAGATCAACCTCATCCCTAACAGGCAGTGTGAATGCAATTAGGGTCATGCACTGTTCAAACTCAAGCTCACTGTCAGCCGTTGTTAAGAAAATAAAAAATAGAAAAAGCTATTAAATCTGGAACGTGTAGTGTTTGGGGGAAGGATAACAAGGCTGGCTATATTGGTTTTTTACCCAGTAGTTCCTGTGAGCAAGCTCATCCACCCCTGATCACCTCTGATAATTGGAACAGAATGAGCCAGGAGATCTGCTCCTTTGGAATAGAACTGTGACCAAACTAGTTTAGTCAACCAAAGCATTCTAATCCTTTGTAAAATTACCAGAGGAATCAGACAAGACTATAAAAATTAAAAGCAATGTTGCCTAGATGAGCACACAAGCTAATCTAATCTTTTTGAATAAGATAGATAAATTCCAGTAATTTAGCCATCCTATTGGATATATAATTACTTGGCATCAGGCTATAGCACAATTAGGTTATAACTGCTTCCTGCCTTCTCCAGAATATTTGTCAATGAAGCTAAGGACAGTTTGTGACTGCTTCCTTTTCTATGGAATCCACAGAAATCATCTATTCAGTTTTGTGATTAAATGGTTACATGGGAAATGGATGAGGATAGCTGGACCTTAATTCATTCCCTTAATTCTTGTATCTTGGTTTATTTTATTAACACAAACGTGCTTGGAGCATCCTGATTTTCCACCTGGCATTTCACAGCTGCAGTAAACCACTCACTGAGTAGAGATAACAGTCTTGTTTAGCACCTCTTCTGAGTACACCCACCTCCCTTATAAAGGACCAGTACAGTCCAGCTGGGAACAATTCTGGCCTGAGCAGAAGCTGGGCGGGAAGAGATAGGCAGGCAGAACCTTTCCTCCCCATTTGTCTGCATACTCACTGCTGGCTTCTCTAAGGGGATACTTGCTGCTTGGCAGAAACAAACCACAGAACATAGAAGATAATGCAGTGTACCAAAGAGCCTTCTATAAACATATATTAGAAGTTGGAGAACTCAGTGCCACTGATAATAAACTCTGGTAGAGCTGTCTTTAGGCTGAGCTTTACATTTGACAGTTTCATCTTTTTGCTGCTGCTGCCTTGTCACCATCTGCTGTGCTTGCACTGTGTCAGCTGAGACTTGTACACTTGCCCACTGCAATCCTCTTGACTTCCTATTGCAGTCTGCATGTCCAAGTGTATAGCATTACAGTGCAGCTTACGCAGCTT
This sequence comes from Tympanuchus pallidicinctus, assembly GCF_026119805.1. Taxonomy (NCBI): domain Eukaryota; kingdom Metazoa; phylum Chordata; class Aves; order Galliformes; family Phasianidae; genus Tympanuchus; species Tympanuchus pallidicinctus. The sequence goes on along the minus strand of NW_026294618.1, from coordinate 13,009,745 downwards.
TTGATCAGCATCTTTGTGCATGGCACCACATTGCTCAAAATTTAACTGTAGTAAAGCACTGATGTTGAACAAAGGGCTGTTTGTTCAGTCCTTCAGCCACGTGCTCGCTTCTTGCTGTAATGTCAGTCCATTCAAAAGTGAAATGGAGCCTTTAGATACCTCAGTTGTGGTCAGTAGAACTCAAAGAAACTCTCTATTTCTGCTTGCTGGATGACTGTTGGCAAGTCAAGGTGACCTCCTTTGGACCTAAGTTTTTCTGTCTCTGAAAGAGGCAGCAAAACCTACTCTTCTTTTCAGCTCTAAGTGGGTAAAATGCTTTTCAGAAGAGCTTGATGTTTGCCATTATGAGCTGCCACTTGTGAAGACACGCTCAAAAGCAGGGACGCTGCTCATCTCCTAAAGGAAAGGAGGCTGTAGGGATCTCTGATGCTGAGGATTTCAGGAGATGGGATGCAAACCAGTGGCAAAAGGGAGGAAAGAAGCATCGATTACATCTTCTGCTGAAAGAAACAGGTAGGGTTTTACTGACTGAGCTCTCACTGGACAGTGGGAACTCTCACTTCCTTCTCTCCACTCTTGTCCTCTCTACTCAGGCTTGCCTGTGGAGTAGTAGCAGTAACTTAAGATTAAAAAGAAAAACACAAGTTATATTGGATCTGACCTGGTAGATGCAAGGATTTTGACATTTGAAGGGTGCCAGCAGGCAGCTGGGCTCATTGCTGGTGAAGGTGGCATGTGTACCCTCTCTTCTCCTGACCTATGTGTAACACCCAACCACCTAGAATGGGCTGTCGTTAGCGATGGGGACTGCAAGGCTCAGGTGATCCCACTTCATTCCCTATGGCACACATCTCCTGTGCTGGGGGATGGGATTTGTCATCTTCACAATGAGGAATGATGCCTTAAAATTCTACAGCAATGTAAACATTACTTAGCAAGAGCAATGTTGACCCAAATTCTCATTTCAGGAGCTCCAAACATTAATAATCTGAGCATGTTTGGATGCAGAATATGAGCTTGAACTTTTTCTATTTATTAATCTGTAGAAGCACTCACAACAGAAGGAGGTAGAAATAAGAATAATTTAAAACTGATTTTCTATTGTAGCAATTCAGAACTTTCTCACTATCTTTAAGTCTTGCTTACTGATGACATGCGCTGGTTAATTTATGGGTAGTTTGCTAATGTCAGGACATAAGACTGCAGCCTACAACTTCTTTATGAATATTTCCACTTCTAAAAATCATTACCAAATACACTGGGTGGAAAGTTTATAAGGCAATGGCTGCATACTTGCTGGTCTGACACAGCTAGCACTTCAACATCCATATGTTTTGCCATAGATGTTTACCAACAGTTGAAGCAGAGGATCCAAAGAGTAGCAATTAAAATAATCCATCCTTGTAATTTAAAGCTTCCTGTGTAAGGAAGTGGAGGAGCATTATTGTCTCCGGATTTCAGCCTGCTGAAGACTTTCAGATTGTGAAGTCAGGAACCTGAGGGAGGGCAGAAAATTTGAGTAAGCACATTACCACTTCCTCTGGAGGAGTTGGTTGCTGTTCCAGTGGTATTGTAACCGCTAAATGTCACAGTGATCTCTCTAGTCCAGCTCGGCACTGCTCCGCAAACTCATCTTTTTACAGTCACTGACTCAGCTTTGTGAGTAGCTGATGTATCTTTTTTGAGTTCAGTAGGAAACTCAGCTATATATTTAGGGTATTTTATAAATAACTCCCTGCCCTTTACACAGCTGACAGAAAAAGAGATTTTAATTTCTCATTTTGGCAATGATTTACAGCTGTTCTTTCAATGGCATTAAGTAAAATTATATTTATACTTCACTGTTTCATGTGTATATGTTTATATATAAATAGAGAAAAACTACTTCTGAGAGTTAGTTGCAGAACCACCATATTTTATGCAAAGAATATGTCTTGCAGATGTACTTAACAGTCCTTTCTACTATCACAATTTAACAGGGCAATGCTCATTCTTCTCCCTCTATGTATATATATCTCAGCAATGAAGATACAGCTGAAATTCAGGAGAGACAATTTTTGGACAGGAGAGCTATTCTTCAATTGCCTATGAAGGTATTTCCAGGGTGTTTCTCCTGGAAAATGCTTTGCTATACTTTGTTTTTTGTTTAAAAGAAAAAAGAAAAAAGGAAAAAAAAAAAAATGTTGTAAGTAAGTTTAGATTTTGTTACTATTATTTTTTTTTTTTAATTCAAATTTTTTAATTTTGTACTTTTTGGCAATATGATTGCCCAGTTCTTAGTGGGTTTTTGTTTGGTTTCTGCTTGTTTGTTTGTTTTTCCTTTTTATTAGCATCAAATGATCTAGATCTTTTGTTTTTGATATTTTTTGTTTGTCTCAACTGATTGGGAAACGAAAGTGGATGAAAAGGTAAGAAATGCTGCTGGAATTAGGTCTGTGATCTCACATCTCCTGACAAGACTAGACTAGAGGCCTGTGCCTCAGTTTCCCAGTGTTTAAACTGGGAACTGTAGCTGTGTTTCAATGAGATGCCTTAAGATTTACATCTGAAAAACACTTAGTATGATTAATAACCAAGCATGTGGTGTCTGATATGAAAAAAAAACAAAAAAACAAAAAAAAAAACAAAAAACAAAAAAACAACCAACCCATGTTGCTTAATCACTGGTGTCTTATGGATGTTCTTTGACATAAAGAAAGCAGCTGGGTCTCTTCAAAACAATCCCCAAAAAGTCTAATCACTAATGATTTACTTGCTACTCACAAGAGGTGTTTCATGCAAGTAATTATGCTGGGACTATGAATTTGAACATTGATGAGATCATGATTCATCTGCGTGATTGCAAACACTCTTAAATTATTTTTCAAATATTAATTTTTAATGAAAATTAAATTAAATAAAAAATTCTTAACGCCTGCTGTTTAAGATCATGACATTTTTTAAACGTCTGGAGGGAGTTAGAGGAAATCTGGGAGTGTAGAATGCTTAATATTAAAAAGGGGAAAAACTGGCCTGTCCTTTTATTGCTAGCTCTTGCCCTCCTACTTAGCAGGGCTTGAAGAGGTCATGGAGCATCCTGAAATGATCAGTCATTTTCTGCATTAAGGGCACTCCTATTCCTCCCTTCCCATCACCCACTCCTGGCTCCCACAAGTGCTAACAGTAATTACACGGAGCAGCCAGTGCAACTAATAACATTAGGGAAGAGAGACAAATCAGTTCAGTGGGTGTAACCTGCTTAGTTCTCTTTTGATTAAGAACTTCTCAGCTCCGTGCCCCTCCTTTCCTTCTCTTCCAAGGACCAACTCTTTCTGTTGACCTCAGTAACATGTTTAACTCTGCCTTCCTTACTTGCAGGTTTTCTGTTTTACTGCGCCCACTTATTTGTGTAGGTCAGGCAGGAAGGAAGGTATTACAGCAAGCTGTGTTCTTGACTTACTCTTACCTTTGATATAATTTCCAACTCATTAAGAAACCAGTGTGCATAGCTGAATGGGAAATTTGGGCACAGTAATGCAATAAGCCTGTTCAGAAAGGGATTTGAGTGCAGGTAGAGCTTAAAGCATGTGTACAGTCTCATGAATGGCAGAGAGCACCTGCAATTGGCCTTCAATTGAGCTGCTTCTGCATATGCTTAAGTGTTCGTTAGTAATACAGATACTTTTTATGATAAGATTAGAGCATGTGATGGATAGTGTTTTTTTTAAAATTGCCAGCTGCTCTAGTTTTTCTTCCAAAACATTATCATTCCCCACATTTTTCCATCCTTCCCTTTCCCTGGTGCCTATGCAGTCTTATCTGAGTGAGAATGCCTTTCAACCTGACTTCCATTTCAACTCAGCAGGCACAGAAATCTTTTTTTGGCTCCTGGTATCTCATTAAATCAGGCTTTTATGCTGGCTCCCCACACCTGCGCTAGGTATTTTGTTAGACTACCAGGCAGAACTAAAATCTTCCAGCTTGCCTAACTTCTTGTCTGCCAAATTGGAGAAAGGGGAGGAGAGAAGTGAAGGGCTGTGTGGAGAGAGACAGTGAGAGCCCTTTAGTTGTGAGTCATCTGTAACTTCAGTCCTCTTGCTACTCCTATGGAAGAGTTACTTGGTATAGTTGGTATCTGCACTGTGCAGGAAGACTCTGCTTTGATCCACACAGAAAGAATTTCAAGACTCTTTTATGATATTCTATTTTTAAACAGCAGATATATATTAATGGTGAATTGCAAACAGTTAAAAAAAGAGAAAGGAAGAAAACCCTATCTCAACTAGCTAGGCAAGCTTGTCACGTAGAAGTCTTGTAGTTAATACCAAAACAAGAAAGGAAAGACAACTTCATCTCTAATAATACTTTCAATTTTAGTAAGGGAGTCGGGAGGTTTAGTAATAAGGCGAAAAAATCACAAATTTCAATTGCATTTATGTTCCACTTTTCACTACTCTACATCAAGTTTCAGTTACTGCATGCAGGAACAACAAAAAGTTCTCACACTCCTCTGATGACTTAGGATCTTCTAAGCTGAATGGAGTAACTCAAAATACAAGGCACAGTTCTTTCTGCATGCAGGCAGGAACACTTCTCAGCACATAGCAGCAGTGAATAAAGCAATTGGGGCCATATAAGTAAAGATGATGAGATGTGACAGCATTATGTGCCTGTACAGTAGGACCTTGGCTAGGATGTGATTTCAGTTCCGAGTCCCAAAAAACAGAATACAGAAACTAAGTGATGAACTTGAACAGGGTACAGCCTAGACTCCAGTTGCCGGGGAGAACCACAGGGTCTGCTGCTCATCTTACTCCTCAATTACTGCCTTCCTGCTTCATCCCTTCATTGCCAATTTCAAGGGAATTGCACATCTCCTTGTCTCACTGTGGCTGCATCTGCTTTCTCCCCTTGCACACACACAAGGGATTTAGACATTTATTGGGAAGAATTACAGTCCAGAGCATCCATTGCATGACATTTTCAAAAGCCACAAGACACCATTTTCTGTTGGGTGTTGACATGTCAAATTCTTTACCCTAAAGCTGCCATTATATATAATTAAAATAAGACACAGATCTGCTCATAATACATATGAAAGCTAATGAAAATAGCCAGTATGCTCTGTAGTGACACAACACCCACTGATTTGTTTAGGATAGGACAGGCCAGCAACATGGATTTGGTTTGATCTGTTTTCATGTTCTGCTTTTGTAAATTTGCTTGTAAGAAGATAAAAACATTTCTTACAGTTTAGGTTTGTCTGACTTTCAGGGTTCATGGAGAAACACAAACTCATAGTTACACAATTCCCTGGCCTTTTGCTTGTTCTGGTTGAAGTGAATAAGTCAAACTTTAATGTGATTATGTGGTTGGATAATAATAGAGAGCAATTCATCCAATTAAATTGCTCTGCAAGGTGTGTAGTATCTGATAAACCACAGACACTGCAGCAAAGAAAGAAACTCTTGTTTTCTCTTTCCTTTTTTTTTGCTCTCTGTCAGTTGGCCTTTGTTTCCATTTTATGTCATGAGATTGTGTTAAGCAGTTTATGTCCCTCACTTATGTTTGCTGGGAAACTACTGCTTAATCCTCATTCCTATTCTTCATGCATGTTTTTCACTGTATTAGACTTTTGCTTTTCCCTTGTATCTACTGAAGGATTTCAGATCAGTTCTTCTAGTGTCTTATTATCAACTTCTGTATGCCTTTCTTTCCTCTGCAGCCCAGTGAAGATGATTTCCTTCTTATTTCCATTGTATAAACATGGAAAATTTCAGGTAGAAGTAGGGAGCCAGTGCCGGAGCAAAAGGACACAGATGCTGGCACAATAGGATCATGCAAAGCATAAGTCAACATAAAAGTGGCCTTCACCATCATGTGGCAACTACAAACACACAGACACACAAAGAAAAAAAAAATTTTCAACACAGGTTAGATGTATATACATATATGTGTGTATATGTATATATATATTAGCATCAAGGCCAGGCTGGATGGGGCTTTGAGCAACCTGGTCTAGTGAGAGGTGTCACTGACTATAGCAGGAGGTTGGATCTACAAGATCTTAAATGTCCCTTCCAACTGAAACCATTCTGTGATTCTATTCTGTATTTAATGGGACCAGAAGAAAGTTTTCCTCTATTTGAAAAGTAATATGTAGTACTTCCTGAATGCAGGAAATCCATCATTTTGTACGTGGCAGCCAATACTGGACTTCATTCTAATAGACAAAAAAATTTGTCTAAGTCTGGCCTAAAGACGTGACATTTGCCTATGTACAAGCCAGCATTTTCTTCTAGATTTTGTGTGAACAGAAGATAGCACAAACTGTAATTAATGTATCTGAACTTTTCTCAAATTTGAAATGATTGTTGGTGAAGTGAAACATCATCATCATGAAAGTCTCAAGAATCTGAAAAGCGATGCCTCAAAATAAAGATCAGTTTCTTTAAAAATAGCCCATTTAAAAGATAAATGAAAACACCAATGTGCTCAAAGTCAATGACAGAACACTTATAAAAACACACCAGAAGGAAATCCATTGCAAAATACTTCTGTATTATTTAAATCATTAATAACAAGTCTGGAGAAGACATAAGTTGTGGTAAATCATGAGGACAGTCTAATGGCACAAAGTGGTGTGAGTTGCCTACTTAGATATTTACAGGCTGGCAGCCAGAATGATACAACCGGGAGCAGAGACCGAAGACTGCATCAGCAGATTGACATTGATGTGCTTTATATTCTTATCCTTCTAGCCAGTAAGTGAGAATAACGCCTTCATGGACTAACGTTGTCTTGGGATGTAAGACAGTATTAAATAAGAGGAAAATGATCTCTTCTCTGTACTCAACATTGTGTGTTTTTGGGGTAAAGTTTTTTTGGTGTTCAATCCAGATGTCAGGTGAGGGCAAATAAACAGAGGAAAAATGGATCTGAAGCAGTGTTGGACTCTGACATTTGTTAAAATGGGATTTACATACATTCCTATCTTCAAATTCAACTCCAGGCAGAATGCTGTCATCTAAATGTGGATAGCCTTTGATATGTTTAGATTGCCTAAATTCCCCTGTTCTTTCCTTCTTTTACTTTGAAATGCTTACCTAGATGTTTTACTGTTTTACTGTTTTCTCCCCCTGTTACTGCAGTAGCTGCAGCTCTTCCACCACAGCAATATTTCATACACGAGTGTTCTCTTCCTCTGCAGCTCTCAGGCAGCCCCATGGAAACCACTGGGTCTGGTTCTGGGGACAGAGGGTTAAGTATTGCCTCAGGTGCGCCCTCAGCACTCACAGCTCTAAGTGAAGATATGGTCATAATCAAATCTCATGCTCCAGGGCTTCTATGGATGACTGTATGAATGGAGAACCATTTTGTTTGTCTCTTTAAGCACAATTGACCATTTTTATTTCATGAATCCTGCATTCACTTCTAAGACTGGTGAAGAGGACTGTTTTTTGAGGATGAAGATGGTGCAAGAGCAGTCAGAGGGCAGGGCAGAATGGGGAAACCTATTCAGGAGGCAAAGTACCACTGAGCTTTCCCTGCATACTTAAAATCTAGCCACACACTTTGGGGAAAAATATAGATTTTGCACCTGGGAAGAACAGCTGCTATGATCATTCTTGTTTTGGTTTTCTGTCAGTGGTGTGGATTAGCATCATCTGGGCATGCCCTCAGTTATGAGCCAAACTGTCATCCCTATCCTCTGCCTGTGGAGTGGAACTGTTTATTCCCCTAGGACAAAAATAATCCTTCTGTCCTTTAGCCTTGCAGTGCAATTCAATGACACAGTTAATCAGGGTACCTGCTTTCATGTGGCTTAGCATTGCATTAGTTTAACTGTACATTAAAAGGTAACATAAGCAATGAAAAAGAAAAATATAATAGCCTGTGTTATTGAGGAAGTCAAAATAAACAATACAAAGGTCTATCCTGACTTAAAATTCCATGAAATTAAGAGATGGCAAGTCATCCCTCTGTTTTTTCTCATCTTCCAAATATATTTAATTTTGATCTTAACCCTGAACGACTTCATTTATTATTTCTCTTTTAATATCACAGCTTGAAGCTGTAAGGTTGGTTCTTTCTTTTCCAGTCTGTTCTTTTCACTAAGTGCATGTCCGTATTACTCTTTCATGCCTCATTTAATCTGGCTTGCTGTACAGAGATATCAAGTGTTTCGTTAGCTGGTTTACTCATCCTGCTGCACTGCAGGTTTTCTGAGGCTTTCCTCTGCACTGACTCTGCACGTTTCCCTTTGTTTCGCTGCCGCACCGTGGATGCTGCCTTGCCGGAATGCAGCCCTCACAAAAGGGTTTGATCTCTCAATTTAGCATTTGTATGTCAGAAGGGATGTGGTTTAAAGGTGGATATATGTGATAAACTATCATTTCTTTCTGAAACAAACAGATGCCTGCTGAAAAGCATTTATTGCGAATATAAGGCTTTTCAGAGAGCCTGACACACAGGTGTGTGCTTTGTGCCTGAGTGCGCACTGCACACAGCACATTAGCACAGGAGCTGGGATGTTGCCAGTATACAGCAGCAAGCCATTAAAACTGGTTGGGGGCAACTGAGTTCTCCCTGTGCCATTTCCCTGCATCTTCCTCTCCTGTGGCTGGCTTAATCTAGATACTTTTAGGTGGTTAAAAATGTGCTTCACCTCGGTTGTTCAGGTGTGACACTGTGCCTGAGGTAATACTTTTCCTCTGTATTGAGGCTGAGCCCAGTGCAAATGCTTCAGGATTATCTTTTCAATGCCTTCCTTTGAATTTTGACGCAGCTTATTACATCTCTCCTTCAGGCTTATTTCATTTAACTACCACTTCTTTTTAAGATTACTCCAGGTCTGTCTTTCCTTTGCTGTATGGCTGAGGAAAGTCCCAGGGAGATGGGTGCATGATACACTTGGAGACAGGAATGCTTCTGCTGGAGTGAGCTCTGAGCAAGCCAAGTGAGACAGCATCATGCCCTACATATTGATATCCTCATTATGAAGCTTCAAGGAAGCTCGTTATGATTGCTTAGTCCCTCTATGGTTTTAACATGATGTACAGACAGATCTTCTCTCCCCTCATACCCTTCCCCACCTTTTCAAACCTCATTTTTCAGTTTCGGGCATTTTCAGGCATTTGAGGACATGTCAGAGAGAGGTCTTCTGCCATTTGAAGGTCTTACATCCAAGGAAAGTCCTATTACATCAGCTCTAGATTGGTCTTAATCTATGTTTGGCACCTATGTTAGATATACAAATCCTGCCATTTCGTATAGTTTACACAAAACAAGCTGGTGTTTGGCTGAAGTGATGGGGCGGGCATGTTTCAACAAGCGAAATGAATCACCAGACTCTATCAGTCAGTCAGGCACTGCTGAGAATAAAATGTTTTTCCTTAAGTCAAATTACTTTCCAGAGTGATGGAAAAACCCTTAGAATTTGCAGAAGTCCAGATGCTTAATTTCCAGTAACTTAACTTCTTCTCTAGTGTGCTGTTTTATTAAAGATCTTTTAAAATTAATCAAGAGTTAGCTGCTGTTGCATGTATGAGTGGAGAACCAATGCTTAGCTCAAGAGGAAAAAAACAAACAGATATAAATCAGAGGAAGTTTTTTATTTTTCATAAACTTTAGTGTGCATGTGAAGATGGGGACTACAAGCCATACATTTTCAGTTATCTAAACTGATTTTAAATTGCACAGATTGAAGTCAGGGGCATTAATATGTTTTTTTCCAATAATCTTAGAATGCTTATGTTGGATGACAGCTACAGGCAAAAAAACCCACTTAGGCTGCTAGCAGCTTGTTTTAAAAGTGTGGGTTTTAGTATTTTGATGTTGATTAAAACTAAATTTTCCTTTCAAAAATGAGAGAAAGTACTCAACAGGAATAATAACCTAACACTTGGTGAAAGTGATTATTTAAGCTCAAAATTTTGCTCATTGTTCATGTTTATTAGCTGAATACAATTAATTTTATGTTTTCTTTAATAAAAAAAAACATTTCTATAATAATAAGCAATCCAGTTTTCCTTTATTTGGCAAACGGTATGCTTAATTTAATTGATTTGTAAGGTGATAATCCACATGATTTATTGAGTTTTAAGTTGATGCTTATTGAACTTCTTCCTCTGACATTCTGCTGACCCTCAGACCTTCCTGTCTCTGAGATTTGGGTATAATGGGTCTTGCATAAGTCCAAACAAACCCCTCTGTGAAGAAGAAAATGTCCTAGTGCCTTCAGTATCTCCACTGCCCCAACCTTTGCAATGAGGAAGGGAAAGATTACTACTTCCTCTCCAAACTGGATAAACTCATGATGGGAATATAATGCAGTTGCATGCAATGTTAGTGATTCCATTCAGCAGCCACCCTGCAGGGAGAAGATCAACAGATATCTCTGTCATCGTGATTGCATCCAGGCTTAGTAAAGAAAGATGTAAAACTGCTAGTAAAGACAAAATGTGCTGGACCATTCTTGAGCTTCTCAGGCGTGACACAAAACTTTGGGAAATATGCAATATTTTTGGAGCATAGATACATAACCATTTCCTCATAGATATTCTACGACACTTTTCTGCCATTAAGGAAATACATTATTACACTTGGAGAACAGGTTATTCCACAAAACAGAGTTATAGGGCCGCTTCTTTCTTTTTTTTTTCTCTTTCTTCCATGCTTCTTTTTCATTATATCATAATTTTTCCTGAGGCTGTTGGAAGACCAAAGACCAAGATGCTAGCAAAAGTGTAGGATGTACATAAACAGTGTTCCCTTTGGTTCAGAAGTGAACAGGGAGGTAGTCAATCTCACAGGACACAGGGGTGACACAAAGCCTTCAGGCCTTGAAATCCTATGCTCTCTTCAGAATTGCTTTTTAAAAATCTGATTCTATATGGGGTGGAAAATAATGGTATGTTTTCTTGTACTTCCCATGGTTGCAAATATATAATCACTTTCCCATTTGCTTTTTGAGAATCTAAATATAGCTTTTTTTTGTTTGTTTTATTTCTAATAAAACACTACAACACAATTCTTCCCTATTCTGGACATATTGTGTATCTGATCTGGCAAATGGGAGCAAACTCAGAGCCTCCTGCTAAGACTATCTCAGGAAAAGTATCCAAGGGACCTCTGTGAACATTAATTTAGTAGTGGAGGTGAACTGTCTAGGCTACTGTCAAAGAACTAACTCCAAATCCAGAAAAGAAGATGCGATAGCTGTGACTGTCTGCTGTGACTAAGGACTTCTCTGAATTACACTGGATAGATATTGCTTTCTTGGCACCACCTCTAAAACTTTTGTGAACCTCTCCAGTTTTCCACAAAATTGTGTTCAGATAAATAGCTCAATAAAGGGAAGAGGCTTATCAGAGAGCATGAAGGGCAGATAGGCAGTTACAAGGAGAAGATGAAATTCCAAACCTTGTCCTTATAGCAATTTTGAGAGTTTCTGACTTATGTAAAAATAGTGTAATTGCAATACACTTACAGAATTCATAATTTGTATTAATGAGGAAAAGGGAATTTACTCTGTATGTGCATAATCAAAAAGGCGACTCTGACTACTGTAACATCAGATGGGTTGTCATCTGTATTGTGTCTAAGCTTCTTTTGTGACTGCTTCTTCCTCTTTTCATTGCTACTGGTTGGAGGGTAAGATTATTATTCTGTTTCTTCTCTTCCCCAGCAGCTCTTATTGTGGAAGGTTTTTTCAGGATGATGGAATAAATAACTGTTAAGGACCAAACCAGCAAGGCATTTTACTCAGGTTAAGACTATAGCATATAGACATACCTCCATGATGAATATTCCTATATGAAAATCCGAATTTGTTGACGGAGCCTATGTGGGAAATCTTAAAACAGATTGGCTTGGTTGAAGTTTTTAAATGATTTTTTGTTTTGAAATAACGGTGAAGAAAAAACCAGATGTCAAAACTGAAAGCAAACTGGTTTCTGTTGAAAAAATCTGAAATGACCTGATTTTAAGTTGTTTTCAGAGGAACAGCTTCTTTCTTCCTTTCTTCCTTTCTTCCTTCCTTTCTTCCTTTCTTCCTTTCTTTCCTTTCCATTTAGAGTTGGAAATTTTTACAGTAGGAAAACTCTTTTCAAACAGTCAACCACACCCACTCTTTCAGCAGCCTTCCGGAGCTGAGGCATTACAGCAAGCATCTGTGAAAGAGAGTTCATTGAGGACTGGAGCATGTTTGGTGTTTTAAATACTCATAGCACAATAGTAGCAAAGCCTGCCCTTCTCCATCTTTCCTGGAATAGCAATGGATTACCATTCAGCTCCTCTTTGCATGAAGAAGGTTGGAAACAGAGTTATTCAAAAAAGATGCACTACTAGCACTAGGCTTTGAGTATGTTCTTCTCCCTGAGAAGGGTAACTGCTGGTCCTTCACCTAAAAAGAAAACCTTTATTTTTCTAGTTGTTTTACAGGGATTCACTTTGTCTAACTGAATTATTCACCCATAGTAGAGAGGAACTGAACCCTTTTATGAGTGGTTCTTGGCTACTCTAGTGTTTCTGTTTTGTGTGTTCTTTGGCCTTTCCAAGGCCCCTGTGAGTGGCTTACTGTATGTGTTTTTGCAATCATTTTCTGCTCTGCTTATCTGATTGGGTTCATTTTGAGCTATTTGTAGACAGTACAAAAAGAGACCAGATTAAAATCAATGCAGACATTGTGTTCCCACACATGCCCTGTATTCCTAGGTATTAGAAATGGGAATGAGTCATCCAGCAATACAGTTAAGTACTGACAAATGGTTGTCTAAAGCTCTGATAAGTAAAATCTCTTTGACTTATTGCATATTTTCTCTCTCCACATACTGCTGGTATAAATCTGAGACAAAATCAACTCTCTGCCTCCCCAAGGACAGAACTTGCAGTCTTTGCCCAGGTATATTTTCCAATGAAATGTGTGGGACTTTAAGGGACTAGAGCACTGAGACTGAATTTATATCTAAGGACAGTGAAAAATAAAATAATCCTCCCTTACGGACAGCTCTTGTCTGCATCAGTGCAAATGCACATGTGTCTCTGGAGCCAGAGAACAATGATTATTTTTAAAGCTTTGTTTGATAATGCGGCTTCTCTCCAGTTCAAGGAATACCTTGGTTTCTAAATCATTATAAACACACTAGTTTTTAGCTACTAAAAAGTGAGCAATGAAACAAGAAAAACAAAACAAAACAAAACCATAACTGCAATGGAAAAGACAATAAAATATCATGTGAAAACAACTGAATGCTTTTTCTACAGTGTTTATTTTAGGCATATTCCTTGGGAGCATGTATGGTTTAGCTGCAAGGTTGTAGTAAAAGTCTTCTTGCAATAGAGGAAAGACAATTTATTAGATAAACTATCTATATGAAGATTAGTATAAAAGTTAATTCTAAAGGATGTGTTTAAGTGAGCAGTGGCACATAAAATAATTATTTCAGAAGGATAGAAGATTCTTTTGAATAGGAAAATCCACTGTTATTTATTGAAAGTGAATACATCTACTACGGTCAAAGACAAAATTCAGTTGATGGAGCTGGCTTCTCCCAGCTTTTCATGACAAAGGACAAGGAATCTTTTAGAGTCCCTCTTGGAGTCTGAACAGAAAAAGATCTTATCAGTCTTGCTTCTGCACTGTGTGCTCAAAACTCTCTTTAAGTTTAACCGGAAAGCACTTAATTACTTAAACCTATGCTTTTGCCAGCTGCAAGTGCTCGATATTTTTTGTATATTTTTTTCTCTCTTTTTTTTTTTTTTTAATATGTGTGCAAGAGACATTAGAACTTGTTAATGCTTTCCTGAGATGGTCATTAAAGAACTGTAGGCAGGAATTGTGTAAATATGATATCTGCTACATGTGCCAGTGCTACATCCCTCTTGGAATGCTCAGGAGCAGAAGCAAAAAAGTGTACAATAGCTCTTATGCCATTATGTGGGAATTAGACTGTCATTTATGTTCTTTTTATTATTTTTTATTACCATTATTATTATTTATTGTATTCATTTGCACACGAGATTTGGAGGTAGGCCATCAAAGATACAAAAATAGAGACTCATCCTCTCCTTCCTGCATTCCCAGCTTGTGTTTCAACCCCTTTGCCACAGCTGTCCTTAAGCACTGCTCATGTGCCCCTTTTATGCCCTGCCTCTTGCTTTTACCCACTCTTGGGCAGATTTGTGTGACTCCTTCTCCCAGTAGCAGCCTTGGGCTATGGCATCCTGTGTACCCATCATCTTGAATGCAAGGTACATTTCTTTGACTTCTCTAACAAATAAACAAATAGCACATGCATTTAGATTTTATTAAAAATAAATTCTAAAAGAAAACATGCTCTGAACACATATCTTCCCCTGAGGAGAGAAGCAGGGAGCACAAACGTTTGACAGATGTTAGTCAGGTTGCTTAGTGCACTACTGGAAGGCACGAAGGCACTGTGATGATGGAAGCTGTGTTAGAAATGGCATATATGAATGAAATAAAGACTTAGCAGAATATTTAGTCAGCTACACCTTGCTACATTTTCACTTTCCAGTGAGAATTTCCAAATTTGTGGAAAGTTACAATGACAATAAAGTAGATCATGAAACAGATTTTGTCCCTACTATGTTGCAAATGTTATAGCAGACTGAGCTACTTTCTTATTTTAGTCTCTGTATACTTTATATTTAAGGATTTGATTAGGGGTTGTTTCACTCCCTATCTGTGTAGCATACCATCCCCCCCTACGTAATGTGCTTTGCTTCCCAACCATTCATATTCAGAATTAAAAAATAGAAATGGCCAAGTGGAATTGACCCTTGTATACTAAAATAGCATAAGTTGTAAATTCAGCCAAAGGAAATCGGGTCTTTTGGAACAAATACCAAGGCTTTAAAGCCTTTATTCCTCTGCCTCAAGAAAACTCTCTGCAGAGGGTCACACCCTTTCATATTTATCTGCAGCTTAACTTTTCCTTCTTGCATTCTGCATTATTTTATTTTATTTTTCAATACTTAGGTTAACTTTTTGAAGTCTAAACATTTTGGCAACACTTGAATAAACCTTATTTAGGCTCAGGAAAGATTCCTACTGGGTCAAGAAAATCGTCAGTTGGATACATTATTGGATCAAGAGAAGATGGGTTAAATATTCATATAATGAAACAGATCCAGCAGAAGGAACTAGACACATCAGAGAAAAGAATAAACTAGTACAGGTATTTGATACTGTATCTATTACACTTTTTGTATGCAGATATTTTATCAAGCATCACTGCTAGCTACAGACACTCCCCAAGATTTTTCCTTGCTTCAGTTAAAATCAGCTAATCCAACTTTAAAAACACATTGTTTATTTATTTTTGTTTGTTTGCTTATTTTTCCAGGTCTAGCACAGAAATCATACGTTCTTCTGTGTTCTGTGAGAACTTAGTTATGCAAGTACTCAGCTTTATTCAATGTTGCAGTATCATAAAATGGAATGCCTTTTACTATTTCATATGCTAGCAGATGAGCCATCACTAAACCAGTTCAGAGAACAATGCCTTATGCACAAAAAGCTGAAAATGGAAATAAAACTTCAAGCATACAGCACCCTTTGGAAAGACAGCAAATAGGAGTGCTGTTAATGTGACAAAGAAAACTTCTGAAACTCTGTTCTTTACTAAATTTGAGATTATTTTAAATATGCTCATTAAGTCTCATTCTGATGCAAGCTGCCAAAGAGAATGCAGAAAATATGTATTCTATATGTATTTATGTCAAACATCACAATCTACCAAAAATCCCCACTTGTCAGAGATAATGCTCTCACTGCTTTTCTTGAGAAGTGACTCTAACTAGAGAACAAAAAAAGTTTTTGTTGTGTCTTTACCAGACTTTACGTAATTCAAACTAACTTCTCAGCTTGTTTTCCAAACTAAATCTTACTCCACATGCTAGGATTATCCTGTGATTTGAAAAGATGGTATGTAACAGCATCTCTTGTTGACATCTGTTGCAACAGCAATTCTGCTAGAATGCTGTAATGAAGTCAATGAAAATTGTTCCTGTTGGAAGCTGATTGCAGAGATATGGCTTCTTTAGATTATTTTGTTACTTACCTTATTATTTAATAAATATTTTAAGGCATATCTATTTCTTAATGCCTACCAGCCCTAATTCTTGACTATCTGCTGCCCTCAGGTTTTCATTTGCTTCAATAAAATACTTTACAGTTCACAGTAATGAGTGAAAAATCACTGCACAAAGTATATGAAGAGATTCTCCATTCAGCTGTTGCCTCTACTGTTAGGCTCCTTTTCTTTACCTTCTTAATTCTGATATACTAAATCATTCATCTCCTTTATGCTGAGATACCTAAAGAAGAGAGTAGTTAATGACTATTTTTGAGGACCAATGAGGAAAATTTATCCGTGAAGTACAGAGTTTCTGTAAAGGATGACTGTTTGACCTTGTTTCTATAACCTTCAGCTGCCTACTTCTTATAACTTGTTAGAATCACTTGCCACATCAGGCTGCTGTTTGATTATAGTTTCCTTCTCCAATGGACCTCATGCATTTTGAAAGGCAGTAAGATCAGTAAATACTAACTGTTGCTTCAGATTTACTGTTTTTCCTCCCTTTTCAGTCTTCCCACTGATTCTCTCACTGATACTACTCATCTGTCCTTGTCTTTTGCTGAAACTCCAAACGTACTCCTCGCTCACAGGATTTCACCCTGGTGACTGCAGTGATGAAGGCAGTAGCCTCAGCTGGCCAGGCAAATTGCCTGTGTTCTGATCACTGTGCTAATCCAGCTGGACAAACTGTTTCACTACTGCAAAATGATTTACTGTCATTTACTGGTACAATATATTTTCCACCGTAAGATTTCCATCGGCTTTGATGGGCTTTGGATCAGGCCCACATAGAAATGCAATGAAGTCAGATCATTACAAGCTAAAAGCAGATAGAAATCTTCTTCACCCAACCCCTTTCCCACGGAACCGAGATTTTCAATGTGGGAGTTGTGAAGTATCAAGTTTGCAATTGTTTCACTTTTCCTACCTTATTTAATGCAGACTTTGCTGCTTTCTAGCCTGTACAAAAAAAATCCTGCTCATGAAATAAGGCATCCTGCTGCTGAAAAGCTTGAACATCTCAGCTGGACAGGCCACAAGATTTTTACCACTTAAAAAACAGCTTGTGAAACACAAGAATTACAGCATTAGTGATGAGGAAAGCCTTGGATATTTTAACTACTCCAGACCTTAGGAATATTCTGAAGGGAAAGTGAACCATGGGGCTGGATCCTTGAGTAATATACATAAGCTCTCATTATTCAATAACTTTCTGTGGAACAGAGGATTGGCTGCAACATTTGTGTAGCACAGAATAATACAGCTCTTATTTACATTTTCATGAATACACATCTTGTCTGTGTTTTTTATAACTATAGAAGAAAGAAATAGAGCT
The DNA here is from genome assembly GCF_026119805.1 of Tympanuchus pallidicinctus. Classification (NCBI taxonomy): domain Eukaryota; kingdom Metazoa; phylum Chordata; class Aves; order Galliformes; family Phasianidae; genus Tympanuchus; species Tympanuchus pallidicinctus. The sequence goes on along the minus strand of NW_026294618.1, from coordinate 12,992,324 downwards.
CACTTTTAGTTGACAGTGGCTCTCTTAAAACACAAAGTACCAATTATCACTGAAAATTTTCTTGTTTCTGATACAGCCCAGTTTCCTCATATGTATGTTATCTTTTTTTCTCCAACAGAGATGAGATGAAATCACTTTCCATTGCATGTGACAGGGTTTTGTTTCATTAGAAAGAAGGTTGTTGCCCTTAGCCACAATGCAGCAACTTGGGCAGCTGTTTGTAGCCAGCAGTATTATGTTGCATGCATGAAAGGAATGTGGTGATCTAGTTCAGATCTTCAGCTGGTATAAATCTGCATAGTTGTCTCAACTCAAAACAGATCTCTGTTGTTTTATGCATTCTGACGATACATCAAAGCTACAAAATGAAGTGTGGTGTAGAAATTACTGAAAAGGAGAAAATCTGTCAGTACATACATATGGCGTAGTACGGTTCATTCATGAACTGATCTGAGCTTCAGCATGATGTCAGACGTGATCTCATTAAAGCCAGCTTAATCAGTAAGCTTTATTCAAGTGTACTATATTGAGAATGTGACTATCAAGCTTTAATGCTGAGTTTGAACTTGATTGTCTGTTTTGGTGCTACAGAATCACAGAATCACAGAAACACCAAGGTTGAAAAAGACTTACAAGATCATCCAGTCCAACCATTCAACTATCCCCAATAGTACTCACTAAACCATATCCCTCAACACAAAATCCAAACATTCCTTGAACACCTCCAGGGTCAGTGACTCCACCATCTCCTTGGGCAGCTCATTCCAGTGCCTGACCACTCTTTCAGAGAAAAAGTATTTCCTAATGTCCAGCCTAAGTCTCCCCTGGTGCAGCTTGAAGCCATTCCCTCTAGTTCTATCACTAGTTACATGAGAGAAGAGGCCAATCCCCAGCTCGCTACAACCTCCCTTCTGGTAGTTATAAAGAGCAATGAGGTCTCCCCTGAGCATCCTCTTCTCCAGACTGGACAATCCCAGCTTCTTCAGCTGCTTCTCATAAGGCCTGTGCTTCAGACCCCTCACCAGCTTTGTCGTTCTTTGAACCTGCTTCAGGACCTCAATGTCTTTCTTGCAGGGAGGGGCCCAAAACTGGACACAGTACTGGAGGTGTGTTCTCACCAGAGCTGAGTACAGGGGAACAATAACTTCCCTGTTCCTGCTGGCAACGCCATTTCTGATGCAAGCCAGGATGCCATTGACCTTCTTGGCCACCTGGGCACACTGCTGGCTCATGTTCAGCCGAGCATCAATCAATATCCCCAGGTCCATTTCCTCTACACAGTCTTCCATCCACTCTGCCCCAAGCCTGTAGCATTGCCTGGGGCTGTTGTGGCCAAAATGCAGGATCCGGCATTTGGCTTTGTTGAACCTCATCCCATTGGCTTCACCCCAGCTATCCAGATGTATACTCTAATGTAGATGTATACTCTGTTTCTGGAGTATGAATTGAAATGTTCACTGATAAAGTTCCCATAATTGAAATCTTGTTGCTTTTTTTAAAACAGTAAATTCTTCTTCAAGGGTTTGTTCACTGGATTCTGGATTCCTCACTGCAGCCCTTGTACATGTGACTCCATTGGAATCTTCTATGCCTTTAACAATCTCCAGGCTGCCACAGCTGGAGGTGTAAGGGGTAACCACAACCATCACTGAGAGAACCTTTTTACCCTGATGGTACATCTCAGAACCAATGAGATACATGATCTTACAACACAATTATTTTCTTACCTACTGAACTCTGCTTCTAGTCACATTTTCTAGGTAGCTGTCACTGTTACATTCTCCTTGTTGAGTTGAGAGTGTTTTGTTTTTTCAGGTTTTCACCAGAACACATAATCTGCCCATCATGTGTTTTTTAATCCTTTCTTTCTAAATGCATGTGTTATCCTTCATTATACCCTTCTTTAGACTAGAGTTTTCTGATTAGCCCTTCCCTCTGCTGAAGTTTCTGTCCTGATTCCCACTCTGAGCTCTGCAATGGGTTTTCAGACACTTATTCCCAGTCTGGACTTCTCAAATCAGACACTGAATCCAGGCCCATGTTTTTCCCAAGAGGCACCTTGAAAATTAGGTAGATGAGAAGACCTCTTGAGAGTACTCAACTCATCTGCTTTGAGAAGATGTTTCTGCAAAACATGAGTCCAACTAAATGTAAAACCTTCAAAGAAATTGGTGTTGTTTTCTGTCATGGTGGCTGAAGAATAACTTCTGCTCTTCTCTGCTGAATTTTGAATTAAGACATAGTTTTGTCTCTGCCATAAGGAGAAGAGTCAGTATCACAAATCCCACTTACAGAAACTTCCAGCAATCGTGACTATAGAGTCAGGAATTCTTCACTGGTTTTGGTTATGGGTCCCTTCTTACCCTGAAATGTGGAAGTTCAAAAGAAATTAAGGGCTGTGGTATAACCACAGTGGATAATGCTCCTCAGGATAATCTGATTTACATCTCTTTGGTGTTTACGCCTGCTAAGAACAAGACAACATGGAATGCACTCAACAAAGAAGCACAGCTACTGCATGCTCAACACCATGTCTGCTTTCAGCAACTACAGACAGCTTCAAGGAGTTGTTGGAAGATTCCTGTGACTGCTGAGGTATTGCTTGTGGTCTTATTATTGTCAGAGTTTTGGAAAAGGTGGGATTTATTTTTGTAGGTAAATGATCAACTAAGAGATGTGCTCTGTGGTTGTATATTTCTTATTCTTCTGCTATCTCACACTAGGAACTGTCATTCTGATATCGCTGCAGTGAGCTATGGGTTCCTACAGCAGCTGCCAATTAGAAGCAGAATGAACGTATCATTCTTCAAATGGAGAAAGTTAGCAACTGACCTTCATTATTATGTAATTAAGAATCTGATCTTGATCTTCAAAACCTTCAAACTGCTTGGCACAAACTGTTCCTGGGAAGTTTTCTTTTCCAAGCCAGTGGCCACTAACATCATAGCTTTCTGAGAGAACCACAAAAGAAACTTATTTGCTTTAACTTGTTTTTCATTGCATAAATCATTCAATAGACAAGCAAGTCACAAAAAATAGGAAACAAACCCAATACATATGAGAAATTTTAAACTAGTAGTTAGCAAAAATTTCTCAGACACTACCGACTAGTCAAAAATGCAGAAACAAAATGAAGCATCTTGGAAGGGAATTATTGCTGTATTTTAGACCTGTCCTATCTGAGGTATTTGCATGTGATGGACAGCGAGAGAAGTTGTGCACTCCTGCACATTTGTACACTCCCACTGGGAATGTGTTGGTGCTCTCTTTACATTTTTCCCCACTGAACCACTGCTCCTTCATGGCACTTGCACAAAAATCATTTCTTCTATTTTTAGACTCCCCGACTCACACCCTGAGAAGAGCAGTAGTGCACCGGGCATGTTCAGTTTCATTTATTTATTCCTCATCACTTATTAATAGCGTATAACACATGTATATGTCATTTAGCCTCCTGAATTTATCCCTCATATTTTTAAAATTATGTAATGAAGTGTCAGCAGACTTGGGATGCTTCCGTTTGTTCTTTTTATTTTTATGTTTTTCTTTTTGTGCTGGTTTGGTTGTGTTGCCTTTGTCAGAGGGAATACCGTCACTGACTCCAGTGGAAAAGAGAATATTTCCCAAGTGAAATTTTCACCCTGTATTCTCTCCCCACCTCTAAGTTTTCTATTCTGATGAGTATTTAAAATTGACACCAGATCTCTCCTCTGTCTGAAATATCCAAGGGAAAATATATATTCTTTTAATTGCATTACAAACGAGACCTCAAGAAAAATCCTCAGAACATGAGAAGATGTTTTCTAAATGTTAAAGACCTCAAACCATGCCTATATGGAATATTCAATCTCAATATCAGTGACCTAGTTACTGTTTTCCTCTTAAAATAATAGCCCAAATTTCTGTTCTATTACATTGTTATAAGACCAAGCTTCAGTTCTTCAGTTTAAGATTTTCACTTCCAGATAATATGTATAAATTTTTCACATGAAGCTTAGGGAAAAAAAAAAAAAAAAAAAAAAAGGAAGAAAGAAAGATAAAGAAAGGTAAAGAAAGAACAAATTCAGTTACAAATGCAGTTGAATTTCCAATTACTGAACATAATGTCACTGGTGTTAGTGAAAACTGTGGCTGCATGGCACTCCCAAAAATCAGGCCAGCCTACTATATGTGGTGACCACTGAGTATGTGGTGACCTAATTTTTGAAACTGTTGAGTACAAATACATGTTGATAAAGCCAGGGCATCCTCAGGCCCTTCACGACTTTTGATGTTTACGCAAGCCAATACTTGAACAACATTACTCAGAATTTGACTGAGTTTCTACAAATCTCCAGGTATGTAATAGAATCTTAATTTGTCTGTAGAGTTCATTCTGTAACACTGATCATGAATTCAGTATGTAGATACAAGACTGATACTGTTAGAGTTTAGCTACTTCTAGAGCTTTCCTTTTAATTAATTTTCTCAATGAATGTTACAATATGCAGTAACATTTTGGTACAAAGAGCAATGATACATCCTGTACCAGAACAGATATGAATGCTGATAATAGAACAGTGAGGTCTTTGTTCATCTGTTTGAAAAACAACCAGCCACACTTTTAATCTCTCCCTTTGAAAAAAGTATTTTGTGCTCATTCTATAATGTATAAGGAAACAGATTTGTTTTTGAAGAAAAAAAGTCTCTTTTTTTTTCTTTTTTTCTTTTTTTTTTTTTTTTCCAAAAGCTCAGGAATCTGGAAAGATGAGTCTTTTTTCACTGAATTCAGAATCACAGAATGGTTGGAAGGGACCTCAAGGGTCGTGAAGCTCCAATTCCCCTGCCACAGGTAGGGCCACCAATCTCCCCCTTTAATACTAGACCATGCTACCCAGGGCCCCATCCAACCTGGTCTTGGACACCTCCAGGGATGGAGCATCCACAACCTCTCTGGGCAGCCTGTTCCAGCACCTCACCACTCTCTCTGTAAAGAACTTTCCCCTGACATCCAACCTAAATCTTCCCTCCCTCAACTTAAAATCATTTCCCCTCGTCTTGCAGTTATCTACCCTTTCAAAGAGTTGATTCCCCTCCTGTTTGTAGGCTCCCTTTAGGTATTGAAAGACTGCAGTGAGGTCACCCTGCAGCCTTCTTTTCTCCAGGTTGAACAAGCCCAGCTCCCTCAGCCTGTCTTCACTGGAGGTGCTCCAGCTTCCTGATCATTTCTTTGGCCCTCCTCTGGATCCTCTCCAAAAGCTCTCTATCTTTCTTATGCTAGGGACCCCAGACTTGGACACAGTAGTCAAGATGGAGCCTCATGAAGGCAGAATAGAAAGGGACAATCAGCTGCCTGTCCCTGCTGGCCACCCCTCTTCTGATGGAGACCAGGATTTCCAAGCTGCACACTGCTGGCTCATGATAAGTTTTTCATCCATCAAGACCCCCAGTCCTTCTCTGCAGGGCCAGTTTAATGAGTGTCTGTTCTTTACTCCCTCTGTATATATGTGGGTTTGATTAAATGCTCCCTCATCATCTAGTTGCATTATTCTGCAAACAGAATAAAGACTTAATCTCCACTTTATTTCCATCTCAAAATTTGAAGGATAGTCCTCCTCCTTCTCCCAAAATATATTTAAGTTCATCTTGTGAGAAATTTAGTACTGGAAAATCTCATTCCTCTTTCTCTCTTCAAAGATCTTACATAGTTTTATGTATAAAAAAATAATATATATACAACTACCTCAGATGCAAATATATTACTTTTTCTTTAACCAACCTGTCCTCTTTTACTCGTATATTTTTTTCCTTTAGAAAAAAATAAAAAGACCCTCTGAGGAGAGGACTACTTGCCCCAAATCAAGGAAAATGCATACCTTTATCCTGTGATATTTTATTACTCTGTCTTCTGGGCCAGAATCAATATTGTCATTTTTCCTTGAAATCCAGAGAGCTCAGAGTTCCCATTTTAAATTCCTTAATGTTTTTATTTGATTCATTTTCATTGTTATTACTGTACTGATCTTTGCTCTGCTATAGCCCTGCTTTGTAGTAATCACAGTGATTTTGACAATAACATCTAGCTCATTTGTATTCTAAAAACTCTTTAGGACTGGGAAAGGAGAAAAATGTCTTTGCTACCTTTTGCCTGCTGAAAAGCAGCATTCTGAGATTGTTTTTTAAAAATTTAATCCAGTAATTAATTTAATGTAGAGGCTTTAGCTAGTTATGTGAGCCATTTCTGGATTGCCCCCTATAAGATTAAGATGACTCCTCCTTTATTTACTCTGCTCAGGTAGTATACAGATCACATCTTGCAGCTGATCTACTCAGAAATATTTTCTTCCTCCTGCAAAATGCTGTGTTTTGATCTGTTTCGGTATTACTTTGGGCACTTTACTGAGCTATCAGCACATGGCTGTGCCTATGTTATCAGGAGATTTGTTTTTTGTCTTTGTTTTTAAATCTGTCGATTTACACTTGATTTGTTGTTCTTTTTTTTCTTTTGTTTGTTTGTTCTTTCTCACGTTAACATTAGAAGACTCCAACAACCTCCCCAAATCAAAAGCATTGTTATCAGCTTTGCTGAGTTATCAGTTGAGTAATTGTTTGGGAGGAAAAAAAGGAACATGGAAAAATGGAGAATCCACGGAAAATTTAGCATAGCTGAATTTGAATTTTTATGCGAGGCTCATCGTATCTTTTAAACTTTGCTGCCCAACTGACTGGTGGGAACACCTCTTTCCGGCTGGAAGTAAGTGCAAGTCAGTACTGTGCAGTAAATGGAATTAGCACCTGTCGGAATAATGTTGGGAAGTCACTGAGCTCTCACAGATCTCACCAGATGTTCCAGGAGAAACGTTCCAAAGAGGCTGCAATATGTCCTCCAGCATGGGCAGTGTGCTGATAAAAGAAAGAGAGGTAAGGTACACAAAGACTGTTCCACAAATTAAGCCATTCAACCAGGCAGGCAGTGAAGGGGTGAATATCACGTGCATGCAGAGATGCCATGTTTTGTAGGAAAAGCCAGTGAGCAAGAGAACAGGATGCTGACTCTTGACTAAATGTCTGGTACTCTTCAATGAGGCTGTCATTGTTTTGTTGTTTATCTAGATTTAGTTAACTGGGATTTGCTCTCTTGGGTGAGTATTCATAGCCTGGGCTGCTGCTAAGCTGCATTTCACTCTCTTCTTCTGAATGCATGGGAGGGACAGAAATCTACAGATGTAGGGAAATTGCAGTTCACATTAGCCCAACACTCCAGAGAGACTGAAGGGTTTGTTCCCAGCGGCTGAGGACACAAAGGAAGAGGGTTTCACATCAGGGCTAAATTCAGGCTGTAATTTGGGAAATTGGCTGCATTCTAGAACAGAGTGAGTCACTCCTCTGGCTCCAAAAGGAGTATCATAAAAGGACACTTTTTGATACCCAGACTGGGGATGCAGACTGCTTTGGCTACACCACACACATTTAAAGCCATCCTCACAGTGTGAAAGGACCACCACCTCCTCTTTGCTCCCAGGACCCCCCTTTTGCAGCCCAATGACTATCATTTTATCCTCTGCAAGGCCAAGGGCTTTCTGTTGACCAGAGAGCACATGGATTAGAAACATGCCCAGATTTGTCTTGTCTTTGCTTGAGCTGTTTTTAGCTTGGTTTTTTTGTTTTTTTTTTTTTTCTGTGATAACATTATCTAGCAACCAGCTACCTATTGCTTGCTTTTGTTTTAGTGTAGCTTTAGTTTTGGTGACTACAAGCAGTCACTTGCTGCGGATTGACCTGTGTGACTTGAGGCTTAAATGTGATGTGTAAGAGGTCCAGTTGCCTTTCCCATCCTCCCTCCAGCAGTCACACTCGTGCAGGTTTTGTGTGACTGCTAGGGGCACTGAGTTGGAGATATTGTAGTCCCCAAAATAGACATTTTGATGGGATTTCTTCCTATCCAACTACACGGCTTCTGTCTAGAACTGTGGTTTTGCAGAAAGGTGGTTGTTACTTCCATCCTTTGCCCCAACCAAGCACGGGGCATCTCACCTCTAGTTATACATCTATATTCTTCCTACAGGATTCAGGTACCTTAGTTCTTTTACAGACCTAGCCCTAAGAGATCCTTTTTTCCAAGGCCTCCACTTAAATTCTAGGAAAGCAAAGGAATGCACAGGCCTGCATTCCAACTCACAGGCTTCTTCCCCTCCTGCATAAGCCTTTGTTGCCTGTTATATGCAAAGGATATTGGTTGGATCAGTAAGCGTTTGCACAACTTTGCTTTTAGAGGGAAAATTTCAAAATCTGTTCCTACAGTTTCAGGAGAGCTTACATTTTATCTTGTGCTAGGAATAGTTGCTCAAAAAAGAAAAGAAAAAAATATTGGGAAGACAAACTTTGCTATTTTTTTCTTTAAATATAACCCCACCCCAAATTATTCACATGTTCTTTCTCTAGACAGAATTTTAAAGTCCTGACTACTTCTGAAGGAAGCTGCTGCGCATTTCTACTAGTAGGTTATCTCTGTGAAAGAGAAGAGACTGGTAATGAATAACCTTTCTCAATTTTTCTTTTGCTTCAGAACATATTAATTGTGTTCCAATTACTTCAACATATTTAATACACTTCCAATATGTATTTATACAGTATGCAGACAAATGATTTTCCAAAGCCTTGTACAATATAGTGACTCATAAGTGATTGCTGTTCCCACTCCCCCCAATCAAGGATGAGTCACAAAGCGGTAAAGTCTGTTTCCCCGGAGCGTTGAGTGAAATCCACCTGATCCCAGGTCGTCGGTACAAAGCTGACAGCTGAGTGACATGTGGTGATGCCTCGGCTGTGTGTCTGCCTACACATCTCCTGCCTGCTGTGAATTAGGGGAATATCACAGCCTTTTGGGGTGTGCTGCTTGGCAGCAGACTGCTGATGCCAGTGTGGCCCGTAGCCGCCATGGAGAGGCCTTGGCTGTGGCTGTGCTCCAGCTGTGCACCCTGGGCTATGGGGGTGGATTTCCTAAACTGCTCAGCATCTGGCATGGCAATTTCCAAGTTTCTGGGTTCTGCACAGGGACACGTTTGAATTGGTATTACATCACTGCTGTCAGCCCTTCAGCTACATCAGCGGGGTGGGGGCTGCCGAGTGGGTTTTGGCAAGTTGCTCATAGCTGTGTGCACATCGAGCCTTTGCTCCGCACAAACACATGTTGCTCGGAGAGAGGGCCCTTGAAATCAGATGCCTCTGGGGGGGCGGGATTTGCTTCCTTCCGTCCCTGGAAATCTAAATATATTTGCTCTCCACAAAGGAAGGGAATATTCATATTCTGTGATTTGGTAGTACAGAGGAAATATATCTTTGAATGTTCATTCCAGGACTCACGTCAACAAGGCCACAAAATATCTTAAGGCATGTGAAACTAAAAAGTCATTAACATCTGTTTTTTAAGTTTACTAAAGTACTTTCAAAGCAACTTTTTTAACCTCTCTATATCCACTATTTGAAGAGTATTCTTGGAAGTCAGGCAACAGCACAGCTATTCCTGGCAGAAGTTTTAAGGGTGCAGATGTACTGTTATTCATTTTTGCTCGTATTTATGAGAATACAATGTTATTCTTAATTTTAATATTCTTGAACACCTTTACACTGTAGTTTTTAATAACTCATCTTTTTTCCACTGATTCTTTTAAAGACTTTCATGCAGACAAATTGGTTAGCTCTAGCAACAAATAAAGGATCAAGTAGGATAACAAAAGTTATCTTTTAAAATATTTTTCAATGAGAAGCTAAATTTTTTTTTGTCTGTATTTGACCCTTCTGACTTGTAGGCCTTCATATTTTTAACAAAGAAATACCAGTCAGGAATCAAAGCTGTATTCTTCTAAGCATATTGCAGGCAAATAATCATTCCCATAAATAACAGTGCAAAAAAACATATTTATAAGTATTTTATTATGTACACAACATTTTCAGGGGGATAGATGCATTGGCTTCAGCATACTCTACACGCACTTAAAATATCATTTAGCTCACTCAGTTCTGATCATTTGAGTGTTAGATATCTAGTCTAAGCAACTTTCCTGGGTTCCCTCTGCAGTCAGCAAAAAGAGATTCACCTCCAGGGGAGTGATTCATACCTCCTATCTTAGACTTCTGTCTCTTTCAATTGACAAGAGATATAGCCTAGAAAACTGTGTAGATTAGATTCCTATCTCTTAGATTAGGTAAGATAAGTCTTATTCCTGGCCATCTTTGTCCATGTGAATGTACAGAATTGAAGCTAAATTGTTTTAACACCTGAAGTACCTGTGGAGGCTGATAGAGTAATTGACTTATTTTGAAGCTTTGCAAACTGTGAGTGCTAAACAATGACTCATAGAATCATAGAATGGCTTGGGTTGGAAGGAACCTCAGAGATCAAGTTTCAACTGTCTGCTGCAGACAGGGTTGCCAATTGCTAGATCAAATATTAGATCAGGTTTCCCGGGACCCTTTCCAGCCTGGCCTGGGGACCTGGGCAGGCACCAGGGACTAGGCATCCACAGTCTCTCTGGGCAACCTGTTCCAGCATCTCACCACTCTCTCAGTGAAAAACTTCCCCCTGACATCTGATCTAAATCTTCCCTCCTTTAGTTTAAAACCACCCCCTCTTGTCCTATCTCTATCTACCTGAGTCAGAAGTTTATTGCCCTGCTGTTTATAATCTCTCTTTAAACACAGGAAGGCCTTAATAAGGTCTCCCCACAGCCTTTTCTTCTCCAGGCTGAAGAAGCCCAGCTCCCTCAGCCTGTCTCCATCGGGGAGGTGCTCCACCCCTCTGAGCATCCTTGTGGCCCTCCCCTGGACCCTCTCCAAAAGCTCAACTTCTTTCCTGAGTTGAAGGCCCCATATCTGGATGTAGTAGTCCAAATGGAGTCTCGTGAAGGCAGAGTAGAGAGGAGCAATCTCCTCCATCACCCTGCTGGCCACCCCTCTTCTGATGTAGCCCAGGATGCCGTTGGTGTTCTGGGCTGCAAGTGCACACTTCTGACTTATGTTATGCTTTTCATCTACCAGGACCCCTGAGCAGGGCTACTCTCAAGGAGGTTCTCCCAGTCTGTATGCATATCTGGGATTACACTGACCGAAGTGCAAAACCTCGCACTTTGCTTTGTTGAACTTCATTGGGTTCATAAAATAAACATCTCTCTCTTTCATTAAAAAAAAAAAAAAAAGTAAATGAGAGAAGTAGGAAATATTTTTATATATGCCCTGCAAACATAAAAATATGTGAGTAATAAATAAATACTTACATTGCATATAAATTAGTAGCAACAAATGACAGCAAAGTGGTATGTATGCTATGTGTGTTAAATTAATACCCTAAACATATGGCCTTGAGTTTTCAGCAGGTGTACATATCATTATCTACATGTTTTAATACATTGGGTCAGCATTAATATCTGAGACATTCCTGCCTCTTTGTCCTCAGATTTTACTGTTTGGTGAACCAGCTACCTCCCTTCAGGCAATGCACAGGATGCAAACCCAAAGAGATGACCAACTTTCCATATAGCAAGAGTCATGAATACACAGTTCAAAGCCAAAGGCAATAGGCTTTGCTAAGTGCTTTGTTTAGCATTTTGTAAATTTTTTAAAAATGGCTATATTAATTGAATAACCTAACAAACGTTCTGGTCTATGCATTGTCACTGTACTTGATGATGATAAGTCAACAAAAGATAAATGATTAACTTTGAAAAATCACAGCCCTCGAATTTCAATTATTCTTTCTTCTGCTACCTCTTCATTTCTAGACGTAGGTATTCTTTTCTTCTTTCCTTTGATAACTTTCACTTTCTTTCTGGCTTTCTTATTCCTTTTCTAATTCTAGTTTTCATCCACAGTTTCTAGGAGCAGAGATCATATGTTTGGCTGAGATAAAGGTCTGCCAACTCAAAAATAATCTGAATGATTGACCACTATTATTGTCTGGGAAGAAGGATGCTGGAGCAGCGACTCTCTTCAAGCTTTGTCTCCATCTATCCAGGTGAAGAAAAGATCTGCCACAGGGAACTCTTTGCAAAAGCTCTGCTTTTAATTTAAATAAAAAACCTTGGCTTGCAGTAGGCTGTTTGGATATCAAGGAACATCATGACATTAGGTTGGACATTAGGAGAAACTTTTTCTCTCAGAGAGTGGTCAGGCACTGGAATGGCTGCCCAGAGAGGTGGTGGAGTCGTCGTCCCTGGCAGTGTTCAAGAGGCGCCTGGATGAGGAGCTACGAGATGTGGTTCAGGAGCTTGTGGTACTGGGAATAGGAGGGTGGTTGGACTAGATGATCTTGCAGGTCGCTTCCAACCTTGCGAATCTATGATACTGTGATTCTATGACCATGAGGTTTAGAGTTGGTTGCATGCATGTAGAGTTAACCTGACAATGTCAAAAGAGATCCATTTTCATTTCCTATTCTGTACACCCAACACAATTCAAAAATCTATGGGCTGATTCTTCAAATACTGAATAGTTTTGCATGCACCATACACTCTGAATGAACATATCACATGTATTGCCTTATCCATGGTGGCTGAGGAGAAAGGAAAGCTTTTAGTTTCAGGTCAATTCAGAGAAGCTCTTAATAATGATGTGGCTAAAGATCTTGGCAAAAGGAAAAAGTGAGAATGGATTTTGTGGTGTCAATGCAAAGGGTGTAAATAAGGTGTGATTTACTCTCTGTGATCATTAAGAACCTTGAAGGGTTCTCTGTATGTCTTATTGTACATGTACATCTCTGTGTAAATCAGGAAATACACTAAAATATTCAGGTGCTTGAAACATTTCTGTTCTCCCACATAACACTATACTGAGAATACAGCATTCTGAATAAGTTCTCCACATTTTGGTGGTTTCTTATAAAAGCTTGGATAAGTAAAGCAAAATTTCAGTGCTGTCTTTTTTAGGTAAAAGAAACTTTGTTTGTTTGTGTGTGTGCGTGTGTGTGTGTGTAATGGTGTGTAGCTGGCATATTTTAGCAAAATATAACAGTCTACTGAAAAGTTCCTTTGTGCAGAATGTAAGTGGATATAGCTTATCTTGCAGTAAACTGCTTGGCTTAATCTTGACATTCATACTGCAAGTATGCTCCAGGCCTTCGTGCATGCTTTATTTCTTAGGCAATTTTTACTCTGGAAAAACTTTAATTCGCTCAAAAATTATGAAAGAGTAAGATCTGAATATTGTTCAGTCAGGGGATGAAAGTCAATTTTCAGAAATGAATTAACATCCTAAAAGATGCACTAATTGCATATTAGTATTCCCATTTATTTATTTTTCTGGGAATCACAATTCTAGCCTTTTTTTTTTTTTTTTTTTTTTTTTTTTTTTTTTTTTTTTTTTTTTACCACAGCACCCCGCATTTTTTTCTTTTTTTCTTTTTCTTTTTTTTTTTTCTTCTTTTTTTCATTAAATTAATTAGTTAGTTTATTTAGTCCATAAAGCTTTTTAGCGCTTCTGCTTACTCACTGCAGTCTCCCCTATTTCTGTTGGCTCTCCTTATTTGGGCATCTGTGGCTCTGTGTTAGAAATATCAAGATTCCAGAACACAGTTAACTTGGTTGCCTTCCTAAATCAATTGCCATTAGACTTTTGTCCTGTTCTCAAAAGAAATGTTCTATTCCTGCTGCAGGTAATTGTTAGACCTATGCAGTGTATTTGGTGAATGTCTGTGTGCCGCGAGTCTCAGCTAGTTGTCTTTGAGTCATGCTATTTCCTACCCAGGAGAGAGGGTGGATACCTGCTTTGTTGATGAAAGAGTTGTACTGGGAGTGTGGAAAGAACCTCAACTTGAGGTGACATGTCTTTTGCCTGAATTTCTGCGTTAACCCTGGAGTCATTAAACTTCCTAAACAAAATAAAAAATAAGCAAGGTATGTGGCGAGGAAGGATTTGGGCCCTACTTCTGGAATTTGAGAGACGCGCTCATTTATCACAGATCTAGTGATATGGCTCTCAGGTATTTTGTCAGGGCACGAGCCTATGTTGTCTGGAGAAACCTAAGCTGGCTGTGCATCTGAAACATAATAATTGTATTAGCACTTAACACAAGCTAATAAATCTTGTTTCTTTGCTGCGCAAATCACCTGGGTGGGTGCAACTCAGCTTCTGGAAAACTGGTGAGCTCGTTCAGAGATAATCCAGGTATTTCTACATTGTAGCATGAGAATAATAACTATAAATATGTATAGATATGTTATTTGTATAAAGATAAATAGATGCATATAGTTGTGTCTTGAAGTGTGTATGTATATAACTGTTGATGAATGTGTTAATACATATGTAATTTTTACATCTCTGTTGGGAGCATGAGAATAATAGTACTTTCTTCACACAAGGGGCACACAAGGGGCTACAGAATGTACTATAAAGAGTGTGAGGGATCATCATGGTGATCATAACCATGTAAATATACACAATTGTTATATGAAGCATGTGATTTTTGTTTTCCTTTTTTTTTTTTTTTCTTGTACTGAATATCTTCTAATAGCTTTTAGATGGAGACAGAGTACTTCCAAAAATACCAGCACATTTTTCCTCATTTTTTCATTACTAAATTGCTTTTCTGAAAATAAGAGTCTACTTTTAAAAAAGTCAGTAAAAATGTTGAGAGATAAGAACAGTAACAAATGTTCAAACACAAAATCAGACATTTCAGGAAAAACAAGCAAATAAACAAACAAACAAACAAAAAAACACCAAACAGCAGAAATGACCAGAGGTCCAGAAAACATGCCCTTTTTTGAGGAAAGACTGAAGAAACCAGTAAGTTTTAGCCTAGATAATCCTCAAGAATGTGAAATTTAACTGCAAAGGCAAAGCACACACTGTTTTTGAATAATGAAACTCAAAAACTTATTATGGCTGCCAAGTGGTTATTTGTCCATGTGTTTGAGCAACGCAAACAAACAATTTTGTTTCTTCACTGCTTATTTTTTCAGTGTTGAATTATCTTGATGTAAATTTCACATTATTTATGAGAATAATTTTATTTTCATGACCAATAATTCTGCAGATGATTCTTTTCATATTCAAATACCAAAAAATATTTATGAGCATTAATTCATGTTCTGCGTAGATGTATGCCTAGAAATAGAATTTATAATTTTTCTACACTTCAATTTTCTGGTGGTTTTTCTGAAATATTCATAACTGTCTATGTACATAACAATAGAAATAGATTACCTTGTGCTAATTATTTCTTATTGAAAATGTCAATAAGAAAATGACCAGAACTAGCACAGATGATTTTCTTTTTAATCTTTCTCAGTAAATTTACTTCTTATTGCAAGACAGGAGCTAAACACACACACTAACAAGTATATTTCAGTGTGCTGAAAGGTTTTATCCACACTTGGGGAGCATACGTGCAGATTTTGCTTATAATTACCTACCTTTGTTTATAGTAAAAATAGAAAAGTCAGTCCAGAATTAATAAGTGACATAGCCAGTACAATTTAATGGTAAAGCAGCTGCGGCATTCTGACAGCTTTTTCTTGCACTTATGATTAATCCTTTTTTTTTTTCTATTAAGGCTGCTGAGAGCAGCATAAAGGCAATCCTCACCCTTTGTCACTGCTGATGTCACCAGCTTCAGCTTAGCACTTTCAACAGACATTGTACTGTACGCTTGGATTGAAAATGCAGCCCAAAGCCTGCTAGCAAGACTGATACAAATGTGTTGTTAAGCTCTCTTCTGGAAAGATGTCACAGTTTGTTATATCGATTTTAATAAAATCTCTTCCCTGAAATACCAGTTTCAAGTTGGAGAGTGCAGTTGTCAGCATGGTGTCAAAGCTGAGCAGAAGTGGGAAAGGTTTAATTTTTCAACTCCTCATATCCATCCTGCTTATTTCTCATAGGAGTATATTTCTTTATGTGCTAACCCTTCCTCTGCACAGCCTGTCCCACACCTACACAAAGAAAAGCATTTCACTGCTGTCCCTGGCCTCATGACAGGCACTTTCCTTGCTGGGCTGCGGAGCCCTCCCCCTTTGCTCCCCTTCAGCTCAACCAACAAGTCTCTGTCTGGAGTTTTGGCTCACTAACCATTTTCAACATCAGCAGTTGTTGAACAGCTTGCTCTTCTTGAAACTGTGACCTCCCTGGGCTTTTGACATATCTAAGGAAAGGCCAACTGTGTTCTGGGCTGCATTAAAGAAGGGGTGGCCAGCAGGGAGAGGGATGTGATTGTACCCCTCTACTCGGCTCTTCTGAAGCCCCATCTGGAGTACTGTGTCCAGGCCTGGGACCGCCAGTACAGGAAGGATGTGAAGCTCTTGGAGGGGATCAAGAGGACACCCACTAAGATGATCTGAGGGCTGGAGCACCTCTCCTATGAAGAAAGGTTGAGGGAACTGGGCTTGTTTAGCTTGGAGAAGAGAGGGCTTCAGGGAGACCTTATTGTGGCCTTCTGGTACTTGAAGGGAGAGTACAAACAGGATCGGGAATGGCTGTTTACGAGGGCTGATAGTGATAGAACAAGGGGGAATGGCCATAAACTGAGACAGAGGAGGTTTAAGTTAGGTCTTAGGAGGAAGTTTTTCACACAGAGGGTGATAATGCACTGGAACAGGTTGCCCAAGAAAGGTTGTGGATGCCCCATTCCTGGAGGTATTCAAGGCCAGGCTGGATGAGGCTCTGGGCAGCCTGGTCTGGTGGTTGGTGACCCTGCACATAGCAGGGGGATTGAAACTCAGTGATCAGTGTGGTCCTTTTCAACCCAGGCCAGTCTATGATTCTATGATTCTAATAGATTGCTATCCTCTTTCACTTTCCACATTTTTTCCTTGGTTCCAAATCCCATGCTGTGCTTCAGATCTTCCTCAACTGAAATTTCATCCTGTCCTTTTTTTCCACCAGTCACATTCATGCTGCTGTGATAAGCTGCTGTCTTGTATCTTTTCTTTGTCTGTGATACTTGTGTTTCCTGTCAATTTTTTTGAGACACATGGATTATTGCACATGCTGCTCTATACCCTTGACTTATCAAGCTCTCCAAAGCTGACTTACCATGGTCTTCCATGAAAACTACTCAGCTTTATAGTTTCAGCAGGCAGCTGGATAACATTTAGTCTATTTAGATGGATGAGATTTCAGGATAGGCAATATAAAGCAGTGGAAAAAAAAAGCTATTTGTAGAAGTGATGTCTTGCTAAGAGTGAATATGTTATTTTAACCTGGCTATGACGTATAAGTTATTATTTTTTTCCTCTTTCCCTGTTCTCGAGAGGAAGAAGAAATAAGAGAATGAATGCACTTTTTGTTGCTTTCTTCAGACAGCCGGAGGCAAATGAGGCGACTTTCTTAATCACACAGATACAAAGCGGGTAGTTTCCCACACAAGAAAACCACCTGCATGACTCAAAACTCCTTTCTGTTCAAATGATTCTTTAGTGCTTGTTTGGATAAGTAGGAATTTCAGTAACACTGAATATGATTCACTCCTGAAAGGGAGAAGGGCAGGAACATTGTGGCCAGCTCTGCACCACGGTAGGGA
Organism: Tympanuchus pallidicinctus; assembly: GCF_026119805.1. Lineage (NCBI taxonomy): Eukaryota > Metazoa > Chordata > Aves > Galliformes > Phasianidae > Tympanuchus > Tympanuchus pallidicinctus. Next base: position 12,974,833 of record NW_026294618.1, on the reverse strand, counting down.
TGGTCATATCACACTGCCTGGTATGGGGATTACAGTGGAACCAGATGTGATTCCCATCTCATGTTTTGAATTTGGAAGTCTGTGGGAGGCCTCATTCTCTGTGCAATCTACCTCTTACTTTTAGCTCGGTTAGGAAACAAAGATCTTAATACTGGAAAGTGCTGAGATCCCTGGCTCTCTTCCAGACATGTATGAGGCATGTGTGAGTCAGATCATTTCTCTGGAATTGATGATGTGCTTAAAATTTAAGCACATGCATAACTGATTTACTGAATTGGGACCAGAAAACTTGGCAACTTTCAGATCAAGGACTAAGCCCTAATCTAAAGCAAGCGTGTTTTTATTTTTGGTTAAAAATAAAAATAAAAAAGTCCCTTTCCACTGCTCTCTGTCCCTGTCCTCTTTAATAACAAATGTTACAATAAAAAATATTTTTAAGAAAAGATTATCTGGGACAAAAAATTTCTCTTTAAGGTGATAATTAAGATTCTATCTATTTTTGGCCAAGTTCTGAATATACTACCAGATACCCTCTACAATTATTATTATTATTATTTTTTTCTGGTTAGCTTACAAAAGCAACAGATGATGGGCAGAACTATGCATAGATTGATATCATATGTAACCCAGTGCGAAAAAGAGCAGATTCAAAGCAATAAGGGTTTGAATTTTTTTAAGCTGCCAAATTGAAAGAAATCTTCAATAATACCATCTTGTATGGTATTTGGGTTTCTGTTTACCTCTTTGATTTCCCTGTTGACAAGTTCTGAAATGAACTACTTGTATCTTACATTACTATAAGTTGAGGTTGTTAGGCTGACAGCAGTTAACACTTAGGAATTCTGACAAAACTGTTTGGTTTGGTACAAAGCATTTCAAAAGAAAGGATTTGCATTCAGCATATTCGACTGAGAAGTGGTTAAATATTATCATATTTAATCAAAATTTCTGTAGATCATGCCAAGGAATTTTCCCAGAGAATAACATTTGCCACTTTGAAAATTGTTTTGTAATGTAGGGAAAGAAATACATGTAATATGTCCCATGCTTAAAGTATTATACGTCCTGGTCAGTATCTGCCCAACTCCATGAATTCCCATGGTCCTCTGAATTATATGCATTGGAGCTTCAGCTAGAAATGCCAAGGAAATTGGACACTTCTGGAAGGCAGGGAAATTTTTATATCAAAACCCAAGCACAATCCTGTGTAGAGAGTGTGACCTAGAAGTCTCATAAACCATTTTACCCTTGAGTGAAGTATAGGACATATTCTTTAATTCAAAATATAAAAAAGGCTTCTCTTACCTGAAAAATAAAGGCCTCTTTGTTGCTTAGAGATAGGATAATTTTTCAAGAATGTACAGCGTTAAGTATTCTTGAGATACTATCTGATCTGTTCTGTTGTCATTCTGTGATGACTTGATATTGCTACATCTTTGAAAACAATATTCAGACCTGGGTGTTAGTGCTGAAAAGAATATCTCTGTACTTGTAAGAAGAGAGAGAAATGCATCTTCGCATAGCTTTGGGAATCTCTTTCTGTAGGCATCAGAACAATAAATACCATAGTGTGAAATAGTTGGACATGTTTCAGTTCATTACAGAGTTCTGTATATCACCTGAGTACATAAGCAGGAAGTCTCCTGTCCTAAAGACAGACTTACTTGAATCTGTTTATTCAGTTTGAATTAAAGTGGTAGCAACAGCATTGACCAATTTTTTCCTGTCATAGTTCAGAGCAGAACTTTTCTCGAATTATGCAAGTGAAGTCTTCCATTTAGATGTCCTGGAACACTTGGATTTCATAAGGTTGTGTGCTCTTTTATGCTAGCCTGCCACTTCTGGAAAATGTGTTCCTACTTTTTGGCAAGTCCTAGGCCACCGTCTCTGGCAAAGGGTAAAAACTTGATTTCTGAGACAATTCTATGTACCAAATCTACATGATTATCCATCATGAAAATTAGAACAAACTTTTTTTTTTGTTTGTTTTGAAGTATAAGTGACAAATACTGTTGGTGCTAATGGGAATGGAGAAAGGGATGTGAATGATTGGCTCCTTTTCAGAGGGTGCTTACTTTGTTAGGTGTGGGTCACTCGTCTTTCATAGACCCTTAAGGAGTTCTTGGCCATCAAAGTCAGTGGCCCCCTGTCAAAAATACGAGGTATGAAAAGAAGGAATGTCCTCCTACATTTTTATCTTTTCATTTGCCGGTACATGAAGTATATAGGAATTTCAGTTTCTGGGATCATTGGGGTTCTGGGATAACAATGGTCTTTACTCTCCAATATGATATCTAGTTTGAGAAACTTTCTTACAGCTTTACATTTAGTACTCATTAAAGACAAATTGACCCTAAATGAATACTGAATGAATCCTGTGCCTTATCTACTTTTAATATAAATTTCCACATACACAAAATCTATAAACAGGCAAGTCTGGAAATACACAACTGCACTCTGCTGAAATTTGCAGGCTGCACAGATGAATACGTTTTCAATATACCTTTCAGTAAGTTTTTGTGGATGGTAAAAGCTGCTTGGTACTCTCATGAAGGGTGCATATACCAATTTATGTATTGAGACTTCAGTTCTTGCACTCAAAGGAGGTTTGCTTTCTTACCCTTTCTTTTGAAGCATGCTATTGTTGCAAGGAATAATCAAATCCTGCAGTACCTACAAAGAGCCTGGCTAACACTGTTCACGTCAAAAAGTGTCTTATGCAAGAAGTTCCACTCACTTCAATTTAAATACAGAGGTAAATGAAGATTATCCAAAGCAAGCAAAGTCTGCAAGAGCAGCCCAAAAAGTCACACACACAGAAGGAGTATAAGAAGGCCAAGAGCTCGCTATTCACCATCAGCTGTTATTTGAGAGTAGTTTACAGGGAAGAAAAAATTTTGTCTAAGCAGAAAATAAATAGAGATACCTTGGAAGAACTGAGGTGGAAACTTCTGTCCTACATATGAAATATGAGTTCATATTCATAATATTTATAATATAGTATTTTAAGCCTATAGTAGAAGAAAGGTGGGGAAAAAAAAAAGTTTAGTGTGGACCTTGATATTTTTAGACATTCTTGAAAATATTGGAAATGTCAGTTTGACGGTATCTTTTAAGCTATGTGGATCACGACTTCTGTGGAACAGAGACTTTACAAATTCCTTTCTGACTGTCATCTGCAATTCGTTTGACTGCTGGTAAACAGAACCCTCTATGTTGTCCTGATAAGGAGGGAAAAGCTGGAAATAAGGAATTCTGTCCTTAAAGCTGCTAAGGTAAGTCTTGATGTGTATTGGATCAAAGGGTGGAATATTTTCCAGGTGAACCTCCACATCCCCAAAATCAAAAATCATTTCCAAGATGTTAAGCTTCAGTTACAGACCATGAGGATTCAATTTAGAATTTTCTATCCTGCTAAGATGAAACCTAAATATGCCAGAAAACTAAATTTAAAAAAAAAAAAAAAAAGAAAAAATTGGAAAAAAAAAAGAAAAAAGAAAAAAAACCCCACAGCCTTCTGTATTGCTTACCTTTACAAGAAAAGTTACAGCCCATCAACAGCTATAGATGTTTAACTTAGAAGGAAAAATCAAATAAGAATACCAGTTGAAGTGATTTTTCTGTAATAAGTTTATTTTACAACATCCTTGTGTACGAAAATGACAAGGACAGAGTAGTTTCCTAATTTAAATGAATACTTAAATTTTACAGTTGAGGAAAATGGAAGCTTTTAGTGAGCTGGAGATGATACTTCTACGGAAGTATTAGTCATTGCAGTCTTGGAAAGTAAATAGGAATGTCAGTACAAATCAGTATCCATTTAAATTTTAGTACAAGCAAGCCACAGAGATATTTCTGGTTGTTCAGCTTCAGCCCCCTCAGAACATATTGTAAATGTGGTGAGTTTGTGGGTCTGTATAAAATGAACGTTATGCTCCCAGATCCGCTCCTCGGAAGCAGTGACCACATCAAACAAACAAACAAAAAAATCAACCTTACCACCAATGTTAACTTCTGTGTCATAAAGCTGATCATGGATGGGATTATGCTGGAGAAGGAATTGTATTCTCACCTTCTAAGTAGCACCTCCTTACTGGAGGTTGCCTGCCCATCTAGCTGTCCATCCCCATGTGCTGGTTTCCTTCCACCCAGAGTTTGAATCCAGACAGGTGAAGTAGGGTGGTTGGACTTGATCTCTGGAGGTCCCTTCCAACCCCCACAATTCCATAAGAAGGCACAGGCAATGCAGCTGCCCTACTTTCTGGAGAATGCTTTTATTTTCTTCAAAGACCGACATGCTTTAGAGTATGTCTTGATGTTTTCCTGATGGATTTCTGTAGGAACAACAAAGGAGACATATCTCTAAAAAAGCTCTTTTCCCATCCAATTAAAAAAAAAAAAATAAAAATAGGGAATTAGATTTTATCAAAGAACAGGCTGGTGGATTTTTTTCTGTGTAGGCATAATGCTAAATTCTGTCCATCACAGATTTTTGATTGAAACATAAATACATTGAATCATGCAGAATGCAGTGACAATGGATAATCAGTAATCAAGGCAACACAACCTTTGGAATGGAGTTGTTACTGCGTATTTACTGTTTTGCTACCAATGGGAAGAGAGCCTTCTACTACTAACCTTGCATCTAATTATATTAACAAAATACAAAAGCAAACAAACAAACAAATAAAAAAATAAAACTCAAAGCAAGCCAAAACCCCAAACATCTAGTGAACCATACTTACTCTAGGGAAGTTGCTTCAGCAAAGATGTTGGACTCAATAATCTCTAGAGGACCCTCTCAACCTCTGCAATTCTGTGACTCTGTGATTTGGCACTGTAGCATGAAGTACAATTAATCTACAATAAAAGACTTTTCAAGATAAGGCCTTTATCATTCTTTCTGGTAAGTTCACCCCTTATTGAAAACATGGGGAAAAAAATGAATTAAGAACTCTAATAACCAGCCAGCAGGAAATACAAAAATAAATCTAAATTTATGGCTGTGATCTGAGCCTGTATGACTTCCTCTGCAGAGCATCTCAGCCTGCAAATTCTTCAAACTCATTAGTTTGGAATCCTAAATTCCAGCAAAATTCCCCTTTCCCATCTTGCTTGGTCTTTGGCTACTGCTGACCTACTATACAACTCATCTCAGGGCCAGTTCTGAGCCAGGTGGGACTGATATTTCTCAGATCTACTACAGTCAGTGCTACCTTTTCCAATTTGATGTCGAAGCTGTCAGTACAGACTGTTGCAGTTCTGTAGTTTCAAAATAAGTGTAGGTCATGCTCTTTCTCCTTATTCTTCTCAAGAGGATAACAGTTATTTACATAGTTATTCCCAGGGGTCCATTAGTAAATCTGAATATCTCTGTGTTGGGGTCGTAGGAATGATAAAAGCTGACATGCCTGACAAATGTGTCACTAGTGAGATCCAGTCTCTTTCTGGAAGCAATCTGACAAGTGTTTAAGGTGATATTTCAGGACATTAGGTGTTGGGTAAACATAACGTGCTGTCATGATATTCTCTATCTGATTACAGAAAAAGGCCTAAGCTTTTTCTAACTGGTTTAGAGAAATTCTGAGACTGCATTCTGTATTACTACATATGGTGTTGCAGGAATTTTTCTTGGACTCCTATCATCAGAAGTTGATACTAGTGCACTGTAAACCCTTATGTTGATAGTGCTGCTTGCAGCAACGATATCGTTCCATTCCCAATCTCATTCCCTTTATGTCCAAAGCATACACTCAAATTCTCTTTAAAGTTTATTAACCCTTTAAATGAACATAGCTTGTTTTGTTCTTCATGACAGGCTCAAAACATGGATTTCTGTTCAAATCTCAGTTCGCATAATTCACATTTGAACTTCACAGTTTCAGGGAGATGTAGCCCTTTCCATTTCCTCCTAAATTGTTGTTACTATTTTTAAGCAATGTTGCATTCTATAACACATTTACCTTAAAGGGAAATACTCATCCTGTGACAGAAGTCTCTTGTGGCACTTAGCATTATACAAATTGTTGCAGCTGTTTTAAATGTAGCCCTTTTCGTAGACACAGTAAATTCAAATTGTTTTGGCTTTTGTTTTTGTTTTGCTTTTTAATACCTCCAGCATGGCAATGATTATAGAGATTGTTTTTCTCTTTTACAAACAGGCTAACAGTTTATCAGTAATGAATTTATTGTGCTTATTACTACGTGGCATGTGGCAGTCATTTTCCTGGATGCTCATCCCAAACATTCAGGAGGATTAAGTACTTAAAAAAATGTATTTCAACAACACATAAAAATCACTAATGTTTTTCAAGCATTCTTTTTCTGGCAAGTTTTCACATTCAGTCAGGGAGTAAAGCATATAAAATTAACAAATTGCAGTTGACAGTTTATTTCAATCCATCATGATTTACAAAGGGAACCTCTAAGGAAATCCAAAATAGTATTTCAAAGCTACTGCTCTATGTCTTTCTAAAAACCAAAGCTCACTACATGCTTCAGCAAGACTTGACATCATGTGCATGTACACGTGTGTGTCTGTGCCTACAAGTGCATACTGGTTTGATTTCCTTTTTTTTTTTTTTTTTTTTTTTTTTCCTTTCTCTATTTCTTATGTCTATTTTAGCTTCTGCACCCAAACTATTTCCTACTTTTTAGGGCTAGATGAAGCTATTTCCTACTTTTTAGGGCTAGATGAAGCTTTGGAAGAAGAACTGAATTATGTGTTTTATCCACTCTGTGAGCAAACACATTTGACATATAAAGCACCATGGAAAACAGCAGCCGCACGTCATAACTGGTTAACTGGGACTCATGTTGTTTTGTCATATAAAATATCAGCTGTCTTACTTCAGCTGTGAGAAGATTTAAGGTTAGTAAGCCTTGTTTGTCTCTGCAAAAATACCATTTCCCTCTCTTCTGAATGGTTCCCCTTTGATTCCTCCTGTAGCACTGGAGGAGGAACCAACTGGATGTATAGGAAGCCCTATAGATAGTAGATACTATTGATTTTTGGAGACTACCCATGAGACAGAAGTATTACAGGGAAGTGATAAGACTGAATCATCTCAGGTCTAGGAGGAAGAGATAGTGGGTAAATGTGCAGTCACACAGAGGGGGCTAATGGAGTTATAGACATGAGAAGAGTAAAAGTTATTTTAACTCCACTCTGATAAAAATAATCATGTGCTCAGAGTCCAGCCAGGTGTTTGCTTAAGAATGAAAGGAGAAAGAGCAAGTAAGGGGAGATTAAAATAAAGCAGAAGTTTGCAGAGCACTGGTACTCTGACACCATATTTTCTCTTGGAAGAATGGAAACATAATATTTCTGTGAGAAATTTTATCACCATATATCCTGGTTGAAGGGTTTTGCCTATAAGCAAAAAAAAAAAACCAAAAAACAAACAAAAAAACCAAACAAACTTCATTTTTAACAAAACCAAACTAACTCAAAAATGAAAGATGGATTAAAGAGCCAGAAGTCAAAACAACCAAACAATACTGACCAAATTTTTCAGCATTCTAGCATTCTCAAAGCACATTTGTTCCTTAGTTGACATCTGCACATCCTAGGAAGCTGGCAACCATTTATTTGTCTTATTTGTTAATTATCTACTCCCACGTTGCCTATTTAAATGCTACCTGTCTACTTTAAGATCTTTGTCTAGACTCCTCCTGTAGCTGGTGAGGAAAGACAGGTCAATTGGCCTCACTGCCTCTCTCTATAGATGGGGAAAGTTTTGATGGCTAATTATGACTAATTGTAACTTTCTGATGCACAAAATTCACCAATAGAAATTGTGTTCTGGAGAACCATAAGAAACCGGAAGAGAAGATAGCAAAGCATCTTGAAAATAAGATTGGAGAACAAAGAAACAATTGCTTAATTTAAAGAATACCTTATTTATTAAACTGTAAGGAATATTTTAAAAAATCTGTTTAATTAATATGTAAGTATATAATCTAAGAGATAAAAATAGTTTGTAGAGAGAAGAAGAAAAGTTGAGACTGGCTGTCTGGATGCCTACAATGTGTCAAATTGGAGGAGACTGAAATCTTAGCATTTTAGATGAAACTCTTCTCTGAACTGTATTCATATAACATTACTAAAATTATGAGTACTGCATAACTATGAGGACAGAATTTCAATCTCATAGAGTGTAGTGTGAGATCATACACTTTTGTTACCTGGAAACTGATATGATGGGAATAAAATGCAGTTAAACTATGTGATTCTTAAAATTCTTGGAAAATCTGGAACATGGCTTTTCTTCAAGAGTTGTGCAATGTTTGCTTATTGGTAAAAGAAAAGAAAAACATGCTGAAATTCTCTAAATTTCAATCTGCAAACAGCTTTTATTGCATTTGGCAAAGGATGTCTTTGACAGTTTAGAATGCAGTGCATGTCCTTCTGTTTGGGCACATGGAAAGTCCAAGACTGGGAAAGGAAATTCATATCCTGGCTGGGACTCCTTGAGCCTCTAAGCACAGGAGTGTCCACTCCAGCAACTTCAATTCATAAGGAACTGTTATTACTTCCTGGGCTGAACTCCGATCTTCTTTCCAATAAATCAGTAGGAGTTTAGATAATTTCAGTGGGATCAGGTTTGGGCTCTTTGGCATTATTGTCAGCTTATATTCCTTTATGCTCTTTTTATACTTATCTCCCTGTTTTCAGTTTCTTTCTTTCTTTCTTTCTTTCTTTCTTTCTTTCTTTCTTTCTTTCTTTCTTTCTTTCTTTCTTTCTTTCTTTCTTTCTTTCTTTCTTTCTTTCTTTCTTTCTTTCTTTCTTTCTTTCTTTCTTTCTTTCTTCCTTTCTTCCTTTCTTCCTTTCTTCCTTTCTTCCTTTCTTCCTTTCTTCCTTTCTTCCTTTCTTCCTTTCTTCCTTTCTTCCTTTCTTCCTTTCTTCCTTTCTTCCTTTCTTCCTTTCTTCCTTTCTTTCTTTCTTTTTCTCCTAAAAAAATTAAAAGGCCTCCTTTAAAACTGGATTCCTGCTAGTCATTACTATGGTTACAGTTCCTGAATCTTGACCCATTTCACTTTCTTTTGAATGTAGAAGTAATAACATTAGCAAATACCACTGTGCTGAGTTCTCATCAAACAGGATACAACATGCTAGCGCTAGCTGGGCTATAATGGATATCTGCAAAACCACTAATTGCTCTAATTTAGTCTATCTACTGTTACTAGTCTTGTCCTTCATGGTACAATAAATTAGAAAAATTGTTTATTTAAACTGGGATGAAAAGTGTATTTCAGATAACACAGTCTACAAGTCTGGTTAGCAATAGATGAACATACAGGCATTTCTTTTCCATCACATACTATTTATTCACAGCGTATACTGCAAACTATTAAGTAGCTTTAATAGCATTAACAGTGGACATTTGTCATTATTAGCAACAACAAAACAACAACATATTTATATTACAATGGCACTCCATATTCTCAGACTTGAGTTCCAATGTACTTAGCAGGACAATAAACACTTGTTATCATATATTATCATATAGTTCACTTTCATAATTACTTTCACGAGAAGATCTGAGGACACATGTCAGGTAAAATACACTTAACCACAGTGAGCTAAATTGGACCTCTACTCCATGGCTTCCAATTTCATTTTACAATGGAAAGAACAGCGGGGTAGTTTGTAAGGTAATAACATGCAGTGCTCTGATTCAAATATTACCAGAAAAAAAGCAACACATTTTCTGCTTTTAAATGGCAATACACTGTGGGACTCCAACTTCACCCTGTCATACTCTTCCCTGCTTTTTAATCCATGGTTACACCAGGTGCATTGTGATAGGTGTTGTTTGCTGGAGGGAGCAGCAGGTGATGTGTTGAGTCCTCTCCATACAGTGGTATCATATCTCCAAGTGAAGTCTGGCAACTATATGGAAAACTGGATGAGTACTTTACATTGTGAAAAAGACAGGAAGGAATCATATTTTATTTTAAGCTCTCATTTTATACGATGGCAGTGAACCCTGATATATTTTCTTCTCTACAACACTTTCATCCTATTATGTAAAGGAAGATTTTGGGGGAGAAAGTGGTTAGAGGTTTGGTGCACATCAAGTCCATTACATTCTACTTGTAATTAACTTGCAATCAGATCTAGATTGCTAATACAGCATATTGCATGTTTGTGTTGCCATAGTGGTGGAGACGCAGTTTTATAAGATCTGACTGCATGTTCCAAAAATATGTTTACAGTCCAGGTTCCAGCTTAAATGGCTCCCATGGCCAAGTTTGCCATGTGTTCTCATGGTTTGCATTGCTTTCTCATTTCAGTAGGTGTGCACTCATTTCAGTGCCGCAGTTATCATCTTCTTCCCTGCTCACTTCAGTGCCCTTCAGATACTGCCAAGAGAGCCCAGGAGAATGTGTGCTTTCATGGGATGGCTAAAATCAGGGGTGCAAAGGTATTAAACCAAACATACTACGTGACTGCTGCCAACAGCCAGATCTGGAAATGAGTGGTTGAAAAGAATTACAACAGGAAGGTTGATATAAAACTGTTTTTGCTATAGATGTGAGAAATGTGTTACACATCTGTCCCACAGATGACCAGATCTGGAAGACCATTTCTAAGTGTGAAGTATGCATTACTGCTTCGGTTTAGGCTATATGAGACTTCAGACTGAAGTGTGATTGTAGCATATGCAAGACATACTGAGCTAGCTTTAATTTAAAACTGCATACCATAGGATACAGCTGCCAACTGAATGTTCAGGTTTATGTGCAAGCATAATATTGATTGCTCAAAATTATGCTTCCATACTCTGCTTGCTCTTAAGCTTGGGTTTTGCTCAGTTAAGCTTGGGTTTTAGCAGAAAACATACATTCTGGTAGATTTTCTGCTATTGATACAGGAATGAAGAAAAGATTAGAAGGGTAAAGCTACTTCAGTTTTACCTGCATGTGCAGCCATCCAAACACCTCGTTGCAGTGTAGACTTAGCTTTCCTTGTCTGTCCACAGAATACTGAGTTTTGCTAAGCTAAATTTATAAATAGTGTCCTCTAAACTGTACCGGTGGAGCATTTATATTTGTGTTGAATGAATTAAAAAAAAAAAAAGTAAACTTTTATTCCACAGTAGGTTATTTCACAGAATTTTACCAATATACACACATTCAAAACAAACAAACAAACAAAAAAAACCCATCACAAACAACAACGAAAAAACACAAAACAACAATAATAACAAAATTAACATAACAAAGATTTACAGTGTGAAACTCTTTCATGTTATAGTTCCAAAGGCAAACATTAGCAATGATGAAATTATTTTCTAGGACACATTATCTATATTAGCAGAACAAAAGGTTGTCCTTAATGAGAAAAAAAATAGATGTTGCTGTCCTCTATAAATGAGGGAGCAAACTATGCATGCAACCTTTGAATGATAGGAAAGAAAATATTCATGACCTATTATTTTTTATTGTATTGTCATCTGTAGGTACTTGAGAAAAAAAACCAAACCAACATCATTTCATTATAATTAAAACGTCCTATTGTTTCTGTTCTCCAAGTGAATACTGGGAAGACTTTATAAATGTGTAGGTCATTGTGAAAGTAATGGCTCATATTTATTTCCATGGAAACTACAACAGATACAAAGAGCAAAATGATGCTATTTGATAGAGCAAATTCTCAGCTACAAAAAACCATTTTTCAACATACTCACCCTCATTAGCTATACATTTTCACCAGCCCTGACCAAGAGCCTACATGCTGCACTTGTAGCAACATGTATGGTTGTCCAGAATGTGCCTTGTCATTCACGTTGCTGTCACCACTGCTGAAATTCACCACCCACAGCCTCACTGTGCTGACATCCATTCTTTCGTCTCCATCAGTGTTTAGCAAGTGTCAATGAATTTCAACAGGTGCCATTTTTTTCTGCATGGAGGCATTCAGTTCCACACCTTTGTTTCATATGGATTTCTATGTCAGAAGCCATTGTGTCAGACTGTCCCTCTGCTGCCATCAGTCACATAGCAACAAAATATTGGTGGTAAGGTTCAACTTCTACAGCTACACCACCAACACCTGCCTCTGACACTGTGGGTCAGCATCATCAAATAGGAAGCATTACTTTTGGAGCCGCCCTGACAAGTTCTTTACAGTCTCTTCCAACCCCACATTACTATGATACATTTATTTATTTTTATTTATATTAAAGGATTAAGGCTACTTCTGCTGAGTATTATACAGTAGCTAGAACAAAGAGGGATCTTTCTGTGATGACTTAACTGTTTCCCCGCCCTAAGGCTCTTAGAGTTCATCTACAGACAAAACTACACAGATGAGAAAAAAAGCAGACAGAAAAAGGTCACAGCAACCACAGCACTCAATTTGGCTTTTCATAAGCATAACTTCAACATTTTTTCTTATCTCCTTGGAAAGCCAAATCTCATTTACCTACTAAAAGTGATTACTATTTTAAGATAAGTACCATGAAGACACTAAGATTAGTGATCACTGTCATTTTCTTTGCAGAATTCCATAATGTTGGGTAAACTTCTGGGTATCATTTCTCCCCATCATGAATCTCACATTTTTCTTTGATAAACACTATTTCATCAAGGTTGTTATGTATTTGTTAATAGCAAGAACAATTTTTTATTTTTTTTTAACACAACTTTCAATAACTTCATTCAGAGCTTGCCTTTCATTTTGATCTGGTATCGTAGACCTACCATCAGTCTATCAGTCTCTGGCCTGTGGGGGCCTATGGGCAATAGCATTGAGCAGGAAATGAGCTACAATCAACATTACATTTTTTTTCTCCCTGTCAACTAATGAAACATGTAGAAAACAAAATACTAGATTGCAAGCAGAATCAGAACAGTTTGTAAGTGTAAGATGAAACGGGGATTGTAATGGGTCAGGTTTTATTATGGGGGAAAATTGACTGGCAGAGAAGAGCAGGTTGATGCATGCTGGTTGCACTGGGCAGTACTTAAATGCTAGCTTCGACGGCTGTGGAATCCCACAACTCTGTTCTGCAGAGAAAACAAGATTGCTGCTGCCTCAGGTCCATGGCCAAGGGTGTTCATTTGGGGTGTAGCCTTCTGTCTGGCAGAAGGAAAAAATAAATAGTACTGTGTGGGTAGCTTCTTTTCCATAAGAAAAGGGTAGGAGTCTTTTCTATAAACACAAGATTAAATGTTTTGAGAAGAAAGACATACCTTTGAGAATAGGTTATCGTATTTCATAGTTCCACACAATGCTTTCCCTTTCCTGCTGTCATTAGATGCATTTTGCTGAATTTTTGTTCTGGGTTATCATTCTTCATTGACACTATATGGGTACTTGAAGCTGAGAGGGAGCCAAGTGCCCTCTATTTTGATATGATTTGGACACCTGCTACTCTCCAGAATATTCACAGATCTTTTGTGAAGAGCAGAACAAAACACTGAACCTCAGCAATACTCCCACATCCAGTGAGATAATGTAGATGAACATATTCCATCTAAATTATTTTAAAATCTTATGAAAGTTGCTGTTGCGGTAAGCTACAAACAATAGGAACATTTGCACCTTCTTTCCTGTGCTAGATTAGACATTAATGAGCTAACACTTGAGATCTTGAATAAATTTAAAGTAAAAATACATTCCCATATATAGATGAGCAAACTGATGTTTTGACCAGGTATATTGTGATCCCAGCTTGGCATCGCTAAAATAACCCTACCAACCCTCTTTCCTCTCACAGTTCCTTGAAATGCAAGAACACCTTATATTTTAGCTGTCATATTAATGGTAGATATTATTATAGGGGAAAAAGAGCTAATATCAACTGCTTTTAATTTAGGCAGGATTTCTTTTACATGGAGACAGGAGAATTTTTCTTCTATAACCATTTTGACTGGAAGTCATAGGGCCTTTGCCAAGAAGTTTCAATTATGCCTTTAAAATATAAATCCTAGGAGTCTTGAAATTACAGGGTGTGGGTAGTGATATGTTAAATGTTTTACAAGTGAGGAGAAATTAGTGCATTTTGGCTTATCCTCAGTGCTGTTAAGAAACAAAACTGTTATTTTGTTGTAGGTAAAAGCAGTTCCTTCCAAAGATGTCTGTAAAAACTGGAAAGCATTTACATACAATTCAGTGAAAATGACACACAGATCACTGCAGAATGTGAAAAACAAGGTCAGCCACAGAGCCTCACCCAGGACGCTGTTCATCAGGAAGATACGGTGTAAACACATTATAGATGTTTTGGCTGCTCAAGCAACCACAGGATTATCCGGGGTGTGTTTTAGCCCTACCCACCAAGTGCATTTTCCATGTGGTGGGGGAAGTGAAAATCTATCCCCTTGTCAGGTATGAAAATATTTCCTTTTTCCATTTTGAGGTTAAGTGCATGCCTTGGCCATTTGGAGGACAGCTTCATTCAGTTTTGAAGGAGAGGTTATTTCAGTTGGGGTGGGGGAATTTCTCCCCACCTTGGAGAGGTTCATATCAGTACTGACTGGGACAAGTGACGCTGTATTGTGAGGTAGGAAGAGGCAATTCATATAAACTTCCTTCAGAGTTTTGGGTTCTGTGATCTTTACTGCTATGTGTTTTGGTGATCACTACCAAAATTAGTCCTGCATGAAACAAATGTGATCCAGCTTAGCTGTGGTCAGATGACTGTATTTCTGTCACATTAGGCAAAGTATAGACCTCTGAGTTTATTTTGGCTTTATGGTTTTTTTTTTTTTTTTTTTTTTTTTTTTCCAGTGATGGAAGAACAAATGATATCAGCTGTAGTATGGTGAGGATGAGCAATACAAAGTCTGGTACAAAGCTCGTTGGTACAAAGTTAAGCCTTCAGGTATTTTTGAATAAATTGTATCCAGCTGAATGAGATAACATAGAATCAGCATCAGCCCTCTGCATCTTTTAGCCTTGGCTTTTTGAACTGGTACAAGGAACTCCAATGCCTTCATTTGCTGTCTTGTACACTTATGACCTCAGGTAGTAAAACACATACAGCTCTGAATGTCCCATTCCTATGGGTACATGAATCAGTGAGCTTCAGAACAACTGGCAAACCTGCCAGGCAAATATAGCAAGAGTCACATTCTGGGATGATACTGACACTTGCTGAAGTGGGAATATGAAAATTTTCAGGTGCCTCAATCCTCAGGATTGGCCAGTGAGTATATTACATTTCCTCCTTGCACTTAATAAAACTTAAAATCAAAATGTATGAGACTTCATCTCTTTATTTCAGTACTATGAATCCTTCACGTTTATTTAATTATTATTAGCAATAATAATCCCTTAGCATTTTTCTATCCAAAGCATTAGCCTTTGGAATAATGTAAGAAAGCAAGGGGAGTATACTGATCCTGAGTTATTTTAGTCTGTAATCTGTGAGAGGCAGGGAGTAAATTCTTATTGCACTTCTGAAGACTGAGAGCAAAATGCTCTACAACTGGGATTCATAAGCACAGCTGTAAAATAACAAATCAGCAACAACTATAAATAAAACCATGACCTAATTAAAACTAGTGTACTGTAGGCTGTAGTACAGACTCTGGAGAAGCTGATGAACAGTGGCATACAGATAAAAACACCTTCTTCCCTCAAATGCAAATTTCTGACCTCTGTTCAGGGGTAATTTGAGGAAATATTAGACATCTGAGATAAGCAAGAGATGAAGATTAGATAGATGAACATAGATTTTTGCTGTTACTGTTCTTTTCTCTAAAGTCTGTGAATCTAGAAGAACTGGTGAGTAAAGAGGATGTGAACTGGATACCCAAATGCATAAACACTTACTTATGCTAATCTTGATGCTGTATTTTTCTTTCAGGTTCCTGTTTCAAGGTGATGTATGCTCATTAGTTATAGAAGTACTAGGAGTTATCAGAATATGGTTAGATTTTTCTGTGAGGCTCAGGCAGCAACTCTCAACTTTCTAAAATTTCATTGGAGTCAAAGGGGAGCTAGAAATGCTGTGCACCACCCATGAATTGAATGCAAGCTGTGCCAAAGTGCAAACATCACAATAAGAAGCTATGATGAAAAGTAGACATTATCTTATTTTCACTCCCTCTCCCCTAAGTCAACCAGAATTAATTTTGGTGATTTTTATTTTTTAATCTGCTGTTCAGTAGGGTATGTTTTTGTGCTCTTTACATTTCACAAATCAGTGAGATATAAGCTATTACAAAAGCTGATCAATTAAATTTTAAGGTAATCTGTGAGCTTTCTTTAAGCAGGTGCAATCCTCATGCAATTTGTTCCACATTGATAGGCTCTGCACAGGATGCCACTAACTCACAGGGAACAAAGGATTAGAGCTGCATTAATGAATATAAGAGCTGCAGGATATTATAAACACCTTGGCTCCTTGGTATGTGGCCCTTATCTTTTGTCCTATTACACTGAGATTTTGACCTAAGAGTGTCATCATAAATCATTATCAGATTCTTCTAATGCATCAAAAATATATATATATTATCACCTCATCTATGTAAAGAACATCTGTTTGTGCTGAAAACTGAGCTTGTTTTTAAATATATAGCTAAGCAGCCATTAATTTTTAAACTTCTGTGTGAAATGCTTTACAATAAGTAATCCAGAAATAAGTGGGAGATAGAAGTTAAAAACTTGGCCCAGTTTCTCAGAAATAAGAGGTAAATATAAATAAAATCTTATGTTATTCCCTCCCTCCTCCTTTGAAGATAAAAAGGTCAGGACACATCCTTTCATTCTTCAAACATGCTGACCCAAAGAGAGAGAAGTGATTTAAAATTCAAATCTGAATTCCTACTTTTCTTAGGTCATGCTCTCAGTTTTCAGGAAGATTTCTTGTCAGAGCATTCATATTATCTGAGAAGAAGAGTCAGTCTTGCTAATGTAAGGAATAATTTTCCTCTGCAAAATGGCCACTGGCTTTTCCTCTCTTTTGATGTTGACCTGACATATATAGTTAAAAAATAAAAAATAAAAAGTCATTTATACTTATACAAGGGGTTACTATGTAGAAAACGTCATCAAAAACTTTGGGGATTTATAAGCAAGTCTAGGGCATCAGCCTCTCAATCTATTGAGGCTTCTTATCTTTATCCCACACTACCTAGTAGTATACAAATCTATAATGGCAGAAGTACTACAGATACTGTAGTTTATAATATCTACAAGAAACAGCAGAGGCAGAGGAGACACAAAAGGATAACTTTGCTTTTGCAAAATAGCAACCTGAAAAATAAAACCAGAAAAATAAACAAGCAGATGGAGAAGGTGAAGCCTGCAAGACGCAGCTGTGCAAAGTATTTAAATATCCATATGCAAAGCAGTTTAAGGGTTGGTGACAAGAGAAGGACATAGAACACTCTTTGTATCTCTGCCGCATTATTGAAGAGTTTGCTTTAAATATTCAGACACACTGATAGCTGGTCACTGCCTGACTTTCTGTCAGATTTAGCTGGAATCTTATATTCTGTTAGAAATCCAAACTTCTGAGACTCCTGAGCACTTCTTAGCATGGATCTGTTACTATGTATGCAGGAGCACAATAATAAATGTGTGGGGAAAAAAGCATTTTCAGCTGGTCTTTCCTCTTTTAGCAAAAGGAATAATAAAATATTTTTTTTAGAATATTCAAAATTGTGTTCTGAAGCAATTACTACCCATAATAATAATTTGCACTTTTACTATATACTGACTCCATCTAAGAGATTCAAGGGCTTTATGAATGTTAATTAGACATCTGCAGGCATCTATTAGGCACCACCAGTTGCTAGATGATGATTTTGGTATGTCATTAGCTCAGAAGATTCCACCTGCCTGCTTCGCTTAGCATGCTGTACCAGGGGGGAGGAAGGGGAGTGTGGTGTATTCGCATCATTTGCTTAATACTGAAATGTAGGAAAGGTGTCTCTTGCTCTAAAATGCAGCCAAAGTGGAAAGCACTCACCTAAAATGAGTATCTGAATGAGATTTTATTACTGCTTCAATTATCTTCTTGGGCTTCAGACTCCCTCCTGAGCTGGCAGATGTCCCCTCTCGTCACATCAGTTGCTGAAAGACAAACTCTCATTCCTGACCTCAGTCATGTTGCACATTCTCCATGTATTTTGTGATCCTGTTCAAAGCCACAGATCCAATTTATAATCACTCTGTAAAAAGATTAAACACTGAATGCTTTCTCGCTCACCATGCCTCTTTTCCCATCTTCTCCTTATTCTTCCTTCATTCTGCTCTGAGTGAAAAATGACCAGTGGTCCTATACCAGCCTGGCCAGTGTCAGGGGGAAGACATTAAAGTCGCTTTGTGACTCAGTCACCATGTTATTTATTCTTCCTTTGCAGAGTGAATAACTGCATTTAAAATGAGCCCCAAACTCACTGTATTTTTTGGTAAAGGCTTTTAATCTGCTTACAAGGAACTTCAGAGGCAAGGTAAATAATAAAAAAGAGCTAGGGGCAATGAAAATGGAGTTAGTGAGTCACGTGGGAGCTGGAGTCTAGTTTAAGCATGGTACTTAAACAAACACTGCAACAGCAGGCATTCCTCATAGGAGAGACCTACAAAGCACAAAGAATATTGTTTTCCTGAATTATGATTTCCTAGCTACAGAATCTTTGTAAATTGTGTAAAGTGTGTAGATTGTGAAAACCATATTTCCCATAACTATGGAGATAAAAGCAAACAAACAAAGCTCTATGAAATTATTTTGATAGTGTTATATAAGGACAGTCTTCTGATTTCAAGGTGTATTAAAACGCTCTTTCACTAAGATGACTGGTTTTGGATTTCAAGTTCTTTCTATATAACTCTTAGATATCAATTCTATTTGTGTACTCAGAGGTTTACATTAAGCCAAGAACTAAGTTTTGCAAACTTTTAAGGATTTTTTCTGCACACTATCACAGGTGGGCTGGATATAGCAGAGGTCTGATTCTGTCTTTTCAGTATGCTGCAATACTGAGGCAGGAGGAAGCCTGGAGACCATCTGTAACCTTAGGTCTCAACTATCATTAATTACCATTGGAGTACCAAAATCAATCTGTGAAGGCTGTTTTGACACTAAGCAAGATTGGATTAGATGGAACAAAGACAATATCATTGTGCTTTGGATGGTTGGATGGGCCAATTCATTATAAATACTCATGAATGTATGAGCTGCAGAATCAGGCTGTGTTTTGTAACTGTAATGATTGATTTGAGAACTTGCTAATTTTGCTGGTCTAGAAAATATCTTCAAGATTTACCAATAATGGTATTTTACACACCCTGAGATGGCGGCTGCATTGTTCTGTACCTTGATAAGGGCAGCAGATTTTGAGTCTTTGCTGGTCTGTAAAGATTGTATAACATCTGAACACAACGTAAGGCTACTACAGAAAACTGAAAGCTTCTTTCTTGCTTAGCACAGTACAGACAGCTGCTGCTGGCAGAGCAGGGCTGGTGGAGTGTACTGGATAGTTGGTAGTAAGTGCTGCAGTCTACCAAGATCCCCTCACATGTGAGAGAATCTCTCTTGATCCTGTAGCATTTCTCACCTGTCTTTGCACGACAAATAGCAGTTTTCTCTGTGGATTAATTTGCCCAGGAACCTGAGATCAGAGGCAGCAACACAATCCAGATGCTAGCCTTCTGATGGGCTCATCTTGCTGCTCCTTTGCATCTCTGCTCTGCCCATCTCCTCTTCCTGCTCATAGTGGGATACAAACAAGTGCTTTGCAAGATCTCCTGCTCTACGTGTAGCCGCAGCATCATTTCCTTATTATGAAATGAATCATACTTTAATTCTTCGGATTGCTACAAATAAAAAAAAAAAAAAAAAAAAAAGGAAAAGCGTGACTGTGAAATACATTCCTTTTTCCTTGCGTTCAAGAAGTGAGGCTAAAGCCAAAGTATTACTGAACATGGAACCAATTATTATTTTATCAGCTACCCAAAGAAAACATATCTTCCAAGGAAAGAACAAACAGACAAGCAAGAAAGTAAAACTACATTAAAATCTGTAGATTTTTAAATTCTTGAATCCTTTGGATCCCATCTCTTTTTCTCCTGTTTCCTGTAATACCTATAATAAACCTTTTCTTGGCAAGCAAACAAGATTTCTTTTGTTGCACTCGAAACTTTGTGCATGATTCACTTTTTTTTTTTCTTCTTAGAAAAAGCTTCAATACAAATATTGTTTTCAGAACCTTTTCTTCCTATGTTTTCTCCCCTCCCCTCCCCAAATCCTTTTTCCCGAGGGACATCCTACTTCATGGTAGCCTACTGTAAACAAAAGAAAGATGATATCAAACTAATTGCTTGAAATATAATTGATGACAGACTTTTACATGTGTAGCACCAGCACTTAGCAATGTCTTTGCATGTACATAATACTTTTGCACACTTTGGTAACGCTTGGAAATGAATCATCCTTTGGATAAAAAAAAAAAGAGACCAAAGGTTAAACACATGAGTTCATTATTTAAAAGAACTTAGAAACTTGTAAGGTATATCCAGTGCTTTTCCAAACATGGCAACACAACAGTTTCTTCCAGCAGATTTTGGAATCTTGCACTTTACAGATTTTGTATTTCAGAGGTTTTATTATCCACCTCTCCATATGCTATCACATATTTTCTGATAAGTTTTTGTTTTGTTTTGTTTTGTTTTGTTTTCCACAGCATACCCAGAAGGCTGCTTGGAGGCCTCTTGTTTTTTGATCTGTAATGTTTTGCTTTAATCCATTCCTATTTGAAAGTCTGTTTTCTTATTCATTTCTCACTGCTTTCATTCATGTTCTTTAAAATGGAAAAAGGTATTGTAAGAGAAGACAGAAGGGAGTATTTCCTCAGCTCAGGGTCTCTCCATCTTCACATTCCCCTACCTGGATCGGCTCCATTTCAGACATCTACCCAAATATCCCACAAGGGCAATCATGGCAATTTTTAGTCAGAGTACAACTAGCAGATATTAAACTGATTAGAAGTCTATCTGTACTAGTCTAGCTGTAGCAACAGAGGCTGTTTAACAACAACCCGTTGTGACAAATAATGGTAAAATACCAAATAATTTTGTTTGAAACCAAAAGTGGCAAAAACAAACCAAGAAAGAAGAAAAGTAAACAACAGCAAGAAGGGAAAGAAAAGTTTTGAAATAGCTTTGCTCCATATTTTTTGGAGCCTTGCAAAAGTCTTGCATTATTTGCCATTAAAATCTCACCATCTCTCTTGAGAAAAGCTTTTATCTTCTGCCTCCAAATGGTGTTTCAACTAATTCTTCTATCATACCTGAATTAACTCTTGTCCAGATTAGACAACAGATTGCTAGTATCTCCCAACTTATAGATTTATGGTTTATTATCATAGAATCATAGAATCATAGAATCACCAAGGTTGGAAAAGACCTAAAAGATCATCCAGTCCAACCGTTCACCTATTCCCAACAGCTCCTACTAAACCATGTCCCTCAACACAACATCCAGCCTTTCCTTGAACACCCCCAGGCTCGGTGACTCCACCACCTCCCTGGGCAGTCCATTCCAGTGCCTGACCACCCTTTCTGAAAAGTAATACTTCCTAATGTCCAGCCTGAATCTCCCCTGCCGTAGCTTGAAGCCATTCCCCCTGGTCCTATCACTAATGACACGAGAGAAGAGGCCGACCCCCAGCTCACTACAGCCTCCCTTCAGGAAGTTATAGAGAGCAATGAGGTCTCCCCTGAGCCTCCTCTTCTCCAGGCTGAACATTCCCAGCTCCTTCAGCCTCTCCTCATATGGCCTGTGTTCCAGACCAGCTTTGTTGCCCTCCTTTGAACACGTTCCAGGGCCTCAATAGCTTTCTTGCAGTGAGGGGCCCAAAACTGGACACAGTACTCGAGGTGCGGCCTCACCATTGCTGAATACAGGGGAAAAATCACCTCTCTGCTCCTGCTTGCAACACTGTTTCTGATGCAAGCCAGGGTTCCATTGGCCTTCTTGGCCACCTGGGCACACTGTCGGCTGGTGTTCAGCCAAGCATCAATCAATACCCCCAGGTCCATTTCCTCTATGCCGTCCTCCAGCCACACCACCCCAAGCCTGTAGCGTCGCCTGGGGTTGTTGTGGCCGAAGTGCAGGACCTGGCATTTGGCCTTGTTGAAACTCATCCTATTGGCTTCAGCCCAACTCTCCAGCCTGTCCAGATCCCTCTGTAGGGCCTCGCTACCCCCAGGCAGATCCACACTTCCAGCCAATTTGGTGTCATCTGCGAATTTACTGAGGGTGCACTCGATGCCCTCATCGAGGTCATCAATAAAGATATTGAAGAGGACAGGCCCCAGCACCGACCCCTGGGGAACACCACTCACAACCGGTCGCCAGCTGGATTTGACTCCATTCACCACCACTCTCTGTGCCCGGCCCTCCAACCAGCTCCTTACCCAGCCAAGAGTGTATCCATCCAAGCCTCTGGCTGCCAGCTTCTGCAGGAGAATGCTGTGGGAGACAGTGTCAAAGGCTTTGCTGAAGTCTAGGTAGACCACATCAACAGCCTTTCCCTCATCCACCAGATGGGTCACTAGATCATAGAAGGAGATCAGGTTGGTCAAACAGGACCTGCCCTTCACGAACCCATGCTGGCTAGGCCTGATCCCCCGGTCACCCTGCACATGCCGCATGATCTCCCTCAAGACAATCTGCTCCATAACCTTCCCTGGCACCGAGGTCAGGCTAACAGGCCTGTAGTTCCCCGGATCCTCCTTACGACCTTTCTTAAAAATGGGAGTCACATCGGCAAGCCTCCAGTCTTCTGGGACCTCACCAGTCAACAAGGAGCACTGACGGATGATGGAAAGCGGCCCGGCTATCACCTCCGCCAGTTCCCTCAGCACTCTTGGGTGGATCTCATCTGGCCCCATCGACTTGTGACAGTCCAGCTGGAGCAGTAGGTCTCTGACTGTTTCTTTCAGAATCACAGGGGGGTTAGTGTGCTCCCCAGCCGAGATTACCAGGTCAGAGAGAGCGGTATCCTGAGGATAACTGGTCTGACTTTTAAAGACAGACGTAAAGAAGGCATTCAGAACCTCTGCCTTTTCCTTATCCTCAGTGGTCACATTCCCAGCCTCATCCAGCAAAGAGTGGATATTCTCCTTTGTCCTCCTCTTACTGTTAATGTATTTATAAAAGAGTTTCTTATTCCTTTTCACGCCAGTGGCTAGGTTAAATTCAAGCTGGGCTTTTGCCTTTCTGATTTCACCTCTACACATCCTAACAACTTCCTTGTATTCATTTTGAGTGGCCTGTCCCTCTTTCCACAGGCGGTAGATTATAGTTCATCATCATAGGAGAAATAAATGATTTCTACATTAGTATATACATTTCCACTTAAAATCTACAGCCGCATGATGCTATTGTACTTTTTCACTTTTTCCCTTCTGTGCGTTCTACGCATGCATATTCAGGCTTAAATTGAGAGATTTATGCTTTGAGAGAGTGTTTGAATGAGACTAAGCACAATGAGATGTCAACCTTGATTGAAATCTGTTTGTTCTAGCTCACTGCAAACAAATAATAGCAACAACAAAAATGTAAAGATAGTGGGTCACATCCTGTCCATGCAAGTTAGGGATATAATTGTGCTTTAATTTGTGCTAGACCTTTAGGTGGAAATTTCGTTTTATATAAATTTGTTTGCTACTCAGATGGATGTCAAAATTTAAAAGATTTGTTGAGCTTCTCTTTATATTTACTTGAGAAAAGAGACATTTAGATTTTCATCTCGCAGCACGTCATCCAAACGCCTCTTGAACACTGCCAGGGATGGCGACTCCACCACCTCCCTGGGCAGTCCATTCCAGTGCCTGACCACTCTCTGAGAGAAAAAGTTCTTCCTTATGTCCAACCTAAACCTCCTCTGGTACAACTTGCAGCCATTGCCCCGTGTCCTGCTTGTTGCCTGGGAGAAGAGGCCTCTTCACCACAACCTCCCTTCAGGAGGTTGTAGATTACAGTGAGGTCTTCCCTGAGCCTCCTCTTCTCCAGACTGAACAATCCCAGCTCCCTCAGCCACTCTTCACAAGCCCTGTGCTCCAGACCCCTCACCAGTTTTGTTGCACTTCTCTGGACACACTCCAGTACCTCAACATCTTTCCTGTAGTGAGGGGCTCAAAACTGAACGCAGTACTCGAGGTGCGGCCTCACCAGTGCTGAGTACAGGGGATGATCACCTCCCTGCTCCTGCTGGCCACACCATTTCTAATGCAGTCCAGGATGCCGTTGGCCCTCTTGGCCACCTGAGCACACTGTCGGCTCATGTTCAGCCGAGCATCAACCAACACCCCCAGGTCCTTCTCTTCTTCACACTCACCAAGCCACTCACCCCCAAGCCTATAATCTGCATGGGGTTGTTGTGCCCAAAGTGCAGAACTCGACACTTGGCCTTGTTGAACCTCGTTCCAATCACCTCAGCCCAGTGGTTCAGCCTGTCTAAATCCCTCTGAAGGGCCGCCCTACCCTCAGGCAGATCGACACCACCTCCCATCTTGGTGTCATCTGCAAACTTGCTGAGGGTGCACTCAATGCCCTCATCTAGGTCATCAATAAAGATATTAAACAAGATGGGCCCCAGTACCGACCTCTGGAGGACACCACTTGAAATGGGTCGCCAGCTGGACTTCATTCACCACAACCCTCTGGGCACAGCCTCCAGGCTGAGCAGTCACAAGTCTCTCAGACTTTCTTCATAAGGAAGATGCTGCAAGCCCTTAATCATCTTTGTGGTCCTCCACTGGATTATCTCTAGAAATTCCATGTCTTTCTTGAACTGAGAAGACGAGAACTGTACACAGTACTTCAGATGTGGACTCAGAAGGGCTGAGAAGAGAGGGGAGATCAGCTCCCTTGACCTGCTGGTCATGCTCTTTTTAATGTACCTCAGGATACCATTGAGTTCTTGGCAACAAGGGCACACTACTGGCTCATGATCAACCTGTTATTCACCAGAACAACCTTCACATTCTCAACCAGTCTTTCCTTGTTTAAAAGAATCAGGTCCAGCAGCACATCTCTCTTCATTGGCTAGTCCACCATTTACATTAGAAAATTGTCTTCCACACATTGCAGGAATCTCCTGGACTGTGTTTGCCTGGCAGCATTGCTTTTCCAGAAAATATCAGTGTGATTGAAGTCTCTCATGAGAAGGAGTATCCGTGATGGTGAGGCTACTTCCAGCTTTATACAAAAGGCCTTATTAATTTTCTCCTCCTGATCAGGCGACCTATAGTAACCACCCATGGTGGGGTTACTTTTAATTCCCATCCACAAGCTTTCCACTTGTTCATCGATCATCCCTAGGCAGAGCTCTGTGCATTCCAGTTCTACTCTCATATAAAGAGCAACTCCACCACATTACACTGCTAGTCGTCTTTCCTGAAATGTACAGAGCCATCCCTGACAGCATTCCAAGTCACGTAAGCTGTCCCACCATGTCTGCATGATTACAATGAGATCATGGCCCTGTGACCACACACAGATCTCTAATTCTTCCTGTTAACCCTCATGCTTCATGCATTGGTATACAGGCACTTAGAGAAGAAAAGGAAGCAGAAGATGCAGTAGTCTCTAGAGGGATGCAAGAGAAATCCCCACAGTCATACACACCCTAGAAGTGTCTGCCTTTCTGGCTCATTGTGTGGGAGGCAGTTAAGGAACATTTAGCACTGTTCTGGTTGGCCTGACTTATTCCACAGTTAGTTGCAATGGTGTGAGCGTTGCCATTTTGGACCTCACCCCTAAAGTCCTTTAGTTTAAAATCTGCCTCACTAGGTAGAAAGATGTGATGTAGCACAGGTATATTAAGGTATTTCTGCCTCATTAAGCTCATGTTGTTTTCATGTGGAAGGTATGTCTCTAGGAAAAATAAAATACCATTTTGTGGTTGATGCCTCATAAGGAGATTTCAGTATGGCTATGAGTACCAGCTTCTGATATCATGATAATGAAAGATACAGACAAAAATGACCTTTATATGCACTTTGAGAAATCGAGAAAACAAAATTATTTGTTGGAGGATGGAAAGCATTTAAAAGATACTAATGCTAATTTTAAAGATACTGGATTCACTCATATTCCTGGGAAAGCAATCAAATACTTCTGGTGATGCTGAGTGCTGAATGAATTATTCCATAACTAAAATAGTTTTCCTTCAGAAATAAATGTTCTATAATTTCCACAGTCTTTGTAAATTTATCAGTATTTTGTAACATGAAGGAAATAAATACTAGGCTTATGTGTTTTCTTCCATGTCATGGTCTGACTAAAACAGAAATATACATTTGGGCTGGCACACATCTGCAAAACCTGTGAAAATCAAAACTGATGTGACTAACTCATTGGATTTTGTCCTTCAAATTCTTTCAGGGCATTTGTGGCAAAGCATGTATCAGCAGATCCATCTAGAGGATCATTAATTATCCTTTGTTCAGCCTGTTCCTGAAATAACATCTTTGACTCCTTTTAGTCAGGTCCACAAAACATGGAAAAGGTCATTTCAGAGTTAAAATATTAAATACACAACTTAACTTTAAACTTGTAGCAAACAAAAGTAAGAGTGAATTTAACAAAATTATACTGTCTTAAAAATAGTGAAATAACAAAAACAACTGACAGATTTGTTTTTACTATGAGTATTAAAAGTGCCAATATTTTTTAAGTAGTGTGGATATAGATTAAACTATTTTAAACTCAGCACCACTAGATGAATGCCCTGCTAGTCAGCAGAATGTTTTGCAAATCTGCTCTTAAGTGACAATGAATTGTCTGACTACATCTCTCCTTTTTCTAGAATGACAATAATCTTCATAGTTTCCTTGTGTTCCATGTACTCCTAGAAGGCCTCTTCCCACATATTTATGAATGACATTAACACCTTTCATTTATTAATATATTTTTCTCTGACCCCAAATATATTAGTTGGTTCTAGGATGGGAATATGAAAATGCAGGTTGGAATAATGAAATTTAATTGCATTTAGTATAATCAGAAAAGCATGATAGCCATATAAAGACAGGGAGTAAAAATTACACAAGAGAAGAAAGATACATTGCTTTGATTTTAACCTCTAATTAATTGCATTGCCCTAAACCACAGCTGTATACCACGAAAGAGACTTAAAAGTGATTGTACGACAGTTATTTAGCTATTACTCGTTTAACCCAAAGCAACAAACTTATGTTCTGCAACAGCTTTTTCTAATATGTTTTATTATTTCTCTCTGCACAGTGGAAGGAAATAAAATGGCTGCAAGTTCCCAAATATAAGTAAAAACTTTAGAACCACATTTTCATCTATCTTAAGAAATTAGCACAGGATGAACACATTCTTTTTGCAATATTAATTCTAGGCTTGCTCACAGTTTGTCAATGAAAAATTAAGCAACCTGAATTCTTAGGTGTTGCTTAGCAAATAATTTGAAGTCTTTTTTCTTTTTTCTTTTTTTTTTTTTAATGAAGAAAGTAGGAATGAATGAATGACTCTGAAAATACTTGCTGATTTGAAAAGAAAAAATGTGCACTTGAATTTTTTTTGCCAAACATTTTCTTTATGGATTAACCTTATTTAGAGCACATAGTGCTCCATGCTAGAGCAGTGCCTGGAGGGTGGGCCCCATGGTACAGGGCCATGTCAGAGCATGGAGAGCTTGGAGGACTGCAGCCTATGGGAAGCCCATGTGGCATCAGCTGGGGAAGGACACATCTCATGGGAAGGACCCCACGTGGAGCAGGAAAAGAGAGTGACTATGGAGGAGTGGCAGAGATTAAACTTTACTGACCGACTGCAGACCGCATTCCCTGTTACCCTGCACTGCTCAGAGAGAGGAGTTAGAAAAAGGTAGATGGAGATATATTGTTTTTAGTTTGGTTTTAGTTCTCATTGCTCTAATCTGTTAGCAACAGGCAATACATTAAATTAATCTCCCCATGCTGAGTCTGTTTTGCCCATGACAGTAACTGGTGAGTGATGTCCCTTTCCCATCCTTATCTTCACCCTTGAGCTCTTTTCCATGTTATGTCCCCTTCTTCCTTTGGGGATAGGAAGTGAGAGAGCACTGCAAAGAACTTAGTTGCCCATCAGGCAAACCACAGTTCTGTCAACATTTTTTTTTTTTTTTTAGAATGTTTTCAAAGATTAGACTATAGCAAAGAGTAAGCAAGGAAGAACTAGATTAAATTAACATCATTCACATTTGCGATTATAAAAGTATGGAAGTCTAAGGTATGTGGCTACCTGGGGAATTCTACGCAGTTTTCAGGAGGCAGTCTGTGATGTGAAAGTGACTTCTGATGAAAGTAAACAAAACAGGCCAAGAAGCTGAACTTAATATTTTCCCCTCTTAGTTCTTTAGTATGCAAATTGCATGAATAATATGTAGCAGGTATTACAAAGGAAATGAGAGGAGAAAGCAAATGTGGTTCATTCAAGATTCACTCTAAACCAAATGACATTTTACAAAGTTTCCACTTTATGCTTTTTCTTACAAATGTTAAAAGAGTATGTGTGGACATACAAACTCTTTTTTTATCCTATCTTATTTATTTATTTATTTATTTCGGTGTTTCACTCTTTATTTCCCTTATATTTCACTGCAGAGACTTGATCTTGTTTTTTATAGCAATATCAATTCAAGATAGAAAAGAGAATTGCTGCACCTCTGTCAAGAATAAAGCATTGATATGAGACACCCAGCAGAGAAGTGCAGCTGCTTTGAGGTTCCCCTCTAAGAGAAGGCTCAGCAGGGGAGGGAGAGGAGTCAGCCTACAGCCATCTCCTGAGGAGCAGCCTCCCATGGGCAAGTCCAATCTAAGCGAGCTGCAGAATTACCTGTCCTCTGGACGATGGAGGATGCTTGCAGCAGCTCCTCTCTGAATTTAAGCACCGTGGCTGTGTACTTACGGTTCAGCAGGATGAATCTGAGCCTACAGTCAAGCTGCAGAAGGGTTAAAGAGTGTTTTAGTTCCTTCTGATTATATTGCTTCTCTGAAAAGTAACAAAAACTGCACGTGTACACATATCTAAAAACAGATATTGCATCTGATATAATGCTGGGTAAATCCCTCAAATCCTGCCTTATAACCAATATGTTACACAGTTATGCTCAGCTTTACTTTAGGAATAAATTCTGAATGCAAGATCATATTCCTTCCAAATCTGTAAATCTACAGAAGTTCAGAGGATTAAATTTGCAGTTTAATCTATTTACAGCTCAGTTAAAATGTACATCCATTCAAATTTGTCTGATGGAAATACTAAGCATGATTCACTAGTTCCATAATTTGTATTTTATGAATCCCTGTCAAAATATGATTTGTGGCTAACTGAAGACAGCCTTGAGACAAGAAAGCTGAAATCTTTTGTAGGTTTATATGACAGGTGTTAGTCTGAGTTTGTTGCTTGCATTCACAATCTGTAATTTGCATGAGAATAAGCACTCTGATTTCAGCTAGTTAATATGTGCCTTTATCTGTCATGTCAGTCTTCTCCACGGCAGGGCAGATGCCTTGCATAGCACATGTGTCATCCAGAAGTAACACTGCAAATGCACAGCCCTGTTCTAACCTGCCACTGCTTTCAGCACACTGTTGAGGGAGTTTTAAATTCAAAGCATCCCTTTTTTCCCTTTTAGCCCTTAGAAGAGCTGTGCTACTCTAAATGTGAACTGAATGCTTTGCACTATTCCTGAATACACAAGCAGCGCTTGCTAACATAGAGAAGGTAAGAATACTAGGGCTTCATCTGAAAATAGAGAGGGTAGGATGGCCTAAATCCAGGTACTATTTAGTAAGGATGTATAGAGCCTTTTTAAGCATCCAGAGAATCAATCATCTCTAAAGTTACATTGAATGATAGTCTGATTTTAATTGCTGGTACTCTAGGTACACCACATTTGAAATTTTCTGCGTGTCATCTAAAGTGGATTTCTGAAAGGATTCTCTCCATAAGTGCCATAAGGATCCAATTAGAGGCGATTGCTTGATTTTGGAAACTTTCTGATCAGCCTTTAGTAGTGGCCCACTTCTGAATTCCTCTGGAGCTTTCAGTTTCATTGACTCTCCAGAAATAATACCTCTGCAGGATGTCACTTGGTGCTCTGAGCTCTGATACACCCTCTATTCAGGCACTGGTACTAGACATTATCACGCCACAGCAAGAGTCTTTTGCTAACAGCAATAAAGCTGGCCGAAAAATAGGAGGACTGGGATCGTTAAGAACTTTCCAAAGCTTCAGCTGTTCAAAGAAAACAGCCGAGTCCTGTCTTCAGAGAATTATAGAGTCTCTTGCTGAAATCAATAGAGAGCTCCAGTTTTTTGTCTTTTGTATGCTTAGGAGACTCAGACAAGAGGTATTCACAACATAAAATAGTTGCAATTCTCCTTAAATAGGAACTGACAGAACAAGCCCTGCATATCCATCTCGGAGAGCTTGATTTACATCATTGTGTTAGAAAGTGGAGAGTTTTGCTTAACTTTTAGCTGTTATGCAAACAGTAGGAATAATGTAGACATTTTATAGTCAGATGGAACAGGTCAATCCACTATCCAGTGAAATGTTCTGCTCTGTTCACAGAATCCCATTTCCTACATTTTCATTACGTAGCTCTTTTCCTTGCTCTGAAAGACTGTGGTAATAAAGAGGCTGGGAAAACTTACAAATTTCAAAAGTCATTATGATTTCAAAAGGACAATATTGAGCTAAATATAACAGTTAATAAATCAGAAGAGTTCCAAGACTGCTGCCTACAGACTGATGCTTTTTTTCTGCCTTCAGTAGATAAGAAGACACCGCTAGCAGGATATTAAACACCCTCTAATGTGGATATAGCACCTTGGCTGCAACCTCAGTATTGCATAGCTCAGAGATTAGTTAGTGTTTGTAAGGAAAGAGACAGACCATATGAAAAGTTTCTTCCTCTGGAAAAAAACTAAAATTCTGTTGTATGTGGCAAATACCGGCTCATAGCCTCATAGCATGCCTTTGAAGATTAGGAATAGTTAACTAACCATCCTTTCAGAGGTGAATGTGTTTTGGGAGTTTCATCTTGTAGAAAAGCAGCCTTTGAAACAGTACAATCTTTTTTTTCACTTGCCCTTTTTACCGATGACAGGCTTAACCCAAAATCTTGTTATTCTAAAAGTTTGGCAGGACTCTGCAATGCCACGGTCCTTCAACAAAAATACATTTTTCCACAATGTTTTCCTTCGTTTTTTGTTAAGTGTGAATGCTATAGCATGTAAATTTGTCAGGTGTGTGTGAAATGTGTGTATTTAACTGCTTCCTTTCTATAAAAACATATGTTATTTTTACAGCTTATAGTAACTTTGCTTTAAGGGTGTTTTTAATTCCAGTGGGAACGAAAGAACATGTTGGTCAGACAAGTTATCGTTGTCAATATTCTTATAGTAACTGGTTTTAATGGATAGAGCTCCTGTAGGATTAATAACAGTAATAAAATAAAATACTTAGCACTTTTGTAAGGTTTTACATCTTCAATGCATGTGATATCTAACCTGCAAGTGAATTAAAGACTATCCTTCCAAGAGAAAGGAGCTATGGAAATTTAACCTAATAGAGAATAGTATAGTTGCATTTTGAATAGCACATATATAAAAAAGCTTATTTTGAGGGAAAATGTTTCTAAACACAATCCCAAAATGTAAGCAAGAAATGCTTGAAGAAAAAAAAAAAAAAAAAAAAGACAATTGTTTCAAAAACCTTCTCTTTAAATGACTGTATACAGGCTCAGCCATTACGTCTACAGCTTGTTGTTTGACATCTTGGTCTTTTTGTGAACTATTGGCAGTCAGTGGTTTAAAAACAATCTCTGTTATAAACAAGTGTAACTGGATTCACAAACTGTTAAATGTTTTTAAATGTATTTACCAAGATAATATGAATGCACTCCTCAACTTTCAGGCTTATGAAATAGCTTGTCCCCGTTTTTCCTTTATTTATGTCAGTGTAAGAGAAACGTGTTTCAGAGGTATAAAAATTGCTGGAATTAAGATGTACTGGTACTGTAGGTACTGTTTGTTGTTGTTGATGGTGGTTTTGTTTGTTTGTTTTTAGAGGAAGAGTATTTTTGTGACTATATGTATTGCAAATAGAGAAGTAATCTTAATGCAGAACATATATATATATATTGTCTCCTTGTATGTTTCCCAAAAAGGTGAAAGTTTAATACTGAATGAATTACATCTTTCTAAGACTTTGCTATGATGCATTTTTACCATCTCAATTCTGTTAGACCATCTCATTCCAAGCATTAAAAAATAAAAAGTACAACTTCAGATCTTTGTACCACCAAAATGCTAAGGTGTGTGAGCAGTTATATTGATTTGATGAAAATTATTTCCTTAATTCTGTTACACTTCCAATGGGAAAACTTTCATGTTGGAAAGCACACAGGAGTGGAACAGCTTTTCAGATATAGTGTTCGAAATGTATATATTATACTCTATATGTTGTATTCGCATTTAGAATATCTTGATGAAATGTCCAGGATTTATTTTAAAAGGAGGGTTGTTTTTTCAGATTTTCTACAAGAAAAACCTGGGCCTGTTTTCCTGCAGAGAGAAAAAAATTGCATCAATTAAAGACCAGCTTCCTACAGCAGTATTATATTTGGTCAAAATCCATGACTCATCTTTCCTAGAAATACTACAGTGATATCACAAAGTCTATTTCCTTCTTGCTTCAAGTAGGTTTAATCTCTCAAATATACAGGAATTTGGTTTTCAGAAGCTGTTTTGATATCTAATGCAGCAACTGTTCCATTGTGTACTGGGCATGTAAAAAAGCAAGTGTTATGCAGTTCTTCTCCCATGGGCAAAATTAAAGTTGTTTTCTCTACTGGTTGAGCCAAGAGTTGTAATATCTACACCAAAAAAAGCCTATGTAATCTTTGTGAAATATATGAAATTATCTGACTGTATCTGTCTAATCTTCTTGTATTCTCAGAGAGGAAAGGTAAGGCAGTCGGTGATAGGGAGGGGCACATAGACCAAGAATACAAGTGTCCTTTGGAGACCTTCTGGACGTGAAATTACAGCTGCAGCCTGCAGCAGTAGGATGGTAATATGTGCTTAGATGAGGAAAACAGGATTAAACCCTGGCTGTTTGTCAGAACTTTGGTTTTCGCTCTGTCTGGAGCAGAGAGTATGTAACGGTCTCTAATATTAATGAAGCTAAAATTCACATTTGTGCATTTGCAGAGAAAGCAATTCCTAGTATATTCCAAAGTGTACAGAATAACTGCTTTTCAATGCAAGATGGGAGAGAATAATTTTTCTGTACCATTTGATTCACTCAAACTGAGAATGATTGGGTTTCTAGTAAAAGAAAGATACTGAAGACATTAATGTTGCAATGACAGTGTGAAATCTGTGTGGCAGTTCAGTGGAGGTCAAGCAAAAGTCACAGCTTGTAGCACTGTCAAAGGTCAAACACGTTTTGGGAAATAGTCTCATGATACTAACTGTTCAGAGATAAACATTGTGGAATCTGCAAGAGGTTAGAGATCTTAGATGTGCAGGCCAATACAAGAAACACAAACACCATAATGTAAGGGAAATGCAGGAAGATTTCAATGTCACTGGTTTGCAAATGATCATGGGAAACACAGCAGCATCTGTATAAAAATAAGTTGTTATACACATTCCTTATGAGGGGAATAGGACTATAAATGTTTACTTAACAGGAGGACATTTCAAAAGCTACTGAACTTTCAATGCCTGTGAAGGGAAATTATTTTCTTCTGTAAGTACCAAACAGGTCATAACATAACAGTACATGACATGTACTAAATATCTATGCTGCATGTGCATCATCATGGACAACATTACTAGCTAAAGGATGACAAAGAATATCTCTTGAACTGGCAAACTGAATAGGATTTAAATTAGAAGCACTGCTGAGTCACACCTGCAGTACTATGTCCAGTTCTCTGTCCAGTACAAAAGAGAAATGGAGCTACTGGAAAGCCTCAGAGATGATGAAGGGACAGGAGCATCTCTCAGTGCAGAAGGGCCTAAAGAGCTTATGAGTCTATGTAACGATAGCAGAATTTAGGGAAGATGGCTTTCACACAGAATACCTTCAACACTGGAAAACAAACCAACAAAATATGAACAAGGCAACTGATGTTTTCTTGGTTTATATTGAATCTGTCACACACATGAAAACAGGAATTGAATATGGAGAATGAGTAGTTTCTGCATTTCATAAAGTTTCTCGAGAATCTCAGCATCTTTATAGAACTGAAGATGCTTTCATAACTTAAATGCCTATGAAACTCTGAGCTCATATCTAAGACAAGAGTGCATGCAACACTGAAAAGCATTTATTAATAAACGCGGCTATTTATATTTGTGATGTTTTCTATGCTTATTATCAGCCATGCATATGCATGGACTTTGCATGGAACAGAAAGTGAATAATTTATGACCAAAAGGATTTATCCAAAACCAAACCAGGACAGACCTAGAAGGAAATGGAAGACAAGGATAAAAAGAGATGCAATGTAGTGCTTGATTTATTCAGTCTTTATATTACCTTCTTTATACATGGAATATAATTTGAGTTCTTATAGGAAGTTGCTAAATATTGCTCTGCAGAGGAACATCTATTTTCAGTTTCTACATGAAGCTGCTATTATACAACTGAAATACTATTAAAATACCGAACTTTTATTTTTATTTTTTTTACAACAGCTGAGCTATTTTAGCCATGCCTTTCGCCAAGAACTGAGACAGATATCTGGCCCAAAATGTTGGGTTTGAGCTGCTGAGTTTGAAGAGTTTGAATCAGAACAGGCTCTTATAGTGATGCACTCTCAAATGATTTTACCCATAGCTAGAGCTGCTGGCTTTTCCTTCTACATTTTACAGTTTATTGTGAAGCTGCTAATTTCTTACATCCTGATAGAAAGCAATAATATAACAGTTAAGAATTGATACTTGGCTCTAGACAGGTGAAGATGAATAAATTAGTACTCTTTTAATGTTTTCTTTCTTATCTATTTTGTAACTAATTAACACATAGTGGATGCCCTATTCATTATAGAGGAACTTCTTCCTGCTTTATAGCGCTCATGATATTTAACTCAGTTTTAAATAATTTTGCTAAGCCGTGGTTAACCCTTGCCACCACAACAGCCTAATTTCCTACCCTTTCCTGAACCACCCACATGCTTCAGTAAAAACATTCTATGTGGTTTTATCTTCATTTGCAAAAGCAGCTGGTCTCAACCTGTTCCTATGTTGAGCATTTCGTTTCATGCTGAGAGTGTTGCTCCACTTTTGTTTTATCATTCTAGGCTCTAAGAGGCTCCCAGCAGACCACAAAAAAATCCCAGCAATGCAGTGGAAGGAACTAACTCCTTAGCAGCAATCTAACTGCATCCAGACGTCACTTTTTGTCTGCAGCACAGCACGAGGCTTTCGAGACGTCTAGCAATTAAAATAATGCTATTAAGGGGCATGTTGGATGAAGTTTGCCATATCTTTGCTATCTGAGGCCTCATTACCTAGGCTGCTCAATGTTAATTGTCCTGTCTCTTTGAAGACAGGGAAGCCCAAGCCTGCAATTACTTATCTACATGTTTGAAGCCTGATAAAGCTTAGGTTTCTTTAGCACCTCATTCACTAGTATAGGTTTGTTTTTGAGATGTTGTTTTCAGATTTGGATTTTTTTTCAGTTTCTGATAAGAGCAATTTAATCTTATTAGTATATATCTTCCCCAGCATTGTAATGAAGTTTTCATATCTTATGCTGGTGTCCTGTCACGTAGTGAAGGCATTCCTCACTTCAAGCTTTGCAGTGAGGGGTTCAGTCCTGGTAGCTCTTGCTCAATTGTGTTGCTGCTGGGCTAGCACAACCCTAAGGTTTAACTTCATCTTCCTTATGTGTGGTAGAGGAACCAGCAACATATGTTCCCAGAACTGTAGCAGCAGAGGAGGTTACTAATGGAGCAGTAAATATGACAGTGTAGTAAATATGAAATTTGACTGTGAAATGCTGCAGAACTATGTGATAATAGTGAGTCAAAGCAACAGACTAAATATAATTTTAAATACTAAGTGTGAAGCAATGTACATTGGAAAAGAGTTGTTCTTCAAACCACATTTATAGAAATTGTGATATTCATTGCTGAATAACAGTGTGGTTATCAGAATTTACATGGCTTCAAAAACAAAAGTAGCTATTAAATACAGACTGGTAATTCAGGCTTAGAGTATGTCTGAGAGTCAGGTCACTGAAGCCTGGTAGGTGCCAATAGAGAATTAATTCAGTGTGCATTAATCCCATGGGTGCCCACAGTGCTTGCTAATAACTCAGAAGTATTATTCTGGATAGCCCAAAATAATTTTCTGCCGTCTCTTATACTGATATATTACACGTATGCCATGAATTTGATATCCCATCCCTCTATTTTGTGTGTTTGTTTTTTTTTTCTTTAGATCACAATGTCAAGATACAGACTGCTAGAAGGTGGGATATTTTGTTACTAGAAAACAATCAATATTGTTTACTAACATAGACTTTAAAAAAAAAAAAAAAAGACTGTGAGTTACTCATTACTATTGCAGGTTTTTTTTTGTTGTTCATTTTTATTTTTTAACAAATGCCATTTTTTTTCAGTTCTGAAGGTCTCTTGTCAAATCTCTATAGTGACAGCTGCATTTGTAGTGCATCAGCCACTCTGCTATTGCTGATATCTCATTTTATTCACGAGCTCATCTATTTGTATCATTTGCAATATAATTTAAAAATGCTTTTTTTACTTGAGTAGACAAAATGGTGTATGACATTTAGGTGGAGAAAATGCAGTATATTATGGAGAAAGATATTGATTTCATATGTGTTAATGATTAAAAGACCTCACTCTATAACTCTTATAACAATCTATAAATCTCATACACAAGTATATGCCATTTTCTTTGGCAAATGATTTCAAAGGAAAGGACACTTAAACTTCTGGACAAGTTGCCAGACTGGGACTTCTAATTTGAAACGCACTTCTTGTGTGTTTCCTAACTGAAAAATGAAAGTACTCCTTCTTTTCATTTTCAAATATTTATTTATTCATCAATCAAGGCTATTTCCTTCCTTTCCAAGCATCCATCGAGACAGCATCCAGATCTTGTTTGGGATTGTTGGATATTTAGTGACAATATCACTATAGTCAGTAATAAAAAAATAATTTGTTAATGGTAGCTTTGCATTTCATATGTCTTAAACATGAATATTTTTGTATCAAAAGAAAGAACAACTGAGAGCTGAATTTCTGTACCAAATTTATGGCGAGCAATACACGGGGCAGCTAAAGAGAAGAATCTAAAATTTATCAGAAATCAGTTCAGCCATATATTTTTTTAATTCTGCTGAAAGAACAAGACAATTGAGCAGCCCTGTAATTTCATCAGTCTCTTGGATATAATCTAATTTACAAGTCATTGTACTGAGAAATATGTATTCAAAGATTCAGGAAAACAATATAGAATGCAAACTGTTAAAGCCACCCTCAGGTTGTATCTTTATATTCTATTAACTTTGTACAATAGCTCAAGGTTTTATCTTTTTCAGTTTAATTCAAATAAAGGAATAAAACACAGCTGCTGTGTTCTGTGAGTTTTGAGAAAATAGAAGCAATAATCTGTATAATCAAGCTCAGTTGCCTCTTTTGATTTTATGTCCTTATTTTTATGCAGTATTGTCTTAACAGCTCCATGTACTTTTTGGTATTTTCTAACAGTGATGCAGCTCCCAGACCTTTAAAATCCTTTTCTTGAGGTACCTGATGAGTCCCACTGAAGGCTAGTTGAGCCCCATTTGAAGATAACTAAGGTTGTGCGTATCTATGCAGCCCATCTCTCACATCAGTGCCTTCCTCCTATGTTTGTACACCTCACCCAGCATGCAGCCCTTAGCACATGCTGCACTGCCTGACTTCATCAAGCAGGTTCCTTTCTGTGTTTCTGCAGATGTCTTTCCATAGCAGCTGCTGTTTCTTGCTTCTTCTCATCTTTGTCTTTATGCTGCCTCTTTTGATGCCTGTTTAAGTAACTTCTTGCCTGTCTTTTTCCAGCCACTCCAGATTTCCCCATGGAAACTTCACTCTGATCCTTCCATGCTGGTTCCCAGCAGCTCCCATACAGCTTTCCTCAGATTCCCCATTCCTGATTTACAGCCCAGAACATCATCTTGCTTTGTTCAGACCAGAATAGAGCAGGATGAGAGGAGGCCTCATGCAGCTGCAGCTCCTCACAGAGTGGAGGAGGGAGGAGCAGCACTGAGCTCTGCTCTCTGTGACAGTGACAGAGGGAACAGCATGGTGCTGTGTCAGGGGAGGAGTAGCTGGGGGTTAGGAACAGGCTGTGCACCAGAGAGTAGTGTGTATGGAACAGGCTGCCCAGGGCAGTGGGCACATCCCCAAGTGCTGGGGTTCAAGGAGAGTTTAGACAACACTCTCAAACATAGGTTTTGGATTTTGAGTGGTCCTGTGTGGAGCCAGAATTTGAATCTTATGGTTCTCTTCCAACTCTGGATATTCTGTGATGCTATGATCTTCCCCTTCACAATCCTCTTTCTTGTGACTCCCCACTCCTCTCTGCATTGCCCGGCTCCTACCCCCAGCCTATGGAGGATGTCCTTAGCCCTCCTCCTCCAGCACTATCTGGCTTCTCTGCTCTTCCCAGGAGCCTACAGTGGAGAGCAGGCAATGTGACAGGTCATGTCTGTGACAATGGAATGTACTGAAAGAAGATCTATTCCAACATCAACACATTCGGCATATAATACACCAAGTTTGTATAATAGTGCCTAATAATAATAGTGTATCATGTGCCTGATCCAGTTTCCACTGAAGTCAATGGAAGTCTTTTCTTTGATTTTAGCGGGTGCTGGACCAAACTCTGGTGGCTGGTGACTAATGTTCTTTTCATTGTATATTTCATAATAAAAATAACCACAGATGAAAAGAACCCAGAGAAATATAACGTACTTATTTTTTAGTATTCCTTCTCAGCTCTTGGCAAAATCAGTCTAACACAAATATTGTTTTAAAATTCTGTCCAAGGAGCTTGTTTATCTCTATTCTTCACCTAGCAGCCTAGAAAATGAAACTTCCAGTTTAGAAATATTTGACTAAGGAGGCATTTATATGGAAATAGACTCACTGAATCTTAGTTAAAATAAAAGAGATAGTATCTTCTACAGCCAAGTTGAAACTCTTTGCTTCCTGGACTCCCTTCATAGTTCCAGTAAATGTGTCAGTTAAAGTACACGAGACCATCACTCTGTCTCTGATAAAACATTTATCATAGAATCATAGGATGGGCTGGGTTGAAAAGGATCACAATGATCACCTAGTTTCAATCCCCCTGCTATGTGCGGGGCCACAAACCACCAGACCAGGCTGCCCAGAGCCACATTCCTCCTGGCCTGGGATTGCCCCAAGCCTAGTGCAGCACCCTGCACTTGACCTTATTGAACCTCTTTTGGTCTTTGTAAACCCACTTCTCCAGCCTGTCCAGGTCCCTTTGGATGGCTTCCCTTGTTTCCAATGCACTGCTCAGCTTGGTGTCCTCTGCAGACTTACTGAGGTTGCACTTGATGCCATCATCTATGTCACTGATGATGTTGAAAAGCACCAGTCCGAAGACCAACCCCCGAGGGACATCACTTGTGACCAGCCTCCGTCCTGACACAGAACCATTGATCACAACACTTTGGTTGCGACCAGCCAATTCCTAATCCATGCAACTGTCCATCCTTCACATCCAGACCTCTCCAATTTAGAGAAAGGGATATGCTGTGTGACCATTTACTGTGGACTGCAACTTAACTGTAGCTGTGCAAGCTTGCATACTTATTACGTTAATCCCTAAATTGGAATCTGAAATTCTTATCTTGACCAAAATAAATAGTAGTTGGAAATACATCAGTGTTTCTTTTTTCTTCTGCAGGTGTACTGCTCACTGAATTCAGAGTGAATATGGTGGAAATGATTAACTATTCAAGTCAGTAACAACTAATCCCATAAGTAATAGAGATGTCTTCCATCTTTACTGCCTTGCTGTATAAGTAAGTAACGGTTGTGGTACAGTAGAACACACAGGATGTGAATATAAATATAAAATCCACAGCCACCTGAGTAAAATGCTTTATAAAGATACAAAATATAATCCAGGCTCTCCATACACTAATATTTAGCCTCAAGTAATTGGTAGCTAATATCTTCAAAGATTTCATCTCTACTGAAGGTGCTTCTGGCCCTTACAGGTTATTAAAAAATAAAAGAAATAGTTGTCTCAATCTTTGTCTCTTCAGTTCTCTCTACATCAAATGATAAGAGCACTGTAATCTAATCTTAAATTGATGCTTTAA
Organism: Tympanuchus pallidicinctus; assembly: GCF_026119805.1. Classification (NCBI taxonomy): domain Eukaryota; kingdom Metazoa; phylum Chordata; class Aves; order Galliformes; family Phasianidae; genus Tympanuchus; species Tympanuchus pallidicinctus. Next base: position 12,934,454 of record NW_026294618.1, on the reverse strand, counting down.
AAAATAAGTTAATAAATCATATCTATGAAGCACCCACACTCAATCAAGGTCATATTCAGAATAAAATTAATAAATTTGTCTTTATTGCAGACTTCAAATTTGGTGTGCTAAAAATCCCCAGAAAATTAAAAAAGGAGCAACTACATACTTAATGGCAGTGGATCCCACACACACTGAATGGACAGGAGAAAAGCAGGATTTTTGAGCGTGATCGAATTATGGCACATTTCAGCATGAAACGTAGTACTGACTGCCAAGCTAGTCCTAAATTTTGTATTTCAAGAGTGATTATTTTACATTCTTAATTTCCTTTTAATTTTGACAGTGTTGCTCATTTAGTAGAACAGAGAGAGACTCTCAGGAGGTGTGACCTTGCCTGTTGCCCTGTTCCTTGACTGAGAAGAGGCAGTGGCTGAAATGTTCCATCTTGGCAATGGACACTCTCTTTCCCCAGGACAGAGGGAAAGGAGCTTCCCCAAAGGAAGAACATGGAGCTCTTAGAGTGGGGCAAGAGGTGGGCCACTAAGACCATCAAAAGGCTGGAGCACCTCATCTGTGAAGAAAGATTGAGGGAACTGGGCTTGTTTAGCTTGAAGAAGAGAAGGCTCCAGGGTGATCTCAACGTGGCCTTGCAGTACTTGAAGGGAGTACATAAACAGGAGGGGGAATGGCTGTTTACAGGGGTGAATAGTGATAGGACAAGGGGGAATGGCCGTAAACTGGGACAGGGGAGGTTTAGGTTAGATATTAAGAAGTTTCTCACATAGAGAGTAATGATACACTGGAACAGGTTGCCCAAGGAGGTTGTGGATGCCCCATCCTTGGAGGTATTCAAGGCCAGGCTGGATGTGGCTCTGGGCAGCCTGGTCTGATGGTTGGCGACCCTACACATAGCAGGGGGGTTGAAACTTCATGATCATTGTGGTCCTTTTCAACCTGGGCCAGTCTATGACTCTATGATTTTATGATTCTATGTTTTTTTTATATAAGCTATTTTTTTAACTATATATTAATCTCAGCAAGTTTTGTTAGTCTGTTTCATAAGAATAAGATTTGTGTTGTCTCATTTATTATATTGATTACACAATGATGAACTGCTTTGGCCTTTTCACTATGCTGTTAAGGGATTGGTTATCCATTCCAGTTCATTACTGCAGGCTCCTATGGTTTAAAGATGAAAGAAATGGAAAAGCTAGCCAATAAAATGACATAGCTGTAGAAAGGTTAAAGAACTATGCAGCATTCGGCAAAAACTGACAAGCATCAAAGTTTGGATTTCTCATTTTTATGACAAAGATGGTAATGAGAAGAGAAAACAGCAGTATCTCATCCATTTTTATGACAGTGATTGTAATTAAATTGGAAAAGATATGAAAGCAACCTGTTCTTATTATAATTTATATATCCTTATCTTACAACCTTCCCTCTATTCTTGTAATTTAGAGTCAGCTCACCAGGGTAACCTGTGGACAGTGATTCTTTGGGAAGCATGCATGACTTGTATGTACAGACCACTGTGTCAAATAGTAGCATATGTATTTCCAAAGAGATTGATACTTTCAGATATTAATACTCGAGATTAAAAAAGAAGCGTTTTAAAGTATGGATGACAATTTTACAACCCAAAGTGAGCATGTATGTCAAATGAATCTTTTGTGAATCATTATTCAAAGCATTTAATAGGATTGATCTTTACTTTGGAGTGACCAGTGATTCTAGATACATGAGTTTCTATCTTCCATTAAATCAGACATTAATAAAATAGAAGATAAAAGGGAAATGAAATGATAGGAATCAATCATTTTTATCAGTATGATAATTCATAAAGGAATCCACTTCCTACAGAGCTATTTGAAAATGTAGGACTGACTAAATATTTCGCCATGGAAAATTAAGTTTTGATTAAATTAGTCTTCAAATAAAGACTAGCTTACATAGAAAATGCATTGTTTTAAATAACCATTGTGAACCTTGTGATATCGCATATTGGCAGAGAGTTAGTTTATCCTACATTAAGTATAAGCAATGTTTGGTGAAGTTACTTCTTGTATCCTCTACACAGACAGTTCCAAAAGTTACTGAAAATTATTAACTGACTGGTTATCATTTAAAGCCTTAGCTAGGCAAAACTCAAACTTATGATCACCTTTAAGCATAGATGCAAAAGTTTAGCTATGTAGAGTGAGACCTTATGGCAGAGCCCCAGGAATGAGATGCCTGTACAAGCATAAGAAATGCCTGTGGCATAAAATTCCAAACACAAATTACATTTGAGAATGGCCTTACACACTGATATAGCTGAATTTATAGAGATCCTGCTGTTCCTAGACTCATAATAAGGCTCTGTATCTTTTCTCTCACAGAGAGCCGATCATGCTGTTTGTATGACGCCAGTCCTCAGCCTGATGTAGCTGCTGTTGCCCTTTGCTCTCAGGGTTTATAACAGCTCAGTACATTACAATACGAGGACACAAGTTAATTGGAAACATTTTAAGGAAAAAAAAAAGTTTTTATTTTTGTCTGGTATTTAATGTACTTATCTTGTATTTAGTCTCACACATCACAGTGTTTGGGTTGCAAGCAAGGATATACGAAGTGTCATTTCTCTATTTTTTAAATTTAAACAAAGGCAGTTTCCTTTAAAAGTTTCCTATTAGTAAATACTTGTTATGATAAAAAGAACACGTCGGCATACTATTGAAAAAAAGAAACAGATTTGTGATTCATCTACAAGTACTGATCGACGTTTCTGTGTCCCAGCTGGGGTCATTTCTTTGTTTCTGAGACACTATGTATTTGAAACATAAGCACAGACTGTTTCAGTTTGCAGGATATGATGGCCACTGACCATTTTATCTACAGTTTGCCTATTTTGTTCCTTTAGAAAGGCAGTGGATCACTGCAAAGATGACTGTTGTTTGCCTTCTCTGGGACAGAAGGAGCTTCTCAAGGAACATGCTGCTCCTTGAAAGCCATTGCACACACAAAGGATACAAGATGGGAAGAAGAGAATTTGTGAAAATACAGTGAAGGGGGAGATGAAGCACACCAGAATCTGGGAGGCTTTGAAGCTGATCACAGATCATGTCTGCATAGGACTAGGCATCTGACAAGATGGAAATTGGCCTTCTAGAGTCTGCACGGAGCTTGCTGAAACATGGAAAGCTTTGAGTTCCTGATCTCTAGTAAATCCTAGTCCTTCAGTAAGAAAGTAGTGGGTGAGGAAGGTTCATTTGAGAGTTCCTCTACTTGTTTTGGGGTAACTTACAATAATTTAAACTGTCCTTCTAAACTCTGGCCTGTCCTGGGATCAAGTCAGTCTTTTTTCAGCTGAAATAGTGTAAACTTGTGCTTTGGGATCCTACTATCTAGATGTCTGCAAATGATGATCCATCCAGAGAACTTACGATGTAAATGTAACATCCTGGGGCGTGTATATCAAAGAGCACTGTGAACATGACATGAGCTTCTACAGGGCAAAAAGGGGGAGCACAACTCGTGTACATGCATTTTGGTGCTGCGGAGTCTGAGGCAATTTTGGATACAAGATTAGCCTTTTAGATGTAATAACAGAAGGCAACAGTTTAACTTGAAATTTCAGGTTCAGTTCCTGCAGGTGATGACTGACTATATAATAATGAGGCTGGAGATACAGTGCTGTTGGGATATACTTGCTAAATGCACCATTACTATAATGATTTGTAATTAGACACTAATCACTATATAAAATGCTAATAGAATAAATGTGCTTGGTATTTTTTCATACTCCTGGCAAAAGTCCTCTAGGCGTACCATTTTCTCAAGGGCATGCTGAGCAAAATCAGACTCAACAAAAGAGTTGGGGCATGGCAGTCAGTCTCAGCTATTGTTTCTCATTTGAAAGGAAATTATTGGTGTTTCGAGGATCATTTTAAACTGAAGAAAACCTTAGGTACCATTCTATTCACAGTTGCTGCCTCTGTGTCCTTTGTCTTCCTTGTGTCTACTGTAGCAATTAACTATGGGTTTATGGCTCTACTTGTCAAGAAAACGATCCAGGTGAAAATTAATATTATCTTATTATTGTCAGATTTCATTTCAGACTGCTTGGTCTTCCCTTGTGGTAGGAATCAGCATTTTGTGCGAAGAATGGGGATAAAAGGCATGGAAAAGAGCAAGATATTTCTTTTGGCAATTGTCTTTGCTTATGTCAGCTTAATTTAATCGTAGATTGTAACCTGATTTTCAAAGTAACAGCACTCTGCATGCACCCACATAGTAGCATGTGCACCTGTGCATATGCTGTTCTCCTGTTTTACATCTGGATGGGCTCAGTACACTCAAGGCTAGGTACCCACACAAGCTCTCTCTGAATAAACTCAATTTCTATTCAGCTTCTTATCCCACATTTTCATTCATTCCTTTTGTAAATATGTAGGTTAGCAATCTCTGGGTGTAGAGAAGGTTTTGATAGCTTTGGCAGTTTTCCATGTCCGTTAGCAGCACTGTGACATGTGCTTGCCTGGTGAGAAGATGGAGGACTTTGTACCTGATCTGAGCACCCCTTACCATCTGTAGTTGATGTGATGACTAACTGGTTTGTTCAGTTCTCTGACACTAGAAAAGATAATAGAAACAATATCTATAAGGAGAAGTAATGTCTCTTGTCTTTTATTTAACCATGTGTGTTGTTTAGGCTGATTTCTATTCATGCTTTATAGTCCACATTTCAACTAGAAAACTTAGTTCCTTCTAGTTTAAAACATGATGTCACAAGAAAGGTAGGAAAAGACAAGCCACATCTTTGCATTTTCCCTTTTTAAATCTATGACTAAACTACCACAGTTATTATTACACCTAGGGAATATGGAGGAGTAGAAAACCAGTGTCAAATACTCTAATCTTGTAGATAGATGATATTTTATAATTTCTGAATTTTTGTCATAAGGTTATTAATTCATTCTTCACAAAAATATACTAGGAAAAAAATATTGCTGTGACAGGTTCTCTGCATTGGTTTGCTGAATCTCAAGATATGCAAACCCCCATAAATGATTCAAGAGGAATGTAATTGCATACTGATCTGAATATTATCAAGAGCTTGGTTATATTTGCTTCAAGACACATTGTCTTTTTGTATTCCCAGATTCCTAGAAACTTGGCGAAATATTTTCTTGGACATACCAGCAATAACATGCCACCAGTGTAACCTGTTATGTTGTGACATCACTATTTCACTTTTGTGAATTCTAACTCAGATGACAACTCATCTACATGAAAAATGTGAAACTTAGATTAAATAATACAAATAACAGAAGGCCAGACTTTATTAACACTTTTACTTCTCTGTGAAATACTGATGGTTGATGATTTGCATGTTGTGTATATCAGTAATATCTATTATTGGCTTGTGGGAGTTATGCTTAATGGTTTTCGTGGTAACAGCAGATGGTGTGGCACAGGACAAGTCAAATGAGTTTTTAAATAGATAATATTCATGGGCACATAGATACTTCTCACCTTTGTTCTTAGTTGTTTCTTTACTGTGAACAGAGGAAGACTCAGATTTTAGGTGTTTGGGATTGAAACTCTTAATGTCCAGGCAGCTACCCATCAATTGGAATTCAGACCTTTGCAAGAAATTTAAAAAAAAAAAAATTTCAAAACCCCTGAAAATGAATGCCCAAACAGCAGCTGGCTGGGTAAAGCTTAAACTAGGGAGGTGAAGAACTGCAAATTTTGAAACACTTCAGTCCTGCAAGTGTAAGGAATACAGTCTCACCCAGGAATCCATAGTCTGGACTTATTTCCTATTCCTTGGTCAGGCACATTCAAGGGAGATGAACCTCTCAGTGGACAGGTCTGAATCATGCTCTCCTGCCTTCTGTGTGAGTGCTCAATCTGTTCTTGAATGACTGTGTTAAAGGGGGACTATAGCTGTTACCAAGATCAACAAAATTTCAAATAAAACATTGGCTTGTGTTTTGTATGCAGCTTGAATCAACTAGATCAAGGAAAGACATCTCAGCTACATCAGTGCTCAGTGACTCAAGTGTGGAAAATAAAATTTTACCTTCCTTAGGTATGTATGGACTCACCTCAGGGTAAAGCAAATCCTCACAGCTATGGATTGGGTTGCCTCATTTGTTTGTCATCCTACTTTTTTTTTAATCTGATCCTAAATCTCAGCTTTCATTTGGAATGATGATAGTAATAATAATAACTGTTCAAACAATGTGTTGTTCTATAATCATGTTTTCTTGAAAACAACAAACCTGTTTGGTTAAAAACAACAACAACAAAATCCTGAACAATTTTGAGAAATCTGCACAATAACTGTTTATCTATGAGATTTATTTTGATGGTTAATTGCTGTATTTGAAATATCTGCGATTGTTACAAGGCTTCCAAATACATGGTGAACAACATGCAAATGGCTTCAGTTTCCAACTACAGTAATTTATGTAGAAGCAAAGTATTTGTTACAAGAGACAGTCAGCTGTAGAGATTGATGAGCTAAACTACCATGGTAAAAAATAAATACGGTTAGGTAGGAATTACAGCTGATATTTTTCTGTGCTGTGGAGTTAACAAATCGGCAGTTGAATGAGAGGAGTCTAAATGCTACATATTCTTTTTGTTACCTTCTTACTTTGGCTGCATGTATTTGCAGAGAGTTTTTGTAGCTTTATTTAACACCCACAGAAGACAATGTCAGACTTTCCATTCTCTTTAAAAGTAGGTGGACTTGTTTATTAGTCATTTTAGCAAAACCCAGTGATTTTCCTGTCAGCTCTAGGGTGCTGGTGAACATAGACTGTTTTAAGAGACATTTTGAAAGTTGTGCAGTTTTGGAAGACGTTTGAAAGATGTGATATATATGTTGAAAATCTGAAATCAGAGCTTTTTATAAATAGGCAAGAACCTACAAGATTACTTACACAGAGAAAACCATATACTTTCCAAACCACTGCTTTCATTGCCAAAAAAGCAGAACAGTAAAATAATAGATTTAGAAGTAGCACCTAGCAGTAAAACATTTCAGAAACCGGTAGCTTTCAGAAGATTTGCTTGCGTTGTAAACTGCTTGGACAAGAGAATATTTCTCTTCTGTTTCTGAAATGTCTCAGCACAAGAAGGCTCTCACTCTTGAAGCCTGAAACTTTATATGATTTTTTAATACAAATTATATATTATTAGATAATAATAGTAATACCTACTAATTGTTAATCTAAAATAAAATCCACGGGCTGAATAAAAATTCTTCTGAAGCTGAAATAGATGAATACACAGCAGAAAGACTTCTCTACCTGAATGCTTATATGTCCTGTAGAAAAGAAAATATACAGCTTTATCAGAGTTTTACAGGAAACATCATAGCTGTTGTTCACTGGGACATCAGATGATCAGTCAGCAAGTTTTTTTTTAAATATGTTTTATCACTTGTGTAAATATGAGCTAACCATGAGATGTAAATATGTTCTTCCCCCTGAGCTTAGATTCTTTTTGAAGCTTTGGAAAGAATCAAATTGTGGTTGTTTTACAGACTGAGATAACTCATTCAGCCATATATAGGACTTCAGTTTGTTTAGCCAAGAAGTCACGAAACACGCATTAACACAATGTAATAATAATAATAATAATAACAATAATCAGAATGAATTAAATGTACTGATGTCATGTTTTTTTTCCTAATGTGCTGTTAAAGGAGGAGTTGTGTCATGATGTACTAGCTGCAGACACTATCACATGGAAAATTAACTTCAGATCAAATGCTTCCAGATCAGATACTATAGGATTACATTAACTTGTCGATTGTCTCAGTGGCATCTCTTTCAGATACAGATCTTCAGATGCCTTGATTTCAGTCAATGTTTTTAGTGGGTACAACAGTTCAACAGTTACACCTAGGATTAATTTGTTGGGTTTCTTTAAATGGCTTCCTTGCTCCATCAGAGAACGTTTGGTCATTCTAGTTTTTGTTATTCTAAGTCTACAAATATAGTATAGCTGCATTTATTAAAATCATCTATGAAATACTAATTAATCTTGATATGCTGCTTCTGATTTTATATTGAGCTTGAATATTAGGCATTATAGAACATTTTAAGAAGTTTATTAAGTCAAATTTTGACTTGATGCAACAAAACATGTTATGATACACCACAGTTTAGATTTTTCCTTTCATAGTCTACTGGTTGTGTTGAGGTAGCCAGGAAGATTTGGCAATATAAGCTGAGCAAATATGCAGTAGCAGTGGTAGAAGAAAGGGGAAAAGATCATCAGGGTAATATGAATAGCAGTCAGGGTTTCACCATAAAATTAACAGCATAAACAGGGGCAGAAAAACTTTTCTTAAAGCTATGTTGAAATTCTGACCTCATTTCTACTCAAATACTTTGCCAGTATTTAAGGCATCTATTTTCTATAAGCCCTGACTTATTTTGTACATGCAAAACTGAATGCCTTGAGCTAGGAACCCACATGTAATTCAGATTACTTTGCTCTGAGGAAGGGTGTGGGGGAAGCTTTATCTTTTTCTATAATTGCCTAGAGGTTAATTTCTTAGTAAATGAAAGGGATTTTGCACATCCAGGATACCATTACCACTTGTGCTCAACCTGCCTGTGACATTTGGTTCACATAGTGCACAAGCAGCATGTCTGGAAAAACTTTAATTGTAGCCAAGGCTGAGTTCAGATTTGAGCAATTAGGGTACATATTTACTGAACAGTACTCTTGCATTCAGATTCATATTCCCAAGGTTCCATAAAAGTGAAAGCAGTTGTAGTCTGCTATGCAATGTCTAAGTGTACTGCAAAGAGTGGAATCTGAAGCACTGTTGTAGGAGACTTCTCTCTGCTCTGCTTCAGGAGTTATGATTGTATGGCACTCTTCAGCAGTGAAGGTAGCCACACACTACAGCTGCAATCCTTCTTAGCTGAGTGGAGGAAGCCACAGAGCAAAAATCTTTTTTCTTGGTCAAATCTAAGGTCTATATACAAGACAGCAGCTAACAGGAAGGAACTGAGATCCTCCCTCAGACATTTCTATATCAGGCCAGCTGTGTTCTGTGTTACCTGTGTGGTGGCCTGTGTTCTGGCAGAATGGAGGAGCTCAGCATTGCCTTTTTGTTCCTTAGGCATTCATTCACCAGAGACAAATACTCATTTAGGTGTCCTTACAGTGCCCTCCGGAGGTCTTCAGAGCCACCTACAAGTTGTCTTTGTATAGAGCCTGTGCTTACACAGCTGCTCTCAAGTTAGTGGAAACGGGTGCAAGCTCCGATCCTCAGCTCAAAACATAGCAAATGGGATTTTCATTAAAGCTATACAAAATCAGGAACACTTAAAGGATTAAGGAGGACAGCCAAAAAGGAAAAGAGCAAAAGTCAGAGAAAGCTCTTCTCCCAAGTCTGAACACGACTCTGAATTGAGCTGGGAGAAGGGAAGTCAGAGAGATGAGGAGTGTGGAGAAAAGTGAAAGAGAGGGATGATGGGGAATGAACAATATGGATATATTGTATATATTGAATAACAAGTGATGTTCATTGTCCACATCATTTCCAGTCAACCACTTCATCAATGTGCTACTATCCTACAAGTGTAATAGGTGATTTGTTGTTGAATATTCTCTGCATGGATTGGTTGCTTGATTTACTTTACAGATGTTTTATATTTTCCTCTGTCCTCTCTTATAAGTCACAACAAAGTCTTAATGTGAGCAGCAGGTCTAATTAAATGGTCTGTCTTCAGATTTGCTATTGCTATGTTTAGTTGCTCCAACGTGATCAATCTCAGTGGCCAACTCAAACAAACAAGAAAAAATAGTAAGCCTTAGGTTGAAATTACTTAGAATTTAATCAACGCATAATGATTCCCAGATGAGATATGAACATTTTCTTATATAAGTCTGCAGCGTCTTAACCACAGCACAGTCCACATCTTTCTCTGGGTGAAAGGATAACATTTTTGATACAGGGAATGACATCTAAGAAAAAGAACTGAAAAGCCATTCAGCTTGTCAAAACCAGGACACGACTTGATTGTCTTCACACTCCAATCAAGTTCTGATCAGACTCATCGCAGGGGAACTGAATACCTAAGACGTAATTTAGAGTGAAAAGACAATCTAAGTGAGATGGCAATTCCCAATAACACAAATGGAAACTAGGGACACCTGCGCACAGATGCTGAGATTTAGGTGTATACCTCTTTCAAACCTTTGTCTAAATCTACGTTCTTTTGTGGGCTTCCCAAGGAAGCTTTATCAGACAAACTGATTGCATTGTGAAGCAGAGTCAGGTTGGTACAGCTCAGTCGATGAGTGTAGAGCTATAATAATTCATGCCTCTACAATGAATCTCGAGATTTTCTAGCTGTCCTTTTGCTAGCAGTGACAAGATGAATTTGGGGGTTTGTTTGTTTATTTATTTATTTATTATTGCATTAAGAAGCCTGCCGTATGCTTCATATATTTAGCAGCTGCCCTGAAAACAAAGGGCTGGTTTTGTTCAATGGCTCCAATAGTCTAAATTTAGAGTAATAGCCAAAATGATTGATTCACATAAATCGTAAATTCAGAACATTTGGTAATCTACTTAGCTGAGGCAAGTACTAACACGGTCATTTTTCCAGCTGCATATGAAGCTTCTACAGGTCTCTTCACCACAGCATAGGGTTCCCTGGGATTTCTTTTCCCTTGTTTTGGTACCAGTTCATACCTTTTCAGTGAAATGAATTTCAGTTTATACCAGAAGGAAGCAAAATGTAGGCCTCTTTTAGTATCTTTGGGAAAGGCAAAGTGCATTTGCAGAGAAAACACATGGAGAAACAGGAGGAATAATGTTTATTTTGCTGTCTTCATATAAATACTTTCATAAATATAACTGAGAAGGAAGGCATTGCTGTTGGCACACAAAATTATATCAAGTGTCTGGAAAACTTTATGCTTTTTGCCTGATCTATCTGTTTTGTAAGCAATATGAATTTCAACTTACTAAGAAGAGGCAGTACATAAGAATGATAGGGAAATCCATTGGAAACACTTGCCTCTAGCTGCCTTTCAGAGAGAAGGGGAGTGTTGCTCAGATATTGTGCTCCTAGGGGGAAGGAAGCCATTGCTGGAGAAGAATGAAGAAGAAATTATTGTCTTCTGCCTTGTTAGTTCTTCCTGCTGAGGCAAAACATACATTTCTCAAATTACAGCACTTGAGTCTTTTCTACATCTTGATAAAGATGTTTGCCCGTCTTCTTCCTATAAGCAGCTTCTTGGACCATTGCTTTTCTCATTAACAGTTCATCCTGAGACTGATAAAACTATCTGAGGCAGTTGCTGGCATTGTCTGTATAGAAAAAAATTATATCCAGAATAATAATCCTGTGGTTTTAGATGCCTTTTAATACGATTTAGCAGATGGAAGCAGCAAAGTTATCATCATGTGAATGAATCCTTGCTGTGCAGGCCAGGGACAGTCTTTGTATCATGGCACGTGAACCTTTTACCTAAAGGTTTCTCACTGGGGGGTGCATATCAAAAGAATGACAGGACTATTTTGGCATGCATGTATCATGTCTGTGGACAGGTGTGTATCTGGAGGAGGGGCACTTATTTACTGCTAGCTGCTAGGAATGCAGTAACTATGCTTTCAAAACGCAGGTTTTGAAGAGTATAGCTCAGCTTCTGGTATGGAAGGGGAGGATGGAGAAAACTGAATCACGACTGCCTTTCTTCTCTGCTCTTACAGGGGCACAGAGCTTTATTTTTCTCCTGAATCTTCTGCATCTCCACTCAAAGAGAGAGAAAACATTTTCCACCTTTATCATCACCCCTCTGCAACAGCTGAAAAAGGCACACATATAAAACAGAGAGAAAGTACCATAATCTATTTCCTAACACACACTGTATATTGAATTAAGCAACTGCCCTCTGGAAGAAAAAAAACAACAACAACCAATAACTAATAAAACCCAGAAGCCAAATAATATATAATACAGAACTAGGAAAAGAAGAGGGTGGGTTTTTTTGTTGTTTGTTTGTTGTTTTTGTTGTTTTTTTTCACCACAAAGTGGAAATGCATTCTCATTTCAGTTTTAAGCAAACTCTAATATATTATTCCTGAAATAGATGTCTAATAAATTTGTTACAGATGTACAGGGCATTTCAATTCTGTAAGACTGAAATATTTCATTTCCACCTCTACTTTCCATTGGAAAAAAAAAAAAAAAACAAACACAAAACAACCATGTCTTAGAGTTAGAATTTGGTTTTAAATGGAAAAATCAGATGCTTTGACATTGGTGAGATCTTTTTCCTTGGGAGCGCGCTACAGACTAAGTGATTGAATCCTGAAGTACTTTGATTTTGACAGAATCATATTTCCTGTCAGAGAACTCTTTAGCTGAAGTCATTCTGACAGCAGGGAATGGTGTCACTTGAGTAAATAGAGTTGAGTAAATAAATTACTCACTTGAGTAAACAGACTAACTGTTGGCATTAGTAGGTTCTTTCCTTTAGAATAAAAAATTCATTTTGCTTTCAGTGTTTCAACTATTCCACGAGAACAGAAGGATAGAAAAATTCAAAGGACCAAGAGAAAAATGCACCTTGCAGTGATGGTAGTTTGGCTCTTCATTCTTCGTGCCTCCTCCAGCCCACTCAATAACCATCCCTGTTTGTGCCTATCCATCCCTATTCTTTCTTGCAACCTTGCTTATTAGACATAATGTCACCTATACTCATTCTTCACAGCTCTGTATTTCTAACTAAGCAATGATTTCTGTGTCATCCATTCTGCAATATCCACATCTCAGCTCCCTTGCCCAGTGGCAGCAAAGAAAGAAGAGCAAGCAGCCTATTTGGCCTGCAAAGTGGAACGTGTCCTTTGCAGAGGCCAACTTTATGTCAGATGAACCTAGGTTTCTTTCAGCCTCTGCAAACTGCAGATTTCAAGGAATCATGATCTCATTATGTTTTGATCACTTTTACTAAAGGACTGCAATAGGTATATGGTTGCCTATTTTTATTTCTCTGTCAGCTGGAAAACACAGGGCACTGGAGCACATTGATAAAATGGAATGTGTCTCTTTTTAAAAAGCAGAAACAAGCAACTTCATTTTTCCTATTCTCCTTCTTAGGGAAGTAAAAAAGCTCTCATTATGAAAGAAATACTTATTTTGGACAGATCTGAATGTAAGAAGAGAAACTAGGAAATAACTGAAAGCTTAAAGTAAAAAACATACATTTATTACCTGCATCATTACGGAATAACTCCAAGTTTTCATAGCCTCACTTTACATGTGCCCTACATGTAGAAAATGCACAGCTTCCCACATGTCCTGTACAGCTGATGACCCATTTACTTATTCAGATGACATCATTCAGGTCACCATTAGCCCCTAACAAAATGAGTCTGGGCAAATTATCCTTTAGATTCAGCAAAATGCATGCAGGGGAAATAATTAGTCATGTACTTCCCCTTTGTGAACAGTTCCCTTGTACTCCAGGGTTGTCAGCCTGTAAATTAGTCACTTGCAATCTGCCATTTCTGATCCATACTGGTAAAATGACCGCGTAGCTAAACAGTGTGCAGAATGCTTGAAAAACCTTGTGCTACTATTGACTGCACATGAGTCAGATTTGCAACTGATTGCTTAATCAATCCACACCTGGATCCTGCATGCCACTCTGTCTGAATGAAGCAGCTAGATAGTTAAGCCTGATGTGCCTGGCCTTCTGCAAGAAGTAATTTCTTGAAGTTTCTGAACTCTAATCATCCTCTCTGTTACAGGGAAGCCATACGACCTAACTACCTGCATTGTGGTCTCCCTCTGTACTTGTACTGGGATCCTCTTCCATTTTAATGTAGCTAAATCCATTCTTGGGTAATGAGTCTCATCAGAATAAGGGTTTATTACACCAAATGGAGATATTTAAATAAACAGTGGAATTTCAAGTTGTGAAGCCATTTTGAGGCATATTAAGTAGAGTTAAATTATCCTGCTTCCATAGCTGTTTGTCATTGTTTTATACAAAGTTTAGCAAAAAATTAGACTCTGTATGTGGTTCTTCTGTACATGAAATGAATAGCAGATGGGTTTTGCACTAAGAGCAGGTTGCTCTGTGTGCACTTGACAATAGATTGCAATAGATCAGATAAAAGAAATGGACAGTCTTGGAAGGATGATCTTCTGCAATAAGAGTTTGCAGCAGGGACTTCCTTTTGTCATATGGAGGGAGAACTATGGGGAAAGCTGGAGATGACCACAGGCAGCTTTGGACAATCCATCATAGGTTTCTCATCATAGGGCCATTTCAGCATTCCAGACTCACATTGCAGCTGTGTTGTGAATGTGATTGAAAAATATCTACCATCAAGGTTATCACATTGTAGCAAAGCATGTGGGCTCTTTAAGACCCTGAGAAAGCAGCTGCATCTGCTCTGTTGGGGGAAGGCATACAGGTGCAGAATATTAGCTGATATTTTGAATAGATTCAGCTCGGTAAAAATAAAGAGAATCTCTACTAGATGAAACTGAAGTAGAGCAGGTAGGAGTGTTTTTCTGAAGACTAATATATTTTAATCTACAGACTGATCATTTTGGCATTTAAAATTATGTTCAAGTGAAAGAAATGTCATTAAAAATTTGTTCTACTTGTCCTGCAGGTGTCCATCCCCCGCTGATAATCTTGTCTTAGATTTCTACACGTTAGGAAAATATGAATATAAACTTTCCTGATGGCGAAAGAGGAGAAAGATGTTTGCAGAACTTTTCCGTTCTAAGCTGAAGAACAGATGGGTGCTTAAGGTAGCTTAGGGCTCCTTTTCTCCGTGCGATAGAGCTGCCCGCTGGGGCTACGGCCACAGCTTGAGCGTCAGCGCGGCTCCGACGGCGGTGTTGTACTGCCACCTGGCGGCCAAACAGGAAAACGATGGCTCGCCCTGCTTTGAGCGCGGGGATTTTAGTCCAGCTGGTTGACTTCTCATCGAGTCGTCCGGCCTACCGGAGCTGTTGGGCAGGGTAGGGAGGGATGCTGCAGTGACCTCTGTAGGGTTTAGTAGTGTTTGTGCTGAACTGCTGGTTGAGGCCAGGGACAGACCTAGAAAACATTAAGGAGGATGGCAAGAGTTCCAATTTTTGCAGGCCAGTGGCATAATCCAGACAAATTTCTTGGTTGACGTTTGATCACTGCTTTGTAGCCTGCAGTATAAAAACTGCTGCTATTACAGTAAGGGTGATGAGACAGTGGTACAGGCTGCCCAGAGAGATGGTGGATGCCATGTCCTTGGAAATGTCTGCGATCTGGTTGGATGGAACTCTAAGCAAGCTGATCTAACTGTAGGTGTCCCTGTTCGTTGCAGCAGAGCTGGACCAGATGGCTTTTAAGGGTCGCTTCCTACTCAGTTCTATGATTCTATATGGGTTCATGAGACTAAATTAAGGAGTGAGATAAATTACTAAGGGAAATGTTTTTAAAATGGAAGAGGGTAGATTTAGACTAGGTATTCTCTATTTCCTCTCTCTCCTCATGGTACATGTGTGTTTTGACCATGAATGTCCTTGTCCTTGTTACTGATCCTCATTACTATAATCTTGCTTTCTTGCCTGTTTTTTATTCTTCTGCTTTAATTTTCTCTTATCTAAAGAAGTGCTTTCTAATTACAATAAATTAATCAATAAATGAGAAGTCCTGAAAAAATTTCCTTGGCAGAAAAATGCTGAGGAGCATGAAAGAAAGGTCTACCTTGCTAAAGCTTCTTATAAAGGTCAAAATATATTGAACTCAAGTGTATTCTTTGGAATTAATTTATAAGAAAAGAGATAAGATGTAAGAAAGAATGGTAGGATATTACTTAACATAGAGCGTTTGTGAAAGATGAGCTTGTAAGTAAGAGGAGTATCCTATGGAGATAGAAGAAAGTCTGTAGATAATAAAATTTAATGTGAAAACTGCCTATATTTGATAAAAATGAAATATTCCATACCTTGTTGTTACTGTTAGTACATATTCTGAGCAAACACAGAAATTAAGGTTTGACATAATGAAGATAATTTCTACAACTGTAACTCTTTGTGATATTTTTGTTTCCAAAATATGACACTAAATTTTATTTGCTAACATTCATTCCCATGTAATCTTTCTGAGGAAAGAGGACTCCTAGCTTGGATTCCAGAGCTCTGGGGATGATTATCATCCAACTCCTACAAAGCAGGGGAGGAAAAAATGGGTATAATCATTGCTTGAACAACACAGCCAATAACGTCTGAAATCCTCTCTTGCTCTTCATTGATAAACAGTGGCAATATTGCAAGACATCTGGCAAAACAATACTTTCAGCTTTATGATATCTGTTTGTGTATGTGATTTTTGTTATTGCAGTGTCTTGAACTTTAGTGTATAGTAAACATTACTGCATTAGTATACACTTCAGTTCTATGTTGTGAATAACTTTTTGTGTCCGCTTGTTGCTGCAGAGGGCTATAATATAATATAAATATGTATATGGTGTCTTTTTCCTTTATACATAGAGTATACTTCTCTCACATTAAACATTACCTGAACACTTTTCACTTTGAGTTTAATAACTTTACCATTGACTTTAGTGGGAATAATGAGATAAATGTGATACAACATACAAGAATATAATTCACAAGTATGTGAATCAGCACACAAGTATGTAATCATAAATAATATTTATTATAAGTATACTAAATATCATTTGATAAAAATTATTATGCAGGTCCTATTCCTAGTCACCCTGACACGTTGCAATATAACTGGGTATTAATTTGTTGATTCAGATAGCTCCATCATAAAACAAGCAAATTATTAATTTCCAATTAACAAGCAAATCTGGACCTTTAAAATAAGGTGAACATCTAAAAGTGTCTCTAACACTGTAACATCTGGAGTATTTCTTTTTTTATTAAACAGCCACTGCATCATGGAGGAATTCAGGCTTAAATTTAATCATATTTCCAAGGACTCATCATTTATCCATGCTTCAGGGTCACTTTTGTCTTTTGGTAATCTTCTGGGTGAGAAAAAGAACTGGCAGAGATGGTTGGAACTATGTCCAGAGTATTTTGCCAATTCGTGATTCTCAGCGCAACCCATGATCAGGTAAATACAGAAATGACATCAATAATTAGCTTGAATTTTCCAGGAAGAAAAAGCAACGTACATTTCGTCAGGTCTAAATATGCAATGGGAACACAATTCTGCAGTTATGCCAAGATTAACAAGTGATGGAAGTAGAGATTTATTTTTAAGATGAATGGGATTGTTTAGTGCTCTTATTCAACATATGATTCCACTGATCAAAAGATATTTTTTTTTCATTGAACTTAAACATGATTTTGTTTTCTCTTATTTTAAAAATGCCCTTAGTTTTATCATATAATTTTCAAACCTCTTTCCAATTGTGTGACGTGCTTTTTCAATACATTCTATTCATTCTTTCTCCTTAAAATGGACTCAGCTTTATTGTATTTTATACAGGTAGATTACAGATACCATGAAAAAGAAATATTTTGACAGAAGGAAGTGCGATTTTGGTATTTCTCTCCCTTTGCATTTTGTTTCAACAAGATAGCAACACTTAAAATGGAAACCACGCCTGAATTTCTTTTGTTACTCCCAGTTGCTTTATTTCTGGCACACTCTGAGTTTACTACAGCAAAATCTAAGATTGTTGAAGGTGGTGTTCATCAGAAAATGTGCAAGCAAAGGTTCCTGACAGCACAGAGCAATTCTTTTCTTCTATCCCTACTCATCTTGGCAAACCTTAATTCAATTCCTCAGTCAACCATCCTGTGTAATGAGACCTGGGCTGTAACTTTCCATATTGATTTGTGTGAACTCTCTTCCTCTCAGGACTGATTTGTTCTCTTTCTCACTACTGCAATCTCTGTTTCTATTGTTTCCTTGGTCTTTATGTCTTCCTATTTTTGTATTGCTCTATTTTATTATTTTTTTCCCAGCTGCTCACTGTGATAAGAACAGAGACGTTCTATTTTCTTTTTGTCTGTGAAAAGACCTATTCAAATGTTTTCTTCATGCATAAATATTTTTACATTGCGGTAAAATTAAAAAGAAGTAGTAGTTCACATTTATGTATGATGAGGGAGCCAATTAATGTTTCAATTTTCTTATGCTATATCAGAGAATTACAGAACAAAGGTTGAAGTATATCTGGTGTTGCCCAGCCTGTCCCTTAGCAGTGTGAGATTATTCAGTTCCCATATGACTCTTTCATGTATAAATTGGTGAAGTAGGTCCAGTTCTTTTTCTATGGCATTTTAAGTGTATTTATTATTTTTTTAATTTATTTTGTATTCTAGGATGTCTCACATTTATGAAAATCCATTTAAAACAAAATTGATTTTTTTCATAAAGTGTTTCCTTATTTTGAAAGCAAAACATCTCCATGGGATTATTTATTTTTTTATTTAATTCTTGATCAAAATTAGGTTTAAATCTTTACAATCTGTCTGTTGCACTGATTTATACAGCATTATCCAAACCTGTTTAGTAATCTTGGTGGATTATAAACTGGATCTCTAGAAAAGACTGGTCCACTTTCCAGCTGCTTGCAGTACAGTCAGCATGTTCCTCCTTCCACCTTGAGAACTTATTTACTGGTGTATCCTTGGGCCAGACAGGAAGGAAGGCAGAGCAATGTCTGAGGCTATTAAGGAAGGGAAGTAGAAGAACATAATATTAAGGAGCAGTCGAGATGAGTTACATTTGCTGAGGTTTAAAGAACAGACCTAGATATCGAGGAGTTAATCATGGATTAACACTGCTGGGATTGAGGGAGTCAGCTAAGCTTAGGAAAGTTTGTGCTGGATAGTGTTTAAAAGACATTATCTCACAAAAGACAAGCATTACCGTGGTAAATGTAAGCAAGGGCTGCAATTATTTGCATTAAGGCAGCATGACTAATCTCCAGGTTTTGCTGTGATACGACTGAGGTTCCCAGTCTGCTGCTGGAAGGGCTTTGTGTGCATTTCCCTCTCAAATGAATCATTTCAAATTGCCTCCAAGACTTCTGCTGTGTGACCCTATGTTCCTATAGAGTCAAAGAAGAGGACAAGATGTACACATGGGAAAAGATTCTTATATGTTAAGAAGAATTATGAAAGCAGGAAAGAAGCTGGCCTCCACAGTGTATGTGACTGTATTAGAAAAGTCATATGTACACTGTGACTTTTCAAAAGCAGTAGAACTGTTAACCTGACAATACTTGTAACTGTTATGCCATTCACATGGATTCTTTTGAAATGAGATTCTTAAAAATGATTATTAATCCATATTGTATTTATGAATTTATTTACTGAGTATTTTCCCACTGGAAAATAATTACTATTTGAACTAACCAAGGATGTGTACATGCGTGTGACTGTTTCACTACAGAGTTTTAGGTTAACTTCTGAATGGAGCTATACAAATAAGAAACACTGTAGTTTCTGATCCTCTGCCTTGGAGGACTTGTGTCCTTTACCTTCCCACTCTTCCTTCAGATTCTGCCTAATTCTGCAGGCAGCAGTTCTCGGAAGATGCTAGAATTCTGTGAGAGACTTTAAAAGTAAATATATAAATAAAATTGTGTGGAAAGTAGGCATTTACTACGTTTGTTCTACTGGCATTTCAGAGTTATAATACAACAAAGCACAGAAGTCTATTTTTTGCCAGCAGTCCTGAGCTGATTTACATGTATGTATCATGTATGTACATCTATAAATGTAGAGGTATCAAACAAGGGTAGAAACTATCCACCAAGGAAGATAGCATTCTTTCACCAGAAATAAGCAAATGTTTTGTTTGAGCAGTGAGTTCTCTGATGGATTTGGCACTCTCCTGTCTTCTGCATCTTTTAGACAGTGTATCACTGTGCCTGCCAGAGAGCCTGGCTAATGCAAGACATTCTGTCAGCCATGAGGAGCTGATGCTTCATTTAAAGTAATTTATAGGAGATAACAGAGATAAAAGATAAGACAGTCTTCTATCTCAGCACAGGTACCTATAGCTCAGTTATCTAACTGGAGCTAGCTCGGCTGCCTTCCCTTCAGAAACACTTCTTGAGAATGATTCATCTCAGTATAGGATAGACAAACAGTTCCAAAGTTAGATGTGTCCCATGCTGAAGAGAGATATTTGTTGTTTGTTATTGAGGTCCCAAGGTTTAGTGTACCAGAGACGGCTAAAATAACTTGCTTCCCGTTTCCTCTCCACCCCCTCTGTTCCCAGTATGCATTTTCTGAGAAAAGGTTCAACAACTTCTTTTGAACATCAATCTTATTCTGTTTATGCTTTTGACACTTGCCAGTATCTGAATGGCCACAGACCAGTACTGCTGGTTGTGTGGTTGGTGTCCTGTGAACAATTCTGCATACAATTTGGCCTACACAGAATTTAAAGAGCGATTTCTCTGTAAGAACATGCTTATTTCTGTGCAGTGCAGTTGTAAATTCCCAGAGTGGAAAGGCGCACGCCTGTAGCGATTATACTTGTAGTCAAGAACACATTTGCTCAAGAATCCATATTTTACATTATGCTCATCCTTCTGGAGCCGTCAGCTCTTGTGTAAAGTAGCTCCTTGATGTACCCTATTTGAGGTACTTTGATGTTACTGTTCCAAATGTTAGACATGAATGTCTTTCTTAAACTTAAAGGCAGTAGCTTATTTCAGGTGCATTTTCCTGACACAAAGATGGCACCTTTCAAGTTTAGTTAGGGGAAGAAAAGTGTAGAGTGGTTCCAGCAGAACCTTGGTCATAGTTTGGAGATGCACTTTTCAGACAAAGGTGCTGCTGCTGATTGTCCCAGCCCTTTGAAAAGCAGAGGTGCCTGGTTGTCATGCCTGCAAGCCATGACATTGCAGATACCTCTGTATGAGAGCAAAGTGCTGGTCACCCCTGGAGCTGTCTCGTATGTATGGCAAAGTTTGGCAGAGGCAATGCCCCTTGGATCCCCCCAGGCACAAAAAGTAATAGCAGAAACTGTGTGTGCTGCTCTTGTCACCACTGCTCAGTGCTGGAGGTTTTCTGCCTATGATACATTTGGACAGGTTTATCATCACCTGCTAATTTGGTTTGTTGCTGTAATTCACATTAGTAAGAAAAGTTCCAGACTTCCTTCAAAATGTTTTTTTCTTATTTGTTGTGTCTGAATTTTTACAGCAGTGGCTTGTTTTCTAAGAACTGAGGTAGAAAAGAATGAGAATGGATATCAAAGGGGATATAAAGTATTAGAAAGAAAAAAAAAGATTCCTTTCAGCCACCACATTGTAAACATGTTTATTGCACTGTCCTCATCATCACAGGTATATTAGCCTCACAGTGCAAGCTGAATTTTATGACCTTTATTATAAATTAGAGAATACAAGAGGGGGGATTGCAAATTAAAGTGCATAGATTCTTCAGAGTTCCCGGAGAAGGATTCTGTTTCTAAATGTGTTTCATTCTTTGCTTCCTTTCCTCCCTGCGGGCTTCAGTTCCCGGCATGGGGCTCCCTGCTCATTACAGCAGCCATGATCAGAAGGTCACTGGGCAAGGAGGATGACAATGTCTCATTGCCAGTGAAGGGGAAGGGCTGTGGAGCTGGTGCTGCCTCTGGTGAGCACTGCGGTATTCTCCAGCTGTCAGTCATCCTCATTTGTTCCGCCATTGAGCTTACCAGGATTACTGGGATGCTTAAAGCTAAACAAAAACGCAGATGTTTGCAAGGTGAAGACCCAAGAGGCTTTTAAGAGCACAGGCTGTAGTTAATTGCTTCTGCCAGGACAGAGCAGTTGGGGGCATTTAGAACTCAACAGGAGTAATAGTAAGAGCTCCTTCTCTAGAAATAGAGCTTGTTATCATAGTATTCAGAAGAATTTGTTACTTCAAAGAAACTGTAGCCTGAAAGGCTTTATCCTTCTGTTCATAATTGAATGCTTTATCAAACTAATAGATTCACATTTGTTTGCATTGTTCTCTCTGGGAGGTCATTAAACAAATTTCTGTCAGTGGAGTGCACTGAACTGCTCATCTTCTGCCCCTTGCTGGTGTTTCATGCTGGTACTGGAGAGATGTTGCTTTCTTTTATTTTTTTAAATGTCTTTGCTTGACTTTTTCTATTTCCTTTTGTGATGAAGCAACTATAATTTGTACAAATTATGCAGCTGATTTAATTTGTGGTGAATAATTTTCTTACGGATTTTGTAACTAGATGCTAATAAATTCCTTCCATGCTCCATATAGCAAACTTTCTCATTCCTAAACTTAATTGGGATGCTACAATACACTAAAATAACTGAAATAAATCTATTAACTTAAACTATATGTGTATAGGCTATACACAAATATGATATTAACAAATATATGTGTACAAAATTCAATTTCTGTAATTTTTCATGATATAATTCAGGATACCATATTGATTCAATGTGAAGAAGGCAAAGAGCAAAGTGGAATTCAATATTCTGTGTACTGAAATGAACTTAAGAATATCCCTGGAGTATCTACACTGGAGACAATGACTCTGTCAGTCCTGGGCAATGGCAGAAACTCTTCTACCCATTAAAAATGCTACACATGTCATAACAGATTTTATAATGACATCTATGAAGATTTTCTTTTCATAGAATCTTTAAAGTTGGAAAAGACTTCTAAGATTTCTAGTCCGACCATCAAGCCATCCCCACCATGCCCACTAACCATGTCCCTCAGTGCCACCTCTACATATTTCTTGAAAACATCCATGGATAGTGACTCCACCACCTCCCTGGGCAGGTGGCTTTCATTAATCTCTTGTTGCCAACTGCAGAGCTTTTTCCTGACCTATAGAAAAACCTGAAACCAGCCAGTGTTAGGCACAGTTTAATTTGTGCATCTAATCAAAGCAAAGTTTTCTGTGTTCATATGATATTTATAAAAGACACTGTGTCCCAACTGGAACAGAAATATAGTGAGAATTTTTTTTTGTTTTCTGCATGTCTGCAGAAGCAAAGATGAACTCTTTTAGGAAACAGCAAAGGGACAGTTTGAGCATGCGTGCTCCCCAATCTGATGATTGAGCTCACATCTTTGCTCAGCAGCAATGTTCCCTTCACATATAAAATAATGCTAAATTCAATAACCAAGCAGAACTCTACTTCAAGCATTAAAGTTTCATGAGATAGTGGTATGATAACTATGCAAAACCTGGCAGAGCTTATTTTAGCAGGTCAATAAAATGAAAAATTAAGAAAATACATCTATTGGATTTTTTTTCCTCTATTTTTTTCTTTTTGTTTTGATTTATATACTTCACAAACTGCATAGAAGATAGGAACTCCAGTCACTGGAGTTTAATGGTGCCATTAAAAACTGCATGCTTGGAGATAATACCTACCCAAAGTCTATGCATCTGAAATATAAAAGAATAGGTTAGTGATACAGATTGCCAGAGAACATGTGATATAACAGGACCAAATTGGTCTTCAGCAGTTCAAGAGGATGAGAGATTGCCCTTCTCCCTTCAGAGAGAGAGGCTGGCTGCTTCATGGTGATGCTGTGCTTTCTGGAAGCTCCTGCCATAATCAGGACAGAAACATTTGATGCTTAGACCACATCTTGAATACTGTGTCTAGTTCTGGGCTCCTCAATTAAAAAAAGCCAAGTATTTTGTAGAGAGATCCCAGAGAAGGTGACAAAGACAATGAGGGCCATGGAGCATCTGCTGTATGATGAAAGGCTGACATACCTGGTGCTGTTCAGCCTGGAGAAGAGAAGGCTGAGGGGGGATCTTATCAGTGCTTACAAATGCGTAATGGGTGGAAGCCATGTGAATGGGGCCAGGCTCTTTTCAGAGGTGCCCAGTGATAGAACAAGGGGCAACAGACACAAACTGGAATGCATGAAGTTCCATCTGAACATGAGAAAGAATTTTTTTTTCTGTGAGGGTAATGGAGCACTAGAACAGGCTGTCAAGAGAGGTTGTGGACTTTCCTCCGGAGACATTCAAAACCTGCCTGGAAGCTTTCCTGCGTAACCTACAGTAGGGAACTCTCTTTAGCAGGAGGTTGGACTAGATGATCCCCAGAGGTCCCTTCCAATCCCTCCAAATCTGTGGTTTCCTGGAGGATACACACAAAGGTGCAGGAGAGCCCCAGGTTGTCCTGAGCTTTATCAGGGCCAGTTTTACTGCAGATTTTGCTTTGGATTTATGCTCTCTCTCTTGTAGCACTAATATAAGGAAATATGCATTCTTGGAAGTGATTACAATTCAGATCATGTTTCTGACAGTGTTCTGTTTTCTAGCAGAAGAAAATATGGCCTGGCCTACATGGAGTCACCTGTGCTTACAAGGTAAAGAAATAGCCTTTGTTTCTATCTTAATATATTGTGCAGTGTTCCTTGCAGTTGTAGATGTATGCTGATTTCCAATCCAGAGGGGTCTATATTTCAGCATGAATGCAGTGATCCATATACTGTTATTATCACACCATGCAACACAATCTCTAAAGCACCTTGGGGTCCATCTCTCTTGGCTGAAAAGCATTATAAAAATGAAAGGTATGTTCATAATGGTTAGGAGCAGAATAGTGCATTAGCCTCCTTGGGCTACAATGATGGATTAAGGGGAGCTGTTGCCCTCAAGAAGAAAAGGCTTGAGTTATGCGCTTCCTCCTCAATGCACTCAGATTGTGCATATATTAGGAGTAGTTTTGTCAGACTCTGTCAGAACACTCAAGGAGTGTGGGAAGGTGACCAGCTTTTTTTGTAATGGATCTTGAACGTCATTTGTCATACTTGTAACTCTCTTCGAAGTACATGCAGAGATTCCCTCCTGGGTAGAGAGGAAAACAGAGAGATAATGTGTGAAAGGAAACACGATTTTATATGTGCTTGATTGAAAGAAAACTTGAAAAGGATTAGCCTCCTGAATTATCAAAATGTTTTTTGAGACATTTCCTTTAAATGACTTTACAGGAGGTCACAGTTTGAGCAGGGGGAGAGCACAACACTATCTTTAGCCTCATAACATACTACTTTATTCCCAGCTGAGAGCAGTGAATGCTTTTTTATGGAGTAAAGCATCCTGTGGGATATGTTAGTTGCAGTAAAACTTTCATGGGGAGACTTTTCCTAAGGGAGAGAGAAAGGGAGTTCTGGTTTAGGGCAGTCTGCAGACCTGGGAAGTGGGAGAGCTTGGCTTGTCAGCTCTGTTTCAGAAAATGTCAAAACATCCCAGATGAGTTTCAGAAGTACTTGTATCTCTTTATTTTCTTAAAAGAACTCAGAAGTCTTGGATTTGTTCCAGTCCCAAGCAGAGGATGTTTTTGTGACCTCAGCACGTTCTCCAGAGCAGGAAAACGTATTTCCTGTTCCACTGTACTCTTCCCAGGGCTGATTATCGTGGGGTGGGAACACAGTTATATTGGCATTATATATATATATAAAAATATCTAACTGGGCCACATTGAGGATTGGGCTTTAATGTTTTTAATTTTATATCCTACGTTGCTTGTCAGAAACTGCTTATTTTCCTGAAATACAAACAAATGAAGTGAGGCTTTTCAGGAATCACAAGAGATGCTGGGAAAGCAGCTGGATTGCATTTTGATCAGCCTGCACAACAGACTGCACATCTGAGGAGGAAGTGTCCTTCAGAAAGCCCTGAAGGGACTATGGATTAGATCAGAAACTGGTTTGCCCCAAGCTAAGGGAAGGCCCAGTGAACTGAGTATTAAGCAGTGTAGTTTGTTCCCTTGTTCTGTGTTGTTGTAGTTTGGACTGAATAATTGTCTAGAAGCTCTTTTTCTTTCATTTTCAATGTATTATATATATATTTTTTTCATTTTTAATTTTAGCCTTTAGCCTATCCATCATCCTCTAGATCCAAATGGTATATCTGCTGTTTCATCTTCATTTTCTCCTTCTGTTCTTTTATCTTTGTCTCTAATCATTGATTTTTTTTTTTTTTTTTGTAACATTTAATTAGTAT
The DNA here is from genome assembly GCF_026119805.1 of Tympanuchus pallidicinctus. Lineage (NCBI taxonomy): Eukaryota > Metazoa > Chordata > Aves > Galliformes > Phasianidae > Tympanuchus > Tympanuchus pallidicinctus. Next base: position 12,908,501 of record NW_026294618.1, on the reverse strand, counting down.
TTCAGTGTATTATTAGTTTGTGTGACATTTTACAATCCATGCAGTTAAATCACAGCAGACTTTTTGAAATAGCAGCTGTTAAAGTCAATGAAGCTAACGTTCCAAGGAGAAACTGTCAGAAACACAACAGAGAAACCTTTGACCCTGTGGAAGTAATCAACTTTGTGTCTCCAAAGTAACTCAAGGAATAGAATTTTTCTGGCTTTAATTTTCTTAACTCTGCTTAAGAACAGTCATTCCCCAAAATACCTCCTACAAGTTGTCTGCATAGTTAGCTATGGAGCTCAAACTCTATCCTTGATGTATTTATATCCTGGCAAGGGAGCCAGGCACTGTGTTAGTTCACCTGTGTGGGACCTTGCTGGGTTAGTGCCTTTCCCTCTAGGCTTTCACCAGATGGCTTTCCTCCAGCAAAGTGACTTTTGATCATGTGCCTCCCTGGAGAGGAATGGAGAATTATAAGCTGGAAAAGACTCTAACAGGAAGTTTGGTAGAGCAGAGATCATCCTATGGGACAGCTGAGGTTGTATGTTTAGGGGTTTTGTACTGTGAGTTAGAAATGATTGCTTAATGGTTTAGAGCAAGGAAATATCATCTGCATCATACTTTTTTAGCACTCAGTAAACATGGATGTAGGGCATGAAGTATGTATATACCTGGTATTTCAAACAAGGAAGCATTAGTTTAAGACCAAATCTTGTTATTATATTATTATTGTTATATTGAATGTTACCTTTCACAATTATAAAGAACTACACTCTTATTGCTTATGACTTGGATCTTGTACATGCAATATGTAACTGCCTTACACTACACAGCAGCTCTATACATGCTTAAAAATTAGTTATGCATAAATAACCAAAAGAGAGGGATTCATTTTACCAGTGTTAATGCACTGCTCAGAAAAATCGATATTTTCTCCTTTTTGCCAGTAGATGGCAATAGGTTATAGACTTGTGGAATTATAAAATCCAACGTTAAAATTGCTGCGTTCCCAAGAAGCTGTTTGAAACACTAATTTCAATGAAGAGATACTAAGTGCAAGAAAAGTAAACCCAAACTGATTAAGTTACTTAAAATATGTTTTTGTGCTTGTACCTCTAATTCAGTGGGAAACTATTGCAGCAAAAACTGAGCAAAGAGTTCTCTCCAGGATACAATATTACATATGAATTTTAAGCAGAACAGAATTGCTACACAATTTCTTTTAATGTGAGATTATAAATACCTATACGTAATCATTGTGAGAGCACTATAGTAAAGTCAACATTTACAAATGTGAGAGAAGAGTGACCTGAGAAAAGAAATAAAATCCCATTTGGGAGAAGGAAGGAGATTAATAGAGACAGGCTTGTTTCAGTTTTAGAAATATTTTCTCTTTTACTAGATTTTGCAAATGCTTAACACACACTAAGCTAATGATTGCTGTACGAGTAAATGTGCTGAATAGTATGAATGAAGGGGGAAAAATGGTATTTCTGGTTCCTAGATTTCAACATGTGACCCTTGCTGGCCCATTGGCATTGTCCCAGCTTCGCTACTTGTTTGTGTTTTCCTTGTGGGCTTCAGGGGAAAACAGGGCAGGAGCTTTACATGCACTCTGGTTCACAGTGTTGGAAGTCTGCGAGAAGTGAGTTGCTTTTGTGCATCCTTTGGGGAACTGCAGCTGCAGGATCAAATCTGAGTAGGCACAGAGCTGCACCAGGGAACTGAGTCTTTCATGCATTAAAATGCTGGTTTTTGCCATAGTTTGTGCTTTTATAAGAGAAATAAACAACACGAATATTCCAAGAGCAAAACTAACATGTCCAGCAGAACATGTCAGATAACTATAAAAAGTTTGACATTGAATGAACATCCAATTTTATTTTAAAAGGAAAGAAAAAAACACTTGGAATGAAAATCAAGATAATCCACAGCTAAATAATTAAGAGAAATTTTGTTTTTGAGTGGATGGCATGAGATGAAATCCTTTGCTTTAGGAAATAACCCCTAAACATACAAATGATAATTTTTATTTCAGTAAGTTTTTATTTTCAGTATTTGCTTCATTTAGTTGCAACTGTTTGGATTTCTCAGGATCTATGTTCACTGCTGTTTGAGACATTTTCATAGTTGGAAGTAATTATAAAACTCATTATTTGTGGGTTTGTTTGTGGGAAGTTTATGAACAAGAAAGCTGAATTTAAAAGTTGACAGCCAGCTAAAAAAAAAAATCCATTTTTAATGCCCATCAATTGTTTCTTTCTTATAAAATACACCCACTTTAAAAGGTTTCTTTCTAAACAGTACGCACTAAAAAGAAGATATTGTCTGAAGAGATATTGTCTATTGTCTGAAGAGCAAGGCTCTGCCCTTTTTACTTTGCAAGCTGTCACCTGAACCGAAGATTACAGAATTGGAATTCAGCTGACAGGTTTGCTAATGGTGCATAACATGAAATAAAGGAAAAGGAGGCTTCCTGAACAGTAACATACTGACTTTACAGAGCAGTCAGCTAGAGAGATTTTGGAAATTTTTGACAAGTGTGGGATTTTGGAGAAGGCTTATTTACAATATATATATGTATAGGTCTTTTTTTTTCAAATCTGGTTTAAAATTATTACAAACATTTGGACTGAGAAAACTGCTCGAGTTCAGAAGCTGATTAATGATAAATCAGATACATTACCATCATGCTGATAATTGGTAGAAAATGCCAACAGTGGAAGATAAATAGGAAGAACACTGTCCTTTTGAACTCCAGAAGTCACATAAAAAAAAAAAAAAAAAGTATTTAGTTAAAAATATAATATAATTTAGAATATTCTGGAGTATATGATACTGTAATCCTTAAGTTAGGGTCTCAGAGACTAAGAAATATTACTTAAAGCTCAAAACAAAACTGTATTTTCTGTTTATTATGTTTTTTTGGGACATGGCTGATAAGGCCACTACAAATACATTGAGAATGTGGTCCTTATCTTACTATAGCTCAGAAAGAAATTCAGTTGAATTGGGTGAATTGAGAGACAGAATGCATGATTTTCCTCAATAATTCAACCATTCTAAGATTTCATTTCCTCAGACAAAAAAACTATGGACTTGCCATAATCTCAAGCCAGAGAGAGATTAATTATTGTATTCAGAGATCTCATATATTCTGCCTTTGATTTTGGGAAATTCGTGCAGATGCTGTGCTGGGGGCATGAAGTGGTTCTACTGCATCTGATTCTATCAGGTTCAGCTATTAATGCACATCTTGAGTCCATTCAGCCTCAACAGTCTGAGTGTTTCTGGTAAAGGTGTTTTCAATCCTTCAGACTGCTGGACTTTATTGTGCTGGCAAAAAGTGACAAAAGACTGAACACAATATGTTACAGCTTGCATCTCAGCTTCTTCCTCAGCTTTGAGAACTGAGGTCCTGTTGGAGAAGGTGGAGAGGAGCAGGGAAAAAAAGAAAAAAAAAGGAAGCAGACATTGAAACTGCAGACAGTAATAAATTTTGCACTGTGCCCTCTTGGCAAATATAGTGGAGGGGTAAACCATACACACTGGGCTGGAATCCTTCCAACTTTGTCTGTTCTTCAAGGTTGAGTCTTGCAAGATGTCCTGAATTCAATCATCAAATCACTTGAGGTCATTTCCTCATGGGAACACTTATACAGTAAATTTAATAGTGTTAGACGTTGTGCTTCATTAGATAACGTAGAAGAGAGTGAAATGGCTTTCAAAGTCCAAATCAATCATGCTGCCTGAGATTTCTTTGATTCCTATAGCAGGAAGAGTGCTCCAGTGGATGTCACTGTGAGCACCCAAGCAGAGCCTCAAAAGGATGCAACAGCTGAATCCCTGTACAGGAAAAAAAAAAAAAAAAAAAAAAAAAAAAAAAAAAGGATCAATTTATAATGCAAATTATTTCTCCCTTGCCATGAATTGAGAGATAGGAATAATGTGCTAAGAAAACAAACAAAAAAGTCCCCTGTAATTTAGCTTTACATTTCGTTGTTTTCAATGTTGTTTATCATCCAAAGTCATGTATCTCTGGTTCTTTTCTATCTAGAACAAGCAAGATAAAAATAACAAATGTACAAGCCAATGATAAATCCTGCTGTGTCCATAAAGTTTCTGCTTATGTTGTTACAAGCAAGAGAGCTGATAAATTGGGAAATCCCTGAAGCACCATTTAGTACCCAGCACAAAAAATATTATTTATGTAGATAAATAGCACTCCCTTAATGCGGTAAATCTGCTAGAGAGAAATCTGTGTGGTTTCAGTATTTGTAATGTGAGCATTTCAGAAGCATAAGTACCAGTTTATGCAAATAGGTCCCAAACTCATCAGTTTTACCTACCTTATTATTGATATCTATCTTCATTGAAGTCGTGTACTGAGTGCACTTCATTAAGGCTGACAAGCCAAAGGCTGCTCCTTCTCCCTGGGAAATGCCATCTTTTTTATAATGCAAAAGCCATTAAATGAGCTTTTTACAGTAAGTCAACTCCCTGTTTCTCTCCCACAATAGGGGGTAATTTTTTTATCTGACTACACAAATCCTGCTTAAAGAGACATAGGAAGATACTCTACAGTGAAAAAATCGCACCTTTGCCCTTCCTGAGTGGAATGTGTTTATTCCTATGGTCCCAAGTGCACAGTAAGACATTAACCATGACCTTGTAATTAAACCCTGTGCAGGATGATTTACATACATTTTTTTAATATATATTTTAAATATCCATAGCACAGAAATGTTTGTTTTTTTCAATCCACTGATTCTAAAAATATTTTATTTTTCTCTACATGTTATAATTAAGCTGTCGCACAGTGATATTTAAAAGTAAAACGAAGCAAAGTCCTCGATATGCAATCCTCTGGCTAGAACTGCTGAAAGGAGTGGATCTTACAGGTTTACTGGTTGTAGAGGTTGTTCCGGATTCTTTTCACACAGATTTCTTGCTTGATCACTTACTATCTGTAGCATGTGGGAGAGGGAATGTGCTGACTTCTCTTACAGGCCAGTTCAGTATCTTGTCTATGGGGAAAAGTATTTCCTTTGGGCTGATGTTAAAAGCAACAAACCCTTTAGCTTTAGATTGCTAATACAAACCAATTTTCGTATTTTACAAGCCAGGTCTCTTCCTGCCTTAAATAATAATAATAATAATAATAATAATAATAATAAAATCTAAAACTGTTGCTACCTTTCGTACCTTTCGTACTCTGATCTAAATATATGACTGTTTCTGTGGCTGCATGATTCCACATCAGGTGCCCGAGCTGGAATGTGGTATTTTTTTAATGATAATCGTAAACCTCACAAAATGTTTACCAGTTCCTTTCTTCCTGACCTGCTGCTCAAGCCCTAGAACATTACATTCTGTTTTGTTCTGTGTGCTCTTCTGTTCTATGCACTGTTACTTCTTGGACCAACCACATGAGGGACACTATGGAGTGCAAATGATAAAATGATAAAATGATAGAATCATTAAGGTTGGAAAAGACCTCTAAGGTCATCTAGTGCAACTGTCAGTCCATTCCCACCATACCACTAAGTATCACGTCTCCACATTTCTTGAGCACCTTCAGGGACGGTGACTCCACCACCTCCCTGGGCAGCCTGTGCCAGTGCCTTGCCACTCCTTCTGGGAAGACATTTTTCCTAATATTCAACCTGAATGGTGCTTTTGATCTTGAAACTTTGTCTTAATTTCTGAGACTTTTTTTTTTTTTTTTTTTTTTGGGTAAGAATATCACATTTTTATTCAGTCTGGCTTTTTTTTTCTGACATGTTTTATTGCCTGTAGTAAGACAGAGATGAATTTCTGTATCTTGATGCGCCTGGTGAGCACAGAGGCTGCAGCAATGAGCTGATGGTTGAGGAGAGGATGCTCTGCTCTGCATGCACTTCCTTCAAGCAGAAGAAACTGTTCTCAAGGATTTAACTGGATTCTTAGTTTGCTGAGAAGCAAAGAGGATTTAGGATTAGGTCCCTATGGTAGCAAGGAGAAGAACAAAGCGCAAAGCAATTGTGTTTCAGGAAAAAAAAACTTCTCTTGGTAAGGTTTGTTAATATGCACATTTAAGCTAGGGTTTCTTTCACTTCTTTTCAGAATTCCAAAGCATGATTCAAACAATCTTCTAATTCATGCTACATGTAGCTCTTTTTATCCATGTAATGTCTGTGTTTGCAGTTCTGCCAGAGGCTGTATTGCCCATGTGATCTCAGTGTCTGAGTGACAGATTGTAGTCCTGGGCACTATGTGGGGTTTCTCATCTCTGTGGGCCACTATCTCAAGCAATGGCAAACAGCTGCTCCTCACCAGACTTTTTAATGATGGATGTGCAGTTGGATGTCTTCCATACTGACTTTTGCAGATGTTCTTCATACTTAGCACCAAGCTAAGTATGCTTGGTGTATGTCTATGTCCCTAGTCTTAGACAGACATTGTTGTTATATTAGAATTATGAGCTCTTTTTTACATCACATGAAATATTTTTTCTAAATAAAATATCACTAGGGACTTGAGATCTGTGTCTGCTGTCCGTATACATTATCATGGGCTTAGGTTGGAAGGGGCTTCCAAAACTATCTGGTTCCAACTCCCTGCCATGTTTAGGGCTGCTACTCACCAGATCTAGCTGCCCAAGATCCCATCCAACCTGGTTTTGAATGCCTCCAGGGATGGGGTATCCACACTTGTCCAGGCAGCCTGTGCCAGAGCCTCAACCCCCTCTGGGTAGGAAAAACAGTACTAAAGGATTTCACTGTCTTCTCTTAGATGCTGTGGAATGGGAGAAGAATTTTACAGAAGAGGGGATTTTTTATCCCATTCATTCATAGTTGTCTTTTCCTTCCTCCAGCTTTTGAATGTGCAAAATTTCCAATGCCTTAATGTCTATTCATGACATTTTTCAACTAATTTTCTCCCCATCCTGTTTAGGAGTGACTGTGTGAGGGTCTGGCAGAGAAAATGTTAGTATTGCTTTCCTGAATCAAAAATAATTAGAACATCACTACAAAATGAGAGAGGTTCTTGTTGTTGTTTTCTTTTTGGCATTGCTGTGAAAAATCATGGAGATGGAAGAACATGATGATGTCTAAAGGAGTCGGTGCTGTGAACCATCAGAACGTTTTGGTTAAATTTTGGGTGAATAGTTTGTCTTAGCTGCATGGGCAAATAGAAGATATGACTTCTGCTCTTTCCTGCTATCTCAAATTGCTTTTTAGGCAGACTTCCTTAAATACATGGAATATTTAAAACCAGGTCTTCAATTTTCTCCAAATCAGACGGGAAATCAGATTTTAGACATGCATCAGTGGCTAAATTGGGTGTGGGATTATCTCAGTGTGATTAATAATTGTATGTAAAGGTCTCCTTTTTTTTTTTTTTTTTTTTTTTTTTTTGGTGAGAGATGGTGACTGTTTAATTATTGAATAGATTAATATTTTCTAATCGCTAGTATGTATACCTATATATTTAATTTCTATAGAGCAATCCATCTGTTTACAAAGATACTGCCCAATTTCCCATAAGACTTCTGTTGAAATAATCGTCTTTCTGTGCAGATAATATTAACTGGCACTTCTTTTATAGAATATTTTAGTCAGTAAAATAGAATTCTTGATGGAAAAAATATTATTCATACTTTTAAAATAAGGTAAAGTTCCAGGAAACAGGTTTTCCTAATGTTGAATTGTTAGGATCAATACACTTAGGGATGGATAATAAGATGTATTATCTCTTTCTGCATCTGAGATTAAAGTTTTACCTATAAGAATCATCACCACTGTTACCTAGGAAATGTGCTATTTGGCTCAGTTCCTGCTTGCATTAAATCGATCTGAAATTGCATTTTGTTGTTTTGGTAGCCAGTACAGAAAAGAAATAACCACGGCAAACAGTAACTACAGAGATCCAGCGGAAGTCAGGGGCAGCAGTAATATGCTTAAGTGCTATCGAAAACTTCAGAATCTAATGAGATCTATTAGTGAATAGGTAAATCATACGTGATCAAAAGTCTTGTAAACTGTTTAATAATATTTATAGAAAGTTGAAGTCTAGGAATAATAAGTTCAAATGAACAACACAACACATCATTATTTTGACACTTTTATAGGAACTGTATTAAAAATATCTTCAGTATTACATGATTGCAGCTACAAATTGGAAGAGAGAATGAAAGAAAAGCCAGAAAGCTAGCACAAAGGGAAAAAAATGTTTTTAATTTTCTTCTGTTTTGTTTTGTGTTTTGGTAACTTTGCAGATGGTTTGGCTATTGGTGTCTATTTTATGATTGAGAAATGGTCTTATGTTTTCTGTGCTGGAGCATTTTGCCTTTTGTAGATCAAAGACAGAAGAAAATATGCCAATAAATATATCAATTGGAAGACTGCTTGTCCAAGTTATTTGTTCTCTGTTAACCTGAACTTGGCTTTGTGAAGACAACTGTTCGAGGATTATGGCATCTATTGGGTTCTGTTCTCTTCCCTTCCTGTAATCTGCTCCGTGAATGAAAGCATCAGAGATATAAATTCTGAAACTCTAAAAGACAACTACATGTATTTTCAAAATAAAGTCTATAATTCTAATTATTTCAGACCTGGAAGTCATAAGAAAATTCAGTAATTAACTCGGTAGATCTGACTTATTTTTTTAAACAGTTTTCCACCAAAATTCTAAACTGAGAGCTACACTGTGGGCAGAAGTGCTTTTGTAAAGCTACTTTGGCTTATTCTGGAACTGGGCTGAACCACGCATAAGGCTGACTGTCAGTTTTAGATCTCGAGAAAGAGATGTGTTTCTTCGTTTTGTTTTGTTTTGTTTTGTTTTGTTTTGTTTGCCTGTTTTTCTGGCAGTATGAATGGGGATGTATTAGGATCTTTATTTAGGGGATGAATTAGGATTTCTATTCAGGAGATATCTTAAATACGAACTTGAAAATATTAACCCATTTTTAGTACTTTCCTGAATTGGAGCACAGAGAACTAACTTCTGAGATCCTGTATAGGTGACTGAAGAAAGTTCAAAAATTGTGCTATTGGTTTTTGGAATCTTGTTAAATTGTTCTCTGTCTATCTTTGAAGTTAGAATATTAGTTATAAGCCATGTCATTGTCATAAAGTGAAAAATAACAGCCAATCTAGTCTCTTGATTCACATTTGAACCTTTGTCTAGGGAAAGGCACTGTACTAACTGTATTGATTCTCCTGTGTACACTCAAAAATTTCCTGAGTCTGTATTATCCTTAATATCCGGCGCAACAGAACATGGTTATTCTCTCCTTGAAATGCTTTATACTTCTTAATAATCAAGAACTATGCCTAGTCCATTGGCTTTGGAAGTAAATATTGCAAGTCCTACTCACTTGGAACATTATAATCCAAAGAATTTGAATGCAAAGAGGCTGAAGGCTTGAAAGAATACTGAAATATAATTAGGTTTCATTGCATATTTATGTCCAAGCACCTGTTCAGAGCTTGTCCATCATACTTTGTCACAGAATAGCCAATATTTAATGAGTTCATTTATTACTTTATCTTCTCTGCCATGATGTTTGCAACAGCTTCCATTTATCTCAGTAAATTGAAGTTCTATACAAAAGCTCTATTCACTTAAATATTACAGAAAGAAATTGCTCACTTCATTGATCGAGTGTTCCTGCTCTGTCTATTTCTACTTAAAGAAATAATGATTAAGGTACTGCAGTTCTGAAAGGCAAGAATCTATTTTAGTGAGCAAATTCCCCAGAGGGATGATGGCTCTAAGACACATTCAGAATTTCATTATATTGTAAAGATCTTTGAAAAAATGAAAACTTTACCACAATTCTAGGATTTCTGCTAAACAAGAGGCAGAAACTTTTTTATTATTATTATTATTTTATTTTTTTCTTTTTCTTGCATTTGATCTTACAGTCAGGTTTGGAAACACTATGCAGAGTCATTGCACTGTGAGAGTATGACAGAGCACAGACAGCTCTGAGATAAGAATGATTTTGCTCAGTTCTTTTGTGAAAGCTTTAGGTTATGCTGTGCAACCTCAGTAACTAATGTTAAGTGCCTGGATGCTCATTCAGAAGAAAACAATCACAGGAAGAGAGCAGCTTTCAGGAATAAGATCAGACAAAAAGTAGCTGATCGCTGGTTGTGATAACTTTCTGGATTTATTTCTCCTCTTCAGATGATTCATCCTTTTCCTTAGTAATTCCTTTCCATTTCCTACTGTGTTTTCACTTTTTTTTTTCCACAGGACTTTTCAGTTATTTTATTCTTTTGCATTTCCTGTAATATCTCAGCATGGCTGGATGGGGAATCTTATGAGGGAGGCAACATCTGCAGCCTTATTTTTCAATAGCAAAACTTAATGCAGCTGAAGGCCTTCGTATGCTGTGAGAGAAAATGAATCTGAAGCAAAGAGCTGAATACTCAGCAAAATGAAATATAGTTTTCTTGGTCATGAAGAAAGAGATATCCACATTGAATTCCTTAATAACAATAACAAAATATTTAAAGGAAATAAGTGATTTAACTCAGATAATGAGATTTTTTTCTTTTTTTTAGGTGTAAGAGTCAGAATATTCTTTTGAACGATCGTGAAAACTTCTTTATTAATTAAAAAGTCGCCTTTCCAAAGTATCACTGTCATTTCTGTACTGAAACTTTCTCAGATTTCTGAGCACTGTGGCACTGGTCTGTTGCGAAGGCAGGTAGCGAGCTTCTGGGAAATCTAGTGTCTGTAGTATGGATGTCCTTTTGGCTTGCCTGGACTATATTGACTGAGGAGGAATTGTCTTGGACAGGGTATAAAATATATGATACAGTTAATATATAGAAGTAACAAAATCTTATTTATTTCTTATATGTATATATTTAAACTTAAAAAAGTAGGCAACAAAAACATAAAACTAGAGGGAGATTTGACCTTGTTCTGTGAAACCAGTGAATGTGGTATTAACTTATTAAATTATTTTATGAAATAATGCAAGCTCAAGTTTAATCATTAAATAAGAAAACTTACATGTCTGCTTAGCAACAAAAACAACTTGTCTTCTCAGGCAGAGAGGAGACTTGATTTAGCTTTAACAACACTGACAAAGAAAGGTCATAAGACCTTTGCAGAATATATTTAAGCATACATCTCTGTTATAGATGTATTTGATGTGATGTTCAGAATGAATAGATAAAGACTTTGGAACTAAAGGATGTCTCTCAGCATAATGATGATTTCATTCCTAGACCTCATTATCTGAGTAGATTAAACTTTTAACTCTCTAGCCAAAGTTGGCACTTATGGAAACTATTTTAAGTGACCCTAGTGAAGATTCCATGGAAATAATTCATTTTGAAACAGAAAAGGCCTGACTTACACATACTATTGCAAAATTGCACTCATATCTCATTCTTTGTCTCTTTCAAGGATAAGGTCCCAGACACATGATGTATTAAAAAAAAAGATAAGCACACCGTTGTATGTTCCTTCATATTAATGAGCATTTGTGGTTAAAATTTACCACCCTGTGAACAATCATTTTACAATAGATATAAAAAATAGTTGTGATAAGATTTATGGTATTCTGAGGAATCAGTTACAAAGTGATAATTTGTCTCAATACCTCAAGTACTAAAAAATTAACTACAAGGTCTTAGGCTCCAGTGGCCAAGCCTCCTGCTAGTAACTTTGTGGGAATTCAATTATATATTATTATATATTATTTAGTTGTTAATAAATCAATGATAGTAGCACAGATATAGTTAACAAACCTTACCTGTAACTTGAATTTTCAAGAAAATAACACTAGAATATTTTACCATTAAAAATGTGGTTTTGATTTGATTGTCTGCTTGTTTGTTTTCCTTTTAATAGTAGCTGTTTCATCTGTCTTTTTCTGTCTTTCAGTATTATAAATTGACAAGAAGGTAGATGCTTACATAGAAATGCTAAGAATGTGATCCATTTTCTGTGAAGGAATTTCAGAAATTAGAGGGCAGTATCTAAGAATAAGCACACTTAGTGAGGAAAACAATGTCCAAAAGCAAACAATCAATCAAACAAACAAACAAACAAACAGCCTCAGCCATGTTTTATATCACATATGAAGAACACTAGGTAGTTTTGCTTTCATTAACAAAGATAATGTATGCTGCTGTGTATTCTACTACATCCTAAGAGCTCTGGAGATCATAGACTATCAAGGAGCCTTGTATAATTCACTACTATGCTGTGGTTAAAAATAAGTAGATTGAGGAATGATAAATATAATTGTAAAAAGGACAACTCCAATTCTTTCTTTCTGCAAGTGTCCTCAAAAGAGTTCTTTAGGCAATAGGTCGTTGGTTTAGCAGTCACAAAGTTCCCAAAGTGCAGTTCAAAGACTTGAAAAGCTGTTGGGAAACAAACTGTTTTCTTGCCTGTAGAAAGACTGATCCTAGAGGTGTTCTCTAAGATGAATGCAGTCAATGCCTAAACTGCTTTCGTCATTCATGGGATGAGTGGCAGCCAGGCTAGGCTTGAAAGGAAAATGTTAGATTGCCAATTGCAGTCTTGCAATTAACAACACAGTACTCAGCACAGGTAAGTTCAGTTAAGCTTTCACTGGGGTGGGCTTTAGTGGAGGCTGCTAAGGACAGAAAGCTGTGATTCTGCAAATAAGGGTCAACCATTCCTAAGATGACACTAAAACCTGTTTGGATAGCTGTAGCTCTTCTCACAAGACAAAACAAAACAAGCAGAGCTTTATGTAGATATATGTAAGTTGCACTGTATCATAATCACACACTGTAGTGCATTTTGTTGATTCCAACTGAAGAGGTAACAGCAAAGTTTTTACATCCTCTCAGCACTGAAACTGCTGATCACTCTTGTCAGCTGAGCTGCTCCCCTGTTGGCATTTAGTGCTCTCCTGAATTTCGTTGTTTTTTTGTCATCTGTATAAACTTTACTGTAGTACTTTTCTTCTGATAAATAAACTGAAGAATTATATCAGGGCTATTCAAGGCTTACATTACATTTTCCTTTGGGCTGACTGTCAAAGTTTCTTTCTATGGGAAATGCAGGGGAAGACTGAAAGAAACCATAAGCTAATACATTCTCACAGCACAGATATAGCTAGTGGACCTGTAAATAGGCATCACAGGTCTGTGTTCTCTCTACATATATACTCTGTATGTAGTGAGAGCCTCAATAAAAGGATATTTTATATGTTAATATGTTGTTACAAATAATCCTCACTACATTTTTCTACTACTGGTATTCTCAAGTCTAAAATTAATTACTGAAGAAAAGAGAAAAGCCTACATTTCTAGGTTATAGTAACAGAACTAAGAGATTTTTGTGTGTAAATTGTGTCTGGCTTACTTTTCACTTTCTCTACCAAGTATCACTATTCTTAGTATTTCTGTTTTCTCAATATAACCATCTTATCTTTAATCTACCTCCTTTTTCTTCTGCTTTTCATTATTTTCAATTGTTTCTTTCTTGCAAGGTTTGGTACCATTATCATAAAATATTAAGCTATTTTTAATAATGCACACTTCCAGTGTTCTGTACAACAGAGTTCTAAATATACTTATTACCTTATTAAGTTGCCTTGATGTGTAAAAAGGCCAGTGTAAATGGCCATGTATATATGCTAACTTAATAAACACAGCACTAATCAAATGCTATTCCTTACAAAGATTCTTTAACTGCTTCCCAAATGCAACAGAACCAATGCTCTCCACTTGTTTTTGACAGAGGTTCTAATTATTACTTATTTTCTAATGGAGGACAACGAGGAAAAGCAGGGTAGAATAAAGTTGTATTTATGGTAGAATTGAGTAAAAGAAATGATTATTTATGGTCCTACCTTCTTCCAAGAACGGTACGTTTTTTCCCGCTTTACATTGCCATTTATTTAAGTTAATACGTTATTTTCCCATAGAAAGCTAGGTGACAACTACACATTTTAGGAAGAGAAAAAAGTAAGCAAACAGAAAACTAGACCAGGCTGCCCAGAGCCACATTTAGCCTGACCTTGAATGCCTCCAGGTATGGGGCATCCTCAACCCAACAATTTTCAGACTTCCTTTTTATTGTCACTGGGACAAAGGTGGCTTGGGCTGTAGCCAGAGTACGTGGAAGTTACTTGGGCAGCTCTCTGCGTGCATGCTGGGTGGATAACGTCTGAACTATTATCATCTTTTCATTAGAGGGAGCACTTTATGCATTTAGCACTCTTCTGGATTTCACTGACACTGCATGAGGTTAAAAAAGTATATAAAAAAATGGGAATGATTGGGAGAAGAGAAAGTGTAGCTAAACAGAAGGATATTGTTCACATAAATTATATTTTCTCAGTTTTTATAAATGAGATGAATAAAGACTTGGAATAATTTAAACATGCCCCCTTGTAGTCATATGTTCATAGAATTGCAATAGAATTCCAAGTGTGTGTGATCTTTTTAACTTTTGTTTCTACAGGAGTATCTAAGACCCTCAGTAGGGATTAGGGCTCCACTATACAACAGAACATCAACATCTGGAAAATCACAATAAAGCAGTTAAATAGAAAGTAATAGATTCAGAGTACAGATTAACTACTTTTCACCCATGAACTGGTGCTGGGGGAGAAAGGAATCCTAGCCTCTGATCTTAGCTCTTGTTTGGCTGTGTTTTTCCTCTGTCCTGTCTTCCTTTTCACTGCACTCTCAAGCACGCATGTCATGTTCCTTTTCATCCAAGGAAAAGAAAAAAAAGAAAAAAAAGAGGAAAGAAAAGGAAATGATACAGGAATTACTCAAAAGTTTCCATGATGCGGACACTGAGAACAAAAATCTTTTTATATGTCTTCTCAGAGGCCAAGCAGTGTGAACAATTGGTTCATGAACAATTCATTTGCTGTAGCCTTCAACAGTTAGATGTGTCTGGTTAAGGAATATGTCGTTTACTTCAGGGACAAAATGATTATTTGGCTAGCCCAGTTAAAGTCTATCATATCACTGTGAAAAAATGCTATTTCAATCTGGTACCTGAAACATCCATAAGGATAAGTTAAACTAATATGATTTTCTCCTGTAGGAAAGTAGGCTGCAGAAGAGACTAATTTCTGATTTCAATGCAGTTGATGTTACAAAAAAGCATCAAATATTATCTTAGTTTTTATATTTATGTTGCCTATTTTATTTTAATCTATTTTATTTCTTATTCTTTGGAAAAACATATTCTTTGACTTGAATTATTAATGTAATTATATTATTTAGTTATATATAAAAACATTATTAAAAAAACCCTAAAAAATATCCTTGTATCCTCTCTAATTCTTTCCAGTTCTCCCATTGCTACTTCTACCACGAATCTGATAAATTCCTGAATGTGCAACTGAGTGACGGACCAAGTGCTTCAAGTGCTTGAAGCTGTACACAGACAACAGAAACAGGTCGCTGCTTCTTTGAGCAACTGTGCTTCAGTCACACTCACTTTTATTTTTATTCAAGATTCAAGCATTAAAAAAAAAAAAAAAAAAAAAAGTGTAGCAACACTGGTTCAGCTTATGGACTGAAAACGATTTCAAACTAGCAATGTAAACATGCACTCCATGAGTTGTCTACCTACATCCACTCAGACCTTGGAAAACCTGTGTATTTCAGTGAGGATTTATTTTATGCTGTTATAAATTATAATGGTAATACAGTACCTTCTTTGAGAAGCTTAAACAAACTTACTTGTCAGGATTACAGTCTCTCTCACTAACTCTAGGACTCATGACTTGGGCACCAGAAATTTCTAGCAGTGATGGTAACACAATAAAAAGGGAAGGTGATGGATTGGTGTCAACGGTTTACAGGCTGGTTCAGCCTGGTTCTGTGACTTAGTGAGGCAGAAGGATTTCGCAAAAATCCACGCCCCTGAGAAAGGGAAACAGGGGACCCTGAAATAATTGAAAACAATGGCAATGATCTGAGGAGAAAGAAACTAATTTATAAATACAGTACCGGAATGCAAGATAACACACTATAGTACAATATATTTAGAATTGAAGCTAATAGATCAAATATAATGAGACAGAGTGTCCAAAAGGTGGATAGGCCTCACCATAACACTGAGGTGAGATACGCAGTCTGGTTGAGCAGCAGAGAGGAAGCTTGATGAAGAAGAGGGCATCAGGTGACCTTGCCAGGAGTTATATCTCCTCTCTGACTGCAAAACCCTCTGGGGTATGTAGTTCTTTTTCTCTTCCTGACATGTACCTGGAACTTGAGCATTAATACTTTAAGGTCCAGTGATGTAACACGATGTTATGATGTGGAATACTGATAACCAAAAATCATAAAAGCATGACAATTGGTTTTGCTTAGTTTCCCTTGCTGCAAGATGTTCCACTGCTGTTGATACACCCAGCATCTGTGTGAGATAATGGTTTGTTCCTCTGATAACGGTTATTGGCCAAAGGAGGATCTCATGTCTCCCAGCTCAGTAGTGGGAATAGTTTTTATTACTGTCTGGTTGCATGAAGAATTTCAATGGACAGTAGAGCAATACTGAAATTTGCGAATAAGAGACTACATTGTAGGGCAAAAGTATTATTCCTTTTTTTTTTTTTTTTTTTTGCCTGCAAATGTTATCATTTAGCTGAACTAACAACAAGCTACACTTTTTGAGAAATGCAGAATATTCTATTCTCTATGCATAAGAGACAAAAAGATAAAGTGAATGCAATTGCATTACAATACGAGAGTGGCAGAAAACATTTGCACATTATTTATTATTTCTGTTCATCAAAGCTTATATACATCGTTAATCTCACATAGTAAACAGTGTCTATGTAAATAAAGACTTTTTAAGAGAATAACCATACAATTATTATATACATAATAGAAAATAGAAATGTGATGTAAACTTACTGAGTCAAAAATTGTTAATGTCTGATAATTTTAAATACTTTTTGCTGATTCAATATGAATATTGCCAATAAGAGAGAATGTATGGAACTTTAGAAACTATGTTTCCACTTGATTTTTCTGGACCACCTTGAGAAAACAGTTTTTTTAGTTAAATCCTTTTTTCTCCTTTTTCCCCCCATAAATCTAAGATGTACTAAGAATGTTTCTACCATCCTCAGCTCTCACAGTGTATACATATTCTTGACTCTCAACTTGATCTCTTTTCATGAACTCACAAAGACCGTTTGAAATAACACTAATCAAAAGAGTTAAGTACTCTTCGTTAAGACGATACTAAATGAAAAAAACATCTCTTGGATATAAATGAAATAAAAGAGGAAAATACTAGGAAAAAAACAACATTTTTCATCTACTACTAGTAAAGTACTGAGATACTTGTGAAAACAGAAGAAGCTGACAAGATTTTTTCAGGGAAGGGACCAAGTGTGTCTATTTTGCCCTTTAAAATTTTTCTACTATACAAAATACACTAAATAACTAAGAATGTTATAACACCCTTTAAGCATAAAATCATGTCTCTATTGATGTAATAATGTGGGAGATAGGCACAAATAACATTTTTGAAAATAGGGAATCAAAGAAGTACATTAAGGTCAGACGACTAGGAGTTGGACTAGCTGACCTTTAATGATCCCTTTCAGCTCCAAGGATTCTATGATTCTATGAAATTAAGTGAAAAAAATGCCTTTCACTATTCTGCTAAGAAGTAATAAGGAATAAAAATCTAGCAATCCTTAAAATTATATTGTTCAATCTATTTATTTGTGTTTTCAAAATACATAGTTAAATAAGCAACAGAAAGCAAGCAAACAAAAAAAAATAACCCCGATCCTAAACTGATCCTTAAACCTTTGATTTCATGATTCCTCATTTCAAAGAGCTCTTATTTGTGTCCAGAAACCTGTTCATGATAGGCTTTACATTTGGAATTGATGGTTGTTCAAACGGTTCTTTAACAGTGTTGTAGAAGGATGTGCCATAATGAATCTCGGCCTGGAGCAATCACATGGATGTTATTTGCAGAGTGGAAGCAGATGACAACAAAATGTTGTCAGTACTGTTGGTTATTTGCATCTTTGTTTGTTGTTTGAATGGCAGACAGAAATGGAGCAACTGAATAATGTCCATTCTATTTCTTCGTATGTGTGAAAGCTCCATATTCTTCCATGCCCTGCAGCCTTGCAGTATCTCAGCAATAAAGAAGGCAGAGAGACAAGAAGACCCCGGGCTTCCAGGCTGGAAGAGTCTTTCAAAGGCTAAGAGTTAAAGCCATCTTTGAAAGCATTGTAGAGCTGATGGAAGAGGAAATTTATGATCTGCTTTTTTTGGAATGTACATCCTTGCATATGCTTAAAAACTATTTTAGCAACCAAAGTAACATTTCTGAGTCTTGCCCATAATTAGCTAGCTCCTGTACTACACTGATAATGTTAGTTTTGAAAGAGTGTAGGAATTCCTTCCGTATTCTGCCATGTCCTTTCTGCTGCACAAACAGTTTAGTCCATTCTGGAGGACTGTGCTTATTCAGGTACTCATTTTTCCTCTTCTGCGCTCTACTTTCTCATTTCACACAATTTGAGAGCTTTTATTCACATATGATGCAAAATATATAAATATTACAGAACCAGAAAAGTAAAAATGAAAGTTCTTTCATCTGAAGTGTATCAAATCTTACATTTCAAAATGTTCTACTCAGCTACTACATTTTGCTAAGGCAAGCAATACTGGATCTGTTCAGAAAATATCCACCAATGACATTTTACTGTTCAGAGATGTTTCTACTTTATGCTTGTCTCTGAACCATGGTGAATATAAGACATCTGGATGACTCTTTTGGAAACATATCATCAAGACTGAGAATAGGTGCTTTCCAGAATAATTACGCCATTTCAGAAACAATGATAGCTGACATTGCAATACTAAGTGGAAGTTTATTGAGGCAGTCTCACCTCTTTACTGCATTTCTGTAGAATAAGTCCACGAGCTCCTGTTCTTTCAATAGTATCTCTACAGTATACATTTGCTAGATAGATGCTCTTGACTTGACAGAAAAATCTTTTCTGGTTGTAAACTAGAGAAAACTATTTGAAGTCAACGACTCTATATCCTTTTTGACCATATGGGATGCAGTGTTATTACCTGAAGTTGAATCCTTTGAGGCATATAACAGAACCTTTGTAATTCTGTAGATGAATTCTAATTGAGAGTATATTTTTGCCCAAACAATTCCTACTTTGTTTATCACTTTTAATGAGGAATCGCTTCAATTACCTAAATACATGCAATAAACAGATTGTTTTTCATAAACTTACACAGTTATTAAAATCTCAGCTTTTATGAAGCATGAAAGGTACTATATTGGTCAAATAACAGAATCACAAAATGTTTGATGTTGGAAGTGATCTCTGGAAGTCATCCTGTCCAATTCCCCTGCTCAATCAGAGTCACTCTGTACCTTTTGCACTTCTTAGTCATTTGCATAAAAAAAGGAATTCTTTCTGATGTTCAGATGGAACATGTTGTGATGTGCCCACTGGGCCAGTGTCTATTGTCCTCTTCCTGGACATAACAAAAAAGAATTTGTCTCTGTCCTGTTTACACCCTCCCTTCAGATATTTGTAAGACCATTTAATGAGCCTTCTCTTTTCTATGCTGGAGAGATGCTCCAGGCACCCAGACATTTCCATGGCCATTTGCTGGACCCCTCCAGAATGTTCATGTCTTGCTTGTCCTGGGCAGCATGGAACAGGACACAGCACTCTGGATGCGGCCTCACCTGTGCTGAGTAGCGGAGAAGGACTCTTCCCTCAACCTTCTGAGAACATACATCCTAATGTAGCCAGAATAATATTAACCTTTTTTCCCTCAAGAACACACAACTACCTATTTACTGTTTTCCAGAATCCCACATCTTTTTATGCAAAGCTACCTTCCTGCTGGATGACCCTCAGCATATACTGATACCTGAACTGTTTCATCCTGCCAGGCAGGATTTTGCACTTCTCCTAAGTGAACTTTCTCTAGCTCTAGACAGCTGATTTCTCAAACTGTTCAGATCCTTCTGAACAACCACATGATCCTGGGGTACCAGCCATTCCTCCCAGTCTTATGTCAACAGCAGACTTTCTGAGGTGCCCCACTGCCTGGGTCCTTAATGATGATGGTGAGAAGTACTGGACCCAGTATTGAACCCTAGCCTCTGGATTTCTACTGGACTTTTTGCCATGGATCAATACTCTCTGGTCATTCCGATGGTTTTCATTTCACCTCACTCTCTGCCCATCTAGTCTGTACACAAACACCTTGTCTGTTAGAATCTTATAGAGGACATCATCAAAGGCCTTACTGAAGTCCAGGCAGTAAATATCTACTGTCTTCCCTCCATCTGCTAGACGAGTCATTTCATAATAGTTGGTCAAGCCTCACTTCCAGCTCTTGAATGTGAGTAGACTAGTCCTGGTGGTCCTGGTGGCTTCTTTGCCCTTCATATATCTGGTAATTGTTATAATTGTTTCCAGAACCAGCTGATTCGTTACCTTCTCTGAGACTTACTGTGAGGCTGGTCGTCCTTTAGTTCCCCTAGTCCTCCCTTCTTGTCCTTCTTGAATGCATGAAGAAGAGTGATATTTACTTTCCTATAATCCTTAGACATCTCTCCCATTCGCCATGATCATTCAAACATAAGCAAGAGTCTCTGAATGACACCTCAATCCTTTCCCTCAACAGTTGTGAGCTCATCAAGACTCATGGATTTGTGCATTCATAAGTATTACTTGGAACAGGCTGCCCAGAGAGGTTGTGGAGTCTCCTTCTCTGGAGACTTTCAAAACCTGCCTGAATGTGTTCCTATGTGAACTAATCCAGATGTTTCTCTGCAGCAGAATTAGACTAGATGATCTTTTGAGGTCCCTTCCAATCCCTGATATTCTGTGATTCTGTGTGATTCTGTGATCTTTGCTGCAGCTTTTTCCTTAGACTATGGAATCTGGAATTCTGGAAGTCTGGTCTTAACACTAAAGATTGGTATGAACAAAGTGTTCAGTACATTGACTTTTTTTCTGCACAACCAGATCTCTCATCTCACTCAGCAAGGGACTTACAGCTTCTCTAATTCTCCATTCACCAGTAATGTAATTTCTGAGGCCGTTCTTGTTGTCTTCACCATCCTATTCAAATTCGTTTGGGTTTAAGATTCCGCTTGGGTTTAAGATTCCCTAACCTTCATTGTCAGAAGGTCTCTCTATATTCTCTCAATTCTATCTGTCTCTGCCAAATTAGAGAACTCTTTTTCTTGAGATGTTTTTGAATTTAAATGTTCATTTTCAAAAATTGTTCTCTTCTAGTTCCCACCTCCACCTTTCTCTTGTGATTTCATAATTTTATCAGTGCCAGCTTATGGCCAGTTTTTCATTTAATAGAGACCTACTCTTCCAATTTAAATTGAGTTTACTCTGCTTGGCTTTCGGTATATTTGTACCCACATTCGTATACCCAATACTGAAAAATGAGATAGACATAAGTACGTAGCTATTTGTCTCTACAAATACACATACGTATCTGCAGAGTAAAGAGTAATTAAGTCACATCCAACAGTCAGATACTTTATATTCTGTGAGGAGTTGAGATTGAGCACTATATGGAAAGGAAAATAAATATTCACCATTTTGTTCCAATTAACTAAATATCTTAGGCCTACAGTAAGGTTTTCAGTTCTGCATAATTGAATTATAAAGTATTTTACTTCCCTTAATCTCAGTCCAAGAGATCAATCAAAACTCCGTTCCAATTACATGGAGTTTATGGATATTGACAGCTTGCAAGTACTTTTGTTTTGAATAATTCATAGTAATATATTTGACTTTGTTTTATATATTGGTAGCATACCTTCTTGCAAGAAATTCCTTTGCAGAGCATGAATGGAGATTAATGTGATTAGACATCTTTTAAAATACACATGCATATTTTGACAAAGAAAAGAATCTCATATTTCTTAAAGAAACACAGTATAGTCAAAGTGTAAGTGGACTATGTAAATTAAGAACCAAGAAAAGACAAGATTATTATTCTTTTACTGAGTATTTTGTTAGAGTTTGTGCTGGGAGTTTGAGTGTAAACCAGGATAGTTATGTTCCAATTCAGAAGAGCTGAAATAAGGATATTGATTGTGACTCTATTGAGAAATGGTAGGAAAAAATAAAGTGAAAATTGGGATATGAAATCCAGGCAGCACAGGCATAGTTTTGGATTTATTCTGTTGCCAGTAATAAGCTGTAACAATTTATACTTTCAAGTATTTGCCCATTCTCCTCTTATGCCCACAATCTTTATCTATCTATCTATCTATCTATCTATCTATCTATCTATTTACCATCTACTGCAGAAAGAACCTCTTTTTACTTAAAAAATTATCTTGTTCTACGCTCATGATCAGTATTTTTTTTCATTTATTTTTTTCTCACTTTTTTTTCTGCCGTATTATTCTGTTCATATCTCCAATCTTTCTGTCTTTCCTACTAGTTCTCCATGATTTTAATTTCACCAAATATATGTGGGATCCTGACAAATTTCTGCAGCACGGGTGTGTATACAAGACTTAACTATGGTGCTCTATAATGGATTGTACCAGGAACCAGTGAGATGATTTTATGTAGTGCGGTCCAGATCTTCTCATAATGAAGAAGAGATATTACAACCATGCAGAGAAGTTGAAAAAAGATCCAAGATTATGTTACATTTTTACAAGCCCATATACAGTTTTCTGACTCAAACTATAACATCAATACTTTGCTTTGAAAATTTCATAGGAGTAGTTATCAGTAATTAAACATTTTCTCATAACTTAAAATACAACAGTTAAAATCTACTCGCATTTCAGCATCATTTTTTTTAAATTGTTGCAAAATGTTCTACTTTTGGAATAGACAAAGTTTCTCTCTAGTTTTATGCCACTTTATTTCTCTCTCAAAATTTACAGTAGAAATCAGAATATGATCTGTACAAGTATTGTTTTCACCTAATGTTTCACTTCTATGCTTTATTAGGTATAAGAGAAAAGAACTCTGTATGTGAGCAAAGCTCATGAAACTCAGGTAACATAATACCTAAGCTCTACCTGATGGACTAAGTGGAAATGAGAACACCAATTACAGCATTGTTTCCCACCACAACTTAATAACACTTGTCACTTTTAAGTATCTTTTGGAAGATTTAGAGTTTCTACTGAGCAATTTATCTAAGATCAAATTAAAGTCTCAGACAATTATGATACTCTCATTTACTCTGCATCGATGAATATCTATTTCGTTCAGCACGGTGGCCTGAAAGTGCACGGAGAATTATGTCTTTCTTATGTTACACTCTTGGAATACCATCTTGTCAATTATTATCATTATTATTATTTTAAACAGACTACATCTTTCTACTGTTAAAAGTAGAGAAAGGAAAAATGCTATTATCCTTGCATGAAAACAAACAAGCAAACAAAAATGCAGTTTGATATTCTGGCTGAATTTCCTCCTTGAATTTTACTCTTCCAGGGCCTGCCCTGAATGGCACCTTCCTCATAGTGGTGCAACCATAAACCTGATCTGGTTTTCCCATACTTACCAAGTATATTTTACAGTTTTGTCTGCCAGAATGCTTCAACAACACATTCAACATTTTTGGAAGATTCAGATTGGGCTTTGATACCATTCAAACTAACAAAGTACTAAATATCCAGTAAACAAATTTACAAATGTAGCAACAACATAAATGTTATGATAATTAGCTAATTTTAACTTTACAAGGAAGGAGAGAATGTTCAAACCTGGGACAAATTTTTTTCAAAAAAGAACTGAATTTCTCAATGGGAATATACTTATCATTTATCTTAGGTCCCCCAAATTTGATGCTTCTGCAAACGGCGTGACTGAACCCTGGCACAAGTTGTGCAGTGGGTTCGTGGAGTTTTGGAGATATTCAAAAGCCATCTTGATGTGGTCTTGGGCAACCTGCTTTGGATGATCCTCCTTGAAGAGGAGTTAACTTATATATGTTCATAAATAACTTTCAGTGGTTTGTGGGGCCAGGGGAAATGGCCATAAACTGGATCATAGGAAGTTCCACACCAATATGCAAAAGAATTTCACAGTAAGGGAGTTGGACCACTGGAACAGGCTGCCCAGGGAGGTGGTGGAGTCTCCTTCTCTGGAGATATTCAAGACCTGTCTGGATGCCTACCTATGTAGCCTGCTGTGGGGAGCCTGCTTTGGAAAGGGGATTGGACTCAGTGATCTCTGGAAGTCCCTTCCAATTCCTACAATTCTGTGATTCTGTGACTTTCAGAATTGCCTTTGAACCTTGGTCATTTTACGATTCAAACATGTGAGATATCAGTGCACTGTTGGCCATATGGAGTGTTTGGGTAGTTATTTTCTGCCATGTGTGGTCAATGGAAAGGCACAGTGAAAGAGAAACAAAGCTGATGTCTAAGGAAAAAGCAGACAGTTGGGTTAGGCATCAAAAGTAAAGCTCTTAACATTTTCTGTAACTGAAGTTCAGCTCATTAATACTGTAAACAAGAAGGATCACTTTAAGACTAAACATTTTTCCTTTTAGACCTGAAAGAAAACAATCTCTTGATGTTAACTTTACTTCTTAATGCTTTTAAATAATATATAGAGAAGATTGGTTTGGAGATTTAGAAGAAGTACTCATTAAAAGAGTGCATGATTTCCTCTCGTTCAACAATATTTGTATATCTGTCCCTTCTTGAGATAACTCTGTATAACTATTAAATTCAGCCATATGCTGCAGATAAATGTTGACATCCCTTTCCAAAACAAAGTTCTTAAGAATTTTTCAATATCAATATCATTATTTAGATTAAGTATCATTGACTTCATTTGCCTTCTATCAATCATGACAAAATAATTTTACAAAGGAACAACTTCACCCATCCATACAGAGAAAGCATCAATAGATTGAACTGAATACCCTAAAATATTACAACAACAGCATGAATGCTATTTACTACAAAGCCCTCATTATTGAGATGACAGCACAAGAATTCCGTAGTGAAAGAAAAAAACCTGATAGGAAGGAGAGAAAATGGTCAGAAGACTTAGGAAGTGGTAGAATTTGAAGAGTGATTCTTAATATTTATATTACAAGTTTGATTACACAATAATTATATCACTAGAGCATAAAGACCTTGGATAAAATACAGGTTCAGATGTGAGTAAAAAATGCAAAACATTGACTTATTACCAAAGAATTTATTTGTTAAGTATAGCAATTAAATCTCCTGTAAATCAGAGTCTTGAGTAGGATGGGGAAAAAAAATTTAAAATACACTCAAAAGGCTTTGTAAAATTTTAAAGCAGTAGCAACATTTTATAAAAGTGATTGCACAACAGTGAAGGTATGAAGAAAGAGGCTTGCAAAGTGGAAAGTTCAGATTTAGCATGAGGAATACTCATGCATAGATTTCAGTCTTAATATGTAGAGGAAATTGTGTCCAAAACCACATGTAAAATGCGTAGGTTCATCTCTCACAGAAATTAATGCTGATTAAAAATATGCAGAGGAATATTTATCTAAATTTACAGCATAGAGGTACTGAGTGTATTCTGATTTATATATGCTGAAATTGTGCCATTATTCATGTTCTTCTTATTTGATAGATTATTGTGCTTTAAATCATAACTAAAGTAATAATAAATCAAAGCCTCATGAGAGTTTTTTTTTTTTGTTTTTTTTTTTCAAAATATATTTTCTCACATTTAAACCACATTTATTCTCTTGCTTCAATTTTATAAACCATCTAAAATCTGTTTTACTATAATGCAGCTAAGGGTTGGCACTCAAATCTAAAGGTGTTTTCTTGCCTTTTCCTCATCTTTAAACTAATCATAATGTATGATTAGTATTAGTATAATGTATGAAAACACTGAAGTGAAACTGTGGCTATGTCACTCACTGCTTTCTAATCATAATATATACCTCAGTACACTACAGTGGCTAAAGTCAAGTCAGCATTGGAAACTAATAGCACAATGCTAAAATAATAATAAACAAAATAAATATATAAAATATATAAACAAATATATATATAAACAAAAAATAATGCATTTCCTTTCACTAAGACTGCAAGACCTCTCTTTATAATCTAAATACAAAACTTTTATTCAAATATTTGCATTATATTTAAAGTTAATTTTTCTGCAGTAGCACAACAGGCTTCTTGGATTGACAAACATCTTGATCATCAGAAAATTTTGAAGTCTGATTAACGTACCAGTCTCTATATGTTAATCTGTATCAGAGCACTGCAATAATACAGAAAGCTATTATGGAGATACAAATTGAAGTAGTATAAAAATAAACTACTTTATGAATATTTACCAAATTTGAATGACTAAACGAGATTGTTTTCTTCCTTTGGATTCTGTAATATACTCAAGACTTACATCACTTCTATCACGTTAACACTGATAAGGTCTTTCACATTCTTCACTCTTCTGCTTCCTTCATCAGAAGAAAATATGAAGTGAAAAATTAAATTATCATCCCAAATTTATTACCTTTGTTACAATGGAGGATAAAAAATTGCAGCTTGGTATTTACAGTAGGAATGATATGAGTGGTCTTAAATTACTGGAACAGACTATTTGTACTTAGACTTGCCTTCATGAATATGTCTTGCAAGAAAAGCTGTTGGTTCTTTTTATTCAGGAGGGAATTGTTTGTTTTCTGTGGAATAGTTACTAAGGGTTAATTCAGAAGGTGTAATAGCAACAAAGGAGATGCAGTGTTCACAGGGATGGTGAAGTGCAATAGCTGTGCTACAGATGGAGAGACAACATACCTACCAGTCAATATCAGTGACAGACACAGAAGTAAAAGCAATGCATTCAATGGATACTCTGTGTTTCCTTACATACATATGAATAACGTCTATGCCAAAATTATAATTGACTTTATCATTAACTTTTCAGGTTTTTTACCACTGCTCTACAGGCCAGTAGCCAGTGGCCTACAGCACGTCATTGAGTAGTGAATTGCTTTATCCAATACATACAAACATAATTTCATATGAAGCTACAATATACTAACAGATGTCTATGAGTATAGTGTAAGAAGATTATTTAATTTGTTTTTCTTTGAAATTCTGGTTCAACTTTGTTTCATTTCTAAAGGCAGTTTTGAGTACCTCCAACAGTTAGCATTTAGTTTTTGAGACCTTTTGTCATGATAAGTTTAAGAAAACTCCCTTCAGGAAAGAAATGAGTGATCAGAAAATGTTCATCCTAATTTCTTCACCCTTTATTAACTCTGGACAGTGGAGCAGATGGAGATTTGAAGCAGTCTCCCCCTTTCTTCCTCTACTTAGGTTAACCTAAGACACCCTGCAGTTTTTCTTCTCTGGCAAGAGTACAGCCAAAGCTGGTTTAATTTAAAGACATTAAATATATTTCCATTAGATCAATATATCCATATAGTGTTGTACTATGGAATAGTTATTAGTTATTATGGATTAGTTAGTTATTTCCCTTGTTTTGTCACTCGTGGCTCTCAACTACAGATGACGAAAAAGAAAGGCAGTATTTTCTTTCCTTGTCTGATGAAACAAGAAAAAGTGAATGATGTCCCAATAGCAGTGAGTGAAAACATTCTCTAGGCAGGAACAAATTGACTAGCAAGTCTGCCTGGCTTCTGACCCTCTGGTGAGGTGTTCAGAAGCCATCTGAAATCACATGGAAGACTTACTGTACTTGGATCCCACATCCTTTCCTTAAGAAGTCTTTTGTGGTGAGGCAGCAGTCAGGGAGTGACTTTAGGTGTGCAACAGCCAAGCTCTTTTAGATACAGAAGGACCATATTGGTATAGCTGCTATTGCCCTAGAGCATGTTCCCTGCTTCAACAGGTCTTGGTGCTTCAAGCGCAAGCTTTTGCTAATAAGTACAGAAGATCTGCAGTGCACCTTGTCAGCTTGAAAAGTAGGCACAACCAGTCCACGTCTGATCCTGTATGTGCATGGTGTCCCTTTGCAATTTATTCTCCTCATTGTCCAAATTTTCCATGTGTCGTGGTTTCATGAAAAAGATCTGATTGAGATTCATGGTTTTACATGATTTCTGCCTTATCACATTTCTTTGAACTCAGCAAGCAGATTGCAGTCCTTCACAATAATGAAAAGTAACTGATCACTTGCAGCAAGATAGGTAGAAGCTTGCAAATGTTAACACTTCTGTGGGGGAAACACACAGAAGGCACATAAATGCTGACTCAGGTTGATTGATTATTTCTCAGCTCACAAAATTTTTGGTGTGGTTTCAGGTCTACTTTTACTATTGTAATTTTATGGATGATATCTATAGAGTGCAAACGTGCAGTGAACTGTATTAAAAACAAACAAACAAACAAAAATGGCTAAAAAAAATAATAAGAGGAATTAATTTTTTTTGGTTGATTGTGTTATCACAAGCTCTTGCATACATACTTAAACACTATTGGTTATGTATTGCTTTATGTTTTACATATGTGTTATACATGTGTTTAAAGTTATACAGGTGGATAATCATTAATGGCATCATGTTGTTGTATAAACAGATTGAGAAGATAATGTGTTCAAATGGAAGTGGAGGACCATAATGAGGAAGTATAAGGCTATTTTAGATGTACTAAAAAATACGTTGGTGTGCTTTTGTTTTGCTTTTCATTAATTTTGGATACCACTGATTTCTTACTGCTGGAGTCATTTAATATTACTGGTGTTCCAAATGTAAAATCTCTTTTATATTCATAGCAATTTAATTATTCAATTTAAGAGTACAACTCTTCAGCATGGAATTTGTCATATCTTTGAACAATTTGAACAACAACAAGCTCATTATGGACATACAAACATTCTTCCCAGGAGAATAAAGAGTGTAAACTTTGGAAGCTTAAATTTATCATGTGCTAAGAGAAGAAAAATTGCAACTGACTACTGTGTCTGGTCATGGAGAGACCAGAGTTTAGCAAAGATGACCAGGGTTAATATTCTCTTCAATTCTATATAATGCTGAGAGACAGGAAAAGTATTTCTATTCTCTCCAGAGACTTTGGATGTGTAGTTCTCTTCATCACATACGAAGATCTGCAGAGTAGTTGTCTGCCTTTGAGCTAGAAACTCTAAATTCTCATTACAGTGAATGGAGAGAAATAGACAGTTTGAGAACAATTATGCACTAAAAGTATGTATTACTTCCTCTTGACCAGAAAAGGAACTTAAATTAATTAGTTAAAGTGTACTCTTTCCACATACAAATGTAGATCAAAGTATCCTATGACTGTGCATTCTTCACTGTGCTAATGAAAAGAAGAATAGTGAATGCTGGAAAAGAAAAAAGGGAAGGAGACAAAGAGAAGTAAACATATTTGACTGAACATACGGTTTCAGAGGAGATATAAAAATGCTGCATATATGATAAATTCTATTCTATGCTTGAAATAAATGAACATATTCTGCCAAGCAGCTACTGTGTAAAATATAGTTCTGGACTATATACAGTTTTAATAATACAATTATAAACTTGTTTAACCAAATAGCCTGCCACTGATGTGTTGGGACACATTTTAGTATTGTTTTTTGTAATCTGAAATCACTACAAACAAGATTGAAGAGAAAAAATTAAGAAAAATCAGTGGGAACATTAAGAAATATTGGTGGGAAGCTTTCACCTTTGCTACCATACCACCACCATCTGACCTGTGGTCATAAGTCAAGATCATAAAATAGGAAGCATTACTTTTGGAGCTACTCTCATATTCGTTTTTAATCTAGTTGTGGCAAATTGTCCATCTCCATTCATCGACTGCAGATGAACCTTAATTTATTAGCATAGACTAATCTCCTTACAGCTGAATAGCTTAAAGATGTCCCAATCCTAAAGTAGGCATTCTTCACAGAATCACCACATTGCCTGGGTTAAAAGGGTCACGAATCTCCAACTCCCCTGCCACAGGCAGGGACACCAACCTCCAATGTGTAATACAAAACCAGGCTGCCCATGGCCCCATCCAACCTGGCCTTGAACACCTCCAGGGACAGGACACCCACAACCTCTCTGGGCAGCCTGTTCCAGCACCTCACCACTCTCACTGTAAAGAACTTCCCCTTGACATCCAACCTAAATCTTCCCTCACTCAACTTAAAACCATATCCCCCTGTCCTTCTGTTATCTACCCTTTCAAAGAGTTGACTCTCCTCTTGTTTATAGGCTCCCTTTAGGTATTGAAAGGCTGCAATGACGCCACCCTGCAGCCTTCTTTTTTCCAGGCTGAACAAGCCCAGCTCCCTCAGCTTGTCTTCATAAGGGAGGTGCTCCGGCCCTTCGATCATTTTTGTGGCCCTCCTCTGGACCCTCTCTAACAGCTTCTGTCTGTCTTGTACTGGGGCTCCAGACCTGGACGCAGTACTCCAGATGGGGCTTCACAAGAGCAGTGTAGAGAGGGACAATCACCTCCCTGTCCCTGCTGGCCAATCTTCTTTTGATGGAGCCCAGGATACCATTTGCTTTTGAGCTGCAAGGGCACAGTGCTGGCTCATGTTAAGCTTTTCATCCACCGGGATCCTCAGGTCCTTCTCTGCAGGGCTATTCTCAAGGACCGCTCCTTCCAGTCTGCCTGGGATGGAGACTGGATCCCAGATGCCTGGGATTCCTCCAGCCCAAGTGCAAAACCTTGCACTTTGTCATATTGAACCTCATTAGATTCACCTGGATCTACTTTTCAAGTCTATTGAGGTCCCTCTGAATGACATCCCTTCCTTCCACTGTGTCAACGGTATCACTCAGCTTGGTGTCATCAGCAAACTTGCTGAGGGTGCACTTGATTCCATCGTCAATGTCATTGATGAAGATGATAAGGAGCACCGGTCCCAAGACAGACCCCTGGGAGACATTGCTCATTAGCAGCCTCTAGCTGGACATAGAACCATTGATCACCAAACTGTTTGCGGCCTTTCAGTCAATTCCTTATCCATCGAGTGGCCCATCCATCAAATCCACATCCTTTCAATTTGGAGATAAGGATGTGGTGGGGGACCATGTCAAAGGCCTTACTCAAGTACAGGTAAATGACACTGGTCACCTTCCCTTTTTCCAGCAATGCTGTCACTTCATCATAGAAGGCCACCAGATTGATTAGGCATCTTCAAAGTTACCTCATTTCATTTCAGTGTTTGTGGCTTAAATTATTATTTTAAAGAACTATCTGAAGAAATGTTTAAGATTTAGTCCCCAAATCAGCCATGCAGATTAAGCAGTTCTCCTTACTGTTTTTTAAAATCAACTCTTTTAATTAGCATTTGTTTTACGAGCGAACATCAATAATATTTATATACAAGAAGACCAGATGAGTTCTCAAAACACAATCTGTTTCTCTCAGTTGTTTTCATGGAAAATGTCAGATATAGTGACTGATACCACCTGGCTTTTTGTTCTGTTATAACTTTTGATGTTGTGTTATTATTGAGCCTCAAGTTTAAGGGCCATTACAACAAATTAATTCAACAATGCATGGCTAGTAGTGCATACGCAATCGTGCATGTTTTTGTGGAAAATGAATGGTATATTTTAAGAGTGGAATTTTACTATGAGATTTGTGTGTTTTTAAATAATAAATCTCAATGTATTTAGAGATTTAATAAATAATTTTAACAAAGTAAAACTGATTAAAATAAAAGTATATTTTATATTTTTATATTTTCTTGTCTATAAACTGGTAACACATAATGAAATATTCTCTATTTTCCATTTTTTTGTGATGATTTGAAAAATGTCCCTTCATCTTAGGTAGCTCAGTAGAGTCCTGGCTCAGTTTCAGCTATTTTCATTTTGGCTTCAAAACCTGAAAGAAAATGGTAAAAAGTACTGCTTACAATGTTAGAACATTCAAATTCATGAATTTCAGACAAGCTGTTTTGTATCAAAATTAAAATCCCCAATTCTTGATTCTTCAGCAGCTAAACATAGACGATATAGTGAGGGACAGTTTAACAGCAACAGCACATAGAATAAGAGAAGTAATTTTGTGTCATTATGGCCTAAGAGTGATTCAAAAGGAAAGGCTGAAACCATCTCAGAGCACTCTTGAAAATTACTGTTAGATCTCTGGCATTCAAGATAAAAATAAATACATAATGAAAATCCCACAGAGACTTAATCTGTACATTCATATATAGCTATTTGTAGCTTGCCTATGAGCGTGGCCTTTGATATTTAGTCTACATATTCCCCTAAAACTTATTATGGTTTATATGTACACTCCTTCTCCCCTCAGATTTTGTTATAAAAGTCAGAATTATGGGCTGGCAGATATACAGTGTAATAAAATGGCAAAAATACCCAATTGAGTTCTAATGTTGCAATACAACATTTTAAAGTTTACTGACATTGACAGAAACCTCCACAAATCAAAATTTGGAAACAGATGTCTGTAAATGTCATTAAATACATAGTATAAGAGTTGCCACGTACTTTACAAATTCACGTTCAAAATCACTTTTAAACATTGAAGATAGCAGTTACTGAGTAATGGGTAAAATCAACTCAAGTTTCACCCCATCAATGTAATTTACATTTATGGAATATTATTTGTATGTATTATTTATAGAAGTTTTCAAATGTTACTAGTTGTGTTATTACTTTTAGAGGTTATTTTTCTACATCTAAAGAGTATTATTCCAGCAGAACTCATCACAGCTGGTTCAGTTGCCTTTGCAGTCAGTTTTTTCTTTCAGCCCAGGCCAAATCAGCCAGGAATTGAAACTCATGACTGGCAACTTAAAGCTGCCTCCTTCAGGGCTGGCATTTTGCTCTGATGTTCTAGCCAGGTGGAGAGCACCACTCTCTACTGAAGTTAAATGCACGCTAATTCACCAACTGATGGCCTGGGGGATCTGAATTCTCCTTGGCTATGTCTACAGTAGTTAAAATTGCCTTTTCATATGTAGTGGTTGTGTGAGTCTAATGTGTATTTGGAGCAATTGTTCCAGTTCATTTTTTGGAACAGTCACTGGTATGGAGGGAGATAAAATGAGCATAAATGTATAGTGCATCATATTAAGTGAGATTCTGTGCTTCCATAGGGGAACTGCAATAAGAGAGTCGAAGGTTGTAATCTGATGTCTATGCTGGAGTGCTTGGCAGCTTACTTGCTCTTCTGAACTGTATATTCTGTTGTATCTATGAGTCTATAATGTTGTGCTTTCTCAATTTATTTGTTTTTTTTAACAGTTTTGATTTTTATATAGGGAAATTTTTGGCTATGAGGGAAGAACTACAATCAGACTATTCAGATCCACTTCATGGCATGATGGAGGCAGAAATCAGCTGGATCTTCCCTGCTGGGCTTTGTCCGCAGCAGAGATGTAAATGTGACTCCTTTTTCTAATTGTAGGCAGTGCTAATGGGACATAAAGCTTGTACCACCTGTTCCCTAAGTATACCCTCACATTCTCCTTTATTTTGCTTCCTCCCCCTTCGAAAAACTCGATCTGAACCCACCTGAAGATTTTAATCTTTCACTGAAAGGCAGAATATTTTCACAGTGCATATATGTATTTAGGTAAAAGCAGGTATAGCTTCCTCATAACATAAACTCCCTTCCTCTCACTCTGAAATATATGCTTACATTTTTGTAAAATGAACTCAAAACTCAGAAAATTATGACTGTTGAGGAAACTGAAAGTAGAGCATGAGATGAACTGCTAGCATTTCAAATGCGCTAATATCTGACTACAATTCATTAATAAACAATAAGACATCAAGAAAGGGAATGGTTAACACAAACTAAAATATGAGCTCCACAGGTGAAGAATGTTGCTAAATTAAATCTGTGAGAGAAAGTGTGACATTGAAACCTTCTGGCTTTACTGCTCTTGATTTCTGCCTTTACAGGTTTATTCTGGTTCATTAACTGTAGATGTTTTGCATATCATTTTCCCAAGCTGTATGTGCATAAGAGAAGAGCAATAATCCAGAGCAATATGGCTTGCTCAGGTTTTGTAAATTCTTTTCTTTGAAGCTTGTAAATTCCTTTGTTTACAGTTATACTAACCTACAAGACACAACATACTTCAGTCTGATTCTGGTGCACAGCTTAAACCTGTAAACCAGCTAATGAAAAAACATCTGAGCATAAATTATCTAATAAAACAGCTGTGCTCTTCATTACATATGCATCCACATGTACCCTTAGGAGCAAAACACATAACTTTATTAAACTGTTGCTATTATATTTTCTCAGGCTTTAACTTAATTTTTGAAGCAAATGCTCCTTGTGAATTATTTTTTTTTCAGAATTCAGCCTTGTGTAATATCTTAGTACATACATTACAAAAAGAGCAAAAAAGAGAAGCACATTGCTTGCAAAGGCACAATCAATTTGGTACTTTGCTAAAAAGTGAAGAGTAGAAAAGCACAATCTTTGTGCACCTGGGGCTCTGTAGGCACTACACTGATTTATGCATCAAAACTTGACTGAAAACTTTTGATAGATTTCTGCTAATTTCATGCTCTAATAGAAGCGCTGATGAATTTTTGGGCTGTTTTTATTTTTTTCTTTCCTGCCTCTTACAGCTGAAGTCTGTTCTTTTCTTGCTGTTGAATGGCTGCTCTCTCCCTACGCCTGCAGTACATAGTTCTATACATTCCTATGTAATTTCTGTGTCCATGTGTTACATATTTATGTGCTCAGTATTTTTTTGGCCAGGGAATTCTGTCACCACTCCTTTCTTGAGCAAATTTCTGACAGGCTGGCTCATGTGAGTTAACATTTTATGTTTGTGAGATATTTTCACCTTCTGTGCCATGTTTACTTCAATATAGATTTTAGGTGAACATATACCATCTCTCAAGCAATAGCAAATTCTGCCACTAAAGCAAGGTTATCTCACAAGCTTATTGGTTCTTCTTTGGTTTGGGGAAGAATGTGTCCCTGATAAAATCGTGTTCTCAGTTATTTTCACTGTGAGATAGTTTCCTACCAATAAAATCAATCAACATTAGCAGATGTGTTTAAATAACCTGAACATCTAGTTCAATTTAAACTTATTTTTTAGGCTGGGAATAACACAGTTAAACCCACTGAGCAATGTAGTTTTTCAATTCAGTTACAAATGCCCACATCATTAATTTCTTATTAATCTTATAATTCCTAACGTAGTAAATTTGAGAATGTTGTTAGGTCACTTCTAAAATTTTAAATTTATTACTTCATGACATAAACAATTTATCCAAATGGCAGAGTTAAGATTAATAAACAGTCTGTCCTTGGAGGCTTTTTTTATTTGACTCTGTAATATTTTAACTACTACTGTTCTATTTGAAACACAGCTATAGTAAATTAAATATTTTTTAGTAAAATTCTGTTTTTATATATCTGAGTGTTTACTTATCAGCGTGTTTGTTGATCTGTTCAGAGTCAAACAGATGCAGATATAACCTCAGTATAACTGTGAAGGGACTTCTAACAATTCCCCAGGAAAGTTAAAATGAACATGTTTTCTCCAAAATAAATTTGCATATCATTTTTCACACAGATTCTTAAAGTCAGCAATTACTTTGAGAGCAATTCCCAAACAGAATGAAGATGTCATTTTCCTAGAATGATTTTGGGTTGATATATAGTCTGCTTAAAATTCACAGTCTATGACCTTAGTAGATGAGCTAGAATTTGTAAAATATGTGTTACTAAGTACTGAAGAACTTTTCATGGACTTGTATAGAGATTTCATGTTTGTTTGTTTGTTTTCCCAGTTAAATAAACAGATAAGCTACAGTTGGCATGGGTACTTAGAAAGCCACTAGTCTTTAGATCAAGAGACATTGAAAGTAAAGACAACCTTGCTTACATCTCCTAAGACAACATAAGCCCTTCCTTAATGGCTCTGTCCACATTTTTTGTCTGCAATTCATGTATTTCTAATAATCTACAAAAAAATGTCAGCAGGTTCTCTAATGGGCTCTTGTGGAAAACCACTTCACCCTGTGATACCTATGGGCTCTGCACCATTTCTTAAAATTAGGCCACTGGGCTTGATGAAGAAACTAACCTCATTCCTTCACGTAGAAGATAAGTTTGACTAGGTAAAGTATACTGCTAATGCTGTTAAAGCAGTTCCATCACAGAATCTTGACTTTCTCTTCTTTCTAATATTTCTAACCCTTCCTCTTTGCATATATCCATTAAAAGAGGCAAGTAGGGTTTTGTTCAGATTTGCAAAGTACAAGTGAAGGTATTTGTGAGGAAAATGAAGATAGATCAGTGTAAATGTGTGATTTTAACTGTAATTAAAGCAAAGGTTTGCAGAATTGGTCAGGCCCTATTTCTGTGCTCCTCAGTCATAGGTGTCAATGTCTAAGTTGGAAAGTAGTATGCTTATGGAAGGTGGCTTTATCTAACTGTCTAGCAAAAAAAAGTGTATCTTTTTACTACTGTGTGATACACATGGGACTTACAAAACAAGATGAGTCATTGATTTTAGGAGTAAAATGTGGCATTGTGCTGCTATTGCATTTATATTATATATTATATATATTTTTGGACTTTAAATTTTCTTTTTAGTGGAAGAAACATGGTATTCTTTCAATAATATAGACACTAATTAGCTTGAGCCCATGTTTTCATATCTATTTCCGAATTGCTGCCCTCACTTGAGTCATTGGTGGTATTAATATTCTCTTATTAATATTCCTTGCTGTCCTGGTTCTACTAAAGACACAGGTGTTATATTTTCTCTGGCTTTTCCAGACAAAGTAGAAAAATTCTATGAAATTTCATAATGTCCTTAAGGGATTCCATCTTCTTCCATTAAGATGTTTAATTTAATTTAATGCAAATTAAATCTTCTATGTTATGTAGGTGAATGTACATCTCCTGATGATGTCTGGCAGGAAATCTTTTGGGTATGCCATGAGGTCTGACCTCCCAGGCTAAAGACTGTTTTAAATTAACAGCACTGAAAGGCAACTTTTGAAATTAAGAAAAACAAAGTTACAGAAGTCCCTCATCTGAATTTTAAGGTGTTTCACCAGTGTGAAACAGAACATAACGTAACTAATAATACAAAGTAAGCATTAAAAAACAAGTCCCTTCCTCCCTCTTCACAGTTCACATTAAACTGATATCAAGGTCAAGCCACCATGGGTTTTCTTTGCTCATCCAGAAGTTCATTTGTATAAAACATATGTGGTATTTCATGGTAAGTATTCCTAAGGGAATATTTCAGCCAAAACTACTGTAAAAAATTAATAAAATTATATTAACCACAGAATGCAAAATGAGCAGAAACAAAATGACTCTCAATAGTACTGGAAAAAAAAAGATAGAAAAGTATGTATATATATATATTTACATAAATGGCCAATAAATGTTTCAGAATAAAATTTTGCTTTGAATTATAATCATATTTAATTATGTCATTATGTTGAATATAGTAGCTTTAAATTTCGACTGGATTCATCAAAAGTGTATGTTGAAGCTCACTTATTTTGACATCTTCAAAACTGTCTGCAGTTTTTACTTTGTGACACCTCTTTCAGTGTGCCAACTGTATATGTTGAGAATAAAACCATCTTCTCCTCTTTACAAGTTTTAGATCCCTTTGTGAACTGTGATCTTGAGGTTTACAACTCAGAAATAGTATTTCACCAGATTTTCAGAGGAAAGTTTCATTTAAGCAAACCATATTATTGAAAATACTTCTTGCTTTATCTTTTCCTACATCAGGAATGTGTTTCTGAGTGGATACCTGGAGAGATGACGGAATGCACCCAGGGCTGCAAACTTTGACAGAATAAAGCCACACTCAAAGGGGATAATCTATTGTTAGAGAAAAATAAATCTTGTGGCTATCTGCCAGAATTAGAAAACTACTCTCTCATTCTGTAGGATTAGTTTTGACTGACTGTGAATTTTAAAACTAGGTTACCTTGAGGGCAGATCAAGTACAAGTAAAGATGCATTAGTGTTGCTCATTTGGCAGCAGATAGAGTTTGAATTTGATTAAATATAGCACTGAACTTCACCTGAATTTTCTGGAACCATGAAGTTCTAAGGAGGAAGATTTTTATTCATGTTCATCCTGTTTAGAACCCTTATTAATACGGAACATCTATATCTGTAGGAGATTAAATTAGAGTATACAAAAGTACAACAAGATCAAGGAAATTTCAAGGGAGGATAAATGTAATGATTTTGTATGGTAGAAATGCAATGGTATTATTGCTTTTGGTTATCTGTATTGCATCTTTTGCAATTTGCACCTTTTTTTCAGAATCAATTGCATTTGATTCTGACAAGCATGATTAATGCTCCACTGGGATAATTTTATCCACAAAACCAAGCCAAACCAAATGGAAAAGTTCCATGTGAAAGAACTTGAATGATATGGAGTTGAATAGATGAGAATTCTTGTGTTCTTCTGTCTTAATTAAAGAAAGATCTAGCAGTTGTCACCTGTGACAGGGGGGTTGGAACTAGATAATCCTTAAGGTCCTTTACAACCCAAGCTTTTCTATGATTCTATGAAAGTTTAAATTAATAATAAAGAAAATAGTTGAAATTGATCTCTGGTCTTAATAGTCACAGTTCTGATGAAATCAGTGAAGTTGTGCCTGCAATTAATTGGGCTTGCAGTGTAGTTATTTTCATTCACCATAGTGGTTACTTTTTTGTGTTGTGTTTGGTTTTGTTTTTATTTTTCTCTTTAGCCATTTTTTATTTTCTTAAAAAAACTCTTCTTTTTGGGACATCTACTTGTTCCATTTGACAGTGTTTCAATAAGGAGGATTTTACTCTATCAGTTTTAAGTTCTGGAGTGGAATATTAATATTAACAAATTAAAGTTTTCATACAAGGCATAATAATGAAGAAGGATGGTATGAGCAAAAGCAGAGCATTCTAGCAAACCTGAAGCATAAAAATATTCATACTATAGCTGTAATAAGAGACTGCATATATAGCTGATTCAAGAAGATATGACCAATTAGTAAGTCTTCGTACTAACAGAGTTCACAAAATAGGAAATCTAGCAAGGCTCTTGGGCCTGCTTTCAGAAAGAAAATCATTCTGTGGAGAAAAGAGTACCATACTGTACTGCTTCTTACATAGCTCATAAAATGTCATCAATCTCCAGCTGGTGAGGAGCAATATATATGTACGCATAAAATAAATATGTAAGCTATGCACACAGAAGTGATGATAATAAGGTTATTAGTATTAATGATAAACATCTGCATACTATTGCAATAGCCGAAAAGCATTTTGACACCTTCATCTACTGAAATAGATCAGTGTAGAAATGTATAATTTCACTTAAATAAGGTGATAATGAAGTTTCTTGGCATGCATAGGAAATGAGCAGAGAGCTACTTCAGGCAGCAGCTTTGCCTGCTCCCTCTATAGGTAATAGGCTCTGTGAGCTTTGTGTGATGAAACAGTAGAACACTTCAGGGACTGCATAAAGGGGTAATGTTAATGAATAGGCAATATCAAATCATTGGCTCTCTAAATCAGACATGAAAATTGCTGTAAAGAAGCCACAGGAAAAATTACAAAGGAAGATTTTAACTTACCATATTTTATTTTCTGTTTTCCAAAAATATGCCGTGCTTTGCAGAAGCAAAACTAAAACTGTGAGTACAATGACCTCAACTTTTTTAGTTTCATTTGTTTAAATAATGGGAAGAACTATATCCCCCTTTGCTGTTTCTCTCTTTCTTTTCTCTTTTTTCTTGCTTAATTTCTCATGTTTGCACTGTAAAAAGAACAGTTTTAGACAGTTTAGAAGAGTTATAATCAAACTTTGGTGCATGCTGTAAGTTTTGTTGCTGCAGAAAATTCATGTTTTTTTTAATACTTGCCATGAAGCATATGCCATGCATTTTTTTCTACTCTGGCATTTAGAATGTTTAATGGTGTATTTATTAATAGTTTGGGGCTATGGATGATACTCATCTGTCAGTGTTGAAAGCATTATTATACATGGAGGATCTAGACCATTTTTAATGTAACATGAATTTGTGGATTTATTATTATTATCATAAAGAGATGACACATTATCATAATTATTATACCTGCAGATATGTCTTAATTCTACTCAGAAACTTCAGCTGGAGGTAAATAATTTTAAGTTAGAAAAACTGATTCATGTGGATTTTTTCTGGTTTCTCACTGGCAAGGAAAGACTGTCCAATAAAGAAACCTAGAAGCCCTAATTTTCCACGTATATTTAGTGAGTAAGGAGGGAGGAAAGCAGCAGCAGAAGAAAAACACTATTTAGGTTCTTCCACATTTCCAGATACAAGACTCCCACTGAAGTTAGTTGGAGTTTAATAGCTGCATAGATTATCTGATGAATCTGAGAGCTGAAGCAGAGCCTTTTTGTGGCTTTCACCACTTGTACTGACTTTTCTTCTTTGAGGCATTCTGCTTTGCATCAGGGAGCACTTTGAATGATTGGTTATAATTTTAAATTCTTGATGTGATTTGAGCTGTATAATATGCAATAAGATAAATCAGCTGAAAAAATGTTGTATAAATCTGAAAGTCTGCAAGAACAACATTCTGAAAATGAACTGTTAGATTCTGGCATTTCCTTCCACATTTCATGCTTTCTCGCTTGTATGTCTGATGGAGGCTAGACAGAACTTTCTTACAAAGTTAGGAATGCATGAATATGGAGAGTCTGAATGAAGATGAAAGATGTCTTGAAAGTTGGTATGCAGATTGCATAGGAAATAATGTACTCTATTGCTGTTCTACTTTCATTCCCTGTCTATTCTTTTAATTTGGAAAAAAGATCAATTTATTGAAGAATATTTTCTATCTCTACTGAATTTTACAGAACATACTCTTTATTGAAGAAAAACATGTCTATGCATGCTGAAATTAAATAGGAAATAGTAAATTTCTGATCAGTTTTACCTCTAAAAGGCCAAACTATTTTTATGTAATTTATGTTACCTTTAATGACATATATGGACATATTTATTGTATATTTTGTATTAATTTATAGCACAAAGAGAAAATAAGAACCTAAATGTATGAAAGAAAAAGTGTGATTTCAATCTCATGCTACTGTCAATAGATAAAAGACTACAAGTATCAAATTTTATCAATGAAATACTCCAATATCAAATAGCCAGTTCCGTTATACGAATTTAGGAAGCTGTTAGTACTTTTTTTTAATGATGCTGATTACCAGCAATGGTATCATGATAATGATTGAAGCTATCCATAATTACAGGCTACATTTCTGATATAGTACGATCATTACTGACATTTCTCTTTCAGTCATGTCTTTATCCTTTTCAAAAAGGCTTTCATTCAATTGGCTTGGTTTCCTGTGGGAATACAAGAAAAACTGTTCAGAGCAGAAGCTGTGGAGCAAGATAAACAGCATGAGAATCAAGGATACCTCTAAAAGGAGAAAGAATGTCTCACAGCTCTGATTGGATAAATGCCTGTGTGAACGGTTGAAGAGTGCTTTGTAGAATGCTCTCTTGACATGTAAAGGTGGATGGGAAAGTTGTAGAGGTGGATGGGAAAGCTAGAAAAAGAAAACTTGAAGGTATACTTGTGAAGCTATATAAGTGATGTGAGAACTTGTAAAAAACGATTTGGATCATTCAAATCTGAGTCCATGCATCAGACGCTGCAGTTTCCTTATCACATTTGTATGAAGTTTTGATTATGTGACAATTTCAGTCGCATTTGACAAAGTATGAAGTAGTCTCCAGTTCCTCTATGTTTGGAGAAAATAGACACAAATGTGTGTCCCTATCATGAAGTTGCTGCATATGTTACTAGATCAATAGAGATATGAGTCCAAAGGAAATAGTAACAGGAGACAAGACTTCTCAATTTCATAATAAACCTTGGGTTTTAATGAGATCAAAAAAATGTACCTGCCTATACTATGAATTCCTCTCCTTGAACTGAGTTTTAACGAATTTTTCCTTTTGCTGATTTGAAAATTTAAACATAAATGTCTTGCTGCAGTTGCTATTTTAATGATAGTAGAATTTGAAGTTAAATAAAGTGATGCTAAGTATATTCCTAAACATCTGCAAAAACTAAGGCATAAACACACCTTTTTCTTTGAAAGATTTGTTGCAAAATTAAGTAGCTTGAGAGGTGTGCACACATTCCAGAACTTTAGAGTCAAGTATACGCTAGATGGCACTTGAAGCTCCACATATTCCAGTTAAATTACTATAGCTGCAGTTTGGGTTCTTAGCATTTTTTGTAACTGTTTGACAGGATTCATTAAAAACTCTAAAAGAAAAATTAATAATTCTCACAAGTAACAACATAGGAGGGAATAAATATTTAATGTTTTACCATAATAAAACATTTTGGCATCCTACATAAGCCTCTGAAGTAGCTCTGTGGCATCCTTCTGACTATCTTTTGGTGCATTCCAGAAAAACTTCTACTTTAAAGAACATTCATAACAGTCCTTAGGCAATTTTCACAAACTTTTCTGTTTACTCTTGTGTCACATCTTGTTAGCTGGAGGTGGTTTAGAAAAACAAAACAAAACAAAACAAAGAAAACAACCAAAACACAACAGCCTTGGATTGCGTACACATGCCTCAGCTATGGCTCTGATAACATCTATCAGACTGCAAGGTTGGCTTACACTAATGTGCTCTTGGAAATAAACCTTTACCATAGAATCATGGAATCATGCAATCATACAATCACAGAATCATAGAATGACCTGTGTTGGAAAGAACCTCAGAAATCATCTAGTTTCAACCCCCCTGCTATGTGCAGGGTCACCAACCACCAGACCAGGCTGCCCAGAGCCACATCCAGCCTGGCCTTGAAAGCCTCCAGGAATGGGACATCCACTACCTCTTCAGGCAACCTGTCTGGCATGTAACTACACTGTGTGAAAAACTTCCTCCCAACATTTAACCTAAACCTCTCCTGCCTCATTTTAAAACCATTCCCCCTTGTCCTATCACTATCCATCCATGGCAAATAGCTGTTCCCCTTCCT
This sequence comes from Tympanuchus pallidicinctus, assembly GCF_026119805.1. Classification (NCBI taxonomy): domain Eukaryota; kingdom Metazoa; phylum Chordata; class Aves; order Galliformes; family Phasianidae; genus Tympanuchus; species Tympanuchus pallidicinctus. The sequence goes on along the minus strand of NW_026294618.1, from coordinate 12,865,538 downwards.
TTTTTTATGCTCCTGTCAAGTACTGGAGTAAGTCAAGAAAGGTTGCTTTGCTGGCATTAGAAAGTATCTGAATTTAAAATGATCTCACTTTTTTCCCCAGGAAGTCAGAGATATGTTCTTCTTATTATTATTCCTATCGACATTTTTTCTGTTATTGTAGCGCCCACAGCATGGTAACTGATTTACTGGAGCAAAGGGTCAGGGTGTTTCCTTCTTATTTGCTCTTGACCTTCTAAATAGCTGGAGCAGAAGTCAGCCACTCCTCTATAAAATTCTAATATATTTAGTATAAAATATAGCTGGAGATAACACCATGCATATGATTGCTTAATCTGAAGAGGGAATATGATGAATGGCAAATCAGAAAGTAATACTGTTGTTTTTATTTTTCCAGTGAAAGAGGTGCTGTGGATAAGAGGCAGAGATGCTCAGGTCAGGTGTCCCACATCAGGGAGCAGGGGTTGAAGCAAACTGCTTCTGTTCTTCTACTCCTAACAGGTTTTGACTCTCCTAACAGGTTTTGACTTTGCTTTTTTATTGGTTCTCTTATTTGTGTTCTCACCATAGGAGTGACATTTTATGTGTGTGGGATGTATGTTTTTGCAGCACCCTGTAGCAGGATAGAACTTATGCAGCTCTCAAGATTGTATGGTGTTAGTGACCAGTAATAGACCATTTGTGATTTATGTCTCTATCTTTGAGTGCTGTCCTGTGCCTGTCCTCTGAAGGCCTCTGCTGTACTCCCTAGAACACCTGCCATGAAGGTTTATTGAGTGTACATTTGAACTCAGACAGACCAGTTCACATTAAGACAGACTCATCCTCTGTCTTTCTTTATGATCAGCCCGATGTGTGTCTCCTTGCACTTTAATCATCCACATGTTTAATGGCATAACAAATCCATTTTCTACTGAACTGGCTCTTAGAACTGCTAAGCACAATCCCGCAGAAAATTAATGACAGCGTTAAGCACTCAGTGATTCCAAAATATCATATCCCACCTACAATGAGCAGTTGTGCAGAGGTAGTTATGCTTAGTAAGAGGTATAAGAACCCTTCAAGGTGAAGAACTGCACTGTAGATGACTCTTAAAACAAAATCTCTTAATGGTGAGTTAGATCAAGCATTCCATGAAGCATTAAATCTCCTTTATTAATAAAGAAATCAATTATTACACTCCAGCAATTTACCATTAACATTCGTTCTGCATCACATAACGTATTGAACAATCATAATTGTAAGCAAAGAATAGAAACAAAGAAAAGCTGTCCCCTAATTCCCAAAATGGTGTTTTAATTGCATTTCCTACAAAAGAAGTACATTCACATTACTAAAAATTAACATAAATCTCAAGGTGTTTATTTGCTGCCTTAGTTTTGAACTTTTTTATTATTTATTGTTGACATAATTTCACTTTGTTAGGCAAATGTTTTTAAATGCACCTTTTATCCTAGTCTAGACAAGCATTCAGTCAGTATAATAGTCTCCCAACATGTGCCCCATAGACTCTACCTCTACCAGGGGGGGAGTAACCTGCATGCTGTGCTTTAATCTATAGAGCATGTTTCCTCTCGGTAGCATTATGAAGATGAGTAGGTTAATACTGTGTTCCTCAGAAACAATGGCATCTCATCAAGATACCACAGCTTCCTTTCAGCTTGGGAAAGGGGTAGAGTTCTTAGGAGGCAAAGACAGAAAAAAAGAACACAATGAGTACACTTTCTGCATCAAAGAGTCACAGACATAAATAAATGAATGCTTAGAAAAGTTTTAGCTGGTAATTTCTTAAGGTGTGCCTTATAAAACACTAACATCAGAAAGGAAAGTTGTGTTTTAATGCATGTTAGTCGGTAGCAGACACTTCAGACTTTTATACAGACCAAACTAACTCAAGGTTTTGCAAATAAGAAAATGTTGTTTTGGCCAAGCCTGTGCTGATGGTTTCACATTGTTACTGTTTCAAATGCATCTGGTTGGCAGCTCTTCATTCTTCCTGGTATTCACAATTTCCCATTTTAACAGTTACGGAAGATTATGCAATTCTGAATTTTCTATGAATGATTTGATATACCAAGGTCATATAGAGCTGTCACTTTGCTAAGCACTTTATGGAAAACAGGTTTGTATTAATGACATTGTCTTGTATTTATTTAAATCAAATAGTGACAGAACTCTATATAGGTGATCTGTTTCTTTGGGTTAGCAGGTGCTCCCTCCTTTACAGCTTGGTTTACTTTGGAATCAACAGCAAGAGGTTTGGGTGCAGCCTTGGTGCTGCTTGCTTTCTGTTGCTGCACTCGCATGGACTCATTCTGCAACAAAGTCATTTTTCAGGACCCTCTCTTCCTTGACGCACTCTCAGAAATTGAAGAAACCTCAAATTTTGTGTAGACAAATTGAGTCAGAGAGTAAACCTTCAGTGTGTCATGACTTCTCACTTTCACTCATGCATCAAAAGCAAATAACAGCTCCCAGTATGTGTTGACAAGAATGAACTTTTCTTGGGACATGGAAAGAAGAACCTTGGAAAGTTTACATGGTGACATCAGTAGGAGACACTTGATGTAATTAGTAGGTATGGAAAAACAGTTTGAATATTTTCAGTGGAAAATTAGGCAAAACACATAGAAACATTAAGTTGTGCTTTTAACTGGAGCTTTTTCTGTAGAAAATAATAAATAACATCAGCACAACATTTCAATCGATGCTTTAGAATTTGAGGTTTGAATTCGGCACTGAGTTCCATCCACTAATATGCAAGGTCTTAATTACAGCAGAAGCCTCTGTGCTCAAACTGAACAAAACAACTTTTGCCACAGCAATGGGGAAAAAAGTTATAAAAAAAAAGTTATAAAAACTAAACTAACACAAGCATCTGCTTTAAAGCACTTTGCTGTTTTTGCTGGGTTTTTTGTTTGCTTGTTTTTGTTTTTTTTTTTTTAACAGAAGTGACACACTTCTGTAGGGTTTTGTTTACTCTTTCTGTACCAGAGGACTTCCGACAATGAAATGATGTACTCAGAGTACTATGATAATTAAAGTGTTGTAGCTTGTAGTGCAGGACTACTTGGGTTCTGTGTTATCATATTTTTGTGTTTTAATGCCATAAAATTGCCTGCATGTTTCATGTACGTATATTAAAGAATGGAAAGAGACTGAGTAAGAGCACTCAAGGCTCTTTGTCTTCTGATGTCCGTGAGCTGCCTGAGGTGAGAGCACAGCCCCATCATTTACTCTCACAGAGAGAGAAAAAGAGGCTTCTATGAAGGGTGATTCAGTCTCTATAGAAATGACTGTTTCCACTCCATAAAGGAGGAACCTGGGGCATTGTGTTGCTGATCTGAACAGCTCAGTGTGAAGAATATTTTTGCAGACTTTGTTTGTTTTGTTTTTATGTTTGTTTCTGATGATTTTGTAAGACCAACTTTCCTTTGTTAATCAAATTATCAGAGATATCTCTCAGATTCACATGAATATTTTTCCGTTATACTGAATATAGTCTCTAGAAAAAGGCTCACGCTACAGTTACGGCTCCTGTTGTGATCCCCTGCTCACATAAATTGTATATAATGAGAAAGAAGCCATGGAACAAAGAAACTTGATAATATCATCAAATTTTAGTTTTGGCAAAGATCTTCATTGCTATTACTGTCAAAGGGGACTATCAATGTTTGAGTATATGTAATTTTGGGATGTGTATTTGAAAATCTGAATTTGAATATGTTTATATTTCAAAATTACTCTTAGATTGGAAAATAATGAATTTCTTAAAATACAAAAATCCTAGATGTATCTAAACATGTTACTGTGTGTTGAAAATGGCTGCCACTTAACCTCTTGCGGTATATTCTGAAAGTGTAAGGGAACTGTTATGTCACAGTTACCTCACTGTTATGCTATGCTATGAACTGATGATGGAGAACCTTGTGAAGGAAGTGGCTGACCCAGGAAAAATAGATGCAAATAATTAGTCTGTGCTTCCCACAGGGGGCTAGCATCTAGAGGGAGAGTGCCTCCTGGGTGAAGACTACTTCTTCAACAGGGGTGTTCTATAGGCAGATACTCTATCTTCCCCAAAATTTTTCCTTAATGTGACTACTGATATTCCTAACAGCACTTTGCTTGGTATCACAAAGAACTTATCAGAAAAATTTCACTGCTTCCAAGGACCAACTTTTTTTTTTAAAACTGATGTCCATTTACCAGTTTTTATTAATATATTTTTGAATTTATGAACTAGAAGCATTACAGAAATGATACCCTAAATACTTTCATTCCATTATCTTGTAAATGATACTTCTAATATCTAATGTAAAGCTAAGTTATCTTCTGTCATCAGAGTCTTAAATATTGGGAGAATAACATGAGAAGTGATGATGTTGTAGCACAATTGTAGGTAAATCAATAGAGAGTCTGTGAAATACCTCACATAAACAGGATATAAACAAGCACCTCAGAGTTAGTAGAATAGACTGTAGCATTCAATTTTATCACAATGAATCCAGTCTCAGGTGCAATGGAAAAACACTGCTTAATTAAGAATGTTTAGATAAGCACTTACTTTGACTTATGGTTGAATTCAGAATCTCTTTTCATATTATATGGAGGCAATGATGTGCTAATGGGTGTGTTAAAAAGATTGTGGCCAGCAGGTTGAGAGAGCTGATTCTTTCCTATTCTGCCATGGTGAGGCCACAATTAGGCTATTGTATCTCCTTCTGGGCTCTCCAGTTTGAAAGAGACAGTGATCTCCTCGAAGGAGTCCAGTGGAGGGCCACGGAAATGATAAAGGGCCTGAAGAATCTCTCATATGAGGAAAGAATGATTAATCTGGGTCTCATCGGTCTGGGGAAAAGAAGACTGAGAGGGAATCTGGTATATGTTTATAAATATCTAAAGGGAGGTGGGAGGCAAATGGATGGAGGCAGGCTTTTCTTGGTGTTGTGTAGCAATAAAACAGGGAGTAATGGCCTAAAACAAAAACATAGGAAGATTCATACTAACATGTAGAAGAACTTATTTACAGTAAGGGTAATGAAGCGCTGAAACAGGTTGCCCATAGAGGTTGTGGAGTCACCTTCTGTGGATGTGGACATTTTCAAGATGCATCTGGACATCTACCTGTCCAATCTACTGTATGGAACCTGCTTTAGCAGGGGGATCTGACTTGGTAATCTCTTATGTCCCTTCCAAACCCTGCAATTCTCTGATTCTGTAATGATAACACAGTTCCACACTTATATTCTTTTTGGACAAGTGAGAGTAAACAGAGCAAGTGAGAAGATGTCATCCTCTACCAGTCTCTATTGAATGTACAGGATGATAGAATGATATTTAGAAGTTATTCATTTCCATAGAGATCCCCAAACTTCCTCACTGAGGAATAGAATTTACTCCATGAGTTCTGAGAGTCTATTTTAATTTGAATTTTCCTTGCTGCATGTCTTTTATGAGTAAGATGAGTCAAACACTCGGTGAAGGAAGTTTTGGGTTTTTTTTTTTTCCATGGTAAATGTTTTAATCCTAGAATGTGTCAAGGGATGTTGTTTATTGACATATATTTTTAAGGACTATAAATCATGGACTGTGATAGGCTAATAATCTTGGGAAAGCAGAAGTGAGTGTTTTGAAAGAAAGCCATACTTGCCTCTATACAAGGTTAGCAATAAAAGAAAATGGTGAGCAGATATTCTCTTCTCCCATGGGTGCAATTACAGGGACACACTAATATCAGTTACATGGTATTGTCGGTCAGTGGTTGTTCTGGGGATACGTCTCTGAAAAATCCTAACAAAACATTTGCACTTCCTTACTCAAAGTGAAAGTCAGAGGTTCAAAGTCCTAAAAGATCATAGATACCGCAATTAACTATCGGTTCTCTAGTTATGGTCTTTAGGTTGTAAACATGGCTATTTTTTCTAGTAAAAAATGTATAGTGAGAAGTAATCTTGGGATTTCTAGATGCAGCTGTTACTAGAACTTGCCAAAAGCTTTTGTGAATAAAACCTTTGAAATCATCATGCCAAAGTGACATAGTTAGAGATATCCCTCTGATTTCTACTTTTACATTCCCAAATCTATTTGTCTGATTTCTTGAAATATGAATATTTTGTTCTCTTGACATTACAGCATAGGAAGGTGTGATTTTGTAAGCAGCAGTGTTGTGGCCTTTTTTTCTCTTGCTTTCTTCTTTGAGCATCATGGGCTTCTTCTGCTACAAAGTAGAATGCTAATGTAAGGGGGAAGAAAAGGTGGGATTTCTACTGCTCAGCTCCTTGTTTTTGCAAGAGTAGCAGCAAATTAGTAATGGGTTTTAAAGACAGGTTAAGACAAAAACTTCACAATTTATTGACTAGTATCAGACAAATTTGATCTTGACAGATAAATTGACCACTAAACTATACTCCAAATTTGATTTCCTTGAGAATGAAATATCAGTCATCATATATAGAAAGGTTAAAACAACTGAATTATTTGTGTTGAGAGGAGAAAATAAATGACAATCATTATATCATATTATTTTCTCTATGACCCCAGGTCCTGATTTAAGTCCATCAAGGTCAGTTTATGAAGATATTTTACACTTCTTATTGATCAAAATTTATTTTGAATTCCTGCTTGAGATGAATTACAATCTCATTTTATTTTCTTTCCTTAGTAGTTATTTAAAGTAAAATGCAAAGTAATTACAGTTTTTTTTGTTGTTGTTCTTGTTATTGTTGTTTTGTACTGGAGTAACTACGGGATTTTCAGTGGATTCGCATTCCCAAATCTGTCTAGTTATGCTTTTTCAAGTTTTCAGTAAAGTAAAATTTTCTGAGTCTGCTGAATTCCTCAGAAATATTTACTGATTTCCAATTGAGGTAAACTGTTTCACGAACTTGACTGTGAGAAATTAAAATAATAGGATAATGTGATGAATGAAGTGGTGGTTTTTAGCCATTCAGCAAGAGCCAGATGAAAGTGGAATCATATAAGCATCAAGCCATCCCAATGATCTTCAGAGGTCAACTGTGGTTCCAGAAGAGAGCCTGAGGGAAGAGGAAGAAACACCTTTATAATCATGTCCTCCTCATGTGATCAAAGAATGGGGATTTCCTTTTCTCTTGTGCCTCTCTCAATAAACAAACAAACAAACAAACAAACAAACAAATAAATATGATTTCCTGCCTTAGCCTTAGCAGACTTATTAGTCTCAAGGGAAAGGCATGAAGTAAATGATTATTCGCAGTACAAATAAGGATCTTAGAAAAGGAAATCAAAGTAAATCTTTATGAGAAAATGATAAATGTATAATGATGTAAAGCCAATGATATTAATAGCTGTTTATTATGTTAGGTATTCTAGCTGATCAGAGAAAATTCCGTGTAATTAAAGGAAACCTGTCAGAGGATCTAAGCACTGCATAGCAATTGAGAAGAAAATGAAATGATGATCTGAAAAGCACATTTCAGGCTTGATGAGGCTTCTGCAGATTTCTTCTAGTACAATTCTTCCAAGTCCATCTTTAGCAATAAAACTTCCACTGAAGGCTCACTTGGGCTTTTTAAAATTCTATATATATTAACAGATTGACAGAGCTGTGCCTTGTAATAATACATCACATCATCGAAAGACCTCGCTGTTATAGTAACAATGTGCAGCAGTAATAATTTGATTTAAAGTGTTGTTTTGCTAAAAAGGTTGATGGCTACCAGCTGCTATACTTTGACTGAAAAGACGATCACAACTCTTATTAAACCTTAGGTATGCCAAGCTGTACCATGAAGACTTGAAAAAGAAGAAATAATAAAAACTTTTAATGGCATAAAAGCATCTGGTGGTGGGAGTGAGGAGGAAGGAGCTCTCCCTGAGGAACTGTGATGCAGAGCAATGCGACCATGTCTGTGATCATTAGGCAAGAATTAGTTTGTCAGCTGGAGATTGTGGATATGCATGCACTGGAGGTAGAAATCTGGAAATAAGTTATGAGGAAGAAAAGAGACAGAGCTGTGGGGATAGGCTGCAGTTTGAAGAACTGATGAGGAATATTCAAAACTTCTTGTCTCTGTACTGTTTCAAAAAAATTACTTCTCATATTTTTAAAAGTAAATAAATTTAAATGAAATACTGTATGTAACTTACGTACACAATTTTTCTCATTCTAATTGAAATAACCTTTCAAGGCCCCTAATTAGATCAAGTGGTCTTAAGTGAGAGGAGCAATGGCATATTTTTTACTACTGTTTTTACTGTTCACATAATGTGTCAGTACTTAAGTTCTTTATTTCTTTCAATGTGAAATTATATAAATCTAATAAGATTTTTCTTATTGAGGCTACTGATACAAAATTATAATAAAGCTTCAGCAGTGTCTTGAAATTTGTTTTCTTTAGGATTTAAATAATCGCTCTGCCTTTCCAGAATGAAAAATAATCAAAAGCTTTAGAGATCTGACCTGCTCTTTCTCTTACTTTTTAAACTTTGAAAATTTTCTTGCCAAGTGAACTGAAGAAGTGAACATGCTTTATAAGATGTCATTCTGTACAGAGATTTACAGCTTTCCATTTCTGGTTAGAAGTAAAGAATGATGGTGTAGCCCTTTCCAGAAAAGTTCAATAAAACCAAAGTGATGCACACTGTATATAATGAGAACTAAGTGGAGCTTTCAAAAACACTAGTAGTTATGCATCTCTGTCAAGCTGTCATTTATCACATAATCAAACTTCAAGCAGGAACCAAGACATAAAACTGAATTACAAAAATACATTCTTGAAGCCTTGCTGAAAAGTTTTCAGAAGAAATTTGTCATAAATGCTATATTTCTTTAGTTTGCTTAATGGAACTGCATAGCTATTATCTAGGCAAATATTTATTGAAGAGTATGAAAAGTCACATTTTCTACAGTTTGTAGGGATTATGATTAATTTAGACCTGAATGTTTGAATGATGTCTTCCAATAGGTAAGACCTCTTAATAATTGTAGTTCAAACTCATTAATGTAAATAACATTTTGAATCTCTTTTAATGCTTGTCTTCTTATGCTGCAGAAAACATTCTGTTTTCATGTGTGTCAACTGTGTTGACAAAAGAACTTCTGCAGGCCATATTGTTCAGGGTCCTGCTTGAAGCAGAGCTATCAGCAACAATTGGTCAGCCCTCAGTTTGTTAATGTGAGTCCTGGAAACCTTCAAGGAGGAAGATCCTGCTCCTCCTCTGTTTAAAAGTGACACACCACTCTAAAAGTGAAGACACTTTTCACAAAATTCAATCAGCATTTCCTCAACTGCAACTTGTGGCTGGTACTCTGCTCTTATGATTGCTCCTTCTGGAAGGAGCTTGCCTTCAACATCTTTGTGATATTTTTCAAATAGTTGTGGGTTTCTATGAGGAAGTAAGACCCTTAGCTCTTCCTTACGCCAATGTGCAATCCCATTTCCCTCAACCTCTCTCCATATGATTTTGGATACCTTAGTATCTTGATGATTTCTTCTGGACCTTCTTCAAATTCTTCATATACTTCCTGAATAGAAGCAGTACAAGCTGATAACTTCCTTCAGTCTTCTTACTACTTTTCTTCTAATGCAGGTCAATAAGAGGTTAGCCTTATGCAATAAGAATGCACAGCTTTTTGGCTTACACTAAATGTAGCGTCCACAGTGAGCCCTCTAGCAGAGTACTCTCCTCAGCCTGCTCTGATGCTTGATGTTCTCCCACCCCAGCTGTAAAAATGGGAGCACTTTCTTGAACCCCTCAAGACTTCTTTTGCCCCAGTTCTCATGTTCAACCATGTCACTGTAAGTGGAAATTCAGCCAGGTGTTTTCAACCCTCATTCAGTCCACTTCGTCAAATATTTATTGTGTCTTGTTACCTAAACCACTGATGAAGATATTGAAGAAGTCATAATTGGTCTCTGTGGTATCCTGTTCATCCCCAGCCACCAGTCACTAATTGCCATTACTTCTGCAAGGCATAATACCAGTGAACATTGTGTTTTTTCTGTTTGATTCCTTTGAGCTTCAGGTAGCTTAAAAGAAAACTTTCTTTCAGTTTCCAATAATAAATTTTTAAAAACCTGTCAAAAGAATATCAGAGGTAGAGTTCCAAGATCCACAATAGTATTCAGGATTCATTTCTCTTTGAGTTGAAGAATTAGGCTCCATATCTTTGTGTTTCAACTCATTTCTTATTCGGAAATATATATATATATATATATTTCTTCAAAGAGAACTTTAGAGATGCCAAATTTTTCTGGAGACTAGAAGGAAAATCACCAGCAGAGTCAAAACTGTGGAAATATATACATATATATATATATATAGTGTTGCTGTCTTTATTTTCTTCTTTCAGAGCTGTTTTCGTCACTGCTGCCCACAATTTTTTTCTGCCTGCAATTTAACTTAGTCATCTTTCCTTATGATTTATCAGACATTTTAATGTTTGTTAAATTGCAGGTAAAAAAACTGTTCCCACAAAGTTAGATCCCCCACAAGACACGTCAAGGTCATCTTGCCCTTTTCATTCTGAAAAGTACACTCATATTTGTTATTTTTAACTAGCATTATGTATAAGTAACAGAAATATATTTTCACTTGCGCTTACAACATGAATGTTCACAGATAAACTGCTTAGACACAGTAGAACATGATAAAATGCAGCATAATAAGATTTAGAGGGATGTCTGTGCTGGGGACCACAATATGAATATTTTCTGTAAAGCAGGCTGAAAAAAGAAAAAAGAGGGTAGATTTTATCTACCTTCAAAGCCACTTATGTCCTGTCATTCAAAATGCTGTCAAATTGCATATCTAGATACCTTCTTCCTTGCAGAAGCTGCCTTAGACTTGCATTGGAGGAGTGTATGAAAAGTGTCAACACCTTGAAGAGCCAAATTGCCCACTGGGGCATCTCAGCATCTCTGGGAGATTCTGTCCTCTGTTGGTGGCTTTCACTAACTTGGAAAATAATATAGAAAAGTTGTAAGCAACAACTCTTTAAAAACAAAGCAAACAAACAAACAAACAAAAAAACCCACAACAATCTAGGGAATATTTATCAACACCCAGTACAAAAAAAGACAAGGATCTCTTGGAAAGAGTCCAGCAGAGAGCCACGAAGATGGTGAAGGGCCTGGAGCATCTCTCCTATGAGGAAAGGCTGAGTGATCTGGGTCTGTTCAGCCTTGAGAAAAGGAGACTGAGAGGGGACCTGATCCAGGTCTATAAATATCTAAGGTGTGGGGGGCAGAATGGTGAGGCCAGACTGTTTTCAGTGATGAGTGCAGACAGGACAAGGGGAAACGGCTGGAAACTGCAGCATAGGAAGTTCTGCACAAATGTGCGCAAGAACTTCTTTACAGTGAGGTGACGGAGCACTGGAACAGGCTGCCCAGGGAGGTGGTGGAGTCTCCTTCTCTGGAGATGTTCAAGACCTGCCTGGATGCCTACCTGTGCGACCTGGTGTAGGGAACCTGCTTTGGCAGGGGGGTTGGACTCGA